>NC_081197.1:44972603-45690103 GCF_902713425.1 Acipenser ruthenus
TAAATAATTACTTAACTATTTCACACATGGTGACCTCATATAGGGACAGAGAAAATATATAATCTTTGTATGGGAACATGCAAGATAGCCTCATATGAGTATGACAGTTCCCATATAAAAGCAAGGGGAATTTGAAGTTGTGATTTATTAATGAAATGGAATAAAATGTGTTAATTACTCAATACAAAACAATGTGGTCCCTTGGTCTCCATTGTTTACACAATTAAGAGTCATAAATAGTGTTAATATAGAACCTGTCGTGATCAAACTAACATTTTTTTAAGCAATTATCCGTCTTTCCTTTCTTCTTTTGTTATGAAAATATTTTGATCACTATACCAACACCTGTTTTATTCCAAGAACATGCACTTTCAAATGCATAATCTCTGCAGTGAATTGTGGGTTTCTAGTCCTGGGCAAAATGTAATCTCCGATTAAACTCGACAAAGAAATTCACACGCTTCCACAGCGGTAGCTCGAGTAGGGTTAAGGAAAGGTCACGTTTACGTGATGAATCAGTTGCATTTGCTAGTTTCATAATGTATTTTCATTGACAGTTTACAGCCTCTGTACAGTAGTAAAAATGTCAATGCCCAGCATGTAAGGAAAATTCGCTTTTAAAATCAGCTTTTAAACCCTCGATTCTATAGGTGACGGAAGGGCAGCTTTTCTTATTCTGAAATCACACTAATTAATATATATTTTGATTTGCATCCAGTGTAGAACCGCCTGTAGGTTACACTGGCATGAGAATGGTCTACAACAGGGGTGTCCAACCTTTTTGGCAACAAGTGCCATACGGATGAACAATTGGCCATTAAAAGAGCCAGAAAGCCACAAACAAACTTTCAAAATGTATAAAATCAAAATGTAACTATTTACATAAAATCAAATATTTTACCACTAAAAGCAGTAGGAAAAAAATATACCAGTGGAAAGAACTCTTGAAATTGGGTTAAGCTGCATCCTTCCACGCCAAAGAAATAAGCTCTGCTTCACAACCAACCATTGCTCTGGCCCCATCAGATGGCATTACCACTAGATTCTCTTTAGTAATATTCCACTTCTCAGAGTACTAGTCCAAATGTGGTTTTGTATCCATAGCAGTAGTTTTGTTTTGCCCAATAATTCTTCCTTGAAGGAAAAGTAATTTCCATACCAAACAAAGACAAATAACTGGGCCGTGTCTGAAATATTACAGGATTCATCAATAGCTATTGAAAACCCATCAGTTTCTTATATCATGTAGCATTTGTTCAAAAAGACTTTTGCCAATGTCCTCTGTGCATCTAGCTACTGTATTCCTGCCCAGCGGTACATCCATTATTTTTTTGCACAACTGCATCTTTATATCTCTCACCTCTGCACAAGTGTAGCTGCAGCTTCCTTATTTAGTAAACCGTAAGTAAATGGTCTCAAATGTTGACTTCAGCGACGGTTAAAAGAGTGCGACGCAGATCAGATTATTTCATTTTGGCCCATTCCAACCCTTGTCCGTTTTTCAGGAAACACAAAGATACAATGTCAAATACAAGCTGAATAGGCTCCATTTGTTTTGTTTATGGACTTTGCAATACACAGTAGGTGTCTCTAGTAACATCTACAACGTACTGACAATAATCAACCATTCTGTTACAGACTAACAAGTCTGGCAAACAATTTTAGCTGTTAATTAAACCCTTGTTAATAAATAAATAAATAAATAAATAAATAAATAAATAAATACCTCTGGGTTTTTAATCATTTGTCTACTTAATGTTTTCAAGCAAATTGGCTT
This sequence comes from Acipenser ruthenus, assembly GCF_902713425.1. Taxonomy (NCBI): domain Eukaryota; kingdom Metazoa; phylum Chordata; class Actinopteri; order Acipenseriformes; family Acipenseridae; genus Acipenser; species Acipenser ruthenus. The sequence goes on from NC_081197.1 coordinate 44,974,381, forward strand.
CATCACTGCCACTCACATATCCACTCTGACATCTGATACATTATTTCCCTTGTCCAGCCCTTCTTTCCCTGTTCTGCATACCAGCCTGCCAGAGGTATATGCACTGTATGAAACAAATGTAAAATACCTAGATGGATTTATCTTTTAAAATTACTGACAATTTGACAGTAATACTGTCTGCAGCTAATGCACATCTTGACCTTTAACTCGCAAGTATTTCTTGCCCAACTCATGTGATAACACAGGCATCTCGGAAAACCATGGAAACGCCTCCTTGTTCACCAACTTGACTTGTCCATCAACTCAAAGCTCTGGGACAATTCAGACCAATTTGAGCGCACGAGTTGACTGTCCATGGAAACAAGGTATAATATGTGTTCCCAATCAATACACCTAAAGCCACAGACAAAAGTATTGGTACCCTACACTTAATATAAGATAATTCAAAACATTTAGTGAGCATTAGTCACCAATTAATATGACAAAGACCAAAACACACAATTTCTAGTAGTTTAAACAAACAATCTTCATAATTTCTTTAAGGAATTTCAAATATTTGTTCATGAAAAAATTAGCACCATTACATCAAGTCTGTAAAAACTTAATAGAACTAATTAAAAATATATATTCATAGATCGAAACACTGCCCTTCCCTCACCTTTACAATAAAGTACCAATCAATGGCAATTAACTTCCACACTGAATGTTTAAAAAGCTAATGGGAAGCAAATTCTCCTCTCATCTGGAGCAGTCGCATTTCTACTGCTGTGTCGAACCATAAACTGACAATGAAAGTACAGTAGTCTATAGCTAAGAGAACACCCCTCAAAGCAAGCAAAGTGTTCTATAAATGCAAAACTGTGAACGGTTTGTATTTCACTTGGTATTTGCCTATTCTGCAAGTATTTGCATTTGTATTTAAAATCGTGTGAAAGCTTCACAAACATTTCAAATGCATTTAACCACTATTCAATAAATTGCAAAAGTTGTTTTCACCTGTGTCTTCAAGATGAGACCAGCAAATCATACAATTAACATGCATTCAGCTCAAACTCACCTGTTCATGATCTTCTCAACCTTTGAAGTATGAAGGAAAGACACAGTTTGACAAAGGTAGATCATTTAAATTTTTCAACTGCCATTTATTGGATGCTTTGATGTTCTGAGTAAATCACCAGTTGTAACTATTAATGACTATAAATACCCTGCACAGATGTTAGAAGGCTAGAAAATATACAAGAGCATTGTGGTATCATTCTACTTAGGAACGTCAACCCTATTGTAAAGATGTCAAGTACAGTTCAGTCTGTGATGCTTGATAAGCCAGATGACAAGGGTAAATACCCTGTAAAATGTAATTATTGCTATGCTGAGCTTTCTGGCTCAACTAAAGCAACATCCAATCTTATCAATCATCTTAAGGTAATCTCTTTCTTTTTGTTTATTTCCACATTAAGTGCAATATCAAACAATAATGTAGAGCTTGCAGAGCTTACGTGCAAGATTACTTCCTTATAGGCAGTTATAAAAGATGCTATGAAAGGGTACTCCTTATTACTTGTTTGTTTTGTTTCAGAGGAAACACAAGGAAGACTACAATGAGTATACTTCAAAACTGCCAGGAAAGGGTAAGCAGACCAGCAGGAGCAAGTACAAGCCCACAGACCGTCAAACTGTCATCACTGATGCCCTAGTGACCTTCACTGCATAGACTTGATCCCACTCTCTGTGGTTGACAGCACATACTTCTGTTCATTCTTGAACTAGCTGGACCCATGTTCCCAACAGAAAACATCTTGTCTCAACATTGATTCACGAGAAGTGTATGCAGCTCAAAAGACCTCGCCCTTCGTATGCAGCAACCCCAGAATGTCTGTGTGACCCTTGACATCTGGTCTAGCAGACAGGTGCGCAGCTATATTGGGATTACTGCTCATTTCATTCAGGAATGGACAATAAACTTGGTCATGCTTGCTTGCAAGTGCTTTTGTGGATCTCACACAGCTCAGAGTATAGCTGAACAGTATCATGAGATTCTTGCTGGCTTTAATCTCACAAGTAAAGTCACCAACATAACCACAGATACTGCTGCCAATACAATTAAGGCATTCTCTATCAAGCTTTGAGAATATAGATGTTAAGGATTCTTCCAGTGCTTTTTGTGATGAAGATCTTGTTGCCTACAATCTGACAGCACCACCTATGCACAGTTGGAACAGTGGGAACACATTCCTTGCTTTGCTCACACATTAGGCCTACAGTTGGTAATCAAGGACGGTTTCAAGAAAGATGGTCAAACAAACAAGGTTTTGAGCAAGACTGCCTCTAACTCTTATGCCCACAGGTCCACTCGTGCATCAGAAATACTAGTCTGAAAAATGCCTTTCAAGAGCCAATGCAACACGTTGGAACTCTCAACTTCGCATGATCCGCTCCATCCTGAGGGTGCCAGATGAGAAGCTACAAGAACTGGACACTCCCCAGCATCTCACTGCTTATGACAGGTAGGTAGGTACATTTTTTTTTTTTTTTTATTTCCTGAATAAGCTGTGTGAGCATGGTAAAAGTGGAAAGTGCTATTTTACAGTACATAACTAATTAATAACTATGTTGTACTTTCATTAGTGTCAGCTTGTCACTGTCATGTTGCTTCATTCTCCCACCATCTCCTCTTTCTCCACCTCAGTCTCATTTTGAGGGTGCATCTTCATTAATAAACGTTCCACCTGTCTTGTTTTATGCTATAGGCAGATAGCTCTAAGGAGTGAAACCACTGGGACAAAGACAGCAGCATCATTACTGCGACACTTGTGGAAAAATATCTTTTTTTTTTACTTTTCTTTCTTTGATTTCCTTTTTCTGTGTCAGTCTAAACACACGCAGTTGTTACTTAAGACTACTTTGCTTTTTATAGTGTGTTCAATTATTAAAGTTCCTGGTTGCACTAAATAAACCCTGTTTCAGCGGGTCTTAACACAGTGCTCAGTTGTCTATTTGGGACCCCATTGCACTGTCATCAGAATTGCTACGGTGAATATTTTAATGATGGGGTAGGCACTCTATAACAGGGCAAGACAAATCTTCAGAGTACCATTTCTGCATACTGGTAAAACATTTGTACAGAGTACCGGGAAAAGAGTTTGTCAAGATAATTTTATATTATGATTTTCAAAACGATTTTAGGCTACATATTTTTTTTTGTATTTTAAATTACTTTCCCACCTCTCGTCTTCTTGGTTGTCCAGTTACTAATATTGATGTTTAAACCAAATAACTCGGAACTTAATTTAGGTCCCGTTCACGTGACTTAGGGGTGGTCGCCATGGTAACATTAGGTGTGGTCGTTCCATAACATTAGCTTTATTCGGTGCAAGGATTACAATCCTTAAATATGTGTTTAATCATTCTGATTATGTGTTTTATCACTTAAATGATAACACATAGTGAACCATTTTTTTTTCTTCTGGCTTTGTGTACATTTAACAGGTTTTGAGATGACAAGATAAAAAAAAAAACACGTAGTTATCACAGTAATACAGTAAGCCTACCTACCAGTAAGAAATTGAAGTTACTTTCACTTTCAGATATTTCTGTTCGTTTTAGTAGTTGGACATGTACAAAAGTAGCTGACAGGAGTTAAACAGATGATAAAATGTGTGTATGTTAATTGGGTCGTTAGGGAGCTTTAAAATAAATTACCTACCTGCTGAACGTTTCTCGTGGAACAGTATTTGAAAGGCATCAGCTGAAATGGTTAAAGTATTCCTTTACAGTTCACAGACGTAGATTTAAGTGCTTTCAATCCAGGAAAATTATTTGACAACCGTGAAGACTTTAAAGGTTATTCAGCTGATCTGAACATTGTAATAATTTCGGAATATGGCATTTACAAGGCAATCCATAATGATTTGTGGCAAGTCGTGATGTGGTCGCATTTTTCAAACATAGTGAAAAACTACCTGTACGTGGTGATGCCAACAATGAAATGGAAGATCTTGTTTGCAAGAGGTTTCTGGAAAATTGCGCCAGCGAAAACGAGGCCGCGCACAGTGATCAATTTCTCAGATTGATATCGAAAAATGCAGTCCGTTACCATCAAAAAATATTTGGGCTCGGGTAACCGAAACACACTTTTTTTTTTTTTTTTTTTTTTTTTTTTTTTATTTGGCCTTACTGCTGCTCAAGCATAAGCAGCTGTTTAAAAACCCAACAGGTATGGCTGTATTTTTTTTCACTGTAAAAAAACTTTTTTTTTTCATGGATTTCCCAGTCTAAAAATAGGCAGTGTGCTGATCAAATAAACAGCCGAGTAATTTACTATTTAAAAAAATTAGTAAATAATCTTATGGATTATCGTTTTCTCTAGAGTTATTATACTGTAAAAGTTCCTAAATATTTAAATGCTTTAAGGTTCTGAAGAAGTGTTTGTTTCTTGTTAAATTGTCAAAACTAATTTGATCTCAGAGACCTTCAGTTTTTTTTCTGTTGTTTTTTTTTAATTGAGTCCTGGACCCTCAATGGGACAAGGTTTGAGAGCCCGGATTACACTTTGTTGCAGTGCACCTGCAGTAGCTGCAACATTAAAGCACCAAGTAAATTGCAAGTCATAATGCCTGTTGCAAATTGTCTCATTACAAAAATAGGTATTTCTGTTTTTTTACTCCTACTAAATCAGTGTACTTACAAGCATTTTCTACAAACAAGACAAGCATTTGCTGTGAAACTTAAAAGAAAAATGTATCATTTGCCACAACAGGGTTTTTCAGCTATACAGATTCTGGACCTGGCAAAAACTATTATTTATGTTTTATCATATTGAAAACTGGTTTAAAAACAGACCGAGATAAAGCTATACCATTTAAGAGAAGCCTAAATGACAAATTTTACAAAATAGATATAAAAATAACTGCTCACAAACAAGTGAATATTAAACAAAACTGCAAGGCTAATTTCGGTAGCTAACAACAAATTCATGGCATCGCCTAGCCTTCACTTAAAAGGTGCATTGACTGCTTGGCTAGGTAAAGGAAGCTAAGTGCAGATCATACTGCCAAAGAACACTCAAAGAGCACCCACTGTTTCATCAGCTTTGCATTCTTGTTCACCATACTGACCTTTTGGCCTTTTGCTGGGGAGACTGCCAAACCAAGTGCCTGCTACTGCCACACACGTCTGTTATGCGATTTTTTTTTTTTTTTTTTGCCAGCAATATTTGACACAGCTAACATATTTTAATATTTTGTTTCTTTTTCCTTTTTAGAAGTGGTAGATATATTGTTCTGTGTTTTGGCCTTATACGTTCTGCTTATAACATCTTCCTTTCCACTTAAACATTTTAGTCAGATAGAAAAGTAATTCCTAATGCTCCAGTCATGAGTAGTTTCAATAAATACTGTACTTTAATGCTAACTTTTGGGGTATATATTAACTTTACATTAACTTATGTTACTTTGAACTACTGTACAAAAACTTGGTCTTATAATAAAAACAAATTCTTACTTTATTTATCACAAACAATATAACTGAAGCCATTTTTTGTATTATTATTCCAATGTTGTAGATGGGATATACTTAAAAGGCTTGCATGCACATACATCATTTATAAAGAAACAATAATACTGTATTCCTTATTGATCACCTTGCTACAATACAATCCATCCTGACTCTCTCCAAAACACAAAAATATTGTGTTTATTATTTAGATTGACCTTCCAAAAATTAGGTTATCATGTAAATTGGTAGGTTAGGTTGAGGGGCACCAAGAAATCCAGAATTAAAAACCCAGTCGCTTTTTCACCAGTCACAAACATGCATTGCAAGTGTGAGTGGATTCAACACTACGTGTTCTGGTCACATTTCTGGCAATTCCCAGGCAGTAATTCTGAGGCGATACATCACTGATCCATCGTATCGTTTGACAACTATCGATAGTTTTTGTGTAAAGGAACGTTTTTATTTTTTATTAAAATTTGGAATCTGCAATTATTTTTGGCATTAAGCGTAGAGCTTCTCTGCTCCCCTCAGGTCTGACTCACTGAATCTGCATGCGATTGAGTTCACCTTCTCCCCCCTGCCCAGCCCCTGTGAGTGTTTACTAACGGGATTGCATCTGCGCAGGAATCTTCAAAAGTAACAGAGGAAGTTAAGAGAGTTGTGCTAGAATTACAAATACTGTATCGATACAAATAGTTGAGCCCTCTTTTCCACGATAAACCGATTATCACGATAGGAGCGAGATTCTAGAAAATGAAAAATTACTAGCACACAGGTGGAAGAAAAATAATCTTAATGAAATTGTCCTTATATTACCATTATTAATAGTTACAAAAAATGATATCTTCATTTAAGTCTGTGAAAATGGTACTGCAAGCTTTTTTCCTCCTTATGCTTTATTTACACATTTTATTTATTTAAATGTACTCAGAAATAGTACATAATTACAAAATATGAAGCATCTGTATTTCTTTCAATACATTTAAAGGACTTGCTTTACACACATATACTGAAAACTACTCAATTATTTTTCAAATAGTCTGCAAAACAAATAAATTATTTTGTACTATACAACCTGGGAATATGGAATTGAGCAGTATGGGCATGATGTTCTTCATGCATATTCCTTTTATTGTCGTTATTGCATTTATAAATTAAAAAAAAAAAACATTTCAATACTATTCTCAACTTTACCCGTGTTAGCCTGTTTTTCTGGTGGAATAGCTTATAACATGTACATTTTAATGAACGTATTGAAATTATACACTGACAATTTGCCACATTCTGCGGATTGGATGTACATCCTATGGTATTTCCCCGCTATATATATTTTTTGTAGTGAAAGTACACATTAGGGCTGTCAGTTAAGCCTCAAAATAGCAATCGATTAATTGGTTACACAAAATATAGCTAATTGTTTGAATAAATATCAATGATTGTACCATACATTTTCAGGGCATTCCTCTTCCCGTTATGTTATTATTTTAATATCATTGCAGTTTTAATATCATTGGATTTTTTTTTAATATCATTGGATATCATCTGTTTTTTTGGAGAACGATATATCGATAGTGAAAAATTAGGCATCGCCCCAGCCTTACCAGGCAGTCTACAATTAACTGAGTATTTCTATGATCCATTCACTAGCTACCACATGCAGTATATTCACAATTGACTATTGAGACGCCGGGAACCAATGAAGTGCAAGAAGCTTGAGAACTCAAAGCTGTGCAGCAAAATTGTTATGTATATGTTTTTAAAGCGTAAACCACCCATTAAGCACCTTATCTGGAACAAACATGGTATTTCCATGTTGATATCCGTTCAAAATTCAGACAAGTATTCGAATATTCGCTCATTTGCAAAACGGAATTCAAAGACATTACTTGTAACACTGTATTTAAGTAAAATAAATATCCCAGCAATAAGAACTGGTTGTGATGGCCTTCATTTACTCCAAAGAATGCCATGTAGTAGTTTAAGTGTAAAAAATGTTCTTGTGTGTATTTCAGGCAAAAATCCACACAGACTTTTTTTTTTTTTGAATCCCTGCCATTGCCATTTCTTTGAAAAAACAACTGACACATTTTCACAATGTAATGTCATTACTGAGGTTTACTCACTTGAAAAGGGTGCGTTGTACAATGGGGGGGGGGGACACAATTTTGGTTCTCGTTTATTAGATCCACATAACGGAAAATTCACTACTACACACATACACAACATTATCCTTGCAAGCTGTACCAGTGTTGGAAAGCATAAAGCATTTCTGAGTGACGTACCTGCATTCGTATCCCCGGATTCCGACTTGTTTCCCAAATCTGAAGCAGCACCTGCATACATTCTGGCAAGGTGGTAAATCGGTGCACAGTTTATACGTGTTTTTAATTCAAATATGGCATTGCTGGTGAACACAGATATAGATTTTAGCCTTCGAATACATGTCAAGAAATGTTCCTTCAAATATTCAGATATTTGTCCCAATACTAACTTCAGGTATCTTAAATAGATTATTAATATGGTGAAGGGGTCAAAAACAGTGTATCCATCTATCGTTGTTGCAAGGAGGTCCACTACGTCTTTTTATGCCTTGTTGTCTTGTTGTCTTTTTAAAGTTATAAAAAGGAAAGAAAAACCCAAAGTCACCGCTTACAAAAACAACTCCCAAAGTCACCGCTTACAAAAATAACACAAGGGTCTTAAATCCCCCGCCCAAAATACTGTTTACTTTCTTCTTACTGCAATAGACTGAGTCTTGACGGCTTCTACAAAAACAAACAATGCTTATAGATAGCTGCTGAGAATCACATATCACAGTGTCATTAGGCATTCTAAATCTGGTAAACTAGGGGAAGCAGGAAGAAAACTGCAGGGCGCGAAATAACCGATGGCATCGGCAGCAGTTGCCACAATGCCTCTTAAAAGTTGCCTATATGCCCGCCCGTCATTGCCGTCTGTGTCCCTCAACACCAGCACATCTGATCTACAACCCATTCACAAGCCTGCTCAGCGTCAGTTCTGTCACAATTCAACTGAATTCTAATTTCATCCTGCAAGAAAATCACCCTATCAATGTATTATTGTTGCCATTCTTTTTACTGTGCACCTCCCAGCACTAAGTCACAAGACAGATGTATTGTATCATTGGTTAATGAAGTGCAAACAGAGGGAGGAATGCCGTTAGACAGAATTCAATATGGCAGCGTGTGAGCGGCATGCTAACTCAAAAACTTTAAAAAGATAGGAGGAAGGAAAAGCGGTGTAAAAAAGCAGCAGCGAAGTGTTCTAGGATTTACCTAATGTTCAGGTATGAAATGGGTGCACAACAATTTGCCCGACAGTAATAATCTTTAATAATATTAATGTGAACTTACATCAAGTACTGCATAAACTGGTTGTGCCTTCATATGTTGAGAGCCACTTGTACAGGTTGCATTCCACTGTGTTTGGATCATTTAGGCATTTCACAAAAAATATCAAACAGCAGAGGGTTTTCAGGCCATTTCTTTAACAGTTGCAATTTAATTTGTTTGATGCTTCGCTGTCTGCTATTTCACATACATGTGAATATCTTTCAAATGATGTAGACCTATATTTCAATTTCCCTTTTTAATTTACAGCTTAGTAAAAAAAAAAAAAAAAACACAATGTATACCATGTTACACATAATCACAATATCTATGATCATATATGGTATAAAGGAGATATGATTCTATGCTTAATTACACATTCTGACTCCTTCCATGTCTTCAGTGTATATACAGTGCTAATTTATATATTTGTATAATAATCTTTATTTTAAATAGTGCTAATTTATATAGTATAATAATAATAATAATAATAATAATAATAATAATAATAATAATAATAATAAATCTATTTTATACATCACCTTTCATGAGTGCGGAACACAAAAAAAAAAAAAAAACAGATTTGTTCATACAATAAAAGCCATTGAATAAAAATGTGTTTTCATCTTAGATGTCTACTTCAACTGTCCAATGACAGTTGCTGTTTTGTAATTCGGTGTTATTCCCCCGCCAAAACATCAACGCTAAAAATGAACATACAAACAGGTAAATTATTAGTTTTGCTCAAATCCATATACCAAAAAAAATAAAACAATTAAAAAAAAAAGAAACGAGCAAGTAGCTATGCATGACATGGTTTAAGCAGCAGCTCCCTGCGTCTTGAAACGAGTGGGAGAGACAACATGCTAGTGAACGAAACACAACATAGAGAAGTGGATCGATTTCTGTTTTCATTTATTTTTGTGGAATACCTTCTCTGCTTTTTAACTAGTAAAATGTGCGTTTTCATGAAAGGGGCTAGAATGTGTATGTTTTAAAACGGCATACCTTTCTTTTCCTGGATCGAGTGTCCAGCAATCCACTATATTAAAACTGAAAATCCTTTGCAACTGTAAATTTCAAGAACTGTGTAACTACATAAAGTCTCTCATATGTAAACATCTACTATTGTATACATCCAGCTGTTTATCATTGCGTTGCACAGCACTGTCCATTGCCTGACTAAGTTTCTATGTGAAAGTTTTTTTTTTTTTTTCAAAGCCGCGTTGTTTGTACAGGTTACAGCGTTTAGCAAACTACACTTGCACAGACACACTGCAGACCGAACAACTCATTTGACCAGTATCGTTATTACACTCCAGCCATGGGTAAATCTTCAGGCAGTTTGGCTGAAAATCTATCTTTAACTTTCCCTTCACTGACATCACTTATTTGTGCTGTTGTATCACTAAGGCTGTACTTTTTCATGATGAGCATGGATTTCACGACTTCCATGAATTACAACCAGTGACGTGTTTCTGAAAGAATACTATTTTTAGCATTTAAAAATGCATTGATTTAAACGTTCGCTTCACCAGCAGACAATATGTTATATGAAATCCAGTTGAACTTGCTTATCCTAAATTATGAAACACATGGCATAGAGGGTTTTTAAAAAAGCTTTAATTACAGGACAGACAAGCGCTATATTTAGCTCTTGTTAACTGGGTGGCAGACTTCAGTAAAAATACCCAGAATTTTTTTTGCCAAATTACCCTTTGTATTTTTCCATCGTTTGTTTTTAAATTGGATATTTTTATATCATTTTATTTTTACAATAGAAAAGTTACCTATATTTTATTTTTGTAACAATTAGTGTGTGAATCAACAAGAAAAAACACTGATTTGTGTTTGAATTAACATTTCATCAACATAATAGGCTCTGTATTATTTTTGTGTTGTTTTATGGAATGAGTATGAAATCGCCTTGGTGCCCTTGGATTGGATTTATATTTTGCCTTTCTGCCCACTAGAACTGCCTTGGTGCCCCTGAATTTTCACGCCCAACATAGGCAACATTGCCTTACCCTTCATGACCTTAACTTCATGCCCTGATACAGTAGCTTCTCAAAATTTCTGCAGGATTTTCCCCATACTGAAAGTTGCAAATATGCAGGAGCAACCAGGAAAATATGTGATTCCTACGCTCCCGCGCTGAAATTCATGCCCTGGTAATAATGGTATGTTCCCTTCCTTTTGCTACACAAATGCAGTTTGGTTTTTAACTTTCATTTTCGAGTTGCATCCCTAATTCAGCAATATCTTATTGCATGGAAGCTGCAATAAAATAATCAAGATATGCATAATGTGTTTGGCCATTCACTATAGTACTTGTACTGAAGCCAATAAAAGTAACGTAAATGAACTCCAGTAAAACAAGGATATTTTGTTAAGTCACATGTAAAAACATTTAATCATGCAGGGTGGTTGGTATGCCACAGGTAAACGTACTTTCCACAACTGTATTCAACTATTGGAGCTTTAACACAGATCTCTAGGTGGCACGGTCTGATTCTAAACAAATGTTTGCAGCATCCGTTAATCATTTTAATACAGAAAAACAGTGTGGCAAGAAAATAATGGTGATGGCGTAGATGCTACAGGTTTTTGTTTCCTAAACAAGGGTTTCTTTAAAGTTTTGATGATTCACTGAAGTCCTGAATTATTGGTTTAAAATATCACCTTTACACAGATATATCCCCCTAAAGCACTAGGATACAACTGGACTGCTGGAAATACGGTAAAATGAAGCGGTTTAGTTCTCCTTAAAAGAACGAGTACGTATTCCTTTGAGTTTCTGGCTTTCTTTTTTCAGGCTGCATTTCCACTGGGGCTGTTTCAAGCGGACTCGGTCTGCTTCGTTTGAAACAACGTGCTTGCTGTTCACACTTCTCTGCAAGTAAAGGTGCCCAGTTCAACTGGATGCAAGCTAAAAGTTGTTTTTTTTTGGTCCTTTTCCATTTTTTCAGGGCCAAAGTTAGTTTGTGTTTACAATGCATTTTGCAAGTGCACTCGGTTCATTTATATGTTTACAATATTCTGCAAGGTATCTTGAAAGGTAGCAGCTATTGGTATTGCTCCAGTTTTTAATAGCATGTTTTAGATTTTTACATATTGTTGGGAAAGAAAGCAAGTGAACAGAGGGAGCACTTCGCTAATTTAATGAATACATTTGTTGAATGACGTGCAGTAGGAGAACAGTGCAGTATTCGGTTATGCAGCACTGCAGTGTTCTCCTACTGTAGGCAAGCATTTCAGAAAAGATATAGATTTTACTATTTTTTGTCCAATTTGGCTTGGATTTTGGTGTCTGACTAAACTTAGTTTCTCGCATGTCCATGTAATTAGAGTTACTAGATTTGCAGAGTGAAAAACAAGGACTTTTTTGTTCTTCAATTCACTGATGCCGTACCAACTCCAAAGCCGTTAAAATAACAGTATGTATTAACACAATAATAGCTTAATTTAACATCGGGTACTTTGCAGATGGTAACAACTCATTCTTTTCTTTATATGGTCACCTCAAAACATGTTAAAAAAATATACAAAAAGCCAGATTTAAAAAAATAGATCACTTATTAGCGTTACCATTTAAAACGTGGCAAACACAATCAGAACGATTAAACAAATAATCCATAAGATTGTTTATTTTATTTGTGAATGGCGCCAACACAACCTAATAGATTATTCTGCTATTATCTTGCTGAGCACACTAAAGCAGTTTAGTGCTTTTAAAAAAAATTAAAAAAAAGATACAAAATCGCAAAGACCAGAACAAAAGATGAAGGCTGTTTTTGCTCTACTTGTTTCCTCAGAATATGAACTAAACTACGAGTGAAATATTTTCTTCCGAGTGGGTGTTACCTTGTATAGTTTGTTTCCTATGTGCAAAAGGATCGAGTCCAGCAGGTGAGGTTTAGCAAGCGAACCAGACCAAACTGAGAGACCAACTCTTTAGGTGGACTCAGTACGGTTCGTTTTCCAAGTGGACTTTGTTGTTCACACTTCACACAAAATGTACCTAATGTGGTCCTAACCCTTTCAAACGGACCAAGTGTGAACACAGCCTTACAAGTCTTTACTTTGATGTGTTTCCTTTAAAATCAACGCACTACCTTTTTATTAGCGTCAGTATCAACTGCTTTCTTTATCATAGTGCAGCTGAAGCCAACAGTAGAAACACAGAGACTTTTGTTTTTACTGCAGTTAATGGTGTATTTATTAATAGTTGTTAAAATACCTACATTTTAGCACTGGCAGAGTTCATATCAGTTTGAGGCTGAAGTTATGTTACTTGTTTTGAAAACCATGATCTAAATGGAAAAACTTATCAAGTAGCTATGTAAATACTTGCAGACTTTAATAAATGTGAGACAGTTTATATTTCCTTTAAACTAAATTATAGGCAACATGGAAAACACTATTAGAATACCAATTATTTTCATATATTGGCTGAAAGAACAATTTCACAATATCTTACAATTATCATTTGAGAATTTCCATATCATCCGATCTCTCCTTTATTTTTTGTATAAATAGATACCACACCTACTCACCTTCTTTTGCATATCAATGAACAGTACAATATTATGAGGATTTGACCAGTCCAGAATCGAGTTAGAAAAAACAGCTTATTGTAAAAGTTATAGGGCATACTGGTCCACAGTCATTTATTCATTTTACCCTGGCCCAGAATAAGAAACGTTTGCCATCTCCAATACCACCTACTAATAAAGTGTTTTTAAATCAAGTGTCAGATCTTATGAATTATACTGCAACAAAATTGCACTTCAGCAGCTCTATAATGAATCAAGAGCCAGAAGCTACAGTACTTTACATCATCTTCAATATTAGCAAACCTTCAGCAACCAGCATGCCAAACAGCAACATTCTTAATCTTTATAAATCCTCATTTTAAATATCAAAATTCACCACTTGACATGTGCAACACATTGTTACTAAAGGTGGTCTGTTTCAAATACTGTACAAGCACAGTATTTAAACCCACTGGAGAAGATAGTGTGGTAATTACAGGAAGCTTTGCAAATTACTATTTTATTCTATTGTAAAACAGATATGGAAAGACATCAAAGGAAAAATAAATTAGCTGTTCACACTTACTGCTACAATATTAAGTATGTTAGTAATAGTAAACACCAGGCCATCCACACCACAACACCAAAAATCAGTCACACAAAAAGTAGACCACCATCCTACATTCACTATTTAATTATATTTTGCTGACAGCTGCTCCATAGGCCATCAGGTTAGGGAAGAGGTTAATTTAATGAGGGAGAAAAGGTTGCATTGTTTACAAACTACATCACAAAATGACCACTAAAGTATTCAACAAACTTAAAGCGTTTTAGAGGTTACTTAAATGTGGTGTGATGAGTACAGCTATGCATTCGTTTAAATCAGCACTGAATCACATTGATCTCTGCATACAACTTCAACACATGGTGTTCGACACACTTTACTGACTGGCAATACATTTAGTACAGTCCACAGACAAATATGTATCACAGAAAAATTATCAACCATATCATTTTCAAGACTTCAAATCACTGGTATCAATAACAGCCAAGACATTATAATTAACCCGCTTTGAACAATAACATACCCTAATTAAAATGAATGGAACCATGAGACAAATAACACACACCCTACGTTAAACCCCTCTCGTTCAGCAAGGCCCTGCATCAAGTCTTCTGTGCACAAACTAACGGTTGAGTTCCAGTGTTTACATGATCTATAGGATAAACAATATGGATATGCTGCACCCTGCACGAGTGACTTTGTTCGTAGACCTATTCCCTTTGTTTACTAACGACTGTAACAAAACAGATAGATGTTCAATATCCGTAATTCGCCAGAGGGAATCCCCACAGCCCATTTGTGCGTTGGTTAAAATGAGAAAAAAAATAGTAAATACATTTAAATTTACAAGCAGTTTTACAGCAAATTCAACGAAATCAATTTGCAATATTTTAAAAAATAAACAAACAACTTCTGGATTCATATGAGTTTTCTTTGCATGTGCAAAATTATATAAAACAATTAAAGTAAACGTGCTCAAGAGACTATTGCTAAAAAATACCCCCTATTCGATTTGTCAGAATAGCATTTGTACCATCTCTCTTTAGCTCCCGTCATCCTACAGATTTTATCTTAGAATTAAATAACAAAGGTCGTCGCCGTCCACGAACCAAAACGACATTTGATAGGATTTCATGAAAAACGCATACTATATAATTGCAGTGAATATAAAAATGACCCAGTAGCCTTTGTTCGGTGCCCAATGTGCTACAGGTTGATGTCGGGTGCAAACTCACAAGAGGGTACATATACACAAACACAACAATATAGACCACTATCTTTGGTCATTTAAAACAAAGAATAATAGAAATTGCTCACCAATTGTAAAGATCTACGATTGTTTTCTGACCACACTGAAATTATTCAATAATTAAGTTATTCAACCTTTATTTCTCTCACTTTTCTCCTCCGTCCCGCCATCTTGGGCCGATTCGAGCAGCCATTACTAACTATGTTTTTAAAAAAACAACTTCATCACAAATGCCTCATTCAAAACAAGACAGCATCATTTATTTGACAAATGCATAGACACGGTTATATTTAGTTTTTGCATGCCCCAAATGGCAAAATCAGAATGGCCAAACTAGCATGATGCATGACAGACAAGTAAATAAATAATAGCACAAACTGTTTTAAAAATCCGAAACGAAATATCCCCAACTGCAATATGTACACACGACTGCCAGAATACAAGGGCAATCGCAGCTGGTATTTATATTGCTATATAATCCATGACAGCAACTTAAAACACATTGCATAAATATCGATAGTACATGGGCACTTGTATACAAACGTGAATGTAAATGCTGACCCATTTGTACCATAAAAACAGTGCAGAGAAAGCAAGAAGTGGTATCGATTACACTGGAAAATTGATTCAAAAGTGTGTACTTCCTGACTTACAATAACTTATGTTTTGGGTTGACTTTGGCGAACACAAAACAAAAAAGATCAGTACTACTGTACTATTAACATCAAATTAAATGCCTAAGCGGGAGTCAGTGCCTCACGATTTCTGACGATTCACACACAGCAAGTATTAAGGGAACAAAACACAACAAAAAAAACCTTGCAGCACAAGATGGATTCTCTACACCACCCAGGTACAAAATGCGCTTAGCAGCACTGTAAAGGGACCGGCTCGGTCCTTTTTGACATACCTTTAACAGTAAGGCCTTCGTTCTGGCGCCATCTTCATGAAGCCTCAAAAATCCAAACACTCGGCTGCAAAGAGAGAAGACAACACAGGCGGCTCCGTGTTACTTGATTGCAAAAGAGGGCCGATTTAAACACTTAGAAACAAGCAAACACGTATGCAATTAAAAGAAAAGACGATTTTTTAATTATTTATTTATTTTTGCAATGCGCGGTTTCTGACCTGTCTATTTCAGCCAGGCTGTCTCTCTCCTGCGCTGTCAGCCTAGGAAAGTCCTCTTCGGTTTCACTCGCTTTTCCCGCCGCCATTTTCTTTTCCTCATCACCAGCAGAGCCGAGACTGAGAGCAGCAGCGCAGGCAGCAGCGGCTAGCGACACTCCGCACGATTTCATGGAAACGCAACGGGGAACCAAACGAGAACCTCCGCCAAAATTAAAGAGCGAACAAAAAAAACTGAAACGGGAAAAACTTTTTTTTCCAGGATTGAAAGATGAAAAAAAATAATAAATCCTTAAAAAGGAAAAACAAACCCGCCAAGTGGTCTTCTTTTTACATTGTTTTATATAAAATACTGTATGCAACCGGAGCGTGGATTACATGGAGTGATGAGAATACGGGGTTTTAAAACGGGGCGTTATTTGGTAATATCACAAACTTCCCCCCAACCACCAGCTCAAAGTTGTTGTAATTGTGTCACACAGGCGAACCCACGCCGCCGTCAGAACGCCCTCTCCCCCCTTCGCAGCCAATAGAAACCGCCACCTACCCCACACGTGACTCTCAGTTTTTCTGTGGTTGTCTCGGGGTTCCTTTCTCTATAGCGCCCTGAGTTCAACCAAACTTGTTATGGACCAAAAAAAAACAGACAGATTGGTTCAACCCCCTCCACACTCCTATTTGCCAAAAAAAAGTTTTGTATGACGTACATCCACTCAAAGATCTACAATTGGCTACACTTGTTGTCATTTTTAATTAGTAATCGTGGGAGTCTGGACAGAAAATGTCTGTTTTAGGTTGTGGCGTTATAAAACCGTGAGTATTTTCTGGGTACAATAGTGAGAACTAACAGAAATACAGGGTTTAAGGTTTAGGAGTTATACTCGAGCACGGACTCCCGTTTTCGCTATCACTGCCCTGGAAAGATCAATCAAACTTTTGGGAAGCTGTAGATGTTAGTTTGGTTAAAATGTTACGGGTCATTGGAGTCGTTGGCGTTTGTTTTATTACCGTTGTGCGCTGACAGCGTCATTAGAACTTACACTACGTCTTGGTTTTAAAATATGTATGCGCAATAGACAGAGATTACTGTAATGTGATTTATTTTATATAAAGGTTTTTTTGATTTACCGTAATTAATTCCACACTTAGACAGGAATTTCACATAAGCAAGGGAAAGCCTTTTCCATGTTTTATAACTTGCAGGTAGTTTTGATTGAAAGACAAACTACATTGCCCAGCTTTGGGCATGGCAATCTCCATAACTTAAATTGCAGTTACTGTGAACTGTAGAAAAGATGATAATCAAGGAAAAATACTTAATTGGAAATAGATCAACATTGACCATGAGATGTTTTTTACTTCTGTTTTTGTAAATAACTTGCAGCTAACATATACTGTACTTCATGTTACCTGCTGAAGTGTTTTTATGAAATGAAAGAACTTACACTTCTGTTTTGCTTTTTGCCTGAGTAATGTATTAAGCACTTCGCAGTCATGCAGGATTTGACAGAGGCCCCCCTGGAGGCGGAGTAGCTGCTGCACATTCCGCTCCAGCACACAACACACATTACCATGTATTCTGCAGTCCCAGGTTTGAGCTGGTTTTAGAAAGCTTGAAGTGGTTTTAACAGCCCTACACTCCGTCAGGGTGCTGAAGGATCTTTTTTTTTATGAAAATCTGAGTGATTGGTTGCAGCTAATTATATTTTAAGAGTTATTTTTCGTTAAGAAACCTAACATCTTAATTATGATTTTTTTATTTACATTTTTGAAAAAGTTTGTACAGAAATGTGTTTATGCACGAAAGTAAATACTAAGGCTGAATTACGTAAGAATATTTTCCCATTTTCTTAAACCAAATTCACATGTATAATCTAATGATAAGAGGATAAACAAAACTTTTATTACATTATTTAATTCACGCACAAAACAAAGGCATTCGTTTATAGGACCAAAGTGTATTATAGACTATAAAAGGTGGAAATCGAATCAGAAATGCTAATTACATATTTCAGGTATAGCCTATAAAAGCTTAATTTCTCAGTACATCCATGCGAAGGCAATCGTGGCCAGTAGTTGTGTGCAGAATTATACAATGGAGCAAAACCTTTATTTCATAGAGTGTATAAAAGATGTTATTGAAATTGTGGAGGATGGCCGAAAGGATTCCACAGCAATTCTGCAGCGCACAACTGCATGGAATACACTTTAAGCAGATTTAATGGTGCCTCCCTGAGAGGCGGACAGGTACAGCAGCAAATTTAAAAAATCTGTGGCTGAAAGTAGAGAGAATGGAAAGTCGTACTGGAATTGTTTATTATTATTATTTTTTATAAAATAGGCCAATGTTAAGATGAATACGTTGAATAAGGATAAAACTGGTTTAGTTGCAAGGGGGTTGTGACGTTTTTTTTTTTTTTTTTCAAAAGATTTCAAATTATTTAATATAATTTTTGTTAAAGAATAGTTCAGTTTCATTGAAGTTGGCAATACATTTTGGGATTTTTCATATTTGTTCCAGTTAGTACGATACCACAAGTCTTTAGACTACAGACATTGCTGGACTAACTTAAGCCCCTTTCACACTGGCACTCCTACCTGGGATCTGGCTTGCTGGGTCATAATCCCACGTAGTGTGAAACCACGTACCTGGGTTAACCCGGGTCCCAGCAACCCACCTCAGGATGTGGGTCAACACGCTTTGACAAGGGTTTAGTGAGACAGAATGCATGATGGCGGACGAGATAATAAACAGCCACGCCTGCGTGAAGGTTTCACTTCCGAAAGGAACATTTTTGTTTATTCTGTTTATCCATATTTATGTTGATTGAGACACACCATGAGCCAGATTGCAGCAGGGATGAAGAAACATTTGCTCTAATCAACATTTGGGCAGATGGTTCAGTCCAGAGAAGCTTGTATGAAAACATCTGTAACAAGCTGCTTCTGGGGCTTTGATACGCCATTGTTTACTTGTGTCTCTCACCAGGTCAACCCTGTTTTGTCAAAAGCAGTGTGAAATCATGTAGCCGACCCGCATGACACCGGGTCCTGACCCGTGTAGGTTCCGACCTGGGTAGAGCATGCAGTGTGAATGGGGCTTTAGTAACATGTTTTAGTATCCTTAGAACATGAAGCTCAGTAGAAAGTATAGATGTGTACAGTGGGTTTCTATTTTTTTTAAGAGGCATTGTCATTTATAAATATTGTCTCTTGAATCATAACCTTTGTCATAAAAATGACAGTATAACATTTATTATGAGTGGTAATCAGCAGGTGTTATTTGTTTACTTTCCTGTGAACCGGGAGAAGCTCTGATAATAGGACTAAAATCAACCATCCAGGATCATCGTTAATTGAAAATGTTTGTTACAGTGACGAACTCATCAAGATCTTGTTTACATGGGTGTCCCAAGGGACAGAAAATCAATCGCCCTGGCAGTTTTTGCAGCTGTGCATTACATAATTAAAATGATATTGGTTAACTTGTCACATGATACATTAACTACATTTTTTTCCCCCCGTGCAAAGTCTACTGTTTTCTTTTAAAAAAAAAAAAAAATTTTTGTGGCTGGTTTCAAAGATCTCAGTTAGGAATCTCTAGTTTTTAATTTCTATTTTTGAAACATTAACAGTTTTGGCACCAATGCCAAGTTAGCACCACAGTTCTTGTTAATAAAATCTGATTTAAAAAATAGAAGCAAAAAAACGTAGTGGTTCCTTTTTGTACAGTGTTTTTGACATGAGGTAGTAGGTTTGCACCTAGCCTCGTCATGTGACCCAAATTTTGGACCCAATCTGTGTAAAGTACACTATTCAAGGCCTGTAGGGATGAGCTCCCCTTACTGAGTCGCCACCACCGTACACTGGAGGTAATCAATCCAAGCACTGACCAGGCATATGAGAGCTTATGAGATCAGACTCATAGGAGGTAGGACCATTTTCTTCATTGGGATAAGGTGATTATGAACACAGCAGCCGGTGTCTAGCATCAGAGCTGGACATGTGTTTAGTTTCCTTGTGTTGTTCATGCAAGGTCAAGGTCAATAAACGATCTGATGCAGGGCTCCACTTGTATTGGGATAGTTCACACTAGCTGTAAATCTTCCATAGTTGTCACAAGGGCAAAGATATATGTCTTTCTGTCACCTATGACTGCAGTAGATGCTGAAAACCATTCGAAATGCAGAATGAGAAGTAGCGACAGAAATGGGATCAGCACTTTTTCTTGAGCTGCAAGTAGAGACAGTGGTTCTATAATGTAACAATGCCGAAATCACAGCAATTTCTAAATATTAGAAAAACAAACATGATATGGAGAAAGTTGAAACAATGCTATGTACAGTGTGAGAGAGCAGGGGAGGAGATGTGCAGTGCTGAGGCTCTGCACATGGGTGCGTGTGTGTGGGGGTGTCTGGTGATGGGAATTGGATTTAATTGTTTCAGTAATGAATGATTAATTGATTGAAAAGTGGAATAAGTGAGAAATAAGTCGCCAAAGGAAGGTAAAAATGTCTATCTCCTTTTTCTTTTTATCCAGATATATATTTTTGCAGACCACAGGCACTTTTATCCATGCATATGTATATTACAGGACAACCAAGTTCAATGACAATGAATGTATTGTAGCGATCTTGGTTCCCGCAGGGCAGGCGCATCACACAGGGCGAGGCAATCCACACACAGGCGGAGGGCGGGCGCGAACCTGGACCTCTCGCACTAAAGCATAAGCGCCGATACCGCTGTACAAAAGAGCCGGCTCCCTTGCAAGGAGCGTATATCGAGCTTATGTCTTTGTGTGTGATTACGTCACCTACCAGCCCTGCTGCTGCCTTCCCCCGTGCACGCTATTGTATTCTGTCAACATGGAAATATACAGAGGAACGCACTTATTTCGACGCCTGTATCATGTATATTAAATAATTTATTGATATTTTAAAATGGACTAGTCACACGCATCGCAGGCAAAAAAAGAAATACATACATTTAAGACCCCAGGCACTTTTATCCACGCATATGTACGTTACAGGACATCCGGTTTTAATGACAATGAACTAAATAAGACACATGCACTATGATGATGGACGTAAAATATGCATTCATTTTAGGAAAGCTTTTTTATTGATCTGGACACACTAATGTCAAAACTCAATGGATTTTGCTTTTGGGTGGCTTTAGGTTTTCAGTGCAGCTTTCATAACTAGAACAAAGCATTATGCATGACCTAAATATATGTAAAAAAATTAGGCCAGATTTGTACAATTGGTGTTATAAGAGACACATCTTGAGCTATCAAAGTATTGAAGAAGGTATAGAACTGTATTTGTAGAGATCAAACTCCTCCAAGCAGTATTTATGGTACATGTTCAACCAAAGCAACAATCTGTTGTTTGCTGTGATAGAAACTTAAATGTATTTTTCTTGGATTCAGAAAACATGTGATTTATCAAGTACTTGTGCACAAAGTATTGGTGTTCGGTGAGCTCTCTATATTAAAGTAGCCTACGTAAAAAATCTGTTCGATGTTCATTTTCTGTAGGGTGATCATACAGTTCCAGGTTCACTGGGACAGTTTGGAACAGACAAGTAAAAGGTACCTGAATCCTCTGATGGTGTTGTGAAATCCATTCTCTCGTAAGTGCATTCCTCCTCGAACTGTGCTTGTCAACTGACAGAAGATGATATATGTTGGAATGATGGCTTAAACTGTGATAACCAGGTACTATATGCAAATCGTAAAGTTGCATCGCATCTAATCAATGCATATGCTGGCACATTACTCTTTTTGTATAATAAAAGATTATAAAACACTACAGATTGCCAGGCAAGGAGTACTCATTAGTAAATTGACACATCATTTATACACTTCATAACCTAAATCTCATCTCACAACTGCAACAGATCAACAAACAACCTCTTGTGGTCTCTATATTGTGTCACTCAGCCACAGTTCCCTGTCTTTCTGCCAGGTGGCACTTGGCTGGAATTGTGGAGGACAATCAGGTCAGAAGTGCGCCAGCCCTCCATCAGCAAACCCAACAGAACAGCTGGTTTCTTTCACAGGGCAAATTAATGCATGTGCTATCCTTTAACAACAGCAGTAGCAATAACACCAGTTGGATGGTTTGCTTAATAGCCTCAGTGCTGCCAATATTATGCCTTTAAAACCACTGGCACAGAATGACCTAGAGCATCTTTGCCTATGTACATTAAGGCATTTCGATTTCATGCACTTGCCACTCAAAAAGTTTGGAGGTGTGTAATCAACTGTGACACAAATGTATCCTTTAGTAAAATAAATATTCCAATTAGCACCTACCCACACACATATTGTTACATTCCCACTAGCATCTACAGTTTTGGTTTGTCATTTCAGGCAGTGGCCAGTTTGTTAATAAAAAGACCAGCACAGTAAGTTAACACACTAAGAAAAACAAAAACCTATTAGCTTCTCTCATTTCAAACCAGACAATACAAATTTAATTTAAGAACTACAGTATATACTCTGCATACCACCATCTTCGTTCTAAATGGAAGGTGCAGACAGTGGGTTTTTGTTTCCTTCCTTTTTCACCTTTCCACCTAACACCAATCCCTACCGGTAATGCATTGAGGAGTTGCAGGCTGTTGAGCTTTTATTGCCAAATGCTAGAAGAAAATAGCACCAAATGAGAAAAATAAAGTTATTTTGTGTGTCTAGTGCACGGGGTAGAGTGGTAACCTGTCTACAGTCAGCCGGTGCACTATGTGGCGCAGCAGATTCATTCACAAGCCTCTCATGCCTCTCCTACTCAGGTCACATTTGAAGTGACACTAGCCCACACCACAAAAACATCACAACATTTGCCACATATGGCAGGCGCCAGTCAAATGTATCTTCAAGACTACTTTGATAAATCCCCATATTTAATTGTTGTTAAATAACCTGAAACAAGACCACCAGACTATAAGGGCACTTTTAGACAGGCCCAAAACTGAATAGCTTTGGATTGATGTGCATTCATAGAGCTGTGAAGAGAACGTTAGGTTACTCACGTAACCCTGGTTCCCTGAAAGAGAAGACAACCACCAACGACATTATGTATGGGATGTGCCTGCACACTGGGTAGGTATCGCTGAGCTCTCTATATCAGAGCTGCCGGTAGGCCCCTTCCTGGGATGATACACTCGGTCCCACCCACTGAGGGATTAAAACCGTCATACTGAGGAAGCCATTTCTCTTTTTCCATCGAACCCGTGAGGGCGACCGATGCAACCTCGCGGTTGGTGGTGGTCTTCTCTTTCAGGGAACCAAGGTTACGTGAGTAACCTAACGTGCACTTTCAATTCAAAGATGACCACCAACAACATTATGTATGGGATAATGTATACCACAGCCGTCGCGAGGGAGAAGGAACGGCAGCATATGAGGGACGCATCAGAACCGCATAACCCCAGGGTTAGCATCCCATACATAATGTCGTTGGTGGTCGTCTTCGAATTAAATGGGAATCTTTATTTAGCTTGAGTAATTGTCCATCACCTTTCATGACCCCAAGATGGTGCCAAACGATCAGTTACAAATGCCACTTCCCTTAATACATGATGCTGTTGAAAAGAGTACAATGTTATCAGTGAATCATGAGTAAAACATACAATGTGGAAAAAACAAGCCCCTTTTTAGTTTATATTTTGCTTTTTGTTGAGGTATATAATCCAAGATCTTTGATAAACGAATTCATAACCCCCAACTCTTAATGCAGCAGCATGACAAGAGTATGGCTGAACATAGGCAAGGGACCTTCAAGAAAGGGGGGTAGACTTACTTATTGAAACAGAAGTGCATCCGTTTGCAATAAAAGATTTGTGTAAGGTACCCTTTATTTGTTTGTTGCGATTGAGTCTTTTAAATAAATGTTTAGCTTATTTTACCTACTTGATTTCTGATATATGGGTCTAAAAATAAAAACTGGCCAAATTATTACAATCTACAGTAATTGTAAAACGCTGACACCTTAGCACAGAGTTGATACCGGTTCCCTTCACCTCTCACTTATTATTCTAGACCAGACACGCTCCGCCGACCCCACAGCACTACACCCCTAGCTAGCTATCAACAGATATATTTTAGTGTATTAATTTAAACATGACAGGGTGACATTGCCCCTACGTTACCACATGCAGACACTAAAGCTCGTGTTTCCTGATGCGACAGTATGTACGTAGTCGTAGGTGGAGCCTAGGAGGACCTCACAAAACAGAGAGTATACTGCAAAATGGCGGAGCGCAGAGAAGGTTGGTGTAATGTTCGTGTTTCTTTTTTTTAAAAAAACTAGAGAAAATCCACCCAGCAAAGCCACTGTCGGTAAAAAAAAAATAATGAGCAACTAAAAAAAAAGGAATGACTACACGGTAATGACTAATGTCGTAATACGACTACAGCCGGCCAGTCTGTGACTAAGGAGCATCAGTACATTTCATACTGTTGTTTGCGGTACTGCTTGCTGTATATACGTAATTAAATATTTGAATCTTTAAAAGACTAAAGAAGGGAAATTTATTTTCTTACCACCTCTTCTGTTAATGCCAGGACTGAAAATGTGACAGAAATTGTGTATATTACACACAGAAACAGTACGTTGGGGATTCTGTGCAGAACTGCCAGGACGAGGATTGCCAATAAAACTAAGTAATATTCGTTTTCTTTTAACTTTAGTAAAACCGTGGTTTATGTCATATTATTTAAAGCGTTTATTTGTGATGTTTGTGAGTACAGTGCCTAGGAGGCCTTAGTCTTTTTTGAGAAGCGGAAAATGTAAAATACTATCATAAATTTGGATGTTCATAAACGGTGCACGTTATCCTGCAAAATTGGTTTGCCATTCATTTGCTAAGTATTTACCCTCGCTAAACGTCCAACACGGGGATGTTTGGTGATAGGGGACATACAAAAAAGAATGACAAAACAGAATGCCCATTGAATATAATGGAGAAAAGAATGCCCATTAAATAACGAAACAAATGATGAATAAGGAACGAAAGCTTGTATCTTAAAATCCCTAACAGAAATCATAAAACCCTAATACTTTTTCTTACAAATAAACTAATGTACAAAATAAAAGTGGAATGACAGCTGTTTTCCATTGAATAACAGGCCTGCTTTCTTATAATTAGTTTATTCATTTTTTATTGTGCGTTTTATTTGTCATTTTTACTGGAAACGATTAGATTTTTGTATCTGTATCATTTTATTTTCATCTCCCCCAAAGATCAAGACAGCGATGAAGACTATGAAGTGGTGGATTTGACAGATTATGCAAGACGGCATCAATGGTGGAGCAGGGTCTTTGGACAAAATTCCGGGCCGATTGCAGAGAAATATTCAGTCACTACTCAGATAATGATGGGTGGAGTAACAGGCTGGTATGTATTAAACTACCAGACAAGTACTGTGTGAAATAGTTGTGCACTTGCATGATTTTCCCCTAACTTTAAGCATGTGAGTTTCATGGGGCTCCCGAGTGGTGCATCCGGTAAAGGCGCGCCGCGTGGAGTGCAGGATGCGCCCTTTAGCCTGGAGATCGCAGGTTTGAATTCAGGTTATGTCATTGCTGACCATGACCGGGGGTTCCTAGGGGGCGGCGCACAATTGGCCGAGCAGGGCAATCCACTGCATTTGTTTTGAGATTCTCTTTTACAGTTTGTGGAGACTGGTGGGGGGAATCTGTATTTTCATGATGGTGACTTTTGAATATGTTGAAGGATAGTTGCTGATATAATTCTGTTCTTTACAAGGTGTGCAGGATATCTGTTCCAAAGGGTTGGGAAGATTGCAGCCACAGCAATCGGTGGTGGATTTATTTTACTACAGGTATGATTGTGTGGAAGCAAGCATTTAAAAAGCTGTAACTGACTTTTATTATATCCACTTTGCAGTGACTTATGACAAGAAAAGAAAACTTTACTCAAAACAACATTTTCAAAGATACTATCCAGCACAATATGGTGACAGTTTTAATCAGACAGTGTTTAATTGTGTTTTTTTTTTTGTTACAGTAGCAATGCTAAAGGAAACTTACAGTAGTAAAATTCTTAGATAAGTGTTTCGACTCAAGGTCTTTCTCAGTGTCTTCTATAGTATACTAATAACAATCCAACAAAATGCTGAAATTAAGTATTGTATTTCTCACATTCTTAAAACCATTTCTTGTACATGCGTTTCATGTAAAAAAAAAACAAACTAGTGATTGTTTACAAAGTATCATTAAAACATTACATTCAATTTGCCATTCACTCATTACACCTCAAATATTGTACAAGAAACAAATTCTATACATTTGTTTCCCAAAATGATTATTCGCAAAAGCATTCACACCGGAATGCTTGATTTGAGAAAAAAAAAAAAAAAAAAACTTGACTGCTACTGTGTGCATTACTTCCAGTTTGCAAATCACAGTGGATACGTGCAGGTTGACTGGAAGAAAGTGGAAAAAGACGTCAATAAGGCCAAAAAGCGCCTAAAGAAGAAGGCCAACAAAGCAGCACCCGAAATCAGCAATGTGATTGAAGAGGTAGGAATGATGATATTGTGGATTGTCAATCAGTAACTCAATCTCTGGGTTTCCTGCTTCAGCTTCTTGGTTTTAAATGATGGCATTATGCATGAAAAACTTCCACTGTGTTAACTGTTTTTTTTAGTAATTCTGGGACAGACAATGTACAGGATCATGTTTGATGCAAATTACCAAGATATCGCATTGCCAGAGACAGGCTGCTGTTTTTAGGTGTATATCTGTATACGTGGAGCAGCACTGGAGGTGTAGGGGGTGTGGGTTATTCCCTGACAGACAGAAGAGATCGAGAGACACGAAGGCCGTTACGCTGTGTTTTCAGTTTGCGTAATGGCCAAAAAATAATAATCCTGTGAAACATTGTTGATTATTCCTGTGAGAAATCGCTTTGCTTAAAATACTTGTTTCAGCTCTCAGCACTCTTCAATGGGTTGGTTGTGACAGCATGTTCTTTAGTTTGGTGCATGTAATGTATGCGACACAGAGACGAGATTGAACTTCACCGAACTTTATTAGCACATTCCCCCCTGTTGATGGATGAGACTAGATACACAGCTCTGTAACAACCAACCCAGTTGCAGATCTTTATTATTATACCATAACAAGCTGGGTTAAATCAATAAATCGTTCAGACAAAGCACAGTAATGTGTATTCCAAACACTTTTGAGAATCTTTTTTATTTCAAGGTCTAGAAAAAAATCCAAAGTTCCACAATTTTACAATAATCCTTTTGTATGACTTCAGTTTCCCATAGATACATTTTCATGTAGTATGTAGGTTTTAAAATATAAAATGTGGGACACAGTACGTGTCCAGTTTTACTTGCGATAAATGGAAAAAACATTTATGTTGTATATTTGTATGGAACAACAGTGACATGGGTTTTCCACTTATTCTTGCAAGCACACGTGTGATCAAGTGTAAGTAACGTCTTTTAATGGTGCACCAACCATATATATCGGAACAACGACAACAAAAGCAAACTCCACTATCACATGATCACAGTAAAGTTTATTAGAATATTTAAAATGTGAGATGAGGCACATCATTAGCATAGCTTTTTTAGTAATCAATAAGTAGCCTATATTATTTTAACTACAAATAATAAAATACCACTCACATGCACTACTGTACTATGCAGTAGGCTAAGATTGAAAGAAAACAAAAACGACAGTCGTGAATTTAAAAAAAATGTTTAGAAAACCAAATATTTATGCTATTTTTGAAAGAAGATCTTAATGTTTTGAAAGGTAAAAACAGGTTTCTCAGTCGAACAGAAACGATAACGCTATGGCAAAAATCTAGTTTCCCCTCCACAGAATGGCGTCCATGCATTGCTAGGGAGTATGTCATCCTATGACGCAGACTCTGCATCTACTGACAACCATAGATATCGAATATTATATATGCTGACAACTACTTCCACAAAGTGTCAGGATGTGCATGACTTGTCCTGCCTCGCCTGCAGGGGGTTGCGAGGAGCTCCGTTTCTTTCGCCATGTCGCTGCCGCTGCCCCCGCCCCCGCCCCCGCCCCCCGCTCCTCCCACCACCACGTTGTGAAAAATTCCTGGTGAGAACCCTGCATATCTAACACAAACTTTATTCACAAAAACTAAAAGGAAGCAAAAGTACGTAACCATACTATTTACAGGGTTTCTATTTACAGGGCTTCAGCCCTGCCACAGGGGGGGTACATTATAAATGTTGTTCTGTCTCTTTGTTTTTCTATAGTCTACAGAATTCGTGAAGAAGAATATTGTGCTCTCCAGCGGGTTCCTTGGAGGATTCTTGCTTGGGCTTGCATCGTAAAGATTCAAGGCCTACAGGAGCTCCCAAAACAATACTTGATAATAGTAACTGTGAAGCTTTTTTTTCTGTTCACGAGCAGGAAGGGAGAGTGTGTGAACAATAATGCAGGAGGAGAAGCAGCAGTACAGCCAGGGCACTCCACAATGCCTTCCTTCTCTTTACTGTGCCTCTCAAACCAGCAAGAGCCCAGGAATCTTTATTTTGCCTGGCCAAGAAAGTGTTATAATTCTATTATAATCTAATTATAATTATATTATAATCTAATTATAATTATATTATAATCTAATTCCATTTTGTAACACGAGAAACACCAATTGGATGTACTGTATAAAATAGTGTCAAAATATTGTATATTCTTTGTAAATGTTGTTATTGTTTTTTTGGGGGGGGGTTTTGTGTTTGTTTTCAGTCATTTTGCCTTTAAAAGGATTGTACAATACATGTGGGGGTCAGTGCAATCCCAGTAAGAAATTCAAAATATATTTAAAATTTAAAGTTGTATTTTATATTTTCTGTTTGATTTAATTCATTAAAAATAATAATAATAATGAATGCAAATATTGCATATTCATATATTTCTCATGTCATTCCTAACCAGTTTTACCATAAAATGATGGTTGTTGAAATCAGTGATTTTGACCAGTTAATCAATATGCTGGTAAAGGGTATGCTCGGTAGAACAATGAATCTGGACAGGAAGCAACAGCAGACCATGAGGAAGAGGGCTGTGGGGTTGACACCTTGGGGCTAACTCACAAAGCTATTACAGTACTCCAGCACCATTTTTTACTGAAAGAAGACACCAATTGAAGCTTTAAAACCTGAAATAAACAACCAAGGAATTCAATATTCTTTCATTTACTTCTGTTTGGGTTTTGTTTTGTTTTGTTTGTTTAACATTAGTGAGTGTTTTTCTATTTTGTAATAGGCCTTGCTATATTGGCACCTTGTTTCAGAGGGCACTTCAGTTGAGTGCTTTTGGGGGCACTTACAGATGACATCGCCATCTATGATGCAAGGTGCCAATATACCAATCTCTAAACCATGACCTGTGGCACAGACGACATTGCCAGAGATTACAGGCCACTGTTGGCCTACTCTGGATCAGTAGAGAAGAGTTAAATCATCAGTCTTGCCCATTCAGCACCATTTATTAACATCCAAATATTGTTTGGAGATGAGTGTTCGTTTTTAATCTTGCATGACAGCGCAAAGACCAATGCAATCACAAAAAGGAAAGATTTTTTTTTTTACCTGAATGAGTTCGGACTAACACAAAAAATAGCCAATGGTTAGGGTTGTGTTGATACATGAAGGTGGAGATGTCAGATTTAATGTTTAAAAGGTGTAGTAACCCAGGTTTTAAATTCCATTTCCCTACCATTAAGTACCCCTATTACTGCATTGCTTTAACATAGAACTTTTACATTTAAATATTTCAAATGTTCTTAACTTTGAAACATTTCAGAAGGTGCGACACTACAGAGCTACCCTCTCCTTGTGGTCTGCTAATGTTAGTTCCTTAATTTTTTCTATGCTGGACCACGCAGCCTTTTCAGAAGTGTTATTCCCCTCTTCCACCCACTGTTTCAGGTAAATGTGATGTCACAGCATACGTTAAGGTAAGTGGAGTTCTGACTGAAAGTGGAATCTCTGGAAAGTGTAACTGCACAATAAAAGAGAAGTGGAAAAGGTGCTGAAGGTAATAAAGGTCCTCCTTTTCACAGGGACCCACAAGTTACTAAGACAAATTGCATTAATTTACTGTCTATTAAACAACATGTTTTTGAATGAATGTAAACACTATAAATCATCCATAACAACATGAGTTGCTTGTGTGTTTGTTTAAATAGATAAGAATATGTCCAAATATAAACTTTTTAAAAAAAGAATGGGTTACTAACTGAATTCGGATACAGTTGGAATTGCTCTAGTGTGGTTGTTGTGTTGTGCTGGGGCTGTCACTGCCTTGCTGTGTGGTGTCTCAGGAAGCCTGGGAATTGTATAAATAAGGGTCTGAAGCACATGGTCCATGTGGACCACGGTGAGATTCAGAACTCCTTGGCAGTGTGTGGTACTCCAGAATGGAGTTTGCTGTCAAGACAGTCTTGCACATGTTCTTTAAGTCTCTTGTCTATTTTCTGTGAAGTCCAAAGTATTAATTATTTTAGTGACTTCAGGTCACCATTGATACCATGCCCTGGCACCCTAAATGATACTGAATAATAGGCAGCCAGATACTAAGTAGTGTATATGTGACCCTTTTGTAACTGTTTAACGCCAATGATAGCCACAATAACAATATGATTATTGTGATTTGCATATATCCTTACCTCAAATTAACATATGATATTCAAGTTAAGATGTGTTGTTTCAGTGTGATTTGAAACGCCTGCATAAAATATTGCCACCCCTAGATGAGAGTGTCAGTATAGCCGCAGCTGGCTTGATAAATGAAATGTCTCTAGAACACTGAATATTTATGTCAGTTGATAGTTGACAACGTGGCCTTCATAGAAAATATCCATTTGATTCTTGGCTTCAAACAGTTCTATGGGAAAAGCAAGATTTGAAGTGTTATTTACAAAGGACATCTTCAGATGTGGGCTCAAGTCTCAAGTAGAATGCCACAGAAAAGAACTGTTGACTAGCAGCAAATTATTATTTTACATGAAGGGAATTTACCCGATTTCATTTTTCAAGCCTTATTGAAAAATTATTGTTTGATTGTTTCTCACGGATACTGGGATCACCATAGTCTTCGACTGGCTACATTTAATATAACAGCCACTAAGTCAAGAGTTTCTTCGCACTTGCTTAAATATACTGTAATATTCAAACATGTGAATAATACAGTACAACATACATTTTGTTTATTATTCCTGTTCTTATATTACTAATGTATTTCATTGGTTGTTCAAGTGATCGTTTGTTTTTTGCTCTGAGATACAGTGTTTGTACAAGGAACTTCCCATCGAAGGAAACAACGGTTCTGTTGATCTTTGGATTAAGTAAACAAGTCCTTCATTAACAAGCATATCCTCCAGCTGTTTTGGACCTCCGCTGTCATGTAAATATATTCTCTAAACAAGAAAATGTTTTAAATGGGAACCCCTCTTGGCAGGCTTGTTGGTGATGGACAAGCTCATCAATGTATGAAAAACAAATACAAATATAACACCCAAATATACTAGAGAAACGACACATGTGGCAGGTTTGTGTTTGTAAAAACTGGTTTGCTGATACCCCATGTCAGTTCTTAGTCAAATATTACATATTTAAAAGATAGGAAGATAATAAATCTGAAGCTATCAAATCTCTCTTGGTAAAACTAACCAATTAGCCATATCTACTGTGGGGTTTTATTGGCTTGTGAAAAGCTGGCTTGCCTTTACTGACAGTGTTATAGGAGGTCTTTGTATTTATTTTCTCTACCCTTGTGGGCAAGAAGGGTGCAAGTGGCACAGCATTTATTTTTATTGTAATTTGGCCTTTGCAAATGTTTGGTCCTGTGTTTTTTTTGTTTTGTTTTTATAACGTCGGGTTTTTTTAAGTCCACATGTACAGTTTTTTGTTGTTATACATTTGAACAAACCAGTTGTTGTTTTTTCTTAACCTTATGAAACTGAATTCCCAAACGCACGGTCTTTTTTTATCTGCAACTGGCGAAGGTATTGTATTTTACACGATCGGGTGACAGGTCCTAGGTGCTTACAAGACTGATAATTAGTTTTTTACAAATATAGTTTGATGATTAAAAACACCAAATAATGGTAAAGTTTCATTCCATAAGAAAAGTAGCTTTTAAAATAATGCATTCAAATACATATCTAATATTTAAGAAACACCTTTGGTTGTATGATGGTCCTTAAAAAATAAACGTATTTTAGACAAAAATTCTAAACCCTTGTAGGTGACGTAGCGTACTACTGTGACGTTCAATGAAGTACCAGTATCTGAGCAACAAGGGACCAAACAACGCACTCCCCATAGCAACCGAAAAGTTGATACAGAAAGTTCTACGCAGTCCGACTGCAAACACACCGAGTTACAAATATATTGGATTCTGCATTCTGCCAACATGGCGCTACCTCTGCTCCCGGGCAATTCCTTCAACAGAAATGTAAGTAAAGATTAAAAATGTTATAATTTACTGAATTGAGAATATGTGAATGTCTTTTTTATTCTAGTTTCTACGCTAATTTCATAATAGGGAACACTTAATGCAGATTAACCTCATATTGTTATCTGGAAATGCATTTAAATAAATAAATAAAAGCTGATATTTGCAAAATATATTGCACAATAACTCCAAACGCCTGTACTTGATAAGGAAAAATAAGGGAGAATGTAGCGATTAAACAATATAAAATCAGGATACCTAGAATAACATACGTTTTATTTATTACAAGTGAAACGAATTAGAACCAGTGGTGTAGTCGAGGGTATACGCAGGTAAACGAGGTTTACCCACTTTTAATTTGGGCAATATAGCGTTTACCCACTTCTCATATAATGGTTACAGGGTTTACTCTTTTTGTTCTGTGCTTTGCAAACCCTTGGTTAACGGTGAGCGTCTCTGTGCTGCGGTGCTGCGAGGTGACAGCTGACCGCTCTCAGTCAGAACTGCAGCGCGAGCATGGGAGCGTGCAGCCACTGGACTCCCGGAGTGTATAACTGCAGGCTCGGAGACCTTGCCCGTGGTTTTGCTGTTGTATATTTTTATAAACACTTTGAGGTTCATTTTTTATTAGTAAATTATATTTTTGGTTTTGCTGTTGTACATTTTTATAAACACATTAAGGTTAATTTTTTATTTTTATTTACGATTGTTAGAGAGAGAGAGAGAGAGAGAGAGAGAGAGAGAGAGAGAGAGAGAGTTCTGTTTATGCTCTGTTTAAGGCTGTCAATTATTCGCAGTTAACTTCTGCGATTAACGCGTTTTTTTAGATGTGAACGCTTTCATTTTTGCCCCTGATGTCTTCCAAACCCAATTAAGGAACCCGGAAACAATGGTCAACCTAAGTTCCTACCATGCCACTGCCTGGCCTCGAACACCAAACTGGGGAGTTTAACCACTTTTTTATTTACCGCTACACCACTGATTAGAAACATTTTGGAAAAACTGAATTCAACCATATGTTATCCATAACAACAAAACACCATAGAATAGCTATCAATACAAAAGGAGTTTTTGTACAACCAAATTGACAAACGTTTTTAGACTATGAAGACTACAGGTTTTATTGTGTTATTACCACAGCAAACTGGTAGCTAATATTGTTTTTAGAACTCTTAACACAAAAAGTGAGTACAACAACATGATATTTAGGGCTCAGTATGGCCTTTGAAACACAATTTAATTATATTCACTCCAGCTTGGAAAGGAGAAGTTCAACAAGTCCCAGCATTTCGATTATTCCAATGGCATCCCGAAGATGGTGGGTGAAGAGAAGCCGGGCATTGGAGGAGAGCTGCTACTGGGACAGAAGATGCGCCCCAAGTACACGGTGTTCCCCAAAGGAGAGGGCAGCGATGCACCATCCTGGGTTGCCTTCGACAAACAAGTACGATTCCAAGAATTTGCAGGGCCACGTTTACAAAATTTTTCATCAATCTAAAGGACGCATCTTTAAAACAAACAATTGAAATTAATATGTATGCAGCTGTTAAATAAAAATAAATAAATAAAAACACAATAGATTCTGCTGTGTGTTATCTTGAGATGATCAGACATATGTGTTGGGTTCTGTTTGTTCAAAGACTGATTTCTGCCAAAAGCTGCATAAAACTAATTCTTAATATAACTGCTAATTTTTCCCTTTCTCTATACTTAAATCCAATAAAATATAAGTATTTATCTTTCTGCAGCCCTGCTGTTAAACTACCAGCAGCAGTCTTATCAGGGCAGTAGAATTTGTACTGGTAAAAAGATGAAATGGTACCATATCAGTCCAGAGATGATAGGCAAAGAGAAAGAGATGTGGTACCTTTTATTGGACAAACTAAACAATAATTAATCACAAGCTTTCAAGACCTCAAAGGTCTCTTCTTCAGGTGAAAGTAGGAAAGAGAGATTGATTATTACATTCAAAAGTGGCATCAGAACTTTTAACAACAAAACAAAAAAAACATTTTGAATCACTTCATTTCTTATGCAAGGAAACAATGATGTGAATGTAGTGCTCAAAAAATTGTAGATGATGGGTCCTTTTGGTATTAAGTTCTGTTTATTGCGTCTAGTTAGGGAGAAAATATCACTGTCGAGTTTAGCTTCCTTTCTTCTCAGAACTTAATACCCAAAAGACTCATAGTATACACTGAATGAGACCTTGGCACTGGGTATCAAGATATTAATTGCCGGTCAATCATGACAGGCCCCATGCATAGTTTACTTAAAACCAGTTATACCAAGCAATGATGTTATTGCATTTTTATCTAATTTCATACATGTCATTAAATGAGACCGAGCAGTGATGTCATTGCAAACCAAGCATTGAAACGTGGTGCAGTGACTTCAGTGTTTGCTGTGTAAGTTAAACAGAAGTAAAAAACTGTCCATGTTAGAACGTTTTAAAACCCTGTCTTCAAAGGTGTTGTGCTTTGATGCCTACTTCCAAGAATCTGTACATGAAAAGAGGGAGGAGCAGTTCAGAATCAGAAGGTGCAAAATTTACTTCTACCTCGAGGATGACACCATACAAGTTGTGGAGCCAGAAATAAAGAACAGTGGGATTCCGCAAGGTAATAATCCAAAATAAGTCAATACATTAAAAGCATTTTTTTTGGATGTATAGACAAAGGGTGTAAAGTACTGCATGTCAATGTTTGTTTTTCTAAAATTATAAGCGCATAGTTTTTTGTTACTATACACTTCTTGAGCGTGTGTCTCTATGCATAAGGGAAGCTTCCTTGCCTCAGCTGAGATCATAAAGCTTGTAAATACTTTATAGGTCTTATGAATAGAAGCTAAAGCATATGTTCTAAGTGGTTGATTCACAGCTGATCGATTCATGCTGTGGGTTACATTGCCAAACTATAATTTATGTCATCCAGGCCAACTAGCTAGTTAACCATGGAAGCATTTGCTGGCCAGACATGCCATGACCGTGCCTTGAAGATGTGCAACTACAGCCTTGTGTTTGAGAAAAATGACACATGCTGACCAAAAGACTTCAATCAAGTTTAAAAGAACATATCTTGTATATTGCTTTTCACTACAGTATTTAAGCAAAAATATCCAACTCTCCATTTTAAAGTACAGCAGTGGCTTCACCCTGTTAAGTACTGAATTCATTTATTTTATTTAAGTATTCCTGATTACTACTAAGGTCCTAAGTGGCTTCCATTACTTGGGCCAGAGAATACATTAGCTAACAATTAGGAATATAGGGAGTCATTTCTGACATGTAAGAAAACACATTAGTACCCAGTTGAGCCGACAGGTGCTATGCACCCAATGCATTTGTGGTGCAGGGACTGTTCATTGCAGTAGTAAAGCACCTTGCACACATCAGTAAAGATGCTTGCACATAAAAGCATCTATAGATGGGTGTCGTGTATTGTAGTATGTTGTATGCTGATGTCTGATTTTCACTAGGTACTTTTATTCGGCGTCACCGCATTCCCCTCCCACCACCATACGATGATGAGTGTTACACACTGGAGCACTTCAACATCGACCAGGAGATGGTGTTCTACTCCCGGACCTTCACGATCACTGACTGTGATGCGTTCACCAGGAACTTCCTGAGGAAACTGGGGGTGCGACTGAACTCCCCCAGCACCACCCCCAAGGACCCATACAGCACTGTCCGCAATCAGGTTAGACGCCCCCACACACACAATACACAACACACAATACACTACACTTTTTTTGTTTTGTCAGTAAATAATATAGATATGCATATATGTGTAATATTATATATTCTCAAGAAAAATATAATGTAGGTACATAAAAATGTGAATAATTGACAAAACAAATAATCAATTATATCAGGACTACAAGTCCTTCTTCAGCTGGATGGAAAAAGCAGTGCTGTAAACAAGCTGGCGTTATAAACAAGTTTCTCCCATGAAACGATTACCCCTCTCAGTCAGACGGCTGCAGACAGCTTTCACAACCTAAACTAATTGAGACAAGAGAGCCGTGTGAAAATTTGGGACAGCCATGTGAAAGTCGGTGTTCTTTTAAATGGCGAGTCAGAAAGAGTGTAGAGGAAGAGTGTACAGTAAGTGAGTTATCATTGCTCCAGGAAGGAGATAAAATATGATGATCGTGTATCCATACTTACCATTCACAAAAAAGGGTATTGCATGAGGGAAATTGCAAGAAATGTGAATGTTTTTCGCAATGGAGTGCAGACCACAGTCAATAGATACAGAAAACTGGTAGCTATGCAAAGAAAAGTGACCGAGGCAGAAAGAGGAAAACAACTAAGAGTAGACAGAATGATTGTTGAAAGTCCAAGGCTAATCGCTTCCTAACCAGACCTCAACTTGCTGCTGATTTCAATTCCACATCAAAAGTCACCATATCAAAGGAAAGAGTAAAGGGACGTCTTTGAGATGCTGGTATGATGGGGAGAGTTGCAGCTTGAAAGGAGGAAACCAACAAAAATGCCTAGAATGGCCAATAACCATAAAGATTGGTCAAAATATCAATGGAGAAGAGTGTTCTGGACAGATGAATCAATGCTTTAACTTTTCAGCTCCAAGAGGAAACAGTACGTGAGAAGAAAAACAGGAGAGAGATTGTCAGGATGTTTTGCAGTGCAAACAGTACAACATGGAGGTGTTAACGTGAAGGTCTGGGGTTGTTTTATTATTATTATTATTATTATTATTATTATTATTATTATTATTATTATTAGTTTATCTGACGCCTTTATCCAGCAGAGAGGGCGAGAAGGGATTGGAGGTAGGAGGGGCAGTGTGATGAAGAGAGTGGTAGGCAAGAATAAGGTTCTTGAATTGAATGCGAGCAGAGATAGGTAGCCAGTGGAGGAAAGCAGAGGGGTAGCATGATAGTAGCGAGGTTGGGAGAAAACAAGATGAGCAGCAGAATTTTGAATAAGCTGAATGGGGCGGATAGCCAAAGCAGGGAGACCAGTAAGGAGAGAGTAAAAATGTTTTGTAGTAAAAATAGAAGGTACATTACATTCTTCAACATCATGCAGAAAACAGTCACTCACTAGTCACCTGGCCTTAACCCCATTGAAATGTTATGGGATGAGCTTGACACGAGCGGGGCGTGGGGAGGTGTGGGGGGTCTATTTAAATAATCGGCTTATCTAAATGGGAAGGATCAAGTTGCCTCTCTTGTCTTCAGTTGGATAGCTTTCCTGCAACTTGTGTTAAGATTTACTAAAACATTTTTAGTCTAGTAACCTTTGTTGAAATGTTACAGGGCTGTATTATGACGAATAAGTTATAATGCAATAAATATTAATTTCAAAGGGACATGTTTATGTTATACTACATAAATACACAACATACAGCGAAAACTCAATATACAATAAGGAGGTTATATAGAAGTTATTTAAAAAAAAATAATAATCTATATTATCTACTATCATCAACCAACATCTGCAATAAACTTGAAGCCTAGATTAAGATTTTGCATCACTCGCTTCACCTGCGGTGTGCATTAGTCAATTTAAAACCTGTGCCTTAGGCTTGTCTGAGCCACTGGACCAAGTGTTTAACTTTAGAAATGAATACAATGTGGAAATCAGGATTCAACCACTAAAATATTTGAGTGAATTATTTGACAAATACTGTACCCCAGTTGTGTACCCTGGGCTGCTGTGGGATCCTTTGAATATATATATATATATATATATATATATATATATATATATATATATATATATATATATAACCCAGGTGGAGCTACTCACTAATAGACACCCTTAATCAAATAACCACCCAGTTAAAGAGAAGATTGAGAAAATAAGCGCCCAGGCACTATTTTGAGCAAATACAGTACATACATAAATATAGGAGATGGAGTCCTGATAATCATTTTCAGTCAAAGGTGAATATGACCACCTCTACTCTGTAGTATGTTGCTGAATAAACAGGTGAAAGTATCCCGTACGAAGGTTTCTAATTTTGTTTTGTAGATGCAGGAGAGCATGAAACCCCTGCGGCCCTTTGAGCGCTTAGATAAGCTGAAGCAGTTCCTGGATCACGACCGGCACGTCCTGCGATTCTTCTGTTTCTGGGATGACTCGGACACAATGTTTGGGGACCCTCGGGAGCTCACGCTGCACTACTTCCTGGCGGACGACACCATCGAGATTCGAGAGGTGGTGCAGGCCAACTCAGGCAGGGACGCGGCACCCATGTTCCTCCAAAGGAACAAACTGCCTAAGGTCAGGACCATGTGACGATCCAGGTTGTGGATAAACGTTTCTATTACATGTGACCTTTAGAGAATATATTTTTTTCTTTAT
Source organism: Acipenser ruthenus (assembly GCF_902713425.1). Lineage (NCBI taxonomy): Eukaryota > Metazoa > Chordata > Actinopteri > Acipenseriformes > Acipenseridae > Acipenser > Acipenser ruthenus. Next base: position 45,013,519 of record NC_081197.1, read on the forward strand.
TATTATTAGTTTTGCTTCTTTGCACTGGATAGTTAATTATTTTATGTACACTATTGTTGTACTGTGTTAAAATGTGAACTGCATTTGGTTGATATTTCTATGTTCCGGTTTGGTAGAAAAAGGCAGCACAGTTGATGATTCTGATGATTATTCCATGATTTCTTGTGGCTGCTGTTTCCTTTTTACCTGCACGCAGACTACAGAACAGTAAACATACTGATGTCTTTATGCTTGGCAGTCCCTGAGTAGCCATAAGAAATGTTTACCAAATCAGTATCTTTGCCAGCTATTGCTAGAGAACTGTCCACCCAAGAGGTATTGAGTTTATTATGGTCTCAGTTAGCTGAACGGTTCCTTTTCATTAGCTCAGACAGTAATGTCGTGGTTCCAAACAGTCACTTGTGTGTCACCCTTTTTATTCACACCTGCTATTTCTACACATCTGTTCCTTCTTAGACGCAGGTCCGAACAGCCCCCGAAGAGATTCCGGTAGCATCTGGCTGTGACCTTTTGTAGTTTCCAATTTTACAACTGCCAAACCTGGCAGTGCTTTTGTTACAGCCAGTATATGATGTTTCTGAATCAGTTGTGACTCAACTTACCTTCTCAGTTCTGCTTCACACAGACACACACCCTTAACAGGTGCAAAAGGTGTGGGAGCAGGGTTCTCTATTTTTGTTTATTACGTGGCTTGCTTTTAAAGTGAGTGGGTGGAATAACAGCATAAGTATCTCCTTTTTTTGAATTGTACAAAAGTCAATCGGAAATTATATATCATATATATTTAGTATATATATATTATATATCATTTTTGACTTTGTCATGGATGGCTAAGTGGTTACATCACAGGCCAGGAAGTAAACAGAGGCAGAGTACTGCGGGACGAAGTGCTGGGCGCGTATTTATTAAATAAATCAAACAAACAGACACAAAACACTTTAACAAAACAAAAAGGCACGATGGCCAAAACAAATACATCTATACAAACAAGTAGCAATTATTTATCTTTGTGATGTCTCTCTCTCTCTCTCTCTCTCTCTCTCTCTCTCTCTCTCTCTCTCTCTCTCTCTCTCTCTCTCTCTCTCTCTCCTCTTAACCCTCTTCCCCCTTATGAGCGGCTGCTGTGCTTTTATACATGTGACCATCTCCAAATTCGTAATCACTTAATCAATTTGGAGATGGCCACATTACGCACGAGTTTAGAGTAATGGGGCTTTAACCCCATCCGCGCTGCCAAACCATAACAAACCATCATTTTTAACGAACACAATGCAATACATTGAAATAATAATAATAATAATAATAATAGTAATAATAGTAATAATAATAATAATAATAATAATAATAATAATAATAATAATAATAATAATATTACAAAAATAATATAAATAAACATTGGGGCGGGCAGACCCCGTCACAGACTTTTACAAATCGTAAAGCTGACCAAATAAATTTGAACCTAACTGCACATGTATGGTTGAAATTCTATAAAAAAATGCCATTTTGTATTGGAAGCCAGGTGGTGGTTACTGTGTAATTAAAACCACAGTCACCGCCACCTTTTCCATGGTTGTGTATGGGGTGATGCTTTTCTTTATCATGGTTGATGCGCTCTCTTTCTGCCTGGACAAGCTTTGCTTTACTCCACACTGAACACATATATGGATTGACAGGGCTGCAGCTCCAGGCTTCAAAGTTACCTTGCTATCCAGCAACGGCAGTGAGCGAACTGTTTCCGAAAGTATGAATTAAAAAGATGTATTTATTTTTTGCTTTTCCCTGCATCGCCTCCTTTGACAGACTAATTTCATAAACAAGCTTGATGGTAATAAAACGTAGAAAGGTTTTCTAAAATATCAAGGTTTTTATTTTTTTTTTGTCACAGCATGCACCAGCTCCTAAACATCAGCCTGGTGAAATAGCAGATCGCACCGTTCTCAATGTGTTTGGTCCAATGGGACACGGGGGGCGCTACATTTTGGATAGCCGTAAGGTTGGTGAAAAACATTAAGCATGCATTAATCATTTACTGCCTTTAATCTATTTTAGTCAGGTTGTCATGAATGAAGCAGCTAGGATAGGCAACCTCAATAAGGCATATTAGAAATATATATCTATATATCTATATATCTATATATCTATCTATCTATATATATATATATATATATATATATATATATATATATATATATATATATATATCACCAGGGATATAAATAATACGCTGTAGTTGATCATACCATGAACAGCATAAAATATTTCATAAGAAATTTGCCATACTTTCACATATAAAGTGCTTCCCAAGATAAAGCCTTCTCTACAGTCTGTTGTCAGTACAGTAAAAAGTCACTTAAGCAAAGTTTAATAAAATCTAACTGACCCTCTTCAAAAATAGATGAAGGATTTAAAAACAAATGTCCATTTCCTACTAATGCAGAAGTAAATCGAAGAACACATATCCTACCCAGTCATTCTGCATTGTTAGTGAATGGAAAACTTCTGTTCGCCTCTGTCTTTGTGGGGCATCTTCCAATTCTCTTGCCTATTTTTGAAGAGGGGATCGTTATCATGAGACAGGCAGATCTAGTCTATCTGATTTTGCAAAACTACTCCACTTTCCTTTCCTGGAGCTTGTTCCTCTTGCTTAGCCACACAGTCCAGTCTACTCAATGAGCAGAAACCTGTTCCTGTACAACTGGTCAGAGTCACTAAATGATATCTTATATATAAACAGGGGGAGCTCATTTAGGTTCATGATCAATAAATGTCCCACCTTCACTCTCCATTCCTAGTAACTTGATAACCTTTTGGGGTACTTGGGAGACAATTATCTCATTAAAAAAATGCATATAGATTCTCATACCAATGTTATACATTTTTCAACATTTGCTCACTTTTAATCTTTCCTTTAATCTTATTAACATTTCCTAAAATAGTATCATACCGCCAAATGAATGCAGTTAATGAACCCATTGTCCCAATGTGTTAGACTGGAGCTGTGCATGAAGAGTTCTACAAGGATTGTGACCTGGCCATAGGGGCTGTGATAAATGTGTGGGGGAGGAAAGTGATAATCTGTGACTGCGACGGATTCACCAAGGAATACTACCGCACAAAATATGGAGTCGGTAAGTATTTCTTGAATGGAATTTACAGTGATGTGAAAAAATAAAACTGAGTTGTGGATTGTGCATTGTGAAATATGAATGTGGTATTTCATTATGTAAAGAAATTAAAAACTACACAATACAACACAATGCTGTAGTTGCAATCTATATATTTTAGAATGTGAAAGCTGGTTGCTGTTCAGTTTTCATATTCTGACTGCTGGAGTGGATCCTTATTGTCCGTTGGTAGCTGCTGTCCTCCTCCCTTGACTTCCAGTGAAACGTAGAACAGAAACATCGGACATAATTTAGGAATGATCTGCTTAATTGCTACAAACTTCATGACCACTAGATGGCAGTAAGAGGATGATAATGACAGACTTGTAACGTTTGGTAGAACTATTGCCATTGCTGCAAGAAGCCATTTCTAAAATTGATCAAAAGTGGTATTTACGTGGCACTTAAAAGTTCTAATATAACTTGTGTCTAACAATGGAGCAACCATGGGACAATGTGCTGTACACAGCTGAACCAGCATTTTTGACTTGCAACAACACAACGTGTCATTATTTCCTGCAAAGTCGACACCGCAGCTAGTTTTGTTCAGATTAAAAATGATAGTTACAGCTGCTTTAAAGGCACAGGTGTATTGGAAACAGACGATTTCATGCTACACGGGTAATACACACGACATACTATATATAATCCAGCGCTAAAGGGTTGAATACTGCAGGTCTGCGGTATAACATTTCTGTCTCCTTTTCCTCAGAGGACTTTACTCCAGTGAGACACAGAGCCTCTACAGGCCCTAGACTGGAAAAGAAAGTTCCCCCTTACAATGGGTTTGGATCAGAGGAAGACTCGCTGTGCTCATGCCAAGGGTTGATGCCGAAACCACCTCAGAAAGACTTCAGGAAGATGATGGAGAAAGACAGGTAGAGAAACACTTTTAAAAAAGGGTGCCAATGGCAGACCTGCAGCAAACTCTATTGACTAAAAGGCCTCTTTCCATGAAGTCAGGTGTAGTTTAAGTAAATTGTAGCTTATTTTTTGTGGAAGCAACTAAAAATAAATCAGTACTTGAAAATTTCAAAATAATAATGTATGTGCTTACTTACAATAATACATAAATTAGAGGAATACAGGTTACACCATGAACGTTCATGGAGTACTGTAGTTATTCCATGAATGAGGATGGTCTGGATCGGGTGTCTACTGTGTTACAGTGAAACAGTGGAATTACAAACCTCAAGCAATGAAATATGTAAAGTCAAAGCAAAGAAATAAACAAGAAATGTATGAATGACGTTTTTAAAGAATCAAGAATAATAAAACAACAACTTTATAATTAGTTCAACTACTACTTTTTTCTTTTCCATATAGCTTTGCAATACTGTACAGAACAGTCAGGTACATCTTGTCTACATATTTATTGTAATTGCATAGCCTGCTTTGAAAAATAAAAGTAACAGTATGTTAATGGAATTGTTACAAAACAAAGTGTTAATCATTTCTGGTAATAATGAATCAATGTGCATATGTTAGGTACAGAAATAAATATAACTGTTCAGCTTCATTTTTCATATTGAAATGTATTTTGTTCCATGTTCTCTGTTTCCCTAAAGGCAGTCGTTCAATTGCTTCAGCTTTAATTTGTTACAATGAATGTTCAATATCAGTAAAGTGATTCGGTTTTATAGGGCACGGGTAAATTGCTAATTTCACATTTAATTTCCAGACATGGACTGGACAGCAATGTGCTGCGCTTCGTTGCCAAAATGATTACGGACAGTCCTGTTGACAGCGAGCGGAAGTTTATCATCTCCTACTTCCTTTGTGATGACACCATTGCTGTGTTTGAGCCTCCACAGAGGAACTCAGGTAATCTATTGCCCTAGATTCTCAAATACCTTTATACAACCTTTCTGTGGTATTTAACCCCCTCCCTGCGGTGCTACACAACATATATTCTACTCAGCACAGCACAGCACAGCACACAAAAACTATCACCTCCACCAACATTAATTCTCTACACTAAATCCGTGAACACCTATTATATACACCCGTGACTGGAGCCTAATTAATCATTTAAACATGTATTCAACTGACGGCTCCAGCCACATTCCCACGTGTGTTTGCAGGGAGGATTTTAACTCCCTCCCTGCCACCCAATATTCCCCACATATACACACCGTGCCATACTGCCATGCAACTACACTAATAATACACACAATTCACAGAAGCAGTAACAATAATAACAGCAACAATATAAAAATAATACAAATCAACACACGGGCGTGGGGTACCCCGTCACACCAACCTTGTGTAGTTTGGCTTGTCTTAGTAGTAACAAAACATTATGTAACACTATAAAATGGCTTTGGTAAGCACAACACTGATTGGCTGAACATGATTCCTGACAACAATACACTAAATGTTTTCTAGGGTGGTTGTGACACTCGGCTTTGCCTTGTGGCTTACAATGCACCTAGCAGTGTGTATTTTTACTAGTGTACACCTAGGTGTGTCTTATTGCTTACATTTAGGTGTTTTCAGTGTAACTGACAAATGAGGATGGGTTGCTCACGGTCAACATCATGAGAAATAAACACAGTGCTGAACGTTCATAAATTATTCTGTTTATATCACAATTCTGGGAAAAATATTCACTCAGCGGCAGTGAGTATGAAAACATGTATTCAGTGCTGGATCTCTCAACACATGTAGAAACTGGTCGTCTCTTGCAGGGGTAATCGGAGGCAAGTTTTTGGAAAGAGGGCGGATAAAGAAGCCAGAGCAGGAGCTGTTCAAGAGCGAGCTGTCAGAGTTCTTCAAGACGCAGGACCTGTTTGTGGGAGCCAAGCTGTCTTTCAATGGGTACAACTTCCAGCTGGTGGACGCTGACGAGTACACCTTCAACTACATGGAGAAGCACGCAGACGAGGCAAGTCCAGCCAGTGATGACAGGCTTACCACTTTTGTTTCCCATGTATATTGATGATGCATTTCTGTTTGAGATAAACTGGGAGTGTTATAAGGAGGCTATGTGGTGACAGGCTATTAGATATGTTTTCAATCCCGCTTGAGACTGCCTCTCATGTTACTGGATGTGGGAGAAAAATCACATCTAATAGCTTGTCATCACCGATCCTATTTAGGGAACCTGTTTGAAAGAAAAGAACACAACGGCTCCTTATACATATTAATTCACTTGTGTGTGTGTGTGTGTCTGCCTGGTCCCTGTCAGCGCTGCCAGATTAAAAGTAGCCAGCTTGTGTTTTTGTGTTTTTTAAACCAGCCAAAACCAACCAAAAACCTGTACTTACATTTAAGACTTTAATATATATATATATATATATATATATATATATATATATATATATATATATATATATATATATAAGTGCTACATATTTATTTAAAATAAAAATAACATAGGTAAGCAATGTTATAAACGATTTATTTATTTATATATGGGCATTGCTTGTTTTATTTCTCAGAATTTACAGTACAAGCACAGCTGTTTCTTATGTGATGAAATCAAATGCGGTAGATCCACGATTGTTTTTTTTTATTATTATTCAGGAGGTTGTGTAAAATTAAATTGTCCTGAACTGTCAGCGTATAGTCTATAAAACAATAAATAAAATAATAAATTCTAATTATATTTGTACTGATACAGTTCTTTATTTGTTACCAATTAAAACCTTTAAACAAGAACCCCGGTCAAATGCATACAAGTGTCAATCATCTGTAAGGATCCCCATATTAACCAGTTCTGAGGAAAGAAGTAGGCGGGTTCACCATTTTCTTCAGCCGGATTTGCTGAATGCAAGTGTGTGCATTTGTGTGATTTGTCATTTTATTGGATGCCAGATGAAGAAACAATTACTTTGAATAATCCTGTAAATCGCTTTGGATAAGGCGTCAGCTAAATTAATTAATTAATTAAATTAATTAATAAATTAATAATAATAATAATAATAATAATAATAATAATAATAATAATAATAATAATAATAAAAGTTCAATCAGGGTGGCTATTACCACACTTGAGACTTGACCATTGTGACTTGAGACTTGACTTGGGACTTGACCATTGTGACTTGAGATTTGACTTGGGACTTGGCTGTTGGGGCTTGGGACTTGACAAAAATGACTTGGTTACAACTCTGCATAGAAGGCAGTGGGTTGATCCAAATGATATTTCTGTACTGTATTAAACATAGCTTTACTGACAGCAATGGTATTCCCTTGTTTAACCTAGTTCCCCATGGCTAACATTAGCACCATCATCAGCAAGATGAAAGAAATCTGTGACACCAAACTGAAGGAAATTAAAAAGTCCTTTGTGATGAACGACCCAACAAGCACTGGAGTTATTGAATATGCTCCATTCAGGTATGAGATCGAGAGCTACTATATAAAAACAAACTTGCTATAAATATATAGAGCAAAATACTCAGAAAACCATGTTATTTTTTTAATTGGATTTGCTTTAATGAATTAATATTTATTTAGCGAGTATCAAGACTTTTTAGGTAAATAAAAGTTCAGGCTTATGAGATTTGCTCAGATGATCACTTGAGATATGTTAGCTTAGTAATAACAAGCTATTTGCACACTTAAATGGATGGAGTGTCTACTAATTATCCTTTCGTGCGGAACTGTCATACTTAAATGTTAGAAGTGTCTGCATTTGTCCTTATTCAAAGCTGCAAGCAAAAACAGTTATTATTACAGGCACCAGTATATATGTTATGATTATCAATAACAAAAACAAATAGCCTATGGATTCTAGGAGCATTACATACTTTTGTTAGTCGCAGTGTGAAAATGCATTATATATAATATATACATTTGTTTGCTCTTTCTCATTATTAAATGCAAAAAAAAAAATGTTTTAGTAATGTAATTTGCATTAACATGCTGTGAACAACTGTAAAAAATGTCACCCTTGAGAATGCAACATTTAAATGAGTAATGTTTTGTTGTGTTACATTACAGGGACTATATATGTGCATTCCTATTCATAACTTACATCAGAGTATTTTGTTCACCAGGGTCTTACCATTAAAGCTAATGCACTTTGTCATGAAAAGCGCCATAAAAATGAATATTGTATTGTATTGTTGTTCCTCATCTTGTGTATAAACAGTGTTTCTGATCACTAGGAATCTCCTGACTGAGGTGGCAGAGGGTCAGCTGTCTGAACATGAGATCATGACTGTGGGGCGCCACTACAACATTCGGGAGCAGCACAAGACAGACACTGACCTACTGGTGTCTGTGGCTCAGGAGCAGCTGAGGAAAAAAACATTTGAAAGCTTCTTAGAACTGGCTAATTTCTTTGTGCACAACGACCGGAAAAAGTATTGCCTTGTGCATAATTCTCTTTAACTTTCTTTTGCTGTTTCAAACTTAACTCAGCCCTCTAGCCCAGGGGTGTGCAACCTGAGGCCTGCATGCAGCCCTCAAGGGTCAACTTATGGCCCCTACATTATAAGTAGGGCTTTTGTTTTTCGGGTTTTATTAATTATATTTTTCTGTGCTTATTTTTAGCTATTTACGAGTTGTAGTAAATCATTTTTTTCGGGGCTTTCGTTTTTGATATACTGTATGAAATTAGTGTTTTCGGTTACATTCCAAAATGCTAGAGCGTTTTTTTTTTTTGTTTTTTTCTGTCAAAATATGTATAGTAGTAACTCGACAGTACTTGCACACTTAAGTTGTACCTTCTTTCCATTGCAGTCTTCCACATCGAAATCCCTATGGTCACGGGCACATTCTTCTGGGGTTTTTGTGTGTAGGCATTTTTGTACATTTCGCCACAATTCTGTTTTAAATCCTCTGTGTCGTAATCTCGTTTTAAATCTTGCAAGTGGAGTCTCCAATAGAAATGTAGGAATGTGCTGTCACTCAATAGTTGGGGCGGGTTTAAAATATTCAGAGCGAATAAGTCAATATGAATTGATTAACCATTTCCACAGTTTTTCTGGTGTTTTCCGGTGTTTATTGGCTATCCACCGATTTCATTTTTTTTGTATCGGGGGTGTTTTATCTGGTTTTATCGGTTAAAACTGAAAATCAGAAGCCCTAATTATAAGCAGTATAATCAGTTCAGAGCAGCTGCATAGAGATAAGTAAATATAAAACAGACATACAACTTATTATCAAGAATTCAGCTTCTTATAAACACGCTGTGTCATAAGAATTCAGCTTCTTATAACCATGCTGTGTCATAAGAATTCAGCTTCTTATAACCACGCTGTGTCATAAGGGGATAATGAGGTCCTCAAGGGCCTCTCAGGGCCACACATGTGGCCTTCAGGTTAGCTCTGGTTGATCACCATTAAAATTAAAAGCTGGTCTTCCAAAGGGATTACAAACTAACTGTACTCTAAGTTAATTATGATGTTCAGTTCAGAATCTGGTCAGGTAGCTTTCTTTCACTGGGATAAACATTCTGTTCAAATGTCATATCATGAAATTAGACAAGATCAGAATAAACAAAATGCTGATGACCAGTTCCTGTGAAATGCTATTTCCTCTTCACCTTGTTCCCCAGTCCTATAAATCTACGCTACTTTTTTTTCTTCCTATAATTATAATGCCACCTGCTTTAATATTTACCAGATGTTGTTGTTGTTTTTTTTTTCATTAAATCAAACTTTTTCTTCATATTGTTCTTTTCACGCGTTTGAGTAGGAGCGGATTTCTGCCCATCCAGGAGAGCAGGACGCTTTGCAAAGCTTTTAAGCTGCCTGTGGCCGATGATCTGCTGAGAGAAATCATGGCAAGGTAAGTCTGAAATAATAAACAGGGAACATTTTTAAACTTGTGTCTGGCTTCCTCTGCTGGCAGCTGAGATTTGGTGTGTCTGACTGATTTGCGAAATGCAATTTGATGAAGAACTTTTTTGACATTGGATAACATAAACCTTTCTTTATTATCATGTATGCACTATGTAAACTGCACAGAACAGCTGAGGTGGCACATCTAGCTAATGTATTCTTAACTTACAAGGATTTTGCTTCATAAAAACATTGTAAAATGTCACTATATTTAGTTAGTTTTCTAAACAAAACCCAAACCAGTAACACATAACTGAGGTGTAAACTTTCTTTACTATCTAGGTTTCAAAATGACCAAGAGGAACTGGATTACAATGCATTCCTGTCAGCATTAGACTGGAAAGAGCATCCTTTACCATATTCTCAACCAGGAGCACTTATCCAGGTAAATATCATTCTATATATATATATATATATATATATATATATATATATATATATATATATATATATATATATATTGTGAGGGATTGGTTAAAGGAAGGTGAATGACAACGTAAACCAACTGGGTGGTAAACAAAGAAAATTAATAAAAAGTGTTTGGGGTCAAAAAGGAATGGGTTAAATACACTTTGTAAATAATAACTGTGTGTTAAGAAAAGTACAAATACAAATAAAAAGTATGGTTTAAGATAAATGTTTAATATTATGCAGAGACAATACCTGGGGGACAATAGGACCAGGGGGAAGCTACTGGAGTCAAAGCTGGCTCCAGGTCAAATTAATTGTCCAATTTCATGACCTGTAAATTGTTTAATAATAATAATTGGTTACCATTTAAATGTCTGTTTGGTGAGTGTTTTGGTGAGGGTGATGGTAGGAGCTGAGTTGGAGAGTGGGAGAGTAAAAACACGGGAAAAGAATATTCGTATTGTGAGAGCTGGTTAACGACATTTTGGAAGGTATTTGGATTACGGTTTTGGTTTTGGAGACGAGGTAACAGGCTTAGCCTGCCCCGTCATTAGTTTAGGAAACGATTTGTTTAGTTAGGACCCGAGACTGGGTTAGGTTTGTTTTCTTTATTTTCTTTTTCCAGTCTGTAAATAATAAACATACGCTACGGCGTTTCCTTGCATCTGGTTGTCAAGTGTCTGATTGAAGCAAAGCCTGGGATAGGAACGCAGATCGTCACATTGTGGTACCAGAAGTGGGGCTTAGAAGAGCCCAAGAAAGCACAAAGGGAGTGTGAAACCCAGCAGCCTACCGAGGCGCTGCTGAGGGAGGAGAAAATGGAACAGCGGGCCGCCCAAAAGACAGGTCCAGAAGGAGAAGCACCTGTCAGTGGATCTCCCTGGTGTGAATGGTGTGGAAACCCGGTCCACCGCTGGAGAGAGTGCCCGGATGTCCCGCCAGACTGGTGTGGACTGTGTGAAGGGTTCGGACACGAGTGGCAAGAATGCCCAAACCGAGATCCAAAAACGGGGCGTTACCAGCCTAAGAAGAGAGAGGACAAGCGGTACAGGTTGACCCGGGAGGCTGCACTAAAGTTTTCCTGGTGCCAAGAGGATGGACACGAGGAAGCCAGGAGGGAGCTGCTACTACAGGAACCAGAAGTTTTCTGGGGAGAAGTACACACGGTGAGGGATTGTCAGCCGCCACAGGAGACGCTGCTGAGGAAAAGACAGTGTGACCTGCAGCTGCCCATACAAACCCAGGATGATGGGAAGAAGCGGTTACAAGCTCAACGGGTGGAGCAGCAGAAACTGAAGAGCCAACTGCAGGAATTAAAGAAAAACATGGAGATCCTTAACCAGGAGAAGACAGCTGCTCTTGACGAGGCAGAGCAGTGGAAAAACAAGCTTTCAGAGTGGAAAAAGAAGGCAGAAATCAAGTTCTTGCATAACCATAGCGCTGTAACGTCACTACAAGGCAAGTTGAAAGAGCTGGAGAAGCAAGTTTGTGGAAAGGATGAACAGTTAAGCAAGCTCACAAGGAATGTTGCTAAACAGCACAGAAGCAAGTCTGAGAGAGACCAGGTGTTGGACAAGAAAGAAAAGAAAATCGGTGAGTTAACTGCTGAGCTACAAAACTGTGTGTGCAAGATAAAGGAGCTGGAAAACCAGCTTGAAAAGAGTGAGGAACATGAGTGTATTATAGTGGAGCTGCAGAAGAAGAATAAAGTAAAAGAGGCAGAAAACAAAGAACTGTTTCTGAAACTTCAACAAGCTCAAGTACAGTCTTCTGAAATGGGAAACAGAGTTAAAGAAACTGAAGATCAGTTGTATACTTTGAGAAGAGAGACTGAGCGTTTGAAACAGGAGCTTGAACACAAAGAAGAGGGTTTTGAGAAGTTGAAAATAGAAGCGCTGAAGAGTAAAGAAGAAATGCACCGAGCAGCAGAGAAATGCAGTGCGGATGTACAGCAGATTTTAAAGGGAAAGAACAGTGAAATACAAGAAGTGCAGAACTTTCACAGAATCAAGCAGAAGGAGATGGAAGAGACAGTTAGTGAACTGGAGAGGGAAGTCCAAAGTCTTGTGCGAGAGTTACAGGTTGTCCAAGAGAGCAAGGGGAACCAGATTGCAGAGCTGAAGAAAAGCGCTGATTATTTGAAAGCTGAGTGGGAAGAAAAGTTACAGTGTGTTGTGAGTAAAATGAAACGGGAGAAGTTCGAACTTCAAAAGAAATACAGGGAAAGTAGTGAAGACGCAAACTCTCACCTGTCCCAGCTAGAGACCCGAGTGCAACAGCTGACAGTGGAAGTTGAGGATAGCACCTTGCAGTGTCAGAAACTGACCCAGGAGAAAGTAGTCTTGGAGCAACAGCAAGTGAACAGCATTACAGAACTATATGAGGTTAATCTAAAGTATAATGCCATGTGGGAAGAAAAGGAAGTGCTTGGAAAGAAGCTTGTAGAAGCAAATAAAGAAGTTGAAAAACACTCCACTAGAGTGAAGCAGCTTACACAAGAGAAGGAGAAGTTGCAGAAACTGTACAAGATGAAGGAAAGTGAAGCTGCCGGAGGGAGCCGGGAGAGTGACACTCTGAAAAAAGAAGTCCATTACTATGCAAGTAAGTCGAAGTGGGCACAAAACAAGTTAAAAGAAGAAGTTATTGCACATACAGAAACCAAGAAGAGACTGGAAGATACTGCCAGCAAACTAACTCTAGTGAGGGGAAAAGCTGAACAGGAAAAGTTGAAGATACACCAAGCTGAAAGCAAAGAGCTTGATACTCAGAAGAGAGCCTTTAAAGAAAGACTTTGTGCTTTGGAGTCCCACGTAAAGTGCCTGGAAGCCGAAAAGTTAAGTACTGGGATTGAATTTGCAGACTACAGGAAGGTTGTCCTTAGACAGGAAGTTGAACTTCAGAATCTTCGGGATCAAGTAAAAAGGGTACAGAAACTTGAAGGACAGGTTAAGCAACACAAGTCTGTCCTACAAGAAGAACAAATGAACAGAGGAAAGTTTCAACAGGTCCTGCAGAAATGGATGAAACAGAGTTCAGATATGGAGAGCCAAGTGAAGGAACTCTGCAAGCTGTTTGAAGCGCGAAAGGGAGTTGGAACTGCGGTCAGAGAGGCACTGCGAAAGATATGTACTGCTCTTAAAGAAGCAAAACAACAGCGGACCAAGCAGGAGGAAGGCAAAGTTAACCTGAAGCCGAACTTGAGGAAATTGAATCGGGAGACAAGGATGCATCAGGAGGAACTGCGCAACAGAGCTCAAGCCTTGATGGGAAACCTTCAGAAAACTCATCAGGAAAACAAGTTCATGTTGAAAGATATAGAAGCCATGGAAGAGAATCGGTCCAATGTCTCCCAGTGTCTGAAGGAGTTGCAGACACAGCTAGAGAAGCAGAAACAGAGCGGAAAGGAAGCCTTAGTTCAAAAGGAAAGAGTTAATCAGAAAGGGGACCAGGAGCATCAGAAGAAAACAGAGTTGGCATTTAGAGATGTAAATGGGGTTAAATGTCTGCTGCAGGCAAAAGCAGAAGAAGCACCCAAGCCCTCTAGCCAAGAGAATAGAAAACGGAAGCGCAAGAATAACGCTTGTACTGTTTCTTTGAAGAATAGAACGAATGGTAAGCTAGAGCGCTTGTTGCAGAGAAACAGAAGGCGTAAGGTCAAGCTAGAACTAGCTTCACCGCCAGCAACTGAGGGGGAGGAGGCACCTCGGTCATTTCAAAAGGTAGTGTCAGAGAAGGGGCACTCGCAGAGTTTGCAGCAACCACTGGAAGGGTCGCTGAGTAAAATAGAACCTGAGCAGAAGGAGCTTGTGCAGCTGGAGCCGACGCAGGGGGATCCTCAGCAGCCACCGGAGATGCTGCGGAGGAAAATAGAGCATACAATGCTGGAGTACCTTCTATTGTTGCCAGCATTACCAACGGTAAACAGTGAGCTTAGGCTACTGCTGAACCTGCAAGAAGGGACAAAGGGGACGTTGGGTTTAGTGGGTAGGCCAGAGGTTAGAAGTGCACCCCTTTATAGAAGCATGGAGCTGATGAGAGGGTCAGCTCACACCCGAGGCCTGGTCTTTGATCGGGGCCGAGTGAGTCGCAATAGTCCCTGTCACCAGTCTGGAATGAGTACAAGTGGACTGGGAAAAGGTGTTGGCTAAAGAAAGCTAACAAAAAGTGGAAGGACATCATAAACAAACTGGCTGGTGAACAAAGTAACCAAATAATGTAATGGATTTTGGCGGGTATTAAAACTAAAGACGGGGTAATGAATAAGTTTGTAAATAACGGTGTGTTAATTAAGGGAAAGTAAATATAGCATAGAGTTGGAAGAGGCCTCGGACATTGGGGAGAAAATTGTACTTGTTAATTTTGCAGCTCTGCCAGGTTGGTATGCCCGACCCCACGGGATCGTGCAAAAGGGGGGGTAGTGTGAGGGATTGGTTAAAGGAAGGTGAATGACAACCTAAACCAACTGGGTGGTAAACAAAGAAAATTAATAAAAAGTGTTTGGGGTCAAAAAGGAATGGGTTAAATACACTTTGTAAATAATAACTGTGTGTTAAGAAAAGTACAAATACAAATAAAAAGTATGGTTTAAGATAAATGTTTAATATTATGCAGAGACAATACCTGGGGGACAATAGGACCAGGGGGAAGCTACTGGAGTCAAAGCTGGCTCCAGGTCAAATTAATTGTCCAATTTCATGACCTGTAAATTGTTTAATAATAATAATTGGTTACCATTTAAATGTCTGTTTGGTGAGTGTTTTGGTGAGGGTGATGGTAGGAGCTGAGTTGGAGAGTGGGAGAGTAAAAACACGGGAAAAGAATATTCGTATTGTGAGAGCTGGTTAACGACATTTTGGAAGGTATTTGGATTACGGTTTTGGTTTTGGAGACGAGGTAACAGGCTTAGCCTGCCCCGTCATTAGTTTAGGAAACGATTTGTTTAGTTAGGACCCGAGACTGGGTTAGGTTTGTTTTCTTTATTTTCTTTTTCCAGTCTGTAAATAATAAACATACGCTACGGCGTTTCCTTGCATCTGGTTGTCAAGTGTCTGATTGAAGCAAAGCCTGGGATAGGAACGCAGATCGTCACAATATATATATATATATATATATATATATATATATATATATATATATATATATATATATATTGTAACACAGCAGGGAGGGGGTTAATCCTCCCTGCATTGGAAAAAAGATGTGCGAATGCACATTTGTTTAAATTGAATTGTTTTGCCTTATTGTTTTATTTAATTGGTTAATTGTTTTATTATTAATTATCCCCTGCACGTGGTAATTATTGTTAAATTAAAACCAGGTGCAGGGTATTTAAAAGAGGGCAGTCAGTTTGCTGGGGGCTGCTGAGAAGAAGGAGGCAGAAAGTAGTACTCTGCTTCCTGGCAGTCGTGAGGAAAAAATGGTGCTGTATTAAACCTGTGTGGTTTTTGTGTATTGTTTAGAGGAGAAACAGCCTAGCTGTCCCACTTGTAGTCAGGTTGTTCTTGTGTGTTAGTTAGTGCTTGTAGAGAGCTAGGTGTTTATTTTGTTTGTGGGTATTTTGTGTTTTGTTTTATTTATATATAAAACCATAAACTGCATAATTACAGGTAATAATAATCTGATACTGCACATTCTTTCGCTTGTTTCAAGCTGCTTCCTTTCTATACTTGCAGTAATGTAGGTGAATGGCTGCTAGGTAGCACAACTGGCCGGTGCACTAGCCTAAAAGAAACCTGAAGTTTTTCTAAATTCAACAGTATGCAGTGTTTAAGAGTTATGGATGTACTAGCCTTTCACTTTGGGCTAGTTTGCTGGTCTAATAGTCAGTGGCCAGTAGCTCACACATCCCAAGACCACAAAGAGAATAAAAACAGTTTACAGTTCTCCTAACCCAACATAGCTACCATTCAGACTCTGATGAGGAATAAATTAGGACATTCTTTAATTGTTTAGGGGTTGGCTGTTCCCCTCAACTTTAATTGTCTTGTCTTGTACCTTTTAAAGTATTAATAAACAACTATGCCCCTGTTTTATGTTCTGTCAAGCTCTAACCCCCCCCCCCCCAAAAGAGACAACCCTTACAAAACTTTACAGAAGTATCCCATTGTAAATGTAATGCAACATATACTGGAATAAGAAATAAAAAAAATAGAATTAATTAATTGTGGTAAACTTTTACCAGGTTTCCACACCACCTCAGTTTAGTCCACATTACACATTTGAACGCATTTCTCTAACTGTCACATTTACAGCAAGCTAATGGATGGTCAACACATCCATTTAACTCCACTTTCAAAGTGCTGTGTAAATGTGCTGTGAGAGGCAGTGCTTCGCCAGGGGCTCCTCTCTTGCAGGCTTGTAGTGATGTAGGAGCTCCTGTGAAGCAGGAAGGCTCAGTGTCAGCCACCTACACCATGCATTTAGATTATAAAGCCTAGCCTGCAACACCTACAACCTAAGCTAGGGTGCAGCCGTGCACCTTTAATGTTTATTGTTGTATCTACATATATGCTCCTTGCATTATAATATCACAAAGCAGCAACACATACAAGATTTCTCAGCGCTCTCTCTCTCTCTCTCTCTCTCTCTCTCTATATATATATATATCTATTTGTAAAGTATAATTCAGTTATATTAATTATGGCAACATTTTTCAAAGAGCAAAATATATATATTCTGTTGTAAGGCGTGTGAGTAATAATGGAATTTCCAGACAGTAATTTACGTGTAAAATAAAAATTTAACTTTATTAATATTTACACGGAAAAACAAACAAACAAAAGAAGGATGTGAGGGAGGGAGTGCTGGAGAAACAAAACGAAAGGAACGGAAGCTTCTTAGTCCTCTTCTTGATATGCTGAACAAAGAAACGGGAATCAGAACAAAAAGAACAACGTTAGTAAAGCTTCCGTCCGCGATAATAAAAACAAAGAGAACCCGGCACTGCTTCTCTCCCTCCAGCCTTTCCTCCACCTATACTTTGTGGGACCAACCCCGAACACAGTAGCACGTTCCCTTTAGTATGCAAAGCTCCGCCCCGGTAGTCAGTGGAACACCAATTCCAAACTAACAAGTGTCCTTGAACCTCACTTGACTCCAGTGGCTGGTATTTACATACTCGTACTTCCGCCCCTCACCAAGGTGCCGCCCCTCATAAAGATGACTTTCTTCATGGTCACGAGATCTTGGTAAGGGAAGTCCCGAGTTGGTTTGATGCCTTCTACTGTTGAGAGGCTGAATTACAGACCGAAACCCCTTTGACTCATCACATCTATATATTTAAGTGAATTTATATATTAAGCATTTTAGCAAGAATAAATAGTGTTTAAGGGAGGACAGTCAAATTTATTGCTGTGTAGCACCACAGCAACATGATAGGTCAACACCAGAGGTGGTTACCTGTCAGCAATCACAGACCATAAAAACAAATCAGAGGTTGTGTAAATTGCAGTCGTAAAGGCTCAAGGCATGATGTATCAGTGCTTTAGAAACTACCAGAAATAAAATGTGGTCCTATATGTTTTTAATGATTATTTTTTGTGTGTGTAATGTGGTTATTTATGATTTACCGTGTTTTGCTGTGCTTTATTGTCACTGTGCTTTTCCTATTCGTTACTACACTTAGCTACGGTTTTACCAGGGATTCCTCGGAAGCCTGGTATAAAAAGATGCTTATTTGTCCTGTTTGTTTCATGGATGTTCTTCGTGTTTGTTTCATGGATGTTCTTTGTGTTTGTTTCATGGATGTTCTTCATGTTTGTTTCATGGATGTTCTTCCTGTTTGTTTCATGGATGTTCTTCCTGTTTGTTTCATGGATGTTCTTCCTGTTTGTTTCATGGATGTTCTTCGTGTTTGTTTCATGGATGTTCTTCCTGTTTGTTTCATGGATGTTCTTCATGTTTGTTTCATGGATGTTCTTCGTGTTTGTTTCATGGATGTTCTTCGTGTTTGTTTCATGGATGTTCTTCCTGTTTGTTTCATGGATGTTCTTCGTGTTTGTTTCATGGATGTTCTTCCTGTTTGTTTCATGGATGTTCTTCATGTTTGTTTCATGGATGTTCTTCGTGTTTGTTTCATGGATGTTCTTCGTGTTTGTTTCATGGATGTTCTTCCTGTTTGTTTCATGGATGTTCTTCGTGTTTGTTTCATGGATGTTCTTCATGTTTGTTTCATGGATGTTCTTCCTGTTTGTTTCATGGATGTTCTTCCTGTTTGTTTCATGGATGTTCTTCGTGTTTGTTTCATGGATGTTGTTCATGTTTGTTTCATGGATGTTCTTCGTGTTTGTTTCATGGATGTTCTTCCTGTTTGTTTCATGGATGTTCTTCCTGTTTGTTTCATGGATGTTCTTCGTGTTTGTTTCATGGATGTTCTTCCTGTTTGTTTCATGGATGTTGTTCATGTTTGTTTCATGGATGTTCTTCGTGTTTGTTTCATGGATGTTCTTCCTGTTTGTTTCATGGATGTTCTTCCTGTTTGTTTCATGGATGTTGTTCATGTTTGTTTCATGGATGTTCTTCCTGTTTGTTTCATGGATGTTCTTCCTGTTTGTTTCATGGATGTTCTTCGTGTTTGTTTCATGGATGTTCTTCGTGTTTGTTTCATGGATGTTCTTCCTGTTTGTTTCATGGATGTTCTTCGTGTTTGTTTCATGGATGTTCTTCCTGTTTGTTTCATGGATGTTCTTCATGTTTGTTTCATGGATGTTCTTCCTGTTTGTTTCATGGATGTTCTTCGTGTTTGTTTCATGGATGTTCTTCCTGTTTGTTTCATGGATGTTCTTCCTGTTTGTTTCATGGATGTTCTTCCTGTTTGTTTCATGGATGTTCTTCCTGTTTGTTTCATGGATGTTCTTCGTGTTTGTTTCATGGATGTTCTTCCTGTTTGTTTCATGGATGTTCTTCCTGTTTGTTTCATGGATGTTCTTCGTGTTTGTTTCATGGATGTTCTTCGTGTTTGTTTCATGGATGTTCTTCGTGTTTGTTTCATGGATGTTCTTCGTGTTTGTTTCATGGATGTTCTTCGTGTTTGTTTCATGGATGTTCTTCGTGTTTGTTTCATGGATGTTCTTCGTGTTTGTTTCATGGATGTTCTTCCTGTTTGTTTCATGGATGTTGTTCATGTTTGTTTCATGGGTGTTCTGATGCTTGTTATTTTCAGACTGCCAGTGACTGGAACAGAGAAGCCACTTCTCCAGCAGTGAAAAATATCAACTACATGATCTTAGTAGAGGATGTCTTTGGCAAACAAGATTAAAGTGAGATGTTAAATATTCTCTTTCTGTCCCTTCTGTGAAACACACACACCTTCCTTTTAGTGGCACTTTTAGCTTCATTTTGTTTTGTATTTTTTATTAAATCTGACACTAGGGCTACTATTGCGGGTAACCTAGTGGTAGCACTTGTGTGCACCTGTGCGATGTGTCAATACCCAATCCTCTGTGTCTGCCTCAATATTATTCAGTGACGGCTCACGCACGTAACAAATCTCCCTGTTAGGGGCAGACAGAGTGTTTAAATGACAGATACTTGTCTGTGATGGGGGTAACTTAATGCAAGGTTAGTTATCTACAGATAAGCAGCTTTGCAGAGGATTAAATAAATAACGTCTTGTAAAATAAAATACATTCATTAATTCATTCAGATTTGAGATAAATGCTTATGATATGCCAGCTTCTCTAAGATAAGAAATGGTCTGAAAATAAAATGCAAAGGAGAAAGGCTTTTAAGAAGCCGGAGCATGAAGATCCTGCAATCAGTGGCTGGGTTTCCATGCAGCTTGGAAAGTGTCACTCTCTCTCCACAGTCATTATTTTTGTATTTTTGATTTTTTTTTTGTAGGGGTCGCCAATTATTTGGTATTGTTTTCTCCCCAATTTAGTAATTTCCAATTATTTTTAGGCTCAGCCCACCGCTACCACACCTGCGTTGACTCGGGAGGGGCGAAGACGAACACACGCTGTCCTCCGAAGCATGTGCCGTCAGCCAAATGTATAAATGTCTGTTTTTAAGTCAGGGTGCAGTGCTAAATTGTGCACAATCACAGGCAGCCACAGTCAAAACGGCTCCAGTTTAGGCCAACATACCATAAGCCAATGGCCCTTCTATTGCAACACATCATCTCTGTATATGGAAGAACTATCTCATGCTCTCCGGCCATGCAGAAAGGTCACAAGGGGGGTTTGCCAGACTTTACCCAAAATGAAAACATACTTTAACAATCCTGAATGAGCGTGCTATTCAATTGTTTGTCGCTAGTGGAGTTTAAAAAGACAAGCAGTCGTCATCTGCAGGTTCAGAGCAGTGTAACCAGACCCCTGTTATCAACCCTGCATCTCTTACTGGGACTGAAGCGGCACATTACATCACTTGGGCATTATCAAGTTTTCATTCTTAGCTTTCACACTTGCTAAAATGTTAGTCACCCGAGCACACAGCCCCTCGGTTACAGCACAAGGTTGACGTCCATAAGATGTGAAGCATATGTGGCCTTTTATGACTTCCAAAAGAGGGAACGAGAAAGTCTTTCTTGAGAGTAAGCAGTAAGGTGCTTTTGCAGCACTGCACTTCTGTGCACTTTTTATTAAAAGGCAGATTTCAGCTTTGCAATGGGGGGCATAGTGGCACTGTGTCTTAAAATAGTAGTACCTTCACAGAGTATTCTATATTTATATGCAACCTGCATGAAAAAAAAGAAAGATTTTAAAATAAAACTTGTGTGTGTGTTCTTCCTAGCCAGTCAACAACCAGATGTTAACTTCCACTATTTTTTATTTTCATTATGCATTTGTATACAGGTTCATAATGGCAGAATGAAAGAGGCACAGCAACATATTTTAATAACACAGGTTTCCTTAATGAAACCAATGTATGCATACAAAGGGTACAGTAATACCAGACCCAGCATCATTACAAGCAGACAGCAGCTCATGAAGCATTAACACGGTGTTTGGAAGAAACCAGCTGCAGATTCATTTTTGTCCAAAACTTTTTTTTGTTTCAAATTGATTTTTAACACCTGCAGGTTTAGGCATTTTTCCCAAAACGCCTTAAAAAAATGTCTTCAGAAAATCTGCCTAATAAAATAGCAGCCACCTGAAACCTGACCTCAGCTGCTTTCATCTCACAGTAAGGTTTTAACCTCTGCACTGCCTGTACAAAGCTGAATTATAGAAAAAAATTATTCCGCACAGGGAACTGCAGGCTTTCAATCCTGTAAAGGAAGGCAGTGATAACTCAGTTATTCACTTAGGGCTAGTTTTTCAAATTTAGCACTTTTTAAAGAAAGGAAACAATGCTCAACAAAACCAAATACGTAGCTCAGACAATGTGTTTAGTGGTATGTAAGTAGTTTAAAGTTGCTATTACTTAAGTAAAGTTACTTACAAAGTTTTTTTTTTTCTTCTTCCAGAAAACATCCTGAGAAAATAGAGGTTCTGATTTTGGTCTTTCTTTTGCTGTTTTTGGGGTAATTTAGAATTTTTAAAGACATGTTCAATCAGGATATAAATTCCATATACATGCACCCTGGGAAGAAACTTTAGACTTAAATTTGAAGATCCTTCAATTTTATAGATTTATTAAAAATAGAAATACCTTTAATTGGTTTTACAAAAAATGATCCTTTATAATAGCTACACAACATGAAGGGATCTGTCAGGATAACAAACATCTTATGTGTCCCTGTGACAGAGGTCGAATGATCCTTGGTGTTAGATCTCCCTCTTGACCTGTGAGGGCACTGTGTAAAAGGAACAGAGTACCCTTAACTAAATGGCACGACAATTTATTCCTTAGGGTAGGTGGTATCCAAACTCAATGACCCAGACAGTAAATGGCGTGGCATCTGAGGATTGGAGGAGCGGATGCGCTTGTTAACCTAGGGGTCATGAGTGAGGGTATAAATAGGGGACCTAGTGTAAGTGATATTTTCCTTTGTAAATGGTTAGAGAAAGAACCAAAAGGAAACCCTGCAAATTGTGAGAACCATGAGTGTTGTATTTGTTAGTCTGTCTTGTTTTGTTTGTGTCATTTTAAGACTACTAACACTATCCGGAGCTGCAGCCGCAGGCCAGCAACAAATCCGGACACCAGCACTTCCCTGTTTCACACGAGCACTAGTTTCACGCA
This sequence comes from Acipenser ruthenus, assembly GCF_902713425.1. Taxonomy (NCBI): domain Eukaryota; kingdom Metazoa; phylum Chordata; class Actinopteri; order Acipenseriformes; family Acipenseridae; genus Acipenser; species Acipenser ruthenus. The sequence goes on from NC_081197.1 coordinate 45,036,020, forward strand.
CTAAATAAACACTGTGTTTGTATTCTGTGTTACATGTGGGTGAGGAAAGAACTTGGACTTTTGTTATTTGGTTTCGGGTCAAACCCGAGGATTACAAACTAAGTGATACACGCCGTTGTATCACTGCCATCATTCATTATTTACAGGTGTTTGCCCTAAGGCTCTGGACATTGTATAATAAATCAATAAACACCCTCGCACCTGAAAAATCATTGACTGTGTGTTCTTGTATCCACTCTGCACTGCACGCACCTGTAATCAATCACCACTTTGCCACAGTCCCTAATTTTAAAAATTCCATTCTAGGGGTAGACATCAGGATTTATGAGGTTTAACCCTTAATCCAATGTAAGATGGCAAGCTCTTTACCACACAGGCCTTGCGCATGCACCTAGCAGGGTTCTATTGTTTGTAAACAGTGATCAAGTCCATTTTATCCTGATTCTTTAATTCTGCACAAACAATTGTAAGATACTGATGTTAATAAATAATCCAAGTAAGTGTCTACATGATATGGTAATTGCGGATCCCTGAGGTTCAAATGTGCGTATGATGGAAAATTCGCTTACGCACTTATGATAGTGAGTCTCAATTTAATTAAAGGGAAAAATTAAATAAAAATAAAACACAACATTAAGGTTTATGTCTTCATTAATAAAGCTCTCCATTTGCTATTTATACCAAAAAAAAATCAGTAGTACCGGTAACTATTTCCATTCCCGTCCTTTTGCTTTTTCATTATACTTTGGGGACATAGTCATTCTAATAAGGAAATCGTTGCATGGTAAAACAATGATTTCTAGTCTTATTTTGAATTAATGCAGAACAACACTCAATAAGGCAGAGTTTTGTATATCCTGGAAGGTAAAACCTAATTCATGTTCCTAGTTTTATATTTGGGTGGAAACTAAATCTCACTGTTCAAATGGGCCCAGCTAATTTTATATAGTATTTAGAGGCACCAGCCCTGGCAATCACAATGGGCAATGGGTCACTATAGAAGGCTTAGCCTTTACTCAGAAATTATGAATTTGTGTTTTAAAGTTATAGATGTACTAATGTACTGTACTGAACACTCTAGATCATAGAAGAGAGGCTGAGGTTCAGCACTTGAAGTAATAAGGTGCTAGAAGCAATAACTTGAACTTATATGGGGCCTAAATCACAAAACTGCCTTGTCAATCCTGGGACATTTGAAGACGCTGCTCTGGTTTTGTGGCTAACCCACTGAAATAGACATGTACTGTTTTTCAAACACTTGAAAATTCGTGGACTCCAGATCGCTGTGGTTAAATACAAAAAAAGGGCAAATGTTGTGCTTCAAAGACAACAATTATATTTAAAAGAAATGTAAGATTGTGCAATTGATTCGCCTGGATTCAGCATCAAACAAACGATGTACAACAACAGGGAAGTCTCAAAAGGGCTAGAACACACAAGAAAAGTAATCACTGTTATGCTATGTGCAAGAAAATGTAATTGCTTGTTCTATGATTCACTGATTAATGCGAATAGTGCTGACAAGCAGTTATTGCATTTTTAAAGGTATTCAGTGCGTCAGTCTGTGTGTCTTTTGGCTGTAAACCACATGGAACAACTGCATAATTTCTACTTCTCATTATAAATTTTCCTCTAACCAGCTATCCACTAACAAGAAGCACAGTATTCCATGATAAATGTAGCACAGTGTTCTGGAACTAATTTGTTCCTATAGACATTTCCTATAGTATAGTACACCCAGAGTGCATTAAAGGCAAATAGATTTGAAAATCCTTTGGGGCAATTGGACTACATTTTAATTAGGCACACATCAACAATGTCTCATTTTCTGTGGTCCTGTTATCCTTCAATGTGTGGGCCCCTTACTGTAGATTTAACCTTCAGCCTTCTACTTTATCTGGATATCTGTGCTGTGAATAGTGAGCTTGCTTTTATTGTGAGCTTCAACTGTGATGTATTCCATGAAACACCCATATTTAATTGTGAAAATTGTGTGCCAATACATTCTTTATGTGACTGATAAAAAAAAGCAATACATAGTTAGTCTTGCAACAGATATAATTCAATTAAACTAGCAAAGTTTTCCATTGTGGTAGATTTATTCATCTTTTTAACCGAAGCAAAACCAAAAGGTTGTTGACAAAAAAAATCAGTTTCACAGTTGATCTGTTTGTCTTTGCCCGACAATGGTTTTAAAAGTAGTGGCTGTTGGAAATAACTGCTGCCTGAGTAACAGACACAAACCAGACCTCTTTCATGTTTTTTATTGTGTCTGCCAGCACATGCTGAAACATTCATTGACCCTTCTGTGTTCTCAGTCTTCACTGTGCCAGGGAGAAATATGTATTTATCTTCTCCTAATGCAACAGGCCTGGAAAGGGTGACATCAAAACCAGCTAATCTATTAATCCCTTTTTATTGCTTTATTGAGGTCATAGGCCAAAGACAGCATTGCCTCCCACCTAATTATCTATTTCAAATGCTTATTTCTACCCACAGCTCAAAACCACCCTGTTAATACAGAGTAGCCTATAGTGTGCGTCACACAATTGTCTGAGACCTACTGTAGTGATTTATTTTAATTGTTTGCATTATTTACATCAATAATTTTAGGTCTAAAGAGGCCTGCTATCAAGTTTTATAACAGTTTAAACAGTTTAAATATTAAAATGCAATTTTTAATAAATGCTTTTTTAATACAGAGTTTTGACTTATGATTCTTTTAAGACCAGGCCCCAAGCCCTGTACATTTGAAGACATTCCTTAAATAATCTTTTTTTCCTCTAAATGATTTAAGCATTGGTATGTTCAGTTGTCCTAAGTTATGCAGGTTTTGACCTGCTGAATATTTTGTCCCATTCATCTCTTGATCTCTCAATCCATTTTAGCTTGAGATGTCTGACTCCCACAAGAGCCTCCTCAATTTGTCGCGGATGAACGTTTTCCTGGTGTGGTCTTACATCACAGTTTCCATTTTCTTGATGTACTAGAAGGTCCCTAGAAAGGAACCATGAGGATCCCTTGTCTGCAAAGCCAATAATTTATTGAGCACAATCTCCATTAAATATAAACAAATGATGTTGTAAACCCCAGAAGAAAAACTACTTTACTAAAGAAGAATCTGCACCATAAATCCTTTGTTACTCCTCATAGATAGTGGCTGTACCAGGTATGATACTGCAAACCTGTGCATGCTGGACATGCAGGTATATTCAATGCTAGTTTGTTACTTGGAGCTCTTGTCCGCCTCATTGCCTCTGTTGGCGACACAATTCTTCTCTGCAGGTGTTGTTTTCAGGACCAAATAGCGCCTGGGTTTGTTTGCAGGACTTTTTTTTAGAAAAGAGTTGAAGAGAAAGCAAATGTTGAAATCTATTAGAAATCCAGTTAAAAAGCTTACAATATAGTCGTTTTATCAATGCTCTTGTCACAACTTTCCATGCTAATGTATAGTAAAGCATATTTATAAACAGCTCAGCCCCCACACCTTGCATTTACACTTATCTTCAATCATGGAGCGTTTATACTCAGAGACATATGGGTTTATCTATGAAACCAAACTGCATTTTCAGAAAGCAGCATTTACCCAAGTGCTTAGTTTGACCATTATATGTTAATGTTATCCAGTTGGGAATTTTTTTGACAAGGAGGAATTACATGATTTCTAAGACAGCTGTAACAAGGTTAAGTTTTCTTTGCAATTTATTTTGTATTTATAATTGAAGATGTGTCGTTTTTCTATTGAACTTTTATTTTATATTGATATGTTTTTTAAAGCACATGTGAATGTGTGTAAGTAAATTGTGTTGTAATTGATTAATTAGTCCAATTGTTTGTAGCTGAATACTTTATATATAAAGTGTCATTAAGAAGAACGATTCTTTAGCCTAAAATGAAAATCCATTTCCTTTCTTTGATAGCTGTGAGAATGGGATTATTTAGTCAATGGAATATGTGCCCGATGCTCTGTATCTGAACTCCATTGGAGGTGAGATTGAGGACTCGCTTGGTTTTGTTTAGTTGCAGCACCGAGTTATTTTGATTTGAATACATCTGTTTTTATGAAGCCCTGAAAAAAAAGGATTCATTTGATATATTTTATTTTTGTAAATGCGAAAAACATATTTTATCTTATAAATAAAAACATTGAACTCCACTTCACTTGTCCTCTACTTTCCTTGTGGTTCATGCATTGCTCCTTCACAATAAAAGAACCCGTGCTGTTAAATTATAGGGCAAAATTGAGAAACATAACATTTTAGTTGCTCTTTCTTTATAGAGCTGGCGTAGTCGGCTTAGCCTGAGCGTAGTTGCCCTCGCTGTAGCTGTGCACCCTTCTAGACTGGTTTGGCTTTGTTACCCCACCCCGTTACACAGCTCTGTGATTCTCTAATTCCTGAAAGAATGATAGAAGGTCATATAAACTTTATTATAGCCCCTTGGTGTTAAGACTACTGTATAAAACAAGTATGTCAGTAATTAGAGCTATCATCAGTATGATGAAAAGGTTAATGACCATGTGTGACGGGGAGCCCTCCCCTTGTGCCTATGTATTTATTTATTTATTCATGTATATATTATCTGTTATTAGTAGTATTATTATTATGATTATTATTATTGCATGTGTGCGCGGATGGACAAAAGCCGTCCGACATTATTGTTTATTGTTTGAGACCGGCAAAAAAGTAAAGCTGGCGGGGATGGGGTTAAATCCCCATCACAATAAAGCCCGTGGGATTGTGGCTGGAGCCTTAATAAGGTAATTGTTTAATGGGTAATTAAGGCTTCATCCACAGTATAAAAGACCCACTCCGGGCTCAGACAAAGGAAGAGTATTAGAGTTAAGGAAGTAAGAGCGAATGCTACCAGCCAACAAACAAGGTACTCGTTTTTATACTAATAATTATTTATTGGTGTTTATTTTTACTTTGGCCAGTGTGCACTTTATTTTTGTGTTTTGTGTAACCTGTTTATTTAATTTTGTTTATTAATAAAATACTGAGCGCTGTAGAGTGTCTCAGTTTCACCCGTACATCCTGTGTTTTTGGTTTTCATTTCCTGGTCTGACGTCACCACTGCAGCCCTGTGACAGAAATACAATGATTCTTGGTTGTAAATCACCCTCCCAACCTGTGAGGGTGTTAAGCAGCCAGAACAGAGTTCCTTGGACGGGCTGGCCTGACAGTTCTTTCCCAGGGTTCAAGGGAAGTTGGCGAGCCAGGAAGGAGGCGAGACTCTGTTGCAATAACGCATTGCCCCGGAAGGGAAAAGATGTGGCAGCCGCAGATTGGAGAGGTGGCTGTACTCATTTACCAACGGGTCATGTGTGACAGCATAAAAGGGGATGGATAATCGTAATCTGTTCCTTCGTTTTGGTTTGAGCTTTAAACCTGTAAGGACTGTGAGAGACCCTGTGAGAAATAACATTTCGTGCGTGTTTTGTTTGTTTGTCTGTAATTGTCTTGTTTTGTAAATTTAGACGGCTGACACGATTCCGGAGCTGTCGCCAAGGGCCAGCACAAAGCCAGAACAGCACTGCACAATTGTCACTAATAAACTTTATCACCCACCACGAGCACTGCTGCATGCACCCAGGACTGGTGACCGTGTTAGTATTACTGTGGGGCGGATATTTGTGTTTATTGTTTGGGACTGCAAACCATTGTTATTTACACCGCGCAATACACCAGACCTGGATACAATAAAATTCCTTTCCAACTGGATTATAACTCTCTTTGTCTGTTTCATCACACACTGCATCACCCCTGCACCTGTACCCACTTAACCACTTTGCCACAAGCCCTCACTGTCACACCATGAAATATATCAACAGTATGTACAGAATAGTAAGAATTATCAAGTTTCATGACTATTGGAGAAGTTATTATCCAGATACATGTAAAAATGCAAATGTGATATATAGATGGATGGATGTACGAACAGACAGATGATCCCCTATATCCCCAGAATCTGATACTGTCAATAATTATTCTTAATAATGTTTAAATAAATACCAAGTTTCAAATGTGACATATGTACGTTTGTATGAGATAATAAAGCAGAAAGACAAGTGAAACAAAAAACTCTTTCTTTCATTAAATGCGGTTCTTTCATAATCAAGGACTTGAGACAAACATCACAAACATCACTGCTTTCATTTATTTCCTTTTACTCTCTTGTTCCAACCTGCATTTCCCTCTTCTTTGCTGTAAAGACAAGAGCAATGAAAGAATGTTTTATTTTAAAAGCAACAGACCAGTCTCATGATGACTGCTGAAGAATTTGATCATCAGATAAGGGGATCGTCTTAGTTGTCTCTTGTGGGTGCATCTTGGATGCAAACCATGCGTCAATTAAGTGATTATTTACTGCAGGATGGTTCAAATATGTAAGTAATTCAATCTCAGTTTTTTTTGTTTTTATTATGTTAAGATGACTAACACTGCAGGCAATTTTAACTGCTTAAGGAACACCTTGCTATAGGTATGAAATGTACACTTATACTCACTTTATATAATTTTCAAATTCAGTCATCACATCATGATAACGTTTCTAAGAGTTTAAAGCACCTCTTTGGCCTCAATAATGCCTCTCTTAGTTCAGCTGGTACACGAGAGTGTAATCATTAACCTGCCCCCTGCAAAACTCTGCCAGTTGATGTTGGAAATACATCAGCAATAACACATAGAACTCAGGTGGTATTTCCTAGCCCCACTGGATGGGTAAAGGTCAATGGTACACAGAATACATTTTTGAGAGCCCTTTTGAGGCCAAAGGGATGCTTTGAACTTTTATGTTTCTAAAAGCATTAGGATGTGACAAGTGAAACAGCAAATAAAATACAAAGAGGATCTAAACAAGAAGAAGAATACATGATTAAGATAACTGTGTTATTTTATCAGCAATTATTTCAAATACTGCAAAATTAATTAATTCTATAGGGTGATGCAAAACTTTTGGCCATAGCTGTAGCTTAAAGTGATCAGTTATCTCAATTATTATTATTATTATTTTTTAACTTTTTAGGCTGTACTAATTTTAAATAGATAATGTGCAGTTTTAAAATAAGCACATGTTATAACACTGTGGCAAGATGGCTTGCGTGGCGACGTCAGACGAGGAACTGAATGACACAGAATGGTTATTGAAGCGCTGATGAGCATGTTTCATTTATAAATAAAAGGTTTAAACAAGACAAAACACTTAACAAAACAAAAGGCACGATGGCCAAAATAAACAGACAAACAAAACACTAACACCAAACCCTAAAACAAGTATAGTGCTGGTACTTCCAGGACGAGTAGTAATTGTTTTATTACTTTTAGTTTCAGTTCTGCCGACTCTCTCCCGTTCTCTCCCTCAACGGATAATTGCAAAACATATGACACGGTTTATTTAGATTTACTTGGATATATAGTGAAAAGTGTTGAATTTAAATCAAGGGAAGTAATGTTAAAACTTTACAATGCATTAGTAAGATCTCATCTAGAATATTGTGTTCAGTTCTGGTTACCCCGCTACAAAAAGGATATTGCTGCTCTAGAAAGAGTGCAAAGAAGAGCGACTAGATTTATTCTGGGTTTAAAAGGCATGTCGTATGCAGACAGGCTAAAAGAATTGAATCTATTCAGTCTTGAACAAAGAAAGACTACGCGGCGATCTGATTCAAGCATTCAAAATCTTAAAAGGTATTGACAATGTTGACCCAGGGGACTTTTTCAAATTGAAAATAAAAACAAGAACAGGGGTCACAAATGGAGATTAGACAAAGGGGCATTCAAAACAGAAAATAGGAGGCACTTTTTACATAGAGAATTGTGAGAGTCTGGAACCAACTTCCCAGTAATGTTGTTGAAGCTGACACCCTAAGATCCTTCAAGAAGCTGCTTGATGAGATTCTGGGATCAATAAGCTACTAACAACCAAATGAGCAAGATGGGCCAAATGGCCTCCTCTCGTTTGTAACCTATCTTATGTTCTTATGTTCTTATGAACACACCGGCCCTGTGTGCGTGAAACACTGGCTCTTTTATGCAGCTGTGCCGAGATTCGATTGCTAATCAATCATTCAATTGAATCTCGGCACAGTGTGAACTACTTTGTGACACACCTGTGCCCAAATACTAATACACATTTTATCTGCATGTGAAGTGATTGTGCAATCCCTGTGCGTAAATACAAACAAACATTTTAAATCACCCGTGCTACACAGCCCAATTTATACCCTGTGCACGAATACATACACACCAACAATAACACACCACATAAAACATAAAACACAAAATACGCACAGGGGTGGCGCACCCCACCACAAGCACACATGTATTTGAATTTTAAAACACAATATTTGGTACTACTCTAGTTTAAAGGAAGCTCTCAATTTCTATTCCTTATTCTTGGGTTGTCTGTTTGCACTTTGGGCCATTTCACCTCAGCAGTGTCTGCTGGGTCAAAGCATGTTACTGGTTGAAGGAATGTCAATAACGGATGCAGCTGGCTGGTTGTTGACAGCAAAGAAGCTAATGAAGGGGTCGGGACAAATTTCACTTTCCAATTGAAATGACCCAGGAAGTACAAGACAATCGAAAAGCATGTGCACAGTAGCAGTAGATATCATTTTATGAAACTATTTTGTTTGCTACAATTACTTTTAAGTTCAGGAATAGAGCAAATGCAGTCAATGTAAAATGCCAAACATCAGCAATCAAAAGATCTTCATGATGAAACTATAACATTTCCATAGATAGCGTTTGTGTGCTTGTATCTAGTTTAAGGGTATTTTAGTTTTAAAAACACATGGAGCAAATTCTTATTTGTACTCCTATCAATGATGTGACAATCTTATAAATAACATTGCATCTCCACATATTTTTCTGCAATTGAGAGGACCCATAAGAGTTAATAAAGTAATTAGTTAAAACAATTTAGAAATAAACTGCTCTGTTATTGAATCGTATTTTGTCATATACTGGTACTTGCTAGGACCAAAGTCATTGTATTTTTTATCTTGCTCTTAATTGTATTATTACTTGTACTGTGATTCTTGAAATGTATTTTTGTTTACGACTGTAAGTCGCCCTGGATAAGGGCGTCTGCTAATAAATAAATAATAATAATAATATAAGTTCACTGACAATTTTTTTTAACAAGAAGTCCTTTTCAAAGTCTTCAATCAAGTGTTTAATAGTTATGGATGACATTTAAAACAGTGTCTCGATTCAGTAGGTTTTGGGCATTGTATAAAGTCATTTTTTCTTAATTATTACTTTTAATGTGTTGTAAAGCGAGATGCCTTTACATTGGTTACATCTCACTGTTGTTACCATATCCTTGTAGTTTTTGTTGATGAAGAAAGTCATTTGATATGAATTGATACATTTGGAACCAGAGTATTAAATTCATTCACGTTGTATTTCAGACATTTTTTATGTTTTCTTTTCCTGTTAGTTTTTTTTTTTTTTTTATAAATTCCAGTCTTATCTGGTGTTCACATCCCACTCTTCACCCACCCTGCACATTGCTGTGCTGTTGTGTGAAAGGCAGCAAGTGTCAGTTTTTAAATAAACTGAATTTATTTCTACTTTTATTACCTCCTAGTCCTCAAAGACTGGGCTCTGGCATTGGGTGATTTCTCAGATAACAGCATGTCTGCAGCCATTGGGTCTTCTGTTGTTGGAATCCCCATTTGTTCCCTGAGCGCGTCAATGTGTGTGGTGGTGGGGCAGGGGGGTAGCGTTGCTATCCTGGGTGATATATGACAGCAATGGCACGCCTCCCAGTTGACACTAGCTCTCAAACAACAGCATGAACTTTTTTTGTTTCCAGTGTAAAAGAGAAAACCCCATGTGACTGTCAAAGAAGAAAGGGGAGGGAGAGAGGGAGGGAGGAAGGCTGAGGGAGAGCGAGAGAGTGAGAGAAAGGAAGCATAAAGGCAATTCATGTTTCAGGATCTCCAGTCCTGATAGCTGTCTGATACAGTAGCTGGATTGTTCACTCTGCCCTGAACAAGTGAGAGGTATGGTAAGTGAAATACAGGGTCAGCTTAGCACACTTGCTGCCTCTACCCATTCAACATGCATGTCCTACTTCTTTTTGAACCCGACAAGGGTGTATTTTCATACCTGTGTTTTTTAACTTCATGTCTTACTTTATATTACATTCCTTGTGATTAATCAAATAATTTATATACTGTATGTACATTCCACATGGGTTATATATTATGCTTATTATGAACTGTCAAGTTGTGGAAGTAAAATACATTTCCTGGAAAACTAGACAAGGCAAATTACAACTGTAACTGTAATAATCAAATTTATTCAATTTATGATAGTCTGAAATATTGTAACCATGCTGTGGTAGAAAATGAGTAATGTTACTCCCAAGTAACAAATTAGGCTAGTTTTAAATCAACACATTTGTAAATTATGCAAGTAATTATTTCATTTATGTACTTTGATTCAGCACATTTAACAGAAGGTGGGGAGGCGCCTCTAAATAACAGGCATGCTTCTGATTCAATGCATTCACATCTTTTTAAATACAATCAGACGTTTTATAGAAGCATGCAAACAATTGGGACCATTCTTAAATTAAGCTTCAGTTTTACCTATTTGTGTGGCCCCTTGGTTTTTTTTAAAGCTACAGCCTCCTATAATCATGTTCATTTTAACACTAAAATATAAGACCGTGTTGATTTGCTCTTTTTAGTGTTCTGTGCATTCGCCTTAATCACCTTGTTGGTAGTCTAGTTTGTTTACATTAGATTAGCTATGGGTACTTAAGCTTTCTCCCTGTAAAACATACCTCTTACAGCTTGCAGGTGTAGGATATCATACACTCGTCAGTGTTTTCTTTCTAGGTCCACTGAAAGGCAAAGTATTACAGGTACTGAAATACAAAGTTTTAAACAAGATTTGGAACTACAAAGTACATGTTACAGGTAGTTTTAAAACACGCAGGACTACAAACAAATAAGTTAGCGTGTAAGTGTATTCATAGACTGCCTACATTTGTCAGTAATTATGCATTTACAAACGAACAAAACATTTTACATGCTAAACATAAACCTAATTCAAGTAAGGGAGATGGGTGGCATAATGTATGGTTCAAAGAAGCTTAGATTGGAAAGCTGAAGTTAGCTTAGGGTTGATCCGTGTGTCTGGCTGCCATTGGCTGAAATCTGTGTTAAAATCCACAGTGTTTGTCTTGGCGTTATACCGAGGATATATTTAGTACTCAGCTTAACTCCTCACACAACAGTAAATGTAACGGCGAGTGTGCTCCAGTGATTGCTCCTAACTTGGGATGCACGTGCCATTCACAGGTCCCTGAGGGGATGTAGGACATGGGAAGGAATCTGCCCCTGGTTATTAAAAGCCTGTGAAACAATAGGGAACAAATGAGCAGACACAGTGATATAATCTATAGGCTAGGGTTAGGACATCTCTATTTAATGCTTGGGAGAATCTAATTCATAGCATTTCCAAGTTGACAAAACTACATACTAGATAATCATTCTGTACAAGCTTTAGTGACCTAGATATAATGTGGTCAAAATTGTATTTAAAGATCCCTGTTTGTCTATTATTGGCTTCCGTACAACCCGTTAGGAATTTGGGTTTATTTATTTAAAACGTGTTTATAGTTTTAAATCTATTGTATATCCTGTATTAGTTGCAGAGCCATTTGAACTCCCCCTCTCCATCATAGTATTCCAGAACTTTGAAAATGTCTCTAAAGCTACAAAACATTAGAACAGCACTCTTCAGAGAGTTTCATTCATTACCTGTGTCTAAACATGGAGGTTACTGCTCTATAGTATTACACCTTTTGAGATGTTTCAAAGTTAAAATAAATAAATAAATAAACTAATTTAAAATACTGAAGGGTTGAGCTGAAAAAGGTTGTGAAGCTAATTGTTAATAATTGCGCAGACTAATTCGCTAATTTTTTTCACCTCTGAAGGTCTGGGTGCAAAACTGGCTCAAGTCACACGTGAAATGAAGTTGGCCTTAATTTAGCCAAACATTGCAATAAATCCTCATGACAAAAAAAACACATTTTGCTCAATTTGGCTTGAGAGTTCAAACTGAGCCGTTCACAGAACTATGAGGGGAAACTGCTGTAGGCATTGTGCCTGACTGTAGCCAGTAGAAAAAAAAGAGTTTCCAGACCATTTTTGTCATAGATACTGTATAAGTTCCAGGCACATCATTATGTATACCAGCATCTTGTGTAATAGAAACACCAAGGAGAATAATTAAGGTACTGAGGCACACTGTTTGGGTTGGTATATCTTTTAAGTTGGAAGAAGGTTGGCCTCAGTACATTTTGAAGAAAAAATGTCAAAAAGATAAAAGGACAAAAAACAACAACATTAGCCTGATACCACACTTTATGCTGTGGTTTAACTTTCATATTTATGACATGTTTCGCTTTGTCTTCGCAATCAAACCAAGTAGCTATCTACAGTCCTAGCTTACTGTTTGACGTCATATTACACTTCTGCTACTGACACTGTAATGGGACGTTGTAATTGTTGCCTGGTTGTAGAGTTTGACAAACAATACATAATGCAACAATACATTTTAAGAAAACTAAACTTCAACTATGTGGTAGAAACAGGTTCCTGCAGGGAATGTTGTGTTCTGTCTGTTTTATTACCCTTTTCACTTGACACTGCTTGTCTCACAAAGTTATTTTGTTATTTCTTGTCATTCAGGATTTCCCTTATGGATAACCTAAAGACAAAACAGCTACTGTGCCTCACCAAATCTAAAATACATTGGCAGTGTTCTCGTTATCAGTTTTAAGTTAAACCTGTAAGGGTCTGTGGCTAGTTGCATGAAACACCTTATGTCAAGTTAAGTTTACCCCTGGAGTGTTTACAAAAAACAGCTAAATGCATTAAAGTCAAAACATCAGCTAGGGGTAATGTATTCTCAATTATTACACTTAACCCATGCAAGCCATCACAGGAAGATTTGTCCATCATTAGCATTCTGTATCCAAACCACCACCACCACCACCACACCAAAACAAAATGAGTATCTCAAAAACTAGAAGCTAATTGGATGGCCACTAAGACTGAACCAACAGACAATACAGTACAATAGAAAGGCCAATGATTGAATTGTCATGGAAACTGCCCCCTTAACCCCTAATAGGGTGGACCATCAAGGGGAGTGCACATTTCAGCTGCTTTTGCTGTCCAGTGAGGTTATTGCTACAGTAGATACTTCTGCTCAAAATATCATTTTCACTCTATTGTGGAAACCCTGCATCCCAAAATATACAATGTCTCATATTAAAAATGTATAAGAAAAAAATATCTTGTGTGGCTCCCAGATTTGTTTACAATGTATATTTAAAAAAAATTGGAATTCCCATCTAAATAGAGAATGTTAACAATTTTGACTTGGGTTACTGTAAAGATGCTACAAGTCTATAATCTACCATTCTATAATTGTTTACATTGTGTTACTTTGTCATACATAACAGTATGCAGTATAAATATATATGACATCACAGTTTGGTTATGGCTTGAATTAGATCAGTTAAATCTCCCAGAATGCATGTGTTAAAGAGTAAGTGTCTGAAGCATCTCCCTGCTGAGCACAGGTGCAGGGAAGCCAGGAGACAGGATGAAGCCACTGTACTGCAATTCAGAATGGGAGTTTCCTACATGCCAGCTGCTGGTATGGAACAGTTATTAGCCTGAGTTTAGACACAGTTAATAAGGTCTAGAGTGTCTTACTGTCATTTGTTAAAAAAAGTACAGTGTACGTTTTCATATTCAACACTACAGAGCAGTTAAAAAATGGATGCAGATGCAGAGTTTGATCTAAGGAAAGTAATTCTCAATTCAGCCATTTCATTCAGATTTAAAACTTGAAACAAACTCCCTTTTCCATAAATAGTACTTGTTCTGTAAATAGAATACCCCATGAATGCCTACGAGGCTCCTTGCTTATTCCTCCAGTCTCATTCTCTTGACCACAGTTCTCCATGAACGATCATGGAGTATCCTATACATACAGCATATAGTTACCGTTCAAGATTATAACACTTTGTATTTTTTTTGCAGTGTCCTGTGTTATGCAGACAATCATTGGTGTTTAGAAGTTATATTCAATTACACTGAAAGAGTGCCAATCAATGCTTTCAAACCCATGCCTTACCTCTTATTAGATTTATGAACCTTATTACTGGTGCCCCTTTTATTGTGCATATAAATTCAAGTATAAAATACAGCAGCAAAGGGACATATGATTTTCCACATACAAAAAGGGGGACTAATGGAAATTCTACTATTGAATATATAAATAAATGCTACGACTATTATCTTCTAAAATGGTATGGTGTGCTTGTTGAGGGACTTGAATGACATTATGACAACTGTTTTTTTTATAGCTGTAACAAAACATATAGAAGGCAGGGCTGAGTTGTTTAAACACATTTTGGGTACATCATACACCTAAATAATTGATTGGTCAGCATTGCAGGGAGACAGAACCAAGACTGAATGTAAGGGTTTGTATGCTGCAGTTGCACATTTATTGGTTTATGCAAGTTAAGAAAAAAAAACAAAAAAAAAAACATAATGTACATTAAAAATCAAAAAGTTCTCAAAGAGCATTGAATCATTGTGAAAACCGCTTGACCCTTCCAGTGACAAATTTGCCGTAAAAGTCCTTGTCTTATGAGGAACTCTGTTGGAACGCAGTGTAGTGCAATCACTCAGCCAGCCTAGACTGCATTGAGGTAGGCTTAAATGTACTCAGCTGGAATGTTAGTCCTGCTTTAGATGATAGATGATGAAGGGGAGTGACTTGCCTGGTCCAATTTGCTGCTTTTGTTAATGCTTTTGTGGGAGTTCTCTGCCTGTCATTTTTATTAATATTAGTTGGCAGGTTCAGAGAGTTACAGACCAAACAACCTCTTTGCTTTTTATCCAGCATTTTTGTGTTTTGCAATAAATCTACCAAAGCTATCATATTATCAAACAATATTATACATGCATATGTCCATATATCTGGAAAAGCACTTCTCCAGTTGTGATGAATCTTAGTATTAAAATTATTTAGCACATGTTTTGGAGAGTACTAGATACTGGGTATATATGAGGGTGTCTGTCTGTCTGTACATTTGTCCATCTTTATGTCACTCTTACATTCTTGTATATATCTGGAAAACCATGTATCCAATTGTAAACTATTTGTCTACTTGACTAATGGGTTAAGTTTAAATGCATGTGTGAAGCAGTACAGTCGATTACAGTTAAATGCCAATTTTCAACAAATATTATTAAATATAATTTATTTGCATCCTTAATAACTTTAGACATTTGTGATTCTACAGTGTAAGTAGCTGGGGAAGTACAGAGATCTGAACTACATGGAACTGAAATACCTAACCACACCTCGGCTCTGAGAGGCTGGCTTCCTGACCTCAACTCTGCATCCTGGACAATACTGAATAAGCAGGGCTCCTGGATTGCTTGAATCTTCACCGCTCACCTTGAGGTCTATAATGAAAAGCACAAGCCCCCTGGGGAACCCTGGGGTCACCTTGTTATTTCTTGTATGCCCCCTGCTGGTGATGCTGAGATGCACAGCCAGTAAAACAGACAATGGGAATGTTGCAGAAACGGACCCAGAGAGATGCATGAGGCACCACTTTGTGGACACAATCAGCCATCCTTTATATAAATGCAACTCTAAGGTAAGAAAAACGCTGTACCACTTTATTACACTATTTAGAACCAGACTGCTATTTTAACTACCTGGACCTTCATGTTCGTCTACCCTGTGAAGAGGAAGGCATTGTTTTGGCAGCTGCCTGCTTCTTCAAGGGGATGGAATTTTATTATTATTATTATTTGTTTATTTAGCAGACGCCTTTATCCAAGGTGACTTACAGAGACTAGGGTGTGTGAACTATGCATCAGCTGCAGAGTCACTTACAAATACGTCTCACCCGAAAGACGGAGCACAAGGAAGTTAAGTGACTTGCTCAGGGTCACACAATGAGTCAGTGGCTGAGGTGGGATTTGAACCGGGGGCCTCCTGGTTACAAGCCCTTTTCTTTAACCACTGGACCACACAGCCTCCATAAATGGCCTTTTTGAAGGCCATTTATTCACAAAAGTGTCAATTATATTTTCTCAAAAGGTAAAAAAAAAAAAAAACTTTCAAATTACAAAAAGAACCTTAAATGAAATACCTGCAGTGTTTATTTTCTAGTTTGATAACTTTAACAGATGTTTTTTCTCATTAAAAAAAGAAGAATGCACTCTTTGGAGTAAAGGGCTTTGAAAACCAACCCTTTGGTTTTGCATTCTTTGTTTGGCACGTGATCGCTCATGAACAAATTGATTACACGTGGAGTGAGGTTTATATGGAGTTTGCGCAGTCCACTACACCAATTACAGGTACTGTACTGTAAGTGGAGAAGAGAGGGGTTTCCCCCTAGAATCAGAACATTGTATCTGTTCATTCAGGGGATCCCCTCATGTGTAATATGATCTACCTCTGTGATGTGTGTATTGGATGCTCTCTTACAACTGCCAATTTTACCACATAATAACATGTCACCTGTTACCATGCAACGCTAATGACAGCATATCCACCTATGACTGGCAACAGTAAAATACATACAACCAATCAGTGGAACATATGTGGGCATCAAAGTTTTATGTCTCACAGTGCAATGGAAAACAGTATTATTGACCACTCACGCTAACACTAGTTGGGTGATTCAATATCAATATATCTGTGGACAAGTGGTTCCATAATGCCATCAGATTGCCATATAATGTAGATGCTGCATTTCTGTATAGAGAACTTTCTTAGTTGAAGAATGCAACTACATCAACCCTTTGAATACCAGAAGTGAAGTGATGTGCCTGATATTAATACACATTGATTGTGCTGTAGCTACTGTATACGCTTAGGAATCAGACATTATCAACACAATGCAGCATTATGGGCCAAATAATAGAATATATATTAAACAAAGCACAATTATTTGTTAACAGAAGATTTGAGCACTTCGAGGTTCCACGAGCATGATCAAAATAATAGCTCAGCCAGATGTCCATCTTCACAAGACTGTGCTATCTTAAAGTGCTGCTGTCATGAGGCTGAAGAGAGGCTTTCGCCCAGCCTCTCTGCCTCAGACACACAAAACAGCTTTGGCTGGCAGCTGCTGGCCCCGATTGTATCTGACTGTATTTAACTTTTGTTTTGCAAATTGGCCGTTTTTGCAGATGTCAAATCATTATATGACTGATTATTTTTTGTAACTTAAACCTGCTTCCTGATTTTTCGAACTTGGTGTTTTTTTGTACTCGTGGAATAGAAATACTGGCTTTTATTCAACAAGAGTTCTAGAATACTTATTTACCTGAGCATTCATTCAAATCCAACAATACAATGACTGGGCGAATCACACAGTTCAAAATTACATTTAGTTGCTAAACAGATTCAGAGCTTGATCTAAAGAAAGTAATTTCTCATGCAATGTAGATCTAAGCACACTTTCTTTTTAGCATATTGTACTTGTTATATAAATGCCTCATGTACATTCATAGTGCTGGGTTTATTTGGATGAATGTTCATGGAGTATCTACAATATATTGCTTCATCATAATTATTTCCTGGCTTACACTGAATATGACTCCCAGAAACAATAAAACCTGAAAGACTAGCCTTAATCTAAAGAAAATTCAATTCTCTTAAAAAACAACCACTTTTAGTTGATTCATATTAGCTCAGACAAATGCTACATTTTTACTGTCTCAATTGCTGCCAGAGCGCCGCAGATTTCTCTTTGAATGGTTCTATTGTGTCTTTTCCACCTTCTACAATTCAGACAACCTGTGAAACAACTCTGTAGCCTAAAAATAAAGACCTATGGAAACATGTGCTTGACAGCTGTTGTCGCTCCGTTATGTGAAGAGATTTCCATGTGGTAAAAGTGCATTAGTGGAGCATTGAAGGTACAATAGCACTGAACATGAAGGTAAAAAACAATTTCCTGAAGCTGATGCTCATGTCCATGATTCGATGAAGTCAATGCTGGTTAACACATGTCACCTACACTACACCTTAAGGTGCCTTACATATTCAATTAATAGAAGAATTTACACAGTAGAGAAGGGGAAGGACAATACCGGGATTTAAAAGAGCAGCTGGCAGTCCATATATCATTGAAGTAGAGAAGCAGAGGGGTGCGACAGCACATGACGTGAAAGAATGCTTCATTTTTCAGGCAGTCTGTTCACACTAAAGTTCACACAAGTTCCTTTGCTCCCTTGCACTTTCCCCTTGTTTACAGTTGCAATTTTCTCCTAAATCATCTTGTCAGACACCACTTTCTACAGTAGCCACAGCAAGTCAATATGAATAATAATACTATACTGTATATAATTCTACAGTACTGCTATAAATACATTATAGTACCTCATTGTCATGCAGATGGTATAGTGTTTGTTTCATACCTTTATTCTGACCTTGGCCAGTTTTGTACATGTGAAATGTTTTGGTACAGATAAAAATTGTGCTAAATTTTCTCAATTATTTGATATCTCTCCTAGTTTCTTGAGTAGAAACAAACAAAAATAAAAAGACGAGCATAACCCTTGTCTATGTGGAGTTATAAGGCTTTTCTCAAATACTTTTTGGACGACTGGCAGTTTCTATGAAGTGTATATACTTGGTTCCTGTGTTTCAGGTTTTTAATCTTCTAATAAGTTTAGGGCTGTGCTAGAATATGTTAGTGATAAATATAGGACACCCTGAGTGTACAAGGTGTCCAAGACAAAGCCTGCTGTCTACAAGTACACTATATGTGCCCTTTAGTGTTAGCATAAATATACCAGCATAGTTCTGCTGTGGCTATGCTACAGTATCAGTGGACTTTTTATGACGTTTGTTTATCCAAACTGTACAGTAATGTTTGTTTGCAGGATAATTGGAATCCCTGTGAAAGTGAACCTCAGATAGATTGCACTTGTCATATAGCTTAAGCTTTTGTAGTACAAATACACTATAAACAATGTACCATACAGCATTTGTGTTGTTTACATTAATTGATATACCTTTTCATTGAATTCCTACACCACTAACACAATTATCCATAGCATTTACAGTTCAAAATCAGTGCCTGCAGCAGAAGATACCACACTGGGGGCTGGTGACTTGTAAAGTAGGCCTGAAAACAAACAGGTCACAGATTCACAAACGACATATTTAAGACAGATCTAGAGGTCATCGGGTGCTTCCAGCTTTGTGAATAATAATAATATTAATAATAATAATTACTAGAACCACCATAATTCAGTACCTATCAATCCCTGCTTCACAACAAGCTTACTAAAGTGGGGTACATGGGCAGCCAGCTAGTTTGTCTGTTTTTCTGGCAGGCAACCAAAGGAGGACAATGCTGCTGCCAAGGCAAGCTATAACCCAGTGTGCCAGACACCTGAACAGTAGCTCCCCAGTGCAAGGCTGCAGAACTCCCGGTATTCATGCCAGCCATTTAGTGGCTGTGTTCTTGCCTGAAAAGCTTATCTAGCTCTTGTTATAATAACTGAAGGGTAACATGGCATGTTTTAAATGATCATAATTAGCTATTCCTATTCTATGAAATATTTACGTGCATTTAACATTTACAGAAAGTAGTTATTTTTATTTTTTTTTTTACTCGTGATGTATGTATTGCTTCCAGCTATTGGTAATAAAGTGATGTTGGAGTTGGTTAAATTATGAGCAAACGGTCTGAATATATTTTATGCCATATATGCTGTAAGTGTGTAAACAGCTTCAAATGTTTTCCTTGTTTTTCCCTCTTTTTACAGTGTTTGAAATCATTCCGAGCAGTACTTACTGCAATTACACAGATTGTGTTTTTATACTTTTTGATACAGTCTGTGTTAAAGATCCAGCACCATCTTGTCAGCATCTACTGTAGCTCACATGTCCTCCTGTATTGCTCGCTGTACAAAGTAGTTATGCACTAGAGGGCTGACTGCTACTATTATACAAAATTTTTGCAGATATAGCCTGTGTTACATAGGTCAGTGGCTGGCAACTATATTTGAAGTGCAGCTCCTGAACTCAGGTCAAAACACCTTAACACAGAGCAAAAGTTAATAAAAAACATATCTGAGTAATTGCAATAAGAACAGAACATGAGATTGCTATTTAAGCAACTATATAATGGTGTTTTGGTCTCTGACAGAACATATGACAGTTTTCAAGATCTCATTGAAATAAAGCATGTGACAAGGCCATGGAAATGACAAGAGGTAATGCTTGCACCTTTTTCATTTCTGCAATTTCTTAACCACTTACACCCATTACAGTAATACAGTGCAGTGCAAAAAACACCATTACTGTGATGCTATGCACCACTGTTCAAACTAAACTCTGTAAATAAGCACCTTGTTTCAATGGGCATTTAAGGGGTTCCTTACTGGTTTGGTAACAAATCAAGGCTTTGAAAATGAGCTCCTGAGATAGTATGGCTGTGTTTGTTACCACCCTCGCTGACGTTTCTTCCCACTCTCATTTCCAGATGGTCCTTCTTGCACGCTGCGAGGGGCGCTGTAACCAGACCTCCAGGTCGGAGCCTGTCATCTCCTTCAGCTCCATCCTCAAGCAGCCCTTCAGGTCCACCTGCCACTGCTGCCGGCCCCACACCTCCAAGCTGAAGGCTGTGCGTCTGCGCTGCACAGGAGGTGCCCGCGTCACTGCCACCTACCGCTACATCCTGTCCTGCAACTGTGAGGAGTGCAGCTAATCCCTGGGGAAGAGACCACACCCCAGGGCCATCATTAGCACCTGGGTATGTGGGTTTATACAGCCCACACAGAATGCTGTTTTTTTGGTACTAGCACAGAACAACCAATAGGGAACCTAATGATGCAATAAAAACAATTGCCCAGAGGGGGCGCTGTTAAATCCCTGTGTGCAAATCACATTATTTAACAGGGAAGAGCGTTCAGGCTGGTTCATTCTTCATATAGTGTACTTGGAGACAATAGTCTCCTTCACTAGTATAACATCCTCCACTGGACTCCTCATTCAGTCAATGCACTGCCCTGTTGTCGCCAGATTAACCATGTGACATGGGCTTTCACAGCGCCCCCTGTGGGCTTTTTTTTTATTGTGTCACTGTGTTCCCCATTGCTTATTCAGTGCCAATACCCAAATGCAGCACTCTGTGTTGGCTAGATTAGCCACAGAAATGATGGCTATACCCCATGAGACTTTCTTTTTGAAATTGCAACAAAACTGCTTACTAATGAAATGGATTTCTAAAAGCAGTGTCTCCCGCACAGTTTTCTTTTATTGTAGGTTACCCTACAATAGCCACCCTCTTTTAATTTATATCAGCAATTAAAGTGGACCCTTACTGAAAAAGGTGAAAAATACCAAATATTTGCAGAAACTCTAGCAGAACCATTAGCTAACCACTACATTACCAGCAATGACAAGTCAACATCAATGCATTTTGAATGTTTGGTTCATACCATTTCCCCTTGCTGTGGGACTAATGCATGGTCATTGTAGTGCCACTGCATTGCTGGAAGAGAGGTGTTTTAGAGACCCCACAAACCAGCATCTCAGTGACACACCCCGACACACACCAGGTCCCAGAAAGAAATCAAGGATACCTAGCTATGGATTGGTGAGCGCCCCCCAGCAGAACTCTTAAACATGAGCTAGAAAGAACCATTCCGACCACCAAACAGACTGCTGTTTGTTTTACTTTTTAAACCAGGAAGACTGAAGCCTTTTCACAAGAGACTCCTTGTTGTTTCTGAACTGCTACTGAAACGAAATTAGAAAGTGAACTTTTGACAACACTGAGCTGCTTTCCTTATTCTGGGAATACAGCACTCCATTCTGTTTTCTTCTTTTTTAAAGACACGTTTTTAACACTCACACAAGCAAATGCAGTGCACTAACAGTAAGCATATAATTCTGTCAGTGTTTGAACCTTGTATTCTGTATGAGACTAAACATCAATGAAATATAACTTGTAAAGTGGTCTATATATTACAAATGTGATGGCTTCTTTGCAGGTTGTAGAGAAGAGATTCCAATTAGAATGTCTCATTTAATGCCTCATATAAATCTACACTACATCATAAAACCAGCCTGTAAAATCTCATCTCTTTCCAACACTGGGGCTGAAATGTGCACTTTGGCTATAATGAATGTTTAATACGTATACACATTTACTCTTCATGTCCTGGAGGCTTCACAATTAAAATTAACTGGACTTGTGGTTATAATCCATTCCAACTATGAAAATATATTGTAGCTTTAGGATTACTTTATAAGACAACCCATTTTCATTCAAACAAAAATTGACAAAGAACACAAGAATACTGCAAAAAAGAATGCTTTACATGCCAAAACAAGATTCCTATTTGGTGTGTCCTTTATCGGATCGATATGCAAACACAAGATTAGATTTGAACAGTAATTAAAAAGCAGCAAGAATTATTATGGGTATAGATGATTATTGATTCAGATTTCTGAAACATGGATTAGTTTGTACCAGCTGTTTAGTTCCTTTGTGGCCTGCAATAAATCAAATCTCTAGCACTGCTAAAGCCATGTAGTTCTTCAATACCGTTTTCATTCAGATATACAGTAGCCCTGCTAATGTACCAAAGCTTGACCAAAGAAAGAAATGTTATAATGTTTACTTAAAAAAAAAAAAAAAAAAATCCAGTAATCTTGGGCTACATAATCTTACCTTAGGTAACATTGTCCAAGATTAGTGCTAAGTAGGTACTGTGAAACCAGCTGTATGAGCTCTTCAACACAAGCAGAAGCTGCAGTTACACTTTTACCCAACAGGTGGCACTATTGGCCAACAATGTTGGTTTTATCCCTCATGTGCACTCTCAAGCCAATAACATTTTGATACATGAGAAAGTATGCTCTTGACCTGCATCAGATTGACCTCTAATTACTCTTGACACAATTGTCTGATCAATTAAAAAACAACAATACAGTATCATCAATTTACGAAACCTCTATCTTTTATACAGATTATGTATTCTTCACCCAGTTGCAGATACTAGAGGTATCAAAAGGAAAAATTATTCCAAAGGTATATAGAAAAAACAAGCATTTGATATTACTATAATTACTGTAGCAATGGTGTGAAAACATGTATTGAGCATCTGTTATTCTGCTTGTTTTAGCATTCATTTAAAAGCTTTATTTTCCTTCTAGACAATATCAGTTCAATAAGGTGGTCACATAATTGGCTGACTGAAAGTGAGTGGCATACCCTGATCTACACTATCATAAATACTATGCAATAATCATATGATAAGTAGACGGTATCAACCTAATGACTCGAAACCTAATAATCGGAGTTCACATTAATGATCTAAACCAGGGGTTCTCAAACCTTTTTAGCTTTGGAAATGTTTCAGGCTGTGACGACCACCCACCCCTACCTCGTGTACATCAGTGGTCCCCAACCTTTTCTGGTACATGGGCAACAACACTGAGCAAGTACTGCACCACAGGCAACATCCTACTTTGCTGGGTCGACATTGTCAAGACCTTTTAGAATTTTGAATGCTTGAATCAGATCGCCGCGACCTAATACTGATCCCTGTGGTTTTCCACTGGTTACCTCACTCCATTTTGAGGTTTCTCCTCTAATCAGTACCTTCTGTTTTCTACATGTTAACCACTCTCCAATCCATGTGCATGCATTTCCTTGAATCCCTATTGCGTTCAGTTTGAGAATTAATCTTTTATGCAGGACTTTGTCAAAAGCTTTATGGAAATCTTAATAAACCATGTCATATGCTTTGCAATTATCCATAGTCGATGTTGCAACCCCCCAAAAAATCAAGCAGGTTAGTTAGACATGATCTCCCTTTCCTAAAACCATGCTGACTGTCTCCCAGGATACTGTTACCATATAGGTAATTTTCCATTTTGGATCTTACTATAGTTTCCATAAGTTTACATATAATAGAAGTCAGGTTTATTGGTCTGTAGTTACCTGGTTCAGTTTTGTCTCCCTTCAGTCTGTCGGTAACTTCTTTCATTTCTTTGAGTACTATTGGGAGGATCTCATCCGGCCCAGGGGATTTGTTTATTTTAAGAGCTCCTAGTCCCTTTAACACTTCTGCCTCTGTTAATCTAAAGTTATTTAAAACTGGATAGGAGCAGGTCGACATGTGGGGCATGTTGTCCGTATCCTCCGAAAACTTGTGAAAAGCAATCATTTAATATATTTGCTATTTTGTCTCTTTATCTATGATGTTGCCATTTGTATTTCTTAGACATTTTACTTCCTCCTTGAATGTTCTTTTGCTGTTATAATTTGTTTTAGCCCCCTTGGCAATGTTCATTTCTATCTCTCTCTTAGCCTTTCTAACTTCCTGTTTGACTTGCGCTTGCAGTTTCAAGTACTCTTTCTGTGTACTTTGTTCTTGGTCCCTTTTAAACATGACAATTTATATAAAGTAAGGCCTAATAGTCACCCATCGTTTGTCATATTAGTACAGCAAAATACCACATTATATTTTAATTGAAAGGTTCTGGAAAGCAAATCTACCTCTCTTTCTCTCTCTCTCTGATCACAATTCCCTCAAGCTTTCCCGCTTGTGTTATTTTCTCTGGCCACATACCTGGAGAAGTCATTTGTTAAAATGTTTTTCCGTCTGACTTCTGGGTTTAACGCTACAATTTATGCTGATCCACCCACAAGGGGGCAGGAGCATTTCTTCTTATATAGGGGGTATGTTATGCTGTAACTCAGGGGTTCTCAAACTTTTTTTTACCTAAGGCCCATCTCTTCAGCTACATTAGGCACTGCGGCCCACAATTAGCACTCCTTGGGGAAAATATCAAATTAAAAACATTTTATATGTTTAAACCTGTAACAGTCGACAACGCTGGAATGGAGGCACTGACAAGTGGCTATAACCACTGTTCAGAGGCAGAGCTCGGTGCTGGGGCAGTCTCTCCACTTAAATACCGAGCCGTACAGCGTTTCCTACTTCTGGAACCACTTGACTAAGGCTGAACTGAACTTATATCGACAGCTAATAATAATTGCAATATCTCAATATTCACCAAGTAACCAAGAGCGAGGATACGTTTCAAAAATAACCATGTTAGGTCATTAGTATTTTAGCATTTAAATTAGCTGCTTCTTTATTCCAACGCCAAACGTTATTCCTTGGTCATAATGACGGACTTGGTCAAACTGCTTTTAAAAAAAGTGGCGTGTTTTCAGATATTTCGACACAGGTACTTGTTTGCATTTTATAAGATTTATGAAGTTTACTAATGTTTTGTAAACCTACCAACTGCTTCTCTGAAGTTGCATTGCATCAAAACGTTGCTGTGTTATTCACCAACGATTTGAGTTCCTATCTGGAAACAAGTCTTTTAACATGTTGTGATGATGACAAATTAAATGTTTTAAATATGTCATACCATCGGTTATAATTGGGGAGAAAACAACATCAACAAAAATCGGTAGAAGTAGCTGCAGTAGGTTCCAATATTTGTCATTTTGTTCAACAAGATTATTAGAGGAGCATTGCTTAGCAAGCACCAAGTTTGAATTGCATTCAAGCCCAAATCTTCGCTGTCCTCATCCATTTTTAATCCACTAGATTAAAAATAAATATTATTTCTTAGCAGACGCCCTTATCCAGGGCGATTTACAAGATATCACATTATTTTTACATACAATTACCCATTTATGCAGTTGGGTTTTAACTGGAACAATCTAGGTAAAGTACCTTGCTCAAGGGTACAGCAGCAGTGTCCCCCACTGGGGATTGAACCCATGACCCTCCGGTCAAAGAGTCCAGAGCCCTAACCACTACTCCACACTGCTGCCCAAACAAGAGAACATCCTAAAGTTCGTCAAAAGCGCCAACTGAACTTTGAGCCTTACTTGGAATCAATTTCTTGTCGATGACTATGAAGCATTTGTGGGTGGTGTTTTTTCATGCGCCCACATCAGCCAGCAAGCATGGTTGATCACAGCCCTCTATGTTTTCAAGATGGTTTTCCAAACTTGTCCCAACCTACAACATTAAAAAGGGAAGAAATACTGACATTGTATTTAAATCAAATCAATATATTCCTAAAATCTGGCCATAAAATAATGAACATAAAAGATGAGAAACAGCAAGTAATAAAGCAGCAAGTCAACAGTTTACAGTGCCTTTCATATTTTACACCATATATTCAAGCTGCACTATAAATCACCTACATGTTTGGAGTGCTCCACTTAAATACCCAACTGAAATAAGGAAACATTACAGAGAAAAGGCTTCATATTTCACTGCACATAAATCTTTAACACTCTCCTGATAATCGTTTCAATCTCCTGTTGAGAGGAGCATCATTATAGGGATCATACAAACACAATACAGCAGCTTTCATTAGCCTTTTTTGAATCTCACCAGATAGTCAGTAGCTTGGTTGACACTAATTTTTGCAGACTTCTTTTGGCTCCTTGATGTTGGAGAAAGGAAATGCAACAGCAGCAGTATTGATGACATATCACTGTCCCACCCTGACAAAGAAGGGTGAAAAGCCTCAAATACACACATAATAAAACCTTTGGAAGAAACTTCCTGAAAGACTTTTTGATTTTTACTTTAAACAATCTGGTATGCACAGATTAAAATCTTGACCCAGTATGCACAACTTGTGCACTGACCAGACCTGAGTTCAATTGTACTCACAATTACAGCAGCATTAGTAGTTTAATGGCCTACCACAATGACAGTGTTCTGTTCAGGGACACTTCATTACAAGTATGCAGCAGGAATTACAATTATACTAGAATGTAAATAACTACATACATGCATTGAGGAAGAAAACACCTCAGAGAACATTAAATGTACAATATTGAATCCGGTTAAGATACAAAATAAAATATGAATTTATTCTCACCCGGATCACAAAATTCACCTGCATTCTCCAGGTGACATTGCTCTGCTGATCTTATCAGTGCTTCCACATTGCTGTTTAAGGTCAAACCCGTGCAATCTCTAATGACCTTTTCTTTGAAGACTGTAGGCCACTTCAAGAAACCTCACTGAAGCTTCATCACTGAACAGCATGACAAAATCTTGTTCAATCTGAAATGAAAGAATCATTATACATTTAACTGAAAAGAAATTCAGCTAGCTTACCTACTGTATAAAAAGGAAAAGAGAGAAAAGGATCAAATGTAATTTGAGAATTTAAAACTTGTAAGATTGCATTTAATTAATTGTTACATGTATTTGTAAATGCAAGTAAAATTGTCTAAAAAGAAAAATAAGTTAAAATACACTATTTAGCTAGCAGTTATTATGCATTCAGTTTCAGGGAGGCTGTGTGGTCCAGTGGTTAAAGAAACTGGCTTATAACCACCTCAGCCACTGACTCATTGTGTGACCCTGAGCAAGTCACTTAACCTCCTTGTGCTCCGTCTTTCGGGTGAGACATAATTGTAAGTGACTCTGCAGCTGATGCATAGTTCACACACCCTCGTCTCTGTAAGTTGCCTTGGATAAAGGTGTCTGCTAAATAAACAAATAATAATAATACATGCCTGCAGTGTAAAGCATGCCTGTTTCATTGCTATTGATTGGAAAGCATACCTAAGTGCTATATAGCCTACTACATATTAGAGAGTCAGTGGCATTGGTTTTAAATAACAGCATGGAACTAGCTCAAATGGATTTGCCCATGTTTATCAACAAATACTTTAACTTTTTTTTTTTTTCATGCCTGATAACATTTTCTTTTAACCTCAAAACCATACACTCTTATCCTCCCTTCAGATGTTTCTGAATGCATGTGGCTGTAATCCGATAAACTCTTGTGTTTATGAACAGTTGCGATTATGATGACCCTTTGTAGGTGGCTCTGATTCAAAAAGGTGTTTTATGTTTTACATGTTATACAATGACTTTTCAACTACCATCAACCTAACAATAATCATAATGGGGTTCTACACCTTTAATATCTTGAACCCATAGACAATATTGTGGGCTGGTATTGAAAACATGCTCGGGTGATAAAGATCTTTCCAACTAAAAGCAACAAGTGTGCAGATAACGGTTCTTGGCCCTCTCATCCAATTGCCTTGCTTTTGTTTTAGCATCCTCCTGATGCAATTCCAAAGTGATTATAACAATTGTTTAATATACAGTTCCCCTTTGTAAAGAAAATCA
Source organism: Acipenser ruthenus (assembly GCF_902713425.1). Lineage (NCBI taxonomy): Eukaryota > Metazoa > Chordata > Actinopteri > Acipenseriformes > Acipenseridae > Acipenser > Acipenser ruthenus. The sequence continues at coordinate 45,064,266 of NC_081197.1, forward strand.
TTAAAAGCCTGCTATGGTTGGCAGAGTAAAATGTCACCTTGGTTGGAAGAAATTTCTGGCAGTTTCCTAAAGTATCCCAGAATTAATTATCTGAAAAACCCTGTAGGGTCCTTTCTTTCTAAATTCAGTAATTGGTAAACAGGGCTGGCATTGTTTTTTGATTCAGTGCTGAGAGCAAATAATGGCTGTGGCTTCTGAACAGCACAGTAATCCCTGTGCTGCTTTGTTGCCATGGGTTACTCTTTGGGGAAACCATTGTATTGATTACTGTAGGTTCATTGGAGAAAGAGACGGAAATAGATTTATAAAATGCTTTCAGACATTCTGGACTGTATGTATAAAGGTTTTTCATACCGTGGGGTTTGGGGACGAAATTATAACACTATTATTTAGTTTTTAACTTGCCTGTGCTGTATAAACCAGTCTTGTTCTGGTAGTAGCCGCAGTAAGAAGTTGCAAAGGTGTAACTACACAGCAATATGGAGGTTGATTATACACCAGCTTGCTTTATAAGCATGCATTACATGAGGTCAAATGGCTTCCAAGTTCCTATTGTATTTCCACAAGTTGTCAAATTCCAATGCATCCCCATCCTTTGCAAATACAACAAAGAACATTTTGGAGCAGATAACAAAAATAAAACGTAACTAGTACTGTAAGTACTGTTCACCTTTTTAATTTCTCTGAAAATGCGAGAAATTCCTCCTAGTGCCCCAGCTGGTACGCCGCTCAATCTGAATCTTTCTATCCTGTGAACTCTAGCTGCACAATACCAGCTGATCAAACAAGCAAATATTAAAATCGTGATGCCATTGTAGAGTTCAGGTGTCTGGAATTATGTCTGTTTTAAAGGAAATGTTGGTGTATGTCTTTGGAGTTCAGAAAAGATAAGATTCTTTTTTACTGCCTTCCTTCCTGGGTTTCAACAGGATACACTGAAATAATGGGGAAACTTTAAGTTCTCTCACTGTTCATATGTTCAGAACAACAGGGGGTAAATATCTGGGTATCCCTAAATAGATAATTGTATCATCTTTAAAAATGCATTTATGATTTTAATCAGCAGTCTGTCTCGCATGTTCAGTTGTACCCTATATATGATCCTTTTAGTACCAATGCTGAATAACTGGGTGGAGCAGTGGTGTTGTCCTTGAAGAGAAATGTATTTCCCAGTCAATCCTCATTGCTAGTTAGTGGATCATGTTTGGAGTACCCCTGCTCATTCAGATCTTTTTCATATTTTTAAAGAGGAGACAATTATGTGTCGTATGGTGACCGTCCTTAAACATATGACACACGATCGTCTATATTGTAAAACAGCTAGTCTACCAGGATTATTAAACATGACAGGAAAATTCATTAATGTGGTTAATTAATTTAGGAAACATATTATCATATAGTATAAAGGTTACCTATATGGTAGTGCTCCACCATTGTACTGTAGAATTGCCACTATTCTGGACAACTAGGATTTTGTTCCAGTGCTGTAAATTCCTATCTGTGTATCAGCAACAGCTTGATTGTATTCAGGGTATCCATCTCCTCCTCCTCCGCCTCCTCCTCCTCCTGTAACTTGGCTCAGTATTGTAGAGGCAATAGGGCTGTGGTGATGAGCTCTGGTGTAGTTAGACCTGACACAATAGCATTTAATAAGTTTGAAATTTCTGCTGAGCGATGAATAAAGATGCAAGGTGGCTAGTGTCAGACTCAATTTCTCAGCTCAGGGGTGATAATGTAATTCTCAATTTATTGGAGAAGGAAAAGGTAATAACAATTCCCTTATAAGGGTGTGTCACAAAGACAGCCGGAGTGGGTGGTGTCAGACCAGAGCCAGGAAATAAATAAACAGAGAGATGTGGTTTGGTATAGCTGGGCGCGTGATCGCGCTCAGCATTTAATAAACAGAACAGAAAATAAAAGGTTTGAAACAAAACAGGACACGGCACTTTAAGCCAAAATAAATAGACAGACAAAACGAACTAACACTTAACAAACGGTGCACGGAGACAAACAAACACGGTGAGAACAAACACTTATATTTACGCTTTCTTTCTCTTTCTCTTTCTCTTTCTCTTTCTCTTTCTCTTTCTCGTTTCTCCTTCTCCACACCCGTTCTCCACTCTCGAACACCCAACCCTGAGTGAAAGAAATGTGCGTCTATATATAATATTGTGCTGGGATTCAATTACTAATTAATTATTCACTTGAATCCCAGCACGTGAATTAATTCTGTGCAACCCCGTGCTCACATATTACATTTAACCAGCACGTGAAGTGATTTGTGCTCTCCTCGTGCCTAAATACAAATCTACACTTTTAAATACACGTGAAACACAGACCCGTTTATATCCCGTGTACCAATCTATACACCAACATTAACACACGCACGCAACATACAACATATAACACACAAATGCACACAGGGGCGGGGCACATTGCCACAGGGTGATAGCCAAGGCTTTTAATATTATAAAATGCTTAACTCTCATCAGAGGTTCCCGGGAAAGAATCAGAGCCCATGTTTAATGTATATTATTAAGAGTTGTCCTTGGGATTTCCTTGATGTAGAAGCGGAATATATTCCTGAGTGTGTGTGTCTGTGTACGTTTATAAAAACATCCCCACAAAGCTGTGTAATCCTGACATGGATAACAGCCTCTGCTGAATCGTGGTGTGGTTGTGACCTCAGCACGATCTTAACCTTGCTCTCCAGATTTAAAAAGGCCAAGTGCCTTGCCCAACAGCGCCACCTAACTCCCAAACCCTTCTTCTCTTTAACAACTTTGGCTGCCAGCCAGCAAACCTCAGACCTTCCAAGTCAACCTTTTTGGTTGTAACACTTTTTCTTTTTCATTCCTCTCTTTTAAAAGCTGCCCTACCACATATAATCCATTTGTATAATGGTAATACAACGGTTTCAATCTCATCTGGCCATCTGCAACCAAAACTATGTGACAAATGAAGCTCTGTAATTCATGCTGGTTAATGTAAACAACTCTAGTCTCTGCAGTTTGGACTTCCAAGAATGTTCTGGCATCATGCTGTCTATTAATTTGTCAGCAGATCCTGTCAGTAATGTGAGCTGCTGCATGCCTCTATGCACAGAACCCAGTGTGCCCTAGACAGAAAAACAAAAACTAAATTTTTTTTTTAGCTTTAAGCAATTTGGAAGTCTGGTACTGGAGAAGTTATTAGAACATGTACTTGATGAAAACCATCAAAAATAGAAGCTGTGACCAGAATAGACCAGTAAAGCTCATTCTTGGATTCTGCATTCAGGTTCTGTATCTAACCAGTCCCTCAACCCTAAAGCTACTATCCAAAGTGGCTTTGAAGGGTGTAAAATAACTTGCATGCTGCTTGGAACTCCCTTTCAACATGTAGATATGATAAACCAACCACATTCTGTTTTGAAATTTCAGTCTGTATAAAGTTCTAGTTGAACGTTAAATGAATTAAAGCCCCATTTTGAAAGTATTGAGCATTGGGGGATGAATAGTGTTCCGTGTCATGAATAAGCAAAGCCAAAGCAATTTGAAGCAATCTTCTTGCCCAGTTACATCGTGGCTGCATTTTCACAATTGAGGTTGTCATGGAAACTGCCACAAGCCTAAGAGCCTACTTTTTCCAGGCCTGGTTTGATCTAATAACTTATTCATGTACAGATTTATAGAGGGGTAGAGGAAAACATGTTTGATTACCTATCAGGATAAAACCTTTTTGATGGCATTCAATCATTTATCTGTGTTTATTTTTTTCCATACTGATTATAGTATTTATTAAAACCTATTTATGAACACAGCTCCCGCCTTTATTATGTAACCTTAATGGGGGCAAAACCTTGTAGACAAAATTAAATAAGTGAAAGATTTTACTTTTTGTGGTTTCCAAAATGTACTTATTCGTGGTACTATTTTTTTTAATAAATCGTCTGCATTACTAGAAAGAAACACCCATGTGTTCTAGTTGAGAAGTATTGCCGGTGACCAGCATTCTAGCAGTCGGCTAGATTTTTCAGCAGGGTTATAGAATTCAGAGGAAAAAAGTTGGGGTAAAAGCAAAACCCACAGCTGTCTGGAGGCTTTTAATGTTAGAACATGAAAGAAAACTACATAATTAGGTCAAGACAACCCTTCAGGTAATGAGCATAGATGTCACAGAAGCAAAAATGATTCTTGACATAATAGGCATAGTATAGAACTAAGGGTACGATTGATGAGAACAGTACACAGACAGGTCCACCGGGTTATGCTTTTTATTTTTTTGAAGCTTTGCCTGCTGAGTAGTTATTTGATCCTGCATTGATGTTCAAAGACATCTTGTGCTGGCGTGAACATCAGAAGAGCGGGGGCCTCATCAGTTTGTTCCAATTTACTGCAGTTATTATTTTTATATAGAAATACTAAAAGAAACTTTAGTATTAGAAAATTCAGCCTTAATGAGTGTTTAAAAGTTGTGGATTATCTTTATTTTTAAATATGGGTATTATGGGGTTAGAACTTCAGATTCAATAATAATAATAAAACACACACACACACACACACGCATACATTCATGCCTTTAACCATATGAATAAGGAGCTGTATTGTTTTCAAACTGATTTACACATCATTAATAATGAATACAAATAAAGTGATCTAAATGTGCATATTTATTGTGTACATGTGTATTGATATATATATATATATATATAAGTGTAATATAAGTGTATATAAATTACACACACACACTTAGGGCCATTAGGCACCTACATGCACCGCATTCCGTTTTGTACAGGTTAGTGATAGGCTAAGCAATCATAATAGACAGTTCCTGATACAGAGGTTAATGCTTGCTCTCAGTGTTTGGGTATAAGAGTACACAGTCTTGTTTTCTTCAGGTGAAGAGCCTGGGCAGTTTAATTGGCCACATTACCAATTGGCTTTTGGATACTTCAATTCAACTAAGCAGATGTAGTATCAGAATAACTACCTGACACACATTTGTTGCCATGGGAACCATGAACTTCAGAACCATAATAGATTTTATTTATTCATATATATTTTTGCAAACACAAAATAATAAAAAAAGGTTTTAATAAATGCTAATAATCATTATACATGTGTGTGTGTAGTATACAGTATGTGTAGTATACATATTTTACAAGTACAGTCAATAATATGTTAGATTTTTATGCACATCACATAAGTCTGAGGTGTGATCATAAATAACTGTAGCAGACTGGTGTAATCCAATAAAAATGGTGAAGGATGTAATCTCTTGGAAACCGCCTCCTATGACAAGTTCATTCTATTAACATGTATGGTTTCTTATGAAGGATGGTAACTGTTAAAAATGATGCAAGAACAAACATGTATAGGGAGAATGTAACTGTGTGTGTGTGTGTGCAGACGTACAAACACATTTGTTCAAATGAGATACCACTATATCAATGTTGTTGAAGCTGACACCCTGGGATCCTTCAAGAAGCTGCTTGATGAGATTCTGGGATCAAGAAGCTACTAACAACCAAACGAGCAAGATGGGCTGAATGGCCTCCTCTCGTTTGTAAACTTTCTTATGTTCTTATATCATAAAAACACAAACAAAATGGCTCAAGGGCCAAAACAAACAGACAAATAATAATTCTAACAAGCATCGTGCTGGTGCTTCCCAGCACGAGTAGCAATTGTTTTCTTTTTCCTTTTGTTCAAGATCTTCTCCGCTCGCTCTCATTCTCTCCTCTGAACACCCACCCAGAGCAACAAAAGCTGTAGGCTTATACACTTGTGACCATCTCTGAATTAACACTCAATTAATCAATTTCGGAGATGGTCACATTCTGCATGAGTTTTGTGGGATGGGGCTTCAACCCCATCGATGCTGCCAAAAAATAACAAACTAAACATCTTATTTTTAAATAACACAACATACATTAAAATCATACAATAACATCCCCCGTTTAACTAAACCTAAACAATACATTTTAAATCATACAATACATTAAATCACCCATTTAAATAATCACAACAATACAGTATTTACAATACTGATAAATCAGCAAGGCTTTGCCCTGACCCCTTTTTGTTATCTGCAGGGCTTTTCCTCTGCCCTGCCACACACACAAAAATGGCCCTAACAGAAAAGAGGCATTTTTATTTACATATTACTAATCAACTGAACTCAACGATGGTGGATATAAATACTAACATGCATTTAAAGACAGGAATACATGAAGGTATTTTATAACTTTGTCACAGAAAGGGTCCTGTTTTAAACAGCGGTATTATATTTGATATATCCGATATTTATTTTTGAAATAAATACACGTTCCTAGTATTGTTCAGGGTCATTTTACACACGTTCCATACAAATACGTCTATCCTGGATTGCACCATGTATAATGATAGCCTGTGTATCATTGGCCGAAAGATGTTTAAAGCTTTAGAGGCTTCAATCCATATCATCACTAGACCAGGCCTTGAATCAGTCAAATCCTGAATATTGATCTATAACACACTGCATGTACATGACACACAGAATGCAATGATTTTTAAGGAGGGCTTGCTGCTGACTGAGGCTGTCAACCAAGCTTTAACAAGTATGTCCGTGACAGAACCGCCTGCAGTAAAGAAAAAAAGAAAAGGAAAGGAAAAATATATGTCTTAGCAGTTCTAGGAGTGTACCTGCACTTTTTAAATTAAAGGAAAAACAAAATTACTTTACAAAATGAAACAGCTATGTACAAAACTTGGACTGCCTGTCTGATCCCCGTTAGCAGGTAACAGTTTCAGTTACAAATCCAGATAAGGGGTTAGCAGTCCACATAGTCAGAGCTTGTGATTAGGAGACTTGCTGTTGTCTCTCCCAGGCAATGACAGCAGTAAGGAGTCATGTCGCTCATTATTATTATTATTTATTTCTTAGCAGACGCCCTTATCCAGGGCGACTTACAATTGTTACAAGATATCACATTATACATTATTTCACATTATACAGATATCACATTATTTTTACATACAATTACCCATTTATACAGTTGGGTTTTTACTGGAGCAATCAAGGTAAAGTACCTTGCTCAAGGGTACAACAGCAGTGTCCCCCACTGGGGATTGAACCCACAACCCTCCGGTCAAGAGTCCAGAGCCCTAACCACTACTCCATACTGCTGCCCTGGCAATGGGATTCACAGTACAGCACTGGATAGGGATTGCATAGACTGACAATCAGTAGTTTGCTGACAGTCCGACAGCTCAAATTTGCCAGCATTCTGCAGTTCCTTCTGCACCAAAAACGCTCCCTCATCTTTGGTCAGGATGAACTGTTACCTGGCACAGGACTTGCAGGAAGATGCAAATGGCAGGCTAAAATGACCTCAACCCTTGTCATCTATCATGTGGCCAGTCTTACATAATGTTTTCAGATGCATGCATTAGACCTACAGCCAAGCCTTTTTAAAGGTTTTTAAAGGTTGTAGCCTATATATTCTAAAATAAATCTGGCCTTTAATTTTTTTTTTTTTAGTCCACCTTTAAGCCTTACCAGACTTCAAATTTCTCTTCTACCTCTTAAAGAAATCATGCTGCAGAGGTTTTGATCATAGTGCTTCTGGGACAAATATTTGAATATTTGATCGAACATATCTTGACATGTATTCGAAGGCAAAAATCCATGTCCGTGTCCACTAGAAATGACACGAATAAAAACATACACTGAATTACCACCTTGACAGAATGACAATTTTTAAAATGGCTAAAAAGGGCCTTGTCTGAATGTGTGGGAAAAAGAACCAGACAAAAAAACCCTCAGAGGTCTAATACAACTGCTCTGGGATATTTGATTTATTTTAATACAGTTACATATAATGGCTTTGATTATGTTTTCAAACACGTCTGAATTTTGAACAGATATCTGAACACAAAACCATGTTCAACCCAGCACTAGCTGATTATATAACCTGGATGATTGCCTTATTTACACAGAAGTAGGATCAGCAAAGAGTAAGTTAATGAAGTAAAACACAACAGCAAAATAGACTTCTGTACGGCAAATCTATTAATAACAGGACTGTCCAGTCTTCTGTTTCTCTAGCCTGATTTACCTTTTAAATAAATAAATTATTTTTTTTTTTTTTTTATAAACTGCTTGGTAATCTGTATCTGCCTGGTCATTAGATTGTCAATGGTCAGAATATTACAAGATTCAGGTCATTACAGCTTAAACAGTACCAATGAGGCTTGGACACTAATACTCCTGCATCCCAACCCTGCACCTTTCTGCAACCATTTACTACAAATAGAAGTGCATACTGTGTGCATATCACAGCAGTTTAATAGAAGGCATGCTATTAAGTTAATACTGATTTTAATATTAAAAACATTTCATTTGGTGTGCACAGGTGCATCTTATATATTTACATAAGAGATTGCAGAGTTTATGCATGCACAGAGTTTTTCACTGGATTTTACAGTATTGGGAGGGGCAGAGCCATGTCTGAATTATTTGTCTAACAGGAAACTAGTTTTCTTTTTGCTGAGAATATTCTTTCATTGAACAAAACCTGTATTTCTTCCTAATCTGTGAAATATTTAAATGGTTGATGGAGGTCCTAGATTATTTTATTTTCATTGGCTTTAACTGCCAGGTTGTTATGTCTATCGGATAAAGCTCTAAAATTGGAGCTGTGGCGATGTTTTATTCATTCAAATGTTTAAACTAAGTTAAGGAATGTTGTGTACGTTCTTAGCCTCCTATCCCTGATGGAATCTGAGAGTTCAAGCAGCTGTTTCTGTCTTCCTTGCAGGTCTGACAGGGGCCAAGCTGCTGGTTGAATCTGGCCTGAACGTATTGGTGCTGGAGGCGCGAGACCGGGTAGGAGGAAGGACCTTCACTATCAGAGTAAGTCTGTCACTAATGCCTGATTTTTGCTCGGGGGGAATATAAATATATATAAAAAAAAACATTGTTACAAAAACACACACACAGACGAAATAAACATCACTCCTTTATCAAGTGCATTAATTGGTGCTATTGAGGCAACAGTGTGGAGTAGTGGTCAGGGCTCTGGACTCTTGACTGGAAGGTGGTGGGTTCAATCCCTGGTAGGAGACACTGCTGCTGTACCCTTGAGCAAGGTACTTTACCTAGATTGTTCCAGTAAAAACCCAACTGTATAAATGGGTAATTGTATGTAACAATTGTAAGTCGCCCTGGATAAGGGCGTCTGCTAAGAAATTATTAATAATAATAATGTGAACATCGGGGGTCTCAAACATAACACAGTATTTTGAAAATCCACAAAAGAAAAAAGTGCTAAGCATTTCATTTAAAAAACATGTTTAACACAGTTTACAAGAGGAATAATCAATGTATGATTATAGGCGATCAGGTTGCTTGAGCTGAACATATTTTTATAAGCTTCTCCCAGAAAAAGTTAACCTGAAACATCCATACATGGAAATGATAAAACCTGATCAAAATATTTAACAAAAATTGCTTCTTCATAATGTGGAGGCTTGACCAAAGTTGAATTTTAAATATGCATTGAACACTGGATAGTAACACCCTACTTTTAAGTCTCTCACATAATGTTGAAGATAAGGGAAAACGTCATCAATAAAAAGGCATTTCCAATGTGGAAGAAAACCTAAGCGATCCATGTTCTAAAACTCATTTATGTTCAGTGAAAAGCTCAGCAGCCTCTGAAGGGTTTTGAAGAGGGTGGCCTCATCTGCTGCTTTTTGGTTTTCTCCTGTAGTTTATCTGCTCCAGTTAGCTGCATATGGAACAGGATAGAAGGAAGTGGTTTCATTCTCGGTTTGCCAAGTGTCCACATTGTGCAAATCCAACTTTTTTTCTCTCTCTTGGTCTTCAGCTTTGTTGCTTATTAGGATCGGCTTGTGTTTTTCTCTCTTCCCCTCTCTTTTGCACACCACAAAATGAGCACACACTGAATGCATTTAAAAATGAAGGCAGCCTTCAGGGAGGAAATCCTTTTCATTCAAGCACAAAGTAGTTAACCCTTCAGGGTACAGCTCTGGGTCAGAAAAGTAAAAATGCTTGCGTCATTATAGATCAGGATACTCTGCATCATTTTTTAATTGATAAGTGAAGAGATATGGGACAAAGTGGTTTGGTATGGAATTGGTTATCAAGCCACATTGTTGATGCTGAATCACTGAGATAGTTTAAGACCCTAATTGACGTTTTGGGATCAATCAGCTAAAACAACACATCAGAAGAAAATGAGTGGTTGTGATTGTGGGTGATCTGTTGGTATCTTGCAAGATCTGTTGGTATCTTGCAAGGTTAAAAATACATTAATAATAGCAGTAATGAACCACTGACGCATGCGCCTGCCTAAAAATAATGTAAAACGGATGGCCAATGGTGCTTATGCAGCATGCAAACAGTGTTTGGTACATAAAAGCCAATCAATGTTGTTATCAGTTTGGACACAGTCACATCTTGAGGTAAAATACCAAAGAGAGAGATCTCGGGAGAGGGTTTTAAGGGTTGTTGTAGGACATCAGTCTTGTGTTCATGAGTTTTTGTAGACCCTTTTGTTTTGGCCCTTGTGCCGTGTGTTTTTTTAGTAGCTAGTTGTAGGAAAACTGGTTGAAAATGTAATTTGCAATAAGTTGCCTTAAAGTTGCCTGAAAGTGCCCTGAAAGTGCCCTGAAAGTTTCCCAGTGTTCCATAGTTCAAAATGTTGTGCAGTCGTGTCATGTTACAGCAGGCAAGCAGAGCTGTGTGCAGTTCAGACACTTCAAATATAAAGTGCTTCGTGAAATATGACATACAGCAGACCTTTACACTTCACATTTGCTGTTTTATTATAATGTATTTAAAAGCCTTTTACCAGCTTCCAGGAACTGCTGAAACCTTTTCAATGGAAAGATTTAAAAAGTGAGAATGTAATAATAATATGGCAAAAATAACACATTACATAATATTCAACCAATCAGGTGTGCAGTTTTTGTGCTGTTATGTTAACTGGTCAGCTAAATGAAGGCAATTTTACCAGTGTAAACAGTCACTCAAACCACCTGTCACCAGTGCCATATTCAATTGGCCGGCGCTGTTTCATTAGGGGTTGCATTTGTTTTTTTTAGTATGCAAGGTTTTTATTTTTTATTTTAAATGATCGTTTATGGAAAGCATCTGTTTTTACAGTCCCAGAGGGGACATTGAGCACATACAATTACGCAATTTCTTATGGCTATAGAGCATCACAGTACATGTTAAGTTTCTGAGTGGGTCCATTTTACTGTAAAAAGAAACCAGTGTTAGAGCCTGCTAACTGTAGTTAATATATCTGAGTTCAGTGTGGAAGAAACTGGCTTGTCAAAAGGAGGGATGTCTTCGCTAATCCTGGTGCTTTAACCATTATATATAGGCTGTAATTTTAAAGTTAGCTATTAAACTGGTACATGAATTATTTAAGTGTATAACAGTATTTAATGTCATGGCTAACTCAAGCATACTAGTGTGACAACTCCATCTTGTAAATTGCTTTTTTTAGATATCTTGTATATATGGGTGGTCGATTTTTCTATTAAATGAATGCAGACAGACATGTCCTGCTGCACCTACTGTAGTTCTGAGAATTCTAATTTGCTCCAGCACTTTCACTGCATGTCGGCTCTGAATTGAATATTAACTGCCCTCTGCACTCCTGTTACAGCTGCCCACAGACAACACCACGGCAGGCAGTCTCCCCCATCAATGCAAACCAACTTGTTTCTGCAGCTTGATGTCTAATTTCATTAGCAGGCACGGTGATTGCAGCCTTTGTAATGATTTTCAGCTATTCAATAAGATTGTAAAGCTGTATTTTATAATACATACAATACAGTAACATATGTTTGCAAAGTGGTATTTGCAAGCCATTATTGACAACTTATATTTATTTATTGATCTATTTTATATTTCAGGGAAAATCTTATCCCTTCAAGGGACTTTTTCCTCCCATGGAAATTCATTTGTTGTGATGGATTTCAACAACCTCTGGAGAAAGATGGATGAAATGGGAAATGATGTACAGTATGTTGTCTTACAGCTATCAGGCTAATGCAGTTTATATAATTATATTTAAAATCGTGGTGCTTATGATGAAAGAATAGGGAAATACAGAAGGGCCGGCTTTCCCAGAAACCTCCACCAGTACTCCTCAATCCTGCCATTCAGTCCCAGGGTTCTCTCCCCTCTCCTCCTCTTGGGTCTCCCACTATTTAGCATTTGCTATATCTTTAATCAGGATTTCACGGTCCATGAAGCACAACCGAGAGAAATATTTCCAAACCGTGTTTAAGAGTGGTAAATCTGTTCAATCCCGGAGCATTTTTTTTGGATTCGAAATTTAGATGCAGCCCAAGCCATGTGTCAGTGCATCAATACATGATAAGCTGAAGAATCAAGAGGCATTGCATGCTCTGTGTGCTTGCCTTTCATGCTCATTAAGATGGGACCTGGAGGTACATGTGTAAAAATGTCAAATTGAATAATTTAAACATCCTCCTACTGACTTCATCTGCAGCGCTTTGTAAGATTACAACTATGTAGATCTGTGAAACGAATTCGAGCAGTTAACTGTGGAAATATATGAATGCACTATTATTATTATTATTATTTATTTCTTAGCAGACGCCCTTATCCAGGGCACTATACCCACATGTTGCTACTTTAAAAGTATGTTTAAGACTGGTTTAGTTTGGTGGCCTGTATACGGCCCCAGTTATTTCTACCCAATTTGAAATTCCCAATTCAAAACTCTGCCTGTCTTAGCAAGTCATCTACTGTCGGAAGCCTGTGCTCATGGTTTGCATGACCAGTATGGGTCGCTGAAGCACAAAGCTGTTGACTATTCCCCTCAAAAAGGCCAGTCCCGGATTATATGACTCATCCTGCAATGACAATAATATGACAATAATATGACAATAATAGGGAGGCATTTCCACAATGTGAAATGATCAGTGACGTCATCTTAAAATATTCTAACAAAGACCTTGCTCCTTTGTATATCCCTAGAGAAGCGCCGTGGAAAGCACCACATGCAGAGGAGTGGGATAAAATGACCATGAAGGAACTCTTCAACAAACTCTGCTGGACAAGGTACAGTATGAGCCCTTGAGTTTGATACTGCAGCAAAATCAGCTTGGCCTTTCTCTCCACATTAAGCCAAGGGTTGCGGCTGAGTGGATAACAGCAGATATAAGCTGTCAGGAACTCTTTCAGGACCAGAAGGTTCAGAAGCTGTAGCTGCTGGTTCATTTCCACACTGGCAGATTCATTACTGTAGGCTCGCCGTCTTGTGGTCCAAAAAGGAGGTGGAGAAGCTGCTCTACTGTTTAGACCAAGGATAACAACTGTATTCAGATCTACTGTATGAATTAGACAGCTTACCTATCTATGTATATTCATAGTATTTTAAAATTAAGTAGTAGATCATTACCTTATTATAACTCCTAAAATATATATTTAATCTTTTTTGAAAGAGACATGGTAAATACGTGTTTTTTTTAATGGTTTAATTCACAATTTACACAACGTTTAGAGAAACAGCAAACAGTACCTACTTTCCATTAGTGTCATTTTTTTCTGAAAGGAGAAAAGCAACTGTTAATATTGCAAAACTAGAAATAAACTACTTAGGATTTCTGATAACCCGAAAAGCTGAAATGTAAGATAGTTAAAAATGAAATGTAAGATAGAGCACTTGACAAAACCCTTTCCCCTAAAAGAAAGTCTGATATCCTGCTTGATAAGATAACACGTAAATCCTGGTGGTATCCACTCAAGTGGACTGCTGGCATGTGACACCTACATTGTATCTTTAACCTGCTGTTTGCTGATGGGACTCATCACACAGTGGTCTTTTATCGATTTGAGCAGGAAAAACACAGCAGTAAAACCCACAGAAAAAGAGAAATCACTTGATGTTTTAACTGCTGAGGTTCAGGTAATGAAGACAGTTTCACTTGGAAAACAACTATACACTTCAGGGTCTGTTTACATGTTTCTATGTTTGATGTGCAATTCTGTTGAATATTTGCTTAACCCATTCTGCCCTTATACGCAAAACAATGAGCCTCTTACACAGAGTAAAGGTTTGACAAAGCACTGTAGATTCAGCTCACTCCACCCACCTCATGGGAGCATTCAATTGAATGCATTTTTATTTATCCTGGATATGTACGCATGGGTTTAGTGGTGCATCCTCCTTTACATGGGGTCTGTAGGTTGGTAGGAGTAAACTCAGCTTTAAATGAGATGCTTCTTTCATACTTGTGGGAGTGAAGTCTCAAGTTCAAAGGTGCTTTCAAGTGAATGGTAGTCTTTGCCATAAGAAAACAGAATTTATATGCACTGCAGCATCCCAGCTATTAACAGAAGACTCTTTGTAAGACAGTTGTAAGCTTCTAGCCTTGAAACTCCTCCATGTTACTTAGGACGTTGTGACAAATATTTATTGTTAATTCTTGTCCAAAAAAATCAAGATATTTAAGGATCCCCATGAGAGGAAAATATATCCATGATACAGACTACACATTTTGAGATGCTGTGTTATTTTCTCAATCTTCTTTTTACCTGGGCGGTTATGTGGATAAGAATGTCTGTTTGAGATAGGCACTGATCCCTCAGTATTTGTCAAATGATGAATTCTGATCTCCACATTGTAATGTTTTAAGAAAGCACTTTATCCAGCGGCTCAGACAAGCCTCATTCACAACACTGCGCATTGGATCTCAATACCATCAAATAATGTGAATGTTTCATTTTGAACAGGCTACAACTGTAAATATAGATTTATAATATAGATTTGAAATACAGTAACTCAATTAACAAAACAGGGGTAGACTGACAGAATGAATTTAAGGAGTCACCTATCTGCTGTTCAGTCTATTTTTTTTCCTCAAATAATGCACTTGTCAGTACATTTCAGTGAAAAAGATCTATAATGTTAGGGCCAATGCACACTGGAGAGAAATAAATACATAAATAAGCGTATTGATTTAAATGAACTAATGCACACCGCAGGCGAAGCTTGTCTGTGAGCTGCACACAAAGTGGAAGAGAATAACAGAGAGCATTGAACAGAAAACAATTTCTGTAACGCTGTGTCATGAAATGACTAACCTTTTGTTTGCATTTGTACATATGCCATCATCACAAAATATATTACTTAATTCCCCAAATACTTAAACCCTCTAGTATCTGTTGTTTTCAGCCGGGACAGCTGAAACATGGACTTTTCTTACATACAGTAGAAGACAAGGTTGCTTGCGGATTTGATTGGCCATGCCAAAATACTTTTTTTATTACAAATAAACACTAAACAAAATTATACATCAATAATACTTAATTAGTTTAATTGCGTATAAGAAAAAACATAATTTATGACTTGTAAGTAACATAATATTTTAAGATATTGAAAACATTAATGGGGGGTGGTGCTTTGGAGAGCATGGGCACTTAGTAACCTTTTGCCAGTAAAACTGGGCGCTGATATGAATAAGGGTGGACAGTCGAGACTGGGCACTATATCGAGCATATACAATAATGTCTTTACAGATGGTACACAGCTGTATTCTGTGATTCTCTCAGTAAAGTTTCATTAAAGGGGTGGTAAAGTAAAAATAGAATAGTTTTATTGGTTTAACCTCAGGCTAGTCACGTATGATACAGAGTATCTGCTTTTTGACATACTTAATCAATTTTATCTCATGTTTACAACTTGATCAAGAAAGCCATTTCCCTTACATTATCCAGGGTGCTTTTGTTTTTGTTCACGAAACCCTTGATTTCTAGTTATTAACTGTTTATTTAGGCACTATGAAAATATGAAGATTAAAACACAAAATACACTGGCAGATATTTTTTGTCTAATGTTAACTCATTTTAGTACTATATTTCTATTTAGTATTCATAAAAAAAAAACATATTAACGGCTGGTATTGAAAGTTATTGAGCTATTGTTTTTAATAAGACTTCAATTTTAAAAAATTGAATTTTTTTTAATGCTATATTGACACAACAATATATTTACATTGAATAGCATGAGACAAAGAAAAATTCTGTCAAAAAAACAAATTAAATGAAGGCTTACATTTAGGCCATTTACATTTATGTACGTGGAACTTCCCAAACAGAATGATACAATTAATGATGTAATTAACCTCTGTTCTGATAGCTTGGCTAAAGTAACTATATATCTTTTGAAAGAAAGAACGCGGCAGTAATTTTAAGTATTTTTATTTTTAAAATAAAGAGGTACATCAGTCCAAAACATTTTAACTATCTTGCATGAGACACATGCATGTATTGTTGACTCCACAATTATCCAGACTACCTGTAAATGTAGCGTTTTACATGAGGGGTAACATCTGTGTAACATTTTAAAATGTAGCTCTTTAGTCTTCCATGTTAAAGGAAAGCATTATCGAGCCATAATTTAAAAAATAACGATTTATGTGTAGTTGTACTATACCAATTTGTTCCACATGATCGTTTTATGTGGAGAGCAATTCTGATGAAAGCAGTTTCCAGGCAAGTAAAGCTTGTTTGTGGAAGCTGGATAACTTCTCAGGTAGTCTGGGTGGGTTAATAGTACAAGGTAACAGAAACTTAAGTCTTCCACATTGATTGAACAAAACATTGGGTATAGCAAACCAGACAAGAGTTTTCACGTGTCATATACTTTCAGCCAATTCATTATAAAGGTATCACACAAAATTAATAATCAATTGCATTCTGACCCCCCATTTTTTAAAATAATTGATTATTACTTGCTTCCTAACATAATGACATTTGTTTTTCCAAATAAAGCTGAAGATAATTCTATTAACACCACTGTAATAACAAGGAGATACTGCTAGAGCCAAAGGGGTAAATCATTCTAGAAAGCTCTTCTGCTTTGGACAGTAGAACACACCCATACATTCAAAGATCCCTTTGTAACCACATGCTAAAGGTCTTTTTTATTTTTTCTATTTTAGCAGTAAATTGAGTTGCATTCTCTGTTTCTGATTTTTTTTTTGTTATAGTAATAAGTGTAAGTGTGCTAGTTACGCCCCCTAGCACTAAGTTTACCTAGATTTTGCAGTTGTGTCTTTATTACTTTCTCACTTTATTCAATGCAGTTTTTTATGGCAAGCCAAATTATCATTTAGAGATATCTCAAATTGCATTTTAAGATATCTTGAAATATTTAGAGATATCTGTAAAACATTTCCAGATATCTTAAATTGAATTCCAGATATCTTTAATTGTGCAGTTTCTAAGATATCTAAAATTAATTTAAAGATATCTGTAAATCAATTTGAGATATATAAAAATGAAATAAAGATATCTCAAATTGATTTACAGATATCTTTAAATACTATGGAAACCGTGTGGATTGTGCTAGCATGGCACGCCAAACTGTCATTTAGAGATATCTTAAAATGAGGGTTTTAAAGATATCTCTAAATCATTTAAAGATATCTCTAAATAACTTCCTGTTCATTTAAAGATATCTGTAAATCATTTAAAGATATCTTAAAATAAAATTCTGTTCATTTAAAGATATCTGTAAATCATTTGTTGATATATTCAAATAACTTCCTGTTCATTTGAAGATATCTTTAAATAGACAGGAAGTCAATTGACGACATAGAGCATTTTCACAGGAAGTCATTTCCAGATATCTCGAAATAGCTTCCTGTTCATTTGAAGATATCTTCAAATGATTTAGAGATATCTCTAAATGAACAGGAAGTTATTTGAATATATTTTAAAATGTTTTAGAGATATCTCTAAATAAACAGGAAGTTATTTGAAGATATCTTAAAATGTTTTAGAGATATCTTTAAATGAACAGGAAGTTATTTTAAGATATCTTCAAATGATTTGCAGATATCTTTAAAACCCTCATTTTAAGATATCTCTAAATGACAGTTTGGCGCACCATGCTAGCCAAATCCATATATTATTTAAAGATATCTGTAAATCATTTGAAGATATCTTAAAATAACGTCCTGTTCATTTAGAGATATCTGCAAATCATTTAGAGATATCTTCAAATAGCTTCCTTTTCATTTAGAGATATCTCTAAATCATTTAGAGATATCTCTAAATAACTTTGTGTTCATTTGAAGATATCTTTAAATAGACAGGAAGTCCATTGAAAACATTTTCACAGGAAGTCATTTCCAGATATCTCGAAATAGCTTCCTGTTCATTTGAAGATATCTTCAAATGATTTAGAGATATCTCTAAATGAACAGGAAGTTATTTGAAGATATCTTCAAATGATTTAAGGATATCTTTAAATGATTTAGAGATGTCTTTAAATGAACAGGACATTATTTAGAGATATCTCTAAATGATTTAGAGATATCTGAAAAGTATTTCAAGATATCTCAAAAACATTTAGAGATATCTTAAAATGATTTAAAGATATCTAAAAATGCATTTGATATCTCATTTAAAGCTCAATTTAAAGATATCTGTAAATCATTTTGAGATATCTCTAAATGTACTTTAGATATCTTAAAATGATTTAGAGATATCTTTAAATATTTAGAGATATCTATAAATGAATTTGAGATATCTCTAAATGATAATTTGGCTTGCCATAGTTTGTGATTTCAGTTAGGTGCTTTTGGCACTAGATAGCTCTCATCAAGAGCTTCAATATGCCATTTTGACAAAAATGTCACTTACACCCCTCTGGTTCTGAGCCCTCGATTACTGAATAGTATTAATAATGCGTCTGTTTTTAAGAGTCTCACTAATTATATTATTTAAACTTTTTTTTTTTCTAATTGCATACAACAGGGCTAATAATTTATAATTTATGTATAATGAAGTGATAGGTCTCCTATTGTCTAAGTTGTAAATCTGTTTGGTTCATTGTAGAAGACATCTCTTCCCTATCAATACTTTACTTTTGGGCTTCAAATAACATTTCAGAAATATCTTCCCAGAAGTGTTTATACAATTCACAAGTAATACCATCAGGTCTAGGTGATTTGCCATTACATAGCTGTTTTAATGTCATGTTAATCTCATCTGTTTCTAAATCTCTGTCGCATCATTTTGGTTGATAGTGGTAATAAGATGACTGATATGATTAATAGACATTTTTATGCAATTACTACTTGTAGACAGATTAACAGTTATGCAAGATGGAATCTCTCTCTCTCTCTCTCTCTCTCTCTCTCCACTTCCCATACCAATCACTAAAAAAGGAATATGTTTCTTTAGTATTGAATGTCTTATTCCTGTTACTATTGGACAACGAACATTTCTAAAAGACTTTGCCCATAATTGTACACTAATGCTTTCAGGCAGGCAAAGCCTATCTAGGACTTTCTAACGTGGATGGTGTCTTCATGAGCTGCATGCAAATGTTTGGATGTTTTGAATCTTTGTTTCTAAGAAAGTTTGGGAGTCATAACTTCTGAATACCTTTTCAGATTGA
This sequence comes from Acipenser ruthenus, assembly GCF_902713425.1. Classification (NCBI taxonomy): domain Eukaryota; kingdom Metazoa; phylum Chordata; class Actinopteri; order Acipenseriformes; family Acipenseridae; genus Acipenser; species Acipenser ruthenus. Next base: position 45,083,710 of record NC_081197.1, read on the forward strand.
TCTGGAAATGTGTACGAGGCTCAGAATGTTGCAAGAATGAAACGGGCAAGAATGAAACGTTTTTTATTCCAAAATGTTGCCCCAAAACACATCAAAATCCTATTAGATCTATGAGCCTAATCATTTGTGAACATTGATGTGATTTGCTGTGTTGCGCAAACACCCTTCTAGTTTTTATTTTTTACTACATTTATTTAATTACCCTTTTACAGACTAGAATTTTTTGTTCCAGCATAGACTCTGGCCACACAACAAAATGAAATATCAAAGTGAATGCAATCTGTGCACCAAGTCTTATATCGATTTAGCGACAGTTTGCAGTGCAGTGGTTTTAATCAGAAACAAGCCAATTCCTGATGCAGGAGGTATCAGTAATACAGTAGATAACTGAAGGGATAATGGGAATAAATAGTTCTGAGAGTGGATCAGACAAAATTGTATTAAGTTTTTGTGTTTGAGACCCGTTATTCCTCTTGTTTTCATTTGCTGCCTGAATCACCCCTCCACAACCCAGGTGTATATCTTATTTAAAAGTCCACATTGCTGTATGTTTTATTCATCTCTCCTCTCGCTGCAGCATGGCCCAGTAGTTTGCCAACCTGTTTGTGAATGTGAACGTCACCTCTGAGCCTCATGAAGTCTCAGCTCTCTGGTTCCTGTGGTACATCAAACAGTGCGGAGTAACCAGGAGGATATCCTCCACTACCGACGGGGGGCAGGTAAGCAGAGAGAGCGAGAGAGAGTCTGTGCTGTCTGAGCCGAGAAGTGACTGTGGTAGAATCGCAAATAAAAATGAACAAGAGCAACGTCTGTTCTTTACAGCTCCATTGTTGTCGTTATTGAAAAGTGTGTGTATAGCGTCATTTTAATGTAAGTGTTTTTGAAACACAAGAATAAACTAAAATATTACCAAATCTTTCTTTTTTTCATTAAAACGTGATTTAATTAAGTAGTAAGTAGACACAGAATCCTGTGTTTTATTGAAGACTGAAGTTATTTGTCTGTCATTGAAACTTAGAAAACTGGCCCTGCACTGCCCCCTACCAGCATTTACCAAATCATCTCTGTAATCAGTTCCATTGGTACTGTACATACATTGTAGGCTGAGTTATCCAACTATTGAGCAGTGTGGATTACTATTTCTTCAACACGGAAACTACAAATTAAACAATTGAAAAATAAATAGCGACTTGTCTTCTGTTTATGTTGCTGTTTTACAGTGTTCCAATATGCTTATGATGTAGTTTCTTGCTCTCGATTTCCAAGATGTTAAACTAACTCAGTTTGCAGTCTATCAGCCAAAATTGTTAAAATGCAGCATAAAAAAATGACAGGAATAAAACCTGTGGAGTTTTGAAAGCCTTTCAATAGGGTTTGGGAAGCTATGAGATCATTATTGTGCTGCAGTGTGACTTGAGAATGAAACTGGACTGGCATCCTTCTGCTTATCTCCGCTGCAGAGCTGTTAACACAGTGCCTGAGAAAAATCCAGATGAAATCCTTCTGAAAGAATTGGTAGGTGTCAAGAAAAATGTCCAAACACACTCATTCAAGTTTCACCTGTGGTCATTCCATTTACATCCAAACATTTTTGACATGGTTGTCTGTCCAGAACCCACAAAATATAACCCTTTGCTGCCTGGTATCTGGCACCAGGTTGTGCACAAAACATTATTTTATACTGTGTATTAAAGTTGTCTTAAAGGGGCCAGTGTACATTATCCTGATGTACACTTTTTAGTTATGCTAAAAATTTAAAAAATAAATAGATTCCATATGGTTTAATAAAATGTTGATATTAAACATTCGAACCAAGAAACTAGGAATTTCCAGGGAAGACATCCTGAAGCTTTCAATGCAAAATGATCTGTTTTGATAAAACATATATTTACATAATATTATTAATTTCACAGAACTTTGATTGCAAAGCACTGATGATCTTATCATCTTGTAACCAAGGAAACCTAGGCCAGGATCAACTAATATTGATCTGTTCAGGCACTCCCAGTTTTTTGTGCACATTAAATGTATACTGGGGATTTAAACTGGTTTACATTTACAGTAGAAGGTGTAAAACACATATTACTGCTCTATGTTGTTTAAGAATAAAGTAAATTCACATTCACATCTAATATGCATATACATGTACTGGACGGACGCAACACAGTATAGCTGTAGCGTCAGAATGGGTCATAATATCAATCTGTGCATGAAATTAACAGATTTGAAATATATAGAGGGGGGTCCTAAGCCATTCTCTGTGTCTACTTGGTTTCTGGTCGCAAACTTCTCCACCGATAAAGAATGCTTTTAAAAAGAGTCATAAACTAACTGTTTGGGCTAGACCTGCATAGTAAAGGGTTAAAGCAGGGGTTTCCAGTCCTGGTCCTGGAGGGCCGGTGTCCCTCCTGTAATTACCTGGGTGGGGAAACTAACCTTTATCATATTTGACATGCAACAAAACCATTGTTACCAACATTCAAATTGAAATAACGTTTGGTCACAGCGAAGCTATACCTAGATATAGATCCTACACAAATTTTAAAAAAATGTCTCAAATAAACTGTAGAAAACGCAACAGATAAAGTGTATTACACAGACTTTTATAGCATACATTTACAAGTAAAAACAATATGCACAGACAGAACAAAACATTAGATAATTGAACAGAACTAACTTGCATTTATTCCGAGCTCCGCCCCTCTCCTTAAGCACAGCTGGACTCACTGGAGGCAAGGCAGACTGGCCCGCTTCCTCCTGCCGCGGAGACTTCAACCGTCGGTCAGGGTATTGTGCACAATACTAATTAAGAGTTTTCCTCTTGCACCCCATTTTCAAATCAAACTAGTAACTGTCACCGTATATACCTACAATAGCAAACGCTTACTTACGCCTTAACCCGCTAATTTCGAAGTAGGAGCTTTGAATGACAGGCAATAGCTGGCAAATGAAAGTGCATAGTCGGTCTTTGATTGACAGTCATTTAAACGAATGACAGCAGTCTAGCGCAGCTTCAGCCAACGAGATCTGTCAGGACAGGATGAAATTGCTGACGGTGAATCTACACTAGCCTATTAGGAAACCACTGATTTGACTGAGAGCGACCCCTAGCCATTCAGAGCAGCACGGAGACGTGACAGACAAGTATAAAAACTACACAGACGAGATGATTTCTTAAATTATTATTTTTGGTAAAAAAAAATAAAATAAAATAAAATCCCGAGTGGTTTATCCTATATAAATTTATTTCAGTCGAACTCATATTTTGGGAGAATTTGATGTTTAACGAGCTTTGATTACAATCAAAGTAGCAAGCCTAGACATAACTCACAGCGTAATTGAACATATGACATGCTTGTTGAGTACAAATCTTTAACACAAGCTTTCCCCTCTCTCAGATTTCACTTCTGTAAGAATTCTGAGGTAACACGTACCCTGCATAATGTTACTAGGATCTATATAGGTACAGAATTGTTTCTTCCACACTTCACAGACAATACAATAACCACCACTTCTGGAAATACCATATTCGTGTCAGTGTTGGTCCATATCTGGTTATTCCCACTGCTGACTAATAAAATTGCTAAAATAAATGGTTTACAACAGATCCTGGCAAGCCAATAAACCAGCCAATATGGTAGAGTGGTGTGTGCGCAATTTAACTGTTGTCCAATGAGATTTTAGTTTTCTTAAGGGATATACAGAGATGGAGAGATATACTATGGAAACAGAGTGCACACACACACAATGCCCCAGTTGTAAATTATTCAGCATCTGTAATTAAGTTGCTCATTAGAGCAGAGGTGAGGGAGATTTTATAACCAGGTGTGTGCTATATTGAGGGAGGGGGAGGGGTTAACTGGCAGAAATGTTGTATGAAGCCAAGAGGAAAATACTGCAAGTTAAAAAGAAAAGAGAGAAAATAAAGCCCTGTATTAAATGAAGCTGCCAGGGATGCTACGCATCGTATATACAGTAGCGCAGTGCACCGTCACTTACCTGGATTTTTACAAAGAATAAGGAAATAAGTAAATGTCACCTCTTCACCACTTTACTCACTGAAGCACCCTTGTTTCAAACAATAAAGTATACAAAAGATCAGACAGTACAACTGATGGAGGCTAATAATTTCAAACCACTTGCCAGTAACAACTGACGGTTTTTCAAGGCTGTTGATGCCAAAGATTTTTTTTAAGTTTATTCAATATAAAACTGTATGCAAAACAGTATTTACAATGAAGCATTGGTAAAAAAGAAAACAACACATTTTCACAAACATACACTAGATTGTTAGCTTTCTACATTAGGAAAGTAGTATGTAAATCCGTACATGCTTCTGCCCGCTGTGTCATTGCCCTGGTAAATTGTCATAATAGTTTAATCTATTTAAAAACAAACAAACAAAAAAAAACAACACTTTGGTTATAACTTAACCAACCAGTTATCCCACTGTTAAAAATACATCAAACAATAAAAAGGGCTTGATAATACTTGATGCAGTTAGCAAAACAGGAATTCCCTGAATGTATGGAGTACATGACAACAGACTTAGCCAACTTATACTGGGTGGGGATGTTTGAAGTGCAAATATTTATTATAAGGAGGTCTGGACACAAACAAGAGCCCCTTAAAATTCTATACTATATATATTTTGGCTTAGCAATTTCAGTGCAGCAGCAATCTGGCACCTTGTTTTACAACAAATACGATCAACAATGTAGTTGGCCAATTTCTCCCACACCTGTTCTATAAACATGCTTGATTATATCAGCTTGTTTTTTTATTTTTTAAGTGAAGGGGCAAAGGATATGATTACAGTAAACAAGACAAACATTTTTTTTTTAAATAAATTTCTTTAAAATGCAACATCTATAAGATTAAACAAATACAGGACAAGTAGAAATACCTAGGTTCTCTTTAGTATAGATTTTTTTTGCGGAATACTGTATGCCACACAGACCTGACTAATAAACAGAGAACCTCTGGTCCACCTCCTGAGAATATGGTATTTCAGGCATTTGTTTGTTAAATGTAGGCTGGCACGGCTGGTTACCAAAGCAACCCAAATGTCAACGAAACTCTGTGGGTAAAAACATATGTCTCAACATAATTTCTGAAGGAAGAGACTGTCTTTTGAAGTCAAGCTTGTGTGTGCTGACAAAGTTGACACACAGCAATTTCCATTTGTAAGCAAAACAAACCAGGACAAACAACAACAACAACAACAACACCACCACAAAATACATCTTATATAAAATATAAATATACAATATATTTCAGTAACACACAATAACATTAAATAAAATAGGCTGAAGAGTCATGGGACACGGAAAGCAGTGCATTTTAGTAAGACGCTGAAGGGAAACAACCATTCATTGTAACCATAGCCACTGTACTAGTGACAGTTTCAAAGAGGCAACTGAAAAATATGGGATACTACATCTACAAAGTCTAACAGGTGCTGCTCATTAAAACATTAAAATGATGGTTAACTGACAGGTTTCTGCGATTTCTCCACAGCAGCAGACAATAAGTTGCAAATTGACTTAACAGCCACTCTGTATAAGTTTATTTTCGTATAAAAATCTATATACTCTGAAGTACAATATTGTTTCTCTGGATTGTCACAAGTATTTTTTTACTGTCGTACCTAAAATCTTCAATCCTTTTTCTATTGTAATGCCGCAGGTTCATGGATTGCTTGAAGATGGAGCAGGTTAATCTGCCCTTTAAGCTGACCTATGACCTCCATCTCTTCTGTTATCTGAGTGGCCAGCTGTTGATTCTCTTCCTGTTGCAAAAAGAGAAATGCAAGCAAAACAAGAATAAATATGTTTCATGTTTAAATTTAGTTTACATGAAGTCTATTACATGAATATATATATACATATAAACTGCAGTGTACAAAATTGAAGGCATATGAAAGAAAAGGTTTTTAAAAAAATGTACATTCAAGAATTGTAATTATACAAAGATTCTGTGGATAGTGTAATTATTATTAGAACAGCATGTTCATTCCCAGAGGTTCCAAAGTTCCCAGTTTGAAGATAAACTCGCGTTCCTTTTGTTTCCAAGCAACATTTGTTCCATAGCAATGATTGATCACAAAGACTGTGATGTCTTCAGCAGTGCGATTATCATGGAAATGCAGTGGTGTCATGCAAATGTTTCTGAAGTGCTGTGCCATTTCTTGCAGATAATGCAGTAGACTATTCCTTTAGAGGTACACGTAAAATGTTAGTAAATGTTGAATGAAGATTTAATGCCTCTAATCTGAATGAATGTATTTACAGGTATTACATCATGGTCTATTACATGGCTACGTGCCTTTCAAAGGTTCCCCAGAAGGACGAATAGCACTGTTTACCACATATTCTCTTATATTCTTGTCTCTTCTATATGACATCAAGGGGGGAATCTTGAAAAAAGGCACTTTTGATGGGTCTTGTTGTAAAATTGTAACGTTTCTTTGCACAGTTGTCTGCATCTTTCTGTTGGTAGGGTGGTAAGTGAGGACCAGAGGGATTCTATCATCTGTGTGCTGTATATTGTTATTATATAAAGCATTTTTTCTTTTTATATTTGAAATGCAGGATTTAGTTTTAGTGATGATCTTGTCTGGAAAGCCACAATTTCCAAAAAACACACACATTTCCTCGCTTTTGACGAAGAAATCTTGATCGTCGCTACAAATACGTCTGAGTCTTAACAGTCATGAATAGGGAATCGAGTCATGGCAAGCCTTAGGGTGTGAGGAGTCATACTGCAGATATGAATGAGAATCAGCTGGTTTCTAGTAGACAGTGGTGTTAATGGTGGAATTCAAAAGAGTGATGGAAATGTCTAAGAAAGATATACTATTGCCTGTTTCTGATATGTTCCATGTGAAATCCAGGGCTGGGTGGAAATTTGTTACTGACTGAATGAACTGTTTTAAATCCTCACTGGTTGGTGGAAATTCCAATGATGTCATCAATGTACCTAAGATATAGTTTAGGTGTGTTTCCATTGCATTGCTGTAAACATGTGTTTTCAACTGATCCATTGTAAAAAGAATAATATTATCACAAGGGTGCTGTTCTTTGAAATGATCCAATTGCTTTAGAAAATGTGTAGAGTCTTTAACACAGGGCTTTCAGCAAGGGGTTTGAAGATTTCATCAAGAAATTTGGAGATCAGTTCCGTGGGACAGGAACAGGCTGATACAATTGGGCGGCCTGGATTGTTTGGTTTGTGGATTTTCGAAAGCAAGTAAAAACGACTGCAATGGGGGTTTTCCACTATTAGATCACGTGAAGATGTGGGTAACAAATTGTTTGAGATAGCATCATTAACAGTGGAAATGAGAGTGGCCTCTAAACAATGAGTGAGATCTTTGCAGTTCTTAGTGTAGAAATGAGTGTCAGAAGGTTGTTGTTGGGCTTCTTTTGTATAGAGGTCTTTACTCCAGACAACTACTGCTCCTCCTTTGTCAGCAGGTTTTATTACAATATGATCTTGGTTTTGTATGTTCCGCAGTGCAATGTGTTCCTCTTTAGATAAGTTGAGCTGTTTCATAGGTTGATGAAACAGCATAACTTATCTAATTTTAAATTTCCACCCAGCCCAGGATTTCACATGGAACAATTCAGAAACAGGTAATAGTATAAGAATATAAGAGAATATGTGGTACACAGTGCTATTTATCCATGTAATACAAACACATGTTCCCTTGAGAAAGATATGTTGTACAACATATTGAAACGTTGGGCAGCTGGCTCTTTGAGCTAATTATATATATATATATATATATATATATATATATATATATATATATATATATATATATATATATATATATATATATATCAGCAGATAAAAGCAGCATTCCATGTGAATAAGAAACCTCTGACTTGCAACTGCAGCCTTGACCCAGAAACCAACATCATACAGCTCTGTAAAGTCTATGCTGTCTTTGAAGTTGCTTACTGCACAGTACCACTGCTAATTAAACGCCACTCACCAGGAACTTCTATATACAGTAAGGTGTCAGGCTAATTTTATGGGTACAGTGAGTATTTTAAATATACTGTACTGGTGGCTGCACTGTACAGTATATGTGTTAAAGCTACCTCAGAACTAAGTGATCAAAAGGTGAAAGGATGTCCCCAGTGGCTCACCCAGCACAGGCACTACTGTGTAAGTGCAGGGAGAGTCACACGATCAGCAGTCTGGGCTGGGATTGCTTCACAAAGGGAGCGCTGCATTAGCCACCCAGGGGTGGGCTTGGTTCACCTCATGGTAGTGCTGCAGCTCATAGCGGTCAGGTGCACCATAAGCCCAGGCAGGGACTCCACAGGTTGGGCCCTTACTTCCAAGGTTCAAATGTTGTTAAAATCTATTGATCAGGTTCAGTGGGTGAAAATGATTTCCTCTGAAAATGGGTTACAGAGGTAAGCCGACACCTACATTTGAACAGCAAATGCCTCATAGTCCCCCAGATATTCCGGTGCCAAACTGGAATGAACGTCTCTTGTTCAGTCTGGGCTGCGTTCCAAACCTGGTTCTGACATATAAATCAAGCAAGCCTCTACTACAATGGCTCTTTATAGTTTTCACCAAAGCTTGTCTGATAAAAGTGCACGGTATAGTTGCATTTACCTTAACATACACGATGGGTTTAAAAGTAAACCACTAGAAAGCAGTCTGCTGAGGTACACTAGGTGCCAGAGAGAGGTCAGTGCTGTTGCATTTATTACAATCAGTATCTACCAGGATGGCAAGACTCACTAGTAATTTGAGCTCTTGAATCATCTATCCTTTAAGTACGCAATCATTTGTTAAAACCAAGTGAACAAAAGCAATGTCTCTTTATATGGCGCTACCTGTTTAGTTTTCTCTAAACTAAATGGGGGGGGGGGGGGGGTCTAATTTATTAGGACAGAATCTTTGTTGTTCTAAACTTTTACTCGGTTTCTATTTATGACCTTTTGTTCTGAGAAGATCTCACATTTACAGTTACAGTAACAGACCTCAGTCCTATGTATCCTGGCATCCAGTATTGCAGTGCCACCTACTAACTGATATGTACTGTGTCACTCTATATCAATAGTTCATTGTGTAAATGTGTGTTCCACTGGCGTTATCACCCCCAGAAATGACAGGTGTATAAAGCAAATTAACATCATGAAATGATTACTACTTTTCAAATGCTATATAAAATGCACTTTCTGCCCAAAAGTATAAAGATGTATGGACCCATCTTGGAGACAGGTCATTAACCCAAGCTTTCACACCTCAACAGCACTTCACCTTTATCTCCCAGATTGAACTACTGTAGAACCAAAATGAGCTGGCCCATAAGTGCCAAGCAAGTAACGGGAATATGACAACTGTCTGAAAACAATTAATCATAAACTATGTTTTAAAAATAAGAATAAGGCACAAATATCATCTTTTAACCTAGCAGTCTTTTATAAAAAAAAACAGGCAGACAGACAGACAGATAAGATCAATGTATAAGGGTCCCATCTCAGTATCCATAGTGCCCAAATACTGATAAATGGCCTTATGTGCTCTCTGTAAATTAAGTTCAATATAGAAAATCCCAACTCAACTATTTATTTATTTTATTTGTTTAAAATTAAGCAGATATTAATTTCAATTCAATGTTAAATGGCACATGTCAAAGGCAGTTTTAATATCTCATAATATATATATTTTTTTATTTCAATTTTTAAAAATTATTTTAAATTAGGCCAAAAGCAGGACTCAAATATTGAGATATGAATAATTAAAATATGAATTCTGGGAAAAAGGCATTAATAGAACACCAATTGAATTAAAACTAATTTACTCCATCTCCTTGGGGTCCAATAGAGGGTACACTAAAGATTATTTGAATGCTTCAATTACATGTTCTTTTATCTCCAATTCCAGTCTCCCTAGAAATGTGTATAATTAAATCACAAAGATTCTCTCGGATTTCTTTTGCAGAGCTTTCAAAGATTTCAAAGGATTTTTAAGGGTCTAAAAGCGATGTGAAGCAACACAAGGGCAATGTTTTTGAAAACTGTGTTGCCAATTAGGTGCATTTTAGCACGCATTTCACTGTGATGAACATGCAATGCTTCAAGTGATTTCATGTTTTTTTTTAATGTTAAAAAGGACAAAGTGGTGTGTGTTTCCTTGCCACCCACTCCATACACATGTACAAATATAAGTTTGACATCTCCTTAACAGTATACGATAGGTTTACAGAAAACACATGCCTGCCCACTACATATGACTTGTCATTTAACAAACCTGCACTGTTATTTCAGTATCATTTTATTTTATTTTTTGTGTTATTTGTTTTTTTGCTAAATAAAAATGTCTCCTCTCAAAGACAAAGTACATTTTTCTTTAAGGTATAGAAGTATTTAAAACAGTATAACACTTACGAAAAACAACTTGGTTGCCTGTACTGTAGAAACAGTTCCATCATCATTTTATAGCTTACATTGCTGACAATTTTGCTCTTTATTTCTAGGGCTGATTAGTATACTAGATACATTCCCTCTGTATGCAATGCAGGTGGCAGTAGCGAGCAGCAAATAATGCCCAGCCCCAACAGTCCACTGAAATGTTTTCCCAAATCAGTTTAAATCACATTTAATAAAAGCTTTATTTTTTTTATTTCTTAATCCTGCAGTAGCAAAATACCTCTGACTAGGTGGCACTGTAGGCTCAGGTCATCAGTGTTTTTTTTTTCTTTTTCTTTTTTAAAAGCACATGCTTAGTCACTGTCTTCTCAATGTATAAATGAGCTGAAAAAACAGTGATATGTGGTTTACATGGGGTGTTTTAACATCAGGCATAAAGTGGAATGGCACGCCAGATTTTTTAAAAATGCATTAGAGCTAAATTTCCCATCTTTACTTTTTAATTTCCTTCTCTATGGGGCATTTATCAAGGTCATGACACCACTGTGGAACAGATGACAGGAAACAGTACACTGTATTGTAAGTTACTGGTTCATACTGAAATGGAATTAAGATAGATGTATAAAACACCTTGTTCATCCACAAATAAAAGGAGACCTTTTTAAAGGTCTAAACAGCTGCAGAGCTCAATAACGGCACCCTTCAAAAAATAAACCTGCGTTAATTAAATGTAACCATTATTGAAAAATGCTACAATTCGTAATGCTGTGCAACAAAATACGACTGTTACAAACAACACTTTAATTAAAATCTGTGTTTCCTTGCTTTTCTGAATTCGTGCAAGATAAATCAGAGATAATGTGGTCTCCTCTATTACACGTGGACAGACATTAACAACAATAAAATATTGAAGACAAACATGGTATTTTTCTACAAACAAGTAATTGACTATTTGTCCCAGGGCTATTCTTTATCAAAACACCTCTCTGCTCTATAATATTGTAATGTTTCCCATGAAAAAGATGATTCAAATATACAGTGTAGAGTTAAGTTGCATTGTAGATCTGTACAATGATTTAATAGCTACTGTAGACTAAAAGGCAGCAATGGGAGTAGTGGGAGTAAGCTGCAGAGCCATACTCAGGAAGCAAGCAAACAAGTATGCAACAAGGTCTGTGTGAAGCTGCAAAAATAATTTCTTCATCTGCTTTGAATTGATCATGTTTATCACAGCATGAAAAACCTGCCACGGCTGAATATTCAAAATCAGAGGCATCAGGAACATGATAAAGAAGACCACCATGACCTCAACCCACTGTATGCACAACAGAAAAACAGCATACCAGATGGTCTTGTTTAAACATTTCAAAAACTATGCATTACTTGGGCCATTAGAAAGTCACTTTCACCCCACATTCATAAATCCAAACAAAACAAGGAACTGATCTGTATCTATTCTGTGAAAAGAACGTCCAAATCTTAAAATTAGCCTCCCATTACAGAGAAAATTGGATGTTTGACAAGGTGCTAGGCCTGAATGAACGGGGACACTTAACCGTCCTGGATTTCTGTCAAACAGGGATTGTGTTCCAGATAGTCCATTGGAGTACAAGTGCACATTAAGACGAGCCACTACACAGGTGGTTAGTGTCTTTGTGTGCCTTCTGTAAACATTGTTCATCTCGTCTGGGTATTGAATAAATCCCGCCCAAAGGTAGGTGTTTGTTGGGGAATAACATCAGAGGCTCAAGTGCACAGCTTGTCTTCTTCATGCATTGCGGAAGTTCCCAGTTCCAGAGCTCATCTCCTTCGTTACGCCCCTCAGGGCTGAAGCACTCTCTCACTCTGCACTTACTCACCGGCTGACTGCGCAGTCATTCAATAGCTCGGAGCTCAAATCAGCAGCACTCTTAAAGGGGACACATCCACGCAATGACTGTTGACTGTGAAATGCGCCAGTGTAATATCCTTCAAGGGCACATTTCTTGGTATCTGCTGGCTGCTGTGTTTTTTACCCCATATAGAAACAGAATGTGTAATAAACACAACTGGACAAAAATGTCATTTCGAGTCATCTGTTACTATCAATAATTGGTTTAATATTTTTAAATACAGTCAATTATCCAAACTAATTGGGACCGATACTGGTTTGCATTATTAACTTGTATGGATAATCAAACAAGTATCAGTCCCAATTGTTAATCGAATAACAATTACTGTACCTTTAATAATGTATAGAATAAAGTTAACACACACACACAAGTACTTAGTAACTCAAGTACCTACTGATGATATATAGCTAGTAACCTATTCTATCACATTAACCATACACAATTACAAAGCTTTACAAATTATTAAATTAATGCAATTAATTAAAACTTTAACACCTACAGTTAAGGTAATGAAATACTGTAATTCAGTGGTCGGCAATTAAATTTGATGGCGGGCCAAATGACCTGCGGCCAGCTGTAGAGCGGGCCACTTTCAATACCCACCCCCCTCCCCCTAAAAAATGTGTTGAATCATGGCACAAGACATACCAGCTCGTCAATAACAAAAAAAACCCAAAAAACCTTGTCAAGCCAATTGAAAACAAACCAAAAAGGAAAAAAAGAAGTAATAATTGTGTTAGCATGTCTTTGTAACCTCCAAATAAATATTAGTAAAATAATATAGCATCTGTGTTGTAGCTATTAAGAGACAAATTTGTTTAGTTTAACATTCTGATATGTTGTAAGTGGAACGTAACTCAAAATGACTCGTAATGATGTCAGACTTTACTGAACAGCTGAAAGACAACTTCAGCATTCCTAGGTACGTAATCGTTTTTGTCCGTGATCCGTTTTCAGTCAACCCCGATGGTGATTTCTCGTCCCATGCAAAGCAAGTGCTTCCCGCAATTGACAAAGCAGCAACAAGAACTAGTACTATATTTGCAGGCATCACAGTTGCTGAAAACCGAATTCATTAACAAAGCAAATCTGGAATCATTCTGGTTCACCTATATATGTCCAGACAACTACCGCTGGCTCTGTCTGTGCTCTCCATGTCTGGATCTACTTGCAGAAGTGAAGCAGCTTATTCCACAATGAATGCAATATTAAAAACAGATGCACGAAACAGGCTGACACAAAAATCTTGAGGACTGCCTACTTATCGCCGTCAGGTCCATCACACCTGGTTTGCAGAACGAAATTTGTCAAAACGCAATGAAGCATTTAAAATGAAAATGTATGCTGTTTTTGAATTTTGTTTGATGTTATTCTGCATTCCTGTCTATGTAGGTAAGTGCCCTCTCTCATTGAATTTGTCATAACGCAATGAAGCATTAAAAAAAATGTATGCTACTTTTGAATTGTGTTTTGTTATTCTGCGTTCCTGTCTATCATATGAGGATTCCAGTACCATAGCAAGGCATAAATGTATCATCACAATCTGAAAGTACTGTACTTTGGAATCGATTCTGCTAATACTTGCTGTTAAGGCATGATACTTGCTGTTAAGGCATTGTAATAACGTGCAATTGAAATGAATAAAATAAAAGTTCTTGCTGCTCAATAAGACAGGATCTCCAGCCCTTACTGACGAAAGAGATGAAAAATCAAGAACGAGGTGACTGTTTTAATTTGCTTAACTACAACCATTTAAAAGCAAACAATGCTCAATCTAAGGTTTTGGCGGTCTGAATAATTGTGTAACTTTTTGCCTTAGTCTGCCGGTCCTTTTTTTGGCAGTTAAATCTCGTAGCCGTTTCAGCAGCAGGTGTGTGCGCAATACACCAGAAGGTTGATCAAAGATCGAATAATTGACTCTACTGTATATGGTTGTGATTCCGATACGTTTACTGAATTTTACGAGAAGCCATTCTGTGTAGAATGAAGATAAATACAGGAAAACAGCAAAGAGCTGCTGTCATTTTGCAATCCAAAAAAGGTACCTCAATACATCACAGGCATCTAGCAGTTTGAGAAGTAAGTGAGGTATTCTGTAACCCATCGCAGTTTAAAATTAGTAGCTTGCTTGTACTCCAACTGTAAACGGCCTCCAAAACCCAAAAGGATTAGACACCGATTGTATAGATTCACACTTGGGCCTGATCTCTACGTGATTTATAAACCCTAAGGCTGTACTAGTAACAAGACCAGCAAGAAGTTCAGTCAGTATTAAATTATTTGGGGATCCTCTCAGTGCAATGACTCCTCATTTCCAAGTTATAGTAACACTTTGTTGAAACCTGACAATTAATGAAGTACAGCCATTTATCTGTTTTCATCCCCTACAGGAAATGTATATTCCCGGCTACAGGCATACTGTATGGGATCACATGTTTTGCATAAATCTAGGGAATCAATTGTGATGAACTTTGTTAAGGCCCTTCTGTAGCACATGTTATTAAGTGCATATCTGTCTACCCAACCACATTTTGATCTGTTTTTATTACATAACCATAAAGTATTAATAAAGTAAAAACAACTGACTCTTTGTAATTGTCTGGGCTGCTGTATTCTGTACCAGTTACTGTACTTAGTGAAGTGTAGTGAGTCTATATGTCTGCAATGGAGTATGAAAATGTAGGGGTGTGTCAATGTGTGGGAATGTGATCAAATGAGTGTGAATAGGCATACGAAAGGGCCGTCATGCAGAAATATTAGACAGGTTGCAAAACGTTATTCCATGTTGATTATGAATGCTTAAACTGAAGCACACAGCAACTTACAAGAGAACACTTTGAACTATATATTAAATGGATGCTCAAGGCAGAGAAAATGTATGGAACTATTTTGTTTGCTTCAATTACTTTAAGAAAGACCTTGAACTAAATGGCAGGGATGTTGAGGACAGTACTTCATCTTGCCTGACTGTAAACCAGTGCACTCAAAACAAGCAAAAAACAAAACAAAACAAAACAAAACAAATCTATGAATTTGTGAAACAATGTATATTGACATCCCCCCCAAATACAAAGCAGAGGTTGACATCACGGCCCTTTAGCGCTGTGTTGTTCTCGAAAAGCTCAATCCGAATTTCTTTCATCCCCTCCATCTCCTCCTCCTCCTCCTCCTCCTCCTCCTCCTCCTCCTCCTCCTCCTCCTCGTCCTCGTCCTCCTCGTCCTCCTCTCCAATGTCTGCTGACGCGTCGTGCTCCAGGGCAAGTCCCAGCAGGCTGTCAGCAGGAATCAGCAGCTTTACAGTACAAACCAACACAGAGCTCTGGCACAGGCCTTCAAACAAGTGCTCACTGTTCATTTAATTAGGACATACTAAACAAAACAAAAATAAATCCACTGTGTTGTGACGTCTTTACAACACTAGGGCTGAAAGCAGCAGCAGCAGCCGCAGCCGCAGCATTTCCCCCGGATAGGCAATAGAAGAGGGATTTGTGCATTTCACAGTAAATAGGCAGTTTCTAACCCTTTAACAAGGTCAAGCCCATTGAACAACACGAATGAGCTGTCTGTTACCATATGGTCACAATACCAACAAAGATTAATAATACCTTTACTCATCAGATGTATCTGCATCATTAAAACAAGTAGCTCAAGTGCGATTTACTGCGGCAATGGAAAAGTTAAACAGGACCCTAAGTATCTCTGTCTATTGCACTAAAGAGCAACCTGGTATGAGTATGAAACACTAAAGTTAAATTAGACTCAGATTTACTAATGTATTCTTTTGATCTGGTGACTTTGAAATTCTGATATTTGAAGCACCCCATGTGGTCTCAATAGTGCGCTCAGGATCATGACTAACCTCCAAGTACATCTGGAACATCCGAGTGTAACCATTAACATGTTCCCTGCAACACCCTGCAACACCCTGCCTCCCAAGTAAATCTGGAACACCCGAGTGTAACCATTAACATGTTCCCTGCAACACCCTGCAACACCCTGCCTCCCAAGTAAATCTGGAACACCCGAGTGTAACCATTAACATGTTCATTGCAACACCCTGCAACACCCTGCCTCCCAAGTAAATCTGGAACACCCGAGTGTAACCATTAACATGTTCCCTGCAACACCCTGCCTCCCAAGTAAATCTGGAACACCCGAGTGTAACCATTAACATGTTCCCTGCAACACCCTGCAACACCCTGCCTCCCAAGTAAATCTGGAACACCCGAGTGTAACCATTAACATGTTCCCTGCAACACCCTGCAACACCCTGCCTCCCAAGTAAATCTGGAACACCCGAGTGTAACCATTAACATGTTCCCTGCAACACCCTGCAACACCCTGCCTCCAAAGTAAATCTGGAACACCCGAGTGTAACCATTAACATGTTCCCTGCAACACCCTGCCTCCAAAGGATGAAAAATCATCTGTAAAATTGTGATATTTCTTACATCCACTGGGCGCAGAGTGTTAATGGTTACTATGTAGATGTAATGGTTAGACATGACTGTGAGAGATATGCCACAGAGGTCACCAGAAAATCACACACAGTGAATATAAACAACAAGAATAATAAACTCATATAATTCTCAATAATTTGCCCATTAGTGCAATTATCAGAGTGAATGCAGAACTGGAGATATTGATACACACAAAAGACACAAAAGTCATAATTTACTTCCAGCCACAGCATGAATTAGGGCCTGGATTGGCTCTCTTGTCTTCTTGAATAGGAACCCCCACAACTGCAATCAAGCATATTTTTTGACAATACTATAATGTTTTTCACAACAGAAACCATGTACTCCCGGAGAGGCAATACTCAGGAGGCAACCCACACCCCAAAAGGTGGAACTCAGGGATAGACACCATCGGCACCTGCAGTCTTTGTTCTTAAATAATAAAGTGAAACAATAGAAAATACAGATCGGGTGCTATACACTAAGTAATACTGTACCTATTAAACCTGTAATGGAATGGCACCCCAGGTCCGGACTTGCCTACCTCAGGTAAAACCATCTTGAATGAGGCAAACTTTCAAGTCAAGTCAAAACATCTGTAAAACAACATCTCTACACATCTTAGAATGTGTATTTTTATAGTTTTAAAAAGGTTGGTCTCTACTGAACAAGGAAATCCACCTGGATGTAGCTTTTTTTGCAATAGTCCCATGGTTCCATAAAGCATTTCCGATGTCTTTCTATTTTGCCCTCCTCCTGTCAGTGGTACCCTAATAGCATTATTTCTACACAATATTACTTGCATGATAAAAATGTGTAAGGTTCTAACTAATAACTAGGTACATGTAATCTTGTTTTCCCTCTTGTTTTACGCTTTTCTGCATGCAATGACTATACTCATTCTATAGTACGAGGATAAAACGCCAAACAAACATCGTTCAGGATCTGTACAGTGTGTTCTGGAGTTGCCTACCAAGCTATTAAATGAATGCCAGTCTCCAATGTCTCCTCTGTCTCCTCCTTTGAAATCTCTTGGGCTGGATGATTCTCCTCCCTCAGTAGATCCCTTTGCTGGACCAGCAACTGACTTTCCTGTAACCATGGAAACAAAGGACATCAGCAGCAGGACTCCCGCTATTGTAGGCCCCAACAGTCTTCATATGAATAAAGTTCTTTCACATCTACCCTAATTGCATTTCTCTCACACACACCTCTTACCATCACCCAGAGTCCCAAACTAACAGCTGCTGAACTTAAAATCGAGACATATTTCCAAAAAAGGCTGATGCTGTACAAAGATATGACTGTAACTAATCATAATCATCACACAAACTCTGAGCAAGCTGCAGGTCAAATATTCATATTTCCTTACTACCCTGGCATTTTTCAGCATTTGTTTTAGTGTCTTTAAATGGGACAGAGGTCTTAATAATACAAAACATTTATCAAAATTGATCACAGTTGGAAGTAAATGGGGCAATAATTATCAATAAATACCAGTAAAATGTGCAATTGAGGAAACAATCGATATCTAATGTCTAAAATAAAAAAATGAAAATTAGAATTGAACTGCATTATTTTCAAAAAACAAAACAAAAACAGTGGTTGGTACCAACGGATGGAAGCAGACTAAATGAACATTGTGATGTATCAGCTTACTATGTGGTGTGCACATTAGTATGCGTTGGACACAATTGGTAAACTATTATTTGCAGTGTTAAGTTTGCTCTCAATATGATGGACTGGTGGCTGGTTTGTGCAAAAGAAAAAAGGAAAAAAAACACATCAGCAGTGACGTACAGAGAAGCCGGTATATGTACATATGTGTGTGGTGGGGGGGGAGGGGAGAACCTCTGCTCTACACCACATGGGCACCTCCATGACAGATGAGTCCTAAGTGGACCCGAACGACATTAGTTGATAGGGTGTAAAACGCAACAAAAAAACATTAAAAACACCTTGACTGAAAACACAACCTTACTCAAGCAGTGCGCAGCAACTATTATTTGTTAGAACTAAACACATATTTGATGTGTTATTTTATTCTGAATACAACAAAAATGATGTACTGTGCAGGTAATGTAGTACTGTAGCTTTAATTGAAAGACCGACGCGCACTGTGACGTTGCTGCTCACTGCTTGAGTAAGGTTGTATTTTTGGATGATCTTCTTCAGATCAGGTTCGGGTTAAGTTAATTTTTTGCATTGTGATGGGGTCATTCACAAGACAACACCACCCCGAACATGAAAAGATTTAGGGATTCTAAATATAGATGGAGGCGTATTTTGGTTTGGGGTCCTAACATATGTGTGTGTGTGTGTGTGTGTGTGTGTGTGTGTGTGTATATATATATATATATATATATATATATATATATATATATATAATCATCATCATCATCTTCAGCCTTTTTCAATCAACTGATGGATGAAGGCCTCCCCAGGATTCTTCCACAAAAGCCTGTCTGCTGCGTCCCTCATCCACATTGCTCCGGCGTGTTTCCTAATTTCATCTTGCCATCTTCCTGGAGGTTGTCTTCTTGGTCGCTTTATATCTTTTGGGATCCAATCTAATATCTCCTTGGTCCAGCAATGGTCTGTTCGTCTTATAAAGGGGGAGCACTTTATATATTACAGGCCAAGTATAATTGCTGGTAATGATATGCATAATTTTTTTAATTTTATTTAGGTAACTAATCAGTTTTTTGTTTTGTTTTAATGTGGGTAAGAGAATAATTTCAATTTCTAAACCCTAGAAATGTTACCTTTAACTTGTATATAATAATACAAAAAAAAAAAAAAAAAATCAATTTTGATTGCAAGGCAAGAGCAATGACCAATCCGGACATAATTCCAGGTTAAATCTGTGATAAAAATGAATTGCAAATCTGACTACCAGCAGAGTAGTCACATGCTTACTGTAATATCTGGGGAAAATCCAGAAGAAACACATTCACACTAACAAGCTAAATGTTCCCTGCTGAGACCGAGTAGCTGGCTATGAAAATCTCACCACCACTGAGATCAAAACCAATAAAGCAAACCTGATCCTCGTCAATAAATAGAAACCGTTTGAAACTTGGTTATTTTTTTTTTTAATTTTGAATCAGAAAAAGTAATTAACTACTGAAAAAGTAATTAACTTCTAGCTATCTGAAACACTATATATATATATATATATATATATATATATATATATATATATATATATATATATATATATATATATACAGACATGCTCAAATTTGTTGGTACCCTTACAGCTCATTGAAATAATGCTTCATTCCTCCTGAAAAGTGATGAAATTAAAAGCTATTTTATCATGTATACTTGCATGCCTTTGGTATGTCATAGAATAAAGCAAAGAAGCTGTGAAAAGAGATGAATTATTGCTTATTCTACAAAGATATTCTAAAATGGCCTGGACACATTTGTTGGTACCCCTTAGAAAAGATAATAAATAATTGGATTATAGTGATATTTCAAACTAATTCGTTTCTTTAATTAGTATCACACATGTCTCCAATCTTGTAATCAGTCATTCAGCCTATTTAAATGGAGAAAAGTAGTCACTGTGCTGTTTGGTATCATTGTGTGCACCACACTGAACATGGACCAGAGAAAGCAAAGGAGAGAGTTGTCTGAGGAGATCAGAAAGAAAATAATAGACAAGCATGGTAAAGGTAAAGGCTACAAGACCATCTCCAAGCAGCTTGATGTTCCTGTGACAACAGTTGCAAATATTATTAAGAAGTTTAAGGTCCATGGAACTGTAGCCAACCTCCCTGGGTGCGGCTGCAAGAGGAAAATCGACCCCAGATTGAACAGAAGGATAGTGCGAATGGTAGAAAAAGAACCAAGGATAACTGCCAAAGAGATACAAGCTGAACTCCAAGGTGAAGGTACGTCAGTTTCTGATCGCACCATCCGTCGCTTTTTGAGCGAAAGTGGGCTCCATGGAAGAAGACCCAGGAGGAGTCCACTTTTGAAAGAAAAACATAAAAAAGCCAGACTGGAATTTGCTAAAATGCATATTGACAAGCCACAATCCTTCTGGGAGAATGTCCTTTGGACAGAGGAGTCAAAACTGGAGCTTTTTGGCAAGTCACATCAGCTCTATGTTCACAGACAAAAAAATGAAGCTTTCAAAGAAAACAACACCATACCTACAGTGAAACATGGAGGAGGCTCGGTTATGTTTTGAGGCTGCTTTGCTGCGCCTGGCACAGGGTGCCTTGAATCTGTGCAGGGCACAATGAAATCTCAAGACTATCAAGGCATTCTGGAGCGAAACGTACTGCCCAGTGTCAGAAAGCTCTGTCTCAGTCGCAGGTCATGGGTCCTCAAACAGGATAATGACCTAAAACACACAGCTAAAAGCACCTAAGAATGGATAAGAACAAAACATTGGACTATTCTGAAGTGGCCTTCTATGAGTCCTGATCTGAATCCTATCGAATATCTATGGAAAGAGCTGAAACTTGCAGTCTGGAGAAGGCACCCATCAAACCTGAGACAGCTGGAGCAGTTTGCTCAGGAAGAGTGGGCCAAACTACCTGTTAACAGGTGCAGAAGTCTCATTGAGAGCTACAGAAAACGTTTGATTGCAGTGATTGCCTCTAAGGTTGTGCAACAAAATATTAGGTTAGCGGTCCCATCATTTTTGTCCATGCCATTTTCATTTGTTTTCTTATTTACAATATTATGTTGAATAAAAAATCAAAAGCAAAGTCTGGATTTCTATTAAATATGGAATAAACAATGGTGGATGCCAATTACTTTTGTCAGTTTCAAGTTATTTCAGAGAAAATTGTGCATTCTTTGTTTTTTGTGGAGGGATACCAACAAATTTGAGCACGTCTGTATATATATATTAGGGCTGTTCCAATTAACAGATTAATCTAGCAACATTTTTTTATTTTAATTTTATGTTATATTGACTGGCAGTTATAAGGTTAAACTGTAAAGTAGGCTAATCAGTGAGAAATGGCATCTGGCATCACATCACGTGAGATACAGTATTTGCACACAGAGACAAAATGGAGGGTTACAAACCGCTAAAGGGAAGTCTACAGTCTAGCTTTGGGTTCAAATCAGACTCTGGTGGAAACACTGAAGATAAAGGAAAGGTTTTCATACAAAGGCAGTGCGAGTAGTTTGCAGTACCATTTGCAAGCAAAACATCCCTTTGCTGCGCCGAGAGGGGAAGGAGAATCATCCAGCCATGTTACAGCTAAACAGATAATGCTGGAGTGCTTCACTGAGAAAACACTGAGTACGTCAAAACAAAAATCCTTAACAATTTCTTTTGCAGTCGACCAATTGACATAGTTGAAGATGATGGGTTAGAAAAAGTCCTTCAAATCGCTCTTGGTTCAAATGAATACAGACTTCCCACGAGAAATACAATAACAACACATATTAAACAGCTGTTCAGTGAAGAGAGAATGAGAATTGAAAACAAACTTGAAAAAGAACAGTTCGTGAGTTTGACTGGTGATTTTTGGACTTATGTCGCTAATGACAGTTCCTTGAGGGTCACAGGGCACTGGATAGACGAGCAATGGAGATTTCAAAGTGCAACTCTGCAAGTGAAACATGTACCAGAATGTCACACTTCAGACCACATTATAGATCACACAGTTTACAATCCTCCAGATTAGAGCTACAGCAGATGTGATTATCTGGCAAATGTTGAAAAGGAACTATGTGCATGCCATTTCTGAAGAATGATTACACATTTACTAGCCATTTTCTGAACTCCTGTGGTGTTACTTTTGCCAAACAGAGCGGTTGCCATGTATGGAGAGCTCCAAGAAATCAATAAAAGAAGGGCATTTATGTTTACAAATACCAATGTTAAAAAAATGTTAAAAACATGAAATCTGTTACTACACTATACAGTTCCCAGTTTTCTTTCCTCACTCTCAGTTCCTACAGTAGATCATTTCACCAGTGCAGTGTCTTCGGTGTCAAAAGCATGTTACCAGCTTCAAAGCCTCTCAGTCAATGGGGCAAGAATCTAGTTTCACTTTCCAGTTGAAATGACAAAGTACCAAGAAATCAAGGCTTCCAAACCTAGTGCAGTACCAGATATCATGTGGGGGCCTATATAGCAAATGAAAGGAGGCGCACAACAAGATTAATGAAAGTAGTTAGTTTAGAAAGAACCACTTTAAGAAGGAATTCTTAATACAGAAATGTGTCAAACAGAAGTCTCACTGTGAAGGACTGAAGCAGTGAATTTCAGTGTTATACAGCTGGAATAATAAATCAGCTCAAGTATGTGGTTAATTGATTTGATTAGCAGGGTGCTCAAGGTTCTCTAGCTAGCAAATCATTTACATCTCAGCTAATGTAACATAAACCAAGGGCTGGAATTGTGAAATTACTTGATTTACTGGAAATGTATAGGACCTATGGGAAATACAGCATCCCTTTGAAAAGCCTAGTCTGTGCTCGTTGCACCTGTTTTTATAGTGCTTGTGATAGGGGCTGGGATAGCTCTAGCTTTTTTCTGTACTTGTGCATTGCAAAAATTTTACTGGAAACGAAAATTCTACATGTGTTGGGGGATAAGCCAACACTTGCACTTCCTTTTTGCTTAGAGTAAAATATGATTCAGAATATAATGGCTGATGGAATTAGCCAAAACATGTGTCTACTTAAAATCGTCAGTCAAATTAATCCTACTGCATTTGTTAATTGGGTGGCTGTGGCTAATAACTGCTTTCAATTTACAGCACTTCTGTTTTTCCCCCCCCTGTGACCTCTGCAGTTTTGGGTGGAGGGTGGAGCAGCGGAGTGCAAGCTGCATGGCTCCCAGCTCACGTGCAAGCCATGCCCACCAGTGGATGATACAGGACAGTCACATTCAGCATACCCGAGACTAACAGGCAGCTTAATTAAAAAAAAAAAATAAAAAATCAATCAGTCTAGCTGTTTCCAGGATATTGCCTTTATTAATTCCTACATCAATCATGTGTGATAAATGTGAATGTTAAATTGACCTGCAGCCTCAATTAACAATTAATGACATGCAAAGTTTCAATCCAGCCTGGGCAAATGATTCGATGAAGCTATTGGATTCAATGCCCCCGACATAACTACCTCTCCCAATTTGGTGTGGGAGTTAGTAGTGTGTAAGGGTCTTCTGGAGCAAACCCTCACTTGTCCGGCTAGCTCAATAAACCCCCATAAACATAACATGTTCTGGAATAAAACAATTTAATGCAAGACCTAATGGCATAACACATCCCAGCATGTTAAGTGTGAGGCCTGCTCCCCTCTGCATGCCCATTATCTGCTAACTAAAGAGCACCCATATGGGGGCACAGGTCACTCAAATGGGCAACAGTAATATACTACAAGTACTATTAGAAAAAAGGGAAAAAGAGTTCACACAATGCGCATTTCAGCAAAAAAGTTTGCAGGGTCAACCCACAATACACCTAGCTAGCCTCAAATCTTTCATAAGGTACAGAGGTACAGCCGAGCATTCATTATTGCTTAGCTGAACAGTCTCCATTTTCCTGAAATGTTTTGATCAACTTAGAATACAGACACAAGCAGGGGAAAAAAAAAAAGAATGATTCTGCTGAACAAAAGTTAAGAGTTCTTATCAACAGAGGCTAGCTTCAGTAATCATGGAAGGAACTACACTTACATCAAATGCATCTTCCCCACATTGTTAAATTAATTAGGCAGAAAGAATATAATAAGGCTCTGAAGCCCTAGTTAATTCTTCTCTCTGTCATGACAGACGTCATTAAACAACTCTAAAGAAAGGCTTTTAATGACCATGTACGTGTTTTGCAGATGTGTTTGAAACAGATGGAAATCATTTTTCAAAAAAGTCAAAAGAGAGCACAAATTAACCCTCAGAACTGTATTTTGTTCATATTCGTTTAAACATTCTGAGACTCACTGAAGCCCAATTTTATTTTTCCCCCAGAAGTGTCACTTTAAATAATCATGAATAAAAATGTCCCTAGAAGGAACGTTAAAACTACCAGCATGCACTGTGTGGTCCAGGGGTTAAAGAAAAGGGCTTGTAACCAGGAGGCCCCCGGTTCAAATCCCACCTCAGCCACTGACTCATTGTGTGACCCTGAGCAAGTCACTTAACCTCCTTGTGCTCCGTCTTTCGGGTGAGACGTAATTGTAAGTGACTCTGCAGCTGATGCATAGTTCATACACCCTAGTCTCTGTAAGTGGCCTTGGATAAAGGCGTCTGCTAAAAAAACAAATAATAATAATAATAACAATGCACATATATTCCTACAGTATATTCCAAATTAAAAGTGTGTGTCATTCAATAGGTATAGTAAAACACACTTGTCCAAGTTTTCTGAATGTATTATTTATTTGTTTTTACCAGGCAAGCACATATTTACCATGAATGAGAAGTAGATTGCCAAGCCCTTTTTGCCATTCTGAACATGCTCAATCCCCACAACAGACTACAGTATATTCTGAGCCATATTTATTATCTCAGTTTCTCTCATTTCACATAATATTTTCTCATTTTTTCCAGCACATCAAAAACCATTGAAATATGGAGTCTCATTAGATGGCAAATTGACTATACTAATGAGGATAGTAAATACAGATGTGCTCAAATTTGTTGGTACCCTTACAGCTCATTGAAATAATGCTTCATTCCTCCTGAAAGGTGATGAAATTAAAAGCTATTTTATCATGTATACTTGCATGCCTTTGGCATGTCATAGAATAAAGCAAAGAAGCTGTGAAAAGAGATGAATTATTGCTTATCCTACAAAGATATTCTAAAATGGCCTGGACACATTTGTTGGTACCCCTTAGAAAAGATAATAAATAATTGGATTATAGTGATATTTCAAACTAATTAGTATCACACATGTCTCCAATCTTGTAATCAGTCATTCAGCCTATTTAAATGGAGAAAAGTAGTCACTGTGCTGTTTGGTATCACTGTGTGCACCACACTGAACATGGACCAGAGAAAGCAAAGGAGAGAGTTGTCTGAGGAGATCAGAAAGAAAATAATAGACAAGCATGGTAAAGGTAAAGGCTACAAGACCATCTCCAAGCAGCTTGATGTTCCTGTGACAACAGTTGCAAATATTATTAAGAAGTTTAAGGTCCATGGAACTGTAGCCAACCTCCCTGGGCGCGGCCACAAGAGGAAAATCGACCCCAGAGTGAACAGAAGGATAGTGCAAATGGTAGAAAAAACCAAGGATAACTGCCAAAGAGATACAAGCTGAACTCCAAGGTGAAGGAACGCCAGTTTCTGATCGCACCATCCGTCGCTTTTTGAGCGAAAGCGGGCTCCATGGAAGAAGACCCAGGAGGACTCCACTTTTGACAGAAAAACATAAAAAAGCCAGACTGGAATTTGCTAAAATGCATATTGACAAGCCACAATCCTTCTGGGAGAATGTCCTTTGGACAGATGAGTCAAAACTGGAGCTTTTTGGCAAGTCACATCAGCTCTATGTTCACAGACGAAAAAATGAAGCTTTCAAAGAAAACAACACCATACCTACAGTGAAACATGGAGGAGGCTCGGTTATGTTTTGGGGCTGCTTTGCTGAGCCTGGCACAGGGTGCCATCATTTTTGTCCATGCCATTTTCATTTGTTTTCTTATTTACAATATTATGTTGAATAAAAAATCAAAAGCAAAGTCTGATTTCTATTAAATATGGAATAAACAATGGCGGATGCCAATTACTTTTGTCAGTTTCAAGTTATTTCAGAGAAAATTGTGCATTCTTCATTTTTTGTGGAGGGGTACCAACAAATTTGAGCACGTCTGTATATGTTTGAAGGCATATGTGTGACTAGAAACAATGGGATGAAGTTGACAATCTGCCAGTTGTATCAAGGGTATACGGATATCACTAAAGTTGACAGAAGATAGAAAAAGGATGCAACAAAAAAGCACAACATTGCTTTATGGGCAAGAAGTACAGCAAGTCAAGCAGAAACTGAGGCCATTCATGCGTGATGCACATACTCTTCTACTGCAATGCAGTTAAAAACAACATCTTATTGTATATAAAATACTGACAGGGTACAGATGGGAAAATGTGCGATATCGCCAATAATGTGAAAAAAAATAATGTGATATCTTGTAACAATTGTAAGTCGCTCTGGATAAGGGCATCTGCTAAGAAATAAATAATAATAATAATAATAATAATAATAATAATAATATGGTGGAATCCTTCTATAAAAGTACACCAAAGGGACTATTACAGTAATTATTTCAATCATCGCATCCTGGTGACTTTTTTAAAAAACTCAATAAAAATCACAAGTATACCATAAACCTGATCCCTTGCAACACTTATTTTTCATGTGTTTTAATTAGTGTGGGTGTGTGGTATCTGAAAAAAGGGGATGGCTATGTTGCTACTGTACACCCTGCCACAAGGCTATTTCTGATGCAGAAATTCAATTGGGTACAGAGCTGACAGCAAACATCTATGCTAAAACTCTCAATAAAGCATGTTCACACAAAAAGACATGCACACTAAACCAGTACTGGCTGAGCAAGTCAAAGCCAGGAGGGAAGCAAGCACGAATGTTCCCACAGTACTGTTCTGTATTCACAGTGGAGATGTCCTTGAATGGTCTTAATGTGTTTCCAGTTCTATCACACACACATACACACTGTAATGAGTTGTGAAGTACAGCAGAATGCCTGGTTTACGTGCACAGCAGGGAGTACAACTGAAACAGCAGCTTGTGTTGTATTAAGAATTAATCACTGACAATTGTTGAGGAGACAGGAGAAAACAAACCATCTCAAGTGACCCACAATCCTCTTAGATGCAACTTCAAAATTCCACCAGCACACATTCATCAGTGGCCATCTGTACTTCAGCAGACAAGAAACACTATTGCAATGACTTCTCCCCCATTGGAAAACATAATACTTGCTCAGTTGCAGACCTCAGATAATTACTTAAAAAGTGTAACGGTAAGCTCGCTGTATTACATGAATCAACACTAATATGTAATAAGATATAAAAATGATGGACTATTTAATAAGATATGATGGAACACCTGCAATACCCAGACCAACAA
The DNA here is from genome assembly GCF_902713425.1 of Acipenser ruthenus. Taxonomy (NCBI): domain Eukaryota; kingdom Metazoa; phylum Chordata; class Actinopteri; order Acipenseriformes; family Acipenseridae; genus Acipenser; species Acipenser ruthenus. The sequence continues at coordinate 45,111,546 of NC_081197.1, forward strand.
TACATCCATCCCTTAACAAAAGTAATTTGGTGCAAGTGGCTGGGTGAAGTGCATTTCACACACTGTATAACCCAACAGTATGCAAGAAAATCTGTGCTATTCTAATGATAGTATACATATGCAGATATGAGAGATGACGCACTTAGTCCCAGATGAGCGCTTCCTAGTGCTGCTCCCAAGCCATTACAAATCAATTACCAATGGTGTTATCTTAAGGTTTCTTTAATCTTCTTTAAATCGAAGATAAACAGTGTAGTAATATTTTCCATAACTTAAGCATTTGATGTGAAACTCAATATAACATAAGAAAGTTTATAAACTAGAGGAGGCCATTCGGCCCATCTTGCTTATTTGGTCGTTAGTAGCTTATTGATCCCAGAATCTCATCAAGCAGCTTCTTGAAGGATCCCAGGGTGTCCGCTTCAACTACATTACTGGGGGGTTGGTTCCAGACCCTCACAATTCTCTGTGTAAAAAAGTGCCTCCTATTTTCTATTCTGAATCCCCCTTTATCTAATCTCCATTTGTGACACCTGGTCCTTGTTTCTTTTTTTTTTTTTTGAAAAAGTCCCCTGGATCGACATTGTCAATACCTTTTAGAATTTTGAATGCTTGAATCAGATCACCGCATCCCGTTATTACAAAAATTGTCCGGATGTCTTAAATATAAACTCTTAAGAGCTTCAAAATCAGCTTGTTTAAACTTTTACACTGACTGGCACTAACTGAATGAGTAGGACGGAGCACATTGTTTGTGTGAAAACAAGCATTTCTGCAAGCACTGCCATTCCAGGAAGACTGTCTTGATGGACACATTGGTCGATGCAGGCACTATGTTTTTGAGCTGTGCACTGTCAACCAGGATCATGCCCCTTGTCACAGAGATCGTTCTGCTTTCTCACACCTGTACACACATTATACAGGTCAGTACATATCACGGCACCTCACAAAACTACATGCATTTGCATACACTGCAGACTACAGGATGCTTTCATTTGATCCTTTAATCCTCCAGGTTGTTGGCCATTAAGTGAACGTGGCAATAATCTCTGAGATAACAATATTGATTTGTAATAATTACGCATGAAGATACCTGGAAAGTATAAGAAGTTCCTGACTCCATCCCATCTCGTTCAGTATAGTTTTTAACATTTGGTTTATAGAAAAATACAGTGGATGTGGCCTGCCTGCATGCAGTTAATGTTCTTTCTATTCAAATATGGTGCAAGAAAATCAAGATTCGCATAAGCAGATCTTCTTGTCACCAATATAAACCGATGCAAAGCCACAGAAGTGTAAGCTGTGAGTGAAAATCTCTCATTTGCTAAATATTAAATCGTGAATAGCCAAAGTTAAGGATTTATTTATTTCTCTGCATGCATTCCAGGGGTGTGCATGGGACTTTAAAGAATTAACATGCCATTTCTGTGTTAAGCGGTCTGAAGAATAATTTATTGCAGAATATCATCATCTTCTAACCATCCACACCACCCCCACCCCCACCCCCACCCCCATCCCCAAGCATTTGAATTTGGAAGCACTTGCTGAAATAAGGATGGATTAAGCCATTCATTAAGGTGTCCAGTTGTGCTAATGTATTTATTTGTCCCTGCAGAAACAATGTGAACTGCATGGGAACTAGCATGGCAGCGTCGCAATACAGAACACTGAGGTGTATATTCATCAGCATGTGGCAGAGGAGAAATTCACGCAACAACCAATAGATAACGTTAATAATCTGGAAGGCTGTTCTGAAAAGATGCTGCTGCTGCTGCTTCATCAGCTAAACTCTGAGCAACTTCCAGTACATCGAGTTCCATGAAAAAGGACAAACTTTTAATAAGAACGCAGCAAATCCTTTTTTTATATTATATATTTATAACGTCTATAAATGCTACAAAACTAGTATATTTTTTATTTAACTCTTTTATTTCACTATTTCACATAAAAAAAATCCTGAAATGTAATTAGTGAAAAACATAGGAGGACTTTTTCAATTTACTATCAACATGTATTATTGAATGGTGAAAGATCTGTACTGTATTATAAAATGTTGTGGGTTAAGACAGAGCTCTGATTGGCTGAACTAAGATATAAAGCATTGCTGTTAATAGACATTGGCACACTGGTAGGCTCTCCTCATCACTAAAAACAACAAGAATAATATAAATATATTCCTAATTCAAACTTCATTTTTTAAACAGAAACAAAAAGAAAAAAAAAACTCAACGGAGAACATGGATCAAGCGTTTGCGACGGCATTAAGGCCACAGCGCCGAGTTTACGCCAGCCTTAAAATTGCCCCGTATGCATCATGACACTTTTGGCACGTTAAGGCCGTGTTAGCACCGCCAAAATGTGCTGCACCATGCCATGCGCTCTTCCGCTCATAACCATGCATTTTAAGGCGTAACACGCCTTAATTATATGCATAGGCAAATTGTAGGTGGGGCTAATTTGTAAATGAAGTCTGTGATATTAAAATTAGATTTATGAAGCAACAGCAGCACTGGCCATACAAGGGTCTACAAATAAGACTGATTTCAAATTGGTCTTATTTGGGTGCAAAGAAAAAGTCAGAAAGCAGCTGATAGGAATGAGCATTATGGTAGCAGTCATATAGGGGCCCAGAAAAATCACTGTATTTTTTAAAAGAAATGACAATAAACGAAACCAACAAATTTCACAGCGTGTCACGAAACCGACATTTTATTTAAAAAAAAAAAAAAAAAAAAAAAAATTCTAGTTACATTATATTCTACTGATGTAAGTTGCATAAAATGTGTTATCATTGATAGTTCATCAAGAATATCACCCAAAAACCAAGGCTGCTGAAACATTTTAACATTTAGCCTAGCTACTGAGTCAACTCTTTAAAAATGAACATTGTAACTCGATTCGCTATTGAAACAATCTTTAAAAATGTAACAAACTTCTGGTAGAAACAAGGCGTTTAAAATGTTCTGCGTTGGCTGCAAAAAAAGGAACAAGAAGACAAAATAGATTTTTTAAAAACAACCTTGAGTGACAAATTCAGCAACATTTTCGAGTTTTATAAGCCTTTAAAACTTATGTTGACACATCAATTAAATTGGCCGTGTAATTCCCATAGCCTATTTTGCTGTCTAATCCCAAAATACAGGTATTAAACATGGGAGAAACGTTAACTGCAAACCTGAAATGACAAAACCGAAGCTTTTGTGTTTTTCATTATACACACTGTACATTAGCAGTATGTAAAAATGTCATTGTACAGTATGAGGAATTCATCAATCATGAAGCCGGTATTTGTTTGAACCCATTGCCATAGTAACCAAATGCATGGCATTGACGCCGGACCGTGTACAGCTACTGTAGCGCTGCTTCCACTTGATAAAAATATGGAATTAACAAGGGAGGCGAAGAGTACAGTAATGTAAAATACTGTAAGCAATGTAAAATGCATATTTTTATGGTAGGCAGTCAAATACACAATTTCTGTGAAATTCGTGATATTGTGAATTTTCATGGGCATTTCTTACGATGGACAGTGCAGACTCCTAACCTTCCTAAACAACCCAGGAACAGAGGGAGAGTATTTAGGGTCTGCATTACCCTTTCTGATCTCCATGAGGATGAAATTATAGCTCAATACCGGCTATTTCATTATGTACAATTGTTTGTATTCGTCGTAGAATAATCTTGGTTCATTATATCCTTTTCATTATGTAGATTTTGTTTTATTCATCGCATAATAATATTATAATATAAAGTCAAGACACTTAGTCAACACGGGTCATTGCCTCTCCAAATGTTCAACTGAGGTAGCCCATTTGGAGGGGAGGCTCTATTTTTCACAGATTAGTCTGTTAATCTGTGCTACTGGCAGCCCATTTTGAGGGTTTCAGAACACCGGTGCTGCAGAATTTTCACATTTAAAAATGTGGCAGTTTACGCCGTGCCTCATTAATTTTGAGCCAGTTTATACATTTGGGATGGTGTAAAATGAGTTATTTTAACCTGAGAGATGGGCTTCTATCCTTTCCAGTTCCTTCAAGTTATTTCTTAGGTTAAAGATTCTAACACTGCACTTGCACTTTGGAGTAAAGACCTTAATGAATGTGGTCCAAGGTATCAAAGGATTTGACAGAGTAAATCCATTTTCTAATAGGGTTCTAGGAGTACAAGTAGGCACACGTTCATAGCAGCATTAAAAATGGACAAACACACAGCCGCGAACGGATGCAAATCACAAATTTTACAGTGGTTTAAAATCGATTCAAGGCCTGGCTAAAACCATTAGATTAGTTTACTTTAATTTCCCACATCTCCAAATCTTGTTAAATTCAGGTATCGGAGAGAATGGGTAGTGAGGAGTTTTCAATGCAGGCTGTCTGAAATAGCACCAGGACATACATCCTAGAATCTATTTTTTAGTGAAGTGGACAAATGTGGGAGGAAACACATGCAAGAGTCAGACAGTCCTCCGGATCCTGATAGCCTGCTGAGACACCCAGCTAAGGAAGTTGCACAAGCAGTACAGTCGGCACCACCTAATCTGGATGCTGATAAATTGGGATTTTTGATTAAATGGGATACAACCCTTTGAGATGGTTCTTCTCAATGGTATTTATGTCGTTTAATTGTGATGTCACTTCATTTAATTGGGATACAGTATTTTCAAATGATGAACGGAGATCACTTTTCAGAGCAAGACAGGTTCGTGTAGCACAGTGCAGTGAATATGTGATTACGCTGCAACTTGCGTAAATTGTCTAAACCATGTTGAACTCTTGAAGGAGCTGCTGGAGTCTCCTGTGGTTTCTCAGGCTGCTGTTGCAAAGAAACCTGGCATGTCAACATCACACTACGTGATTTCATTATTTTTCATTTCATGTAGAAATAAAAAAAACAGCGATTAATTTTGGAATAAAAAAAAAACGATGGACTCAAGTGATGTATTTAACATTTAAATCATAAATGTGATTTGATTTCATTCTTTTTCTTTTTATTTAGAAACAAAAAAGTGAGACTAAGGTTGTCTCCAATGCCTCTTGTTTAATTGGGATATCTGCTTATTCTGAATATTTTTACTTCCCCCGAGGCATCCCCCGAGGTTTTTTTATTTTTTTACCCTACACGATTGACGATGGGTTTAGATCAATGCTCATACAGTACACTGGGGCGTGAGAACATATCCACAGCTTCAATTTACCAAGGATGAAATGTATTCCAGGGGGCTACTTGGTTTTATTAAAATAAAATGTAGCAAATAAATCATTACAACTTTCATTTTCAGGTTCTTTATTATGCTATGCTGGAGGATTTTTTAGTGCATTAGAAAAGCTTTGAATGTGATCCTGAGGGACATGGCAAATTGCAAGCTTCACATAAATTACTCCATTTCTAATAGCCATGCCAAGCACCAAAATACAGTTAATTTGTGACAGCAGCAACACAGCCAGACTTTCAGTGGACCCAGCAGCAAATCCGCCTGATGTTTTAAGATTAGAGGAGCACGGTATATGATGTGTGAATTCCTAGGAGGGATTGAATTTAGCAGTGACATAGCTTGCAGTCATCTACATTTTTTTTTTCCTTTTTGGGAGGCAAAAAGAGACAGATCACTTGCAAGATGAGATGACTGACCGAGACAAAGCACTGACTAGGTATGCATGCACAGTGGTAAGCAATATAGCTAGAATGATGCAAAAGGAGGTGTGGTGGTCCAGTCGTATCTAAAAACTTCTGTACTGAAAGGCATTTTTATATAAATCATGTGTTTGCAATCCATGTAAATGCATATATTACATCATTAGCCTCTGTAACTCATGACCATTAAAAAAATAAAAGGACACAACGATTCACAGATATGATCAGAACCTTCAATAACCACTGATTGACAACAGAGGAATACGCCGACAATGACGCCGCAGTGACTGTTTTGTTGTTGGATTACCTGTAACACCAATACTAGATTGTGTACATATCAGTTTTTGGTCACATTTCGGTGGGTTCTAGCTTTTGTCTCATGGTCTGATCAGATGTCATCTTGATGTGACCAAAAAACAAACTAAGAGTCTGATGGTTATCTACTTTAGTTGTAAATCATGTCTCGAGCAAATCAGAGAACTGCATTGCATTGATCAGAGGGCTTCTTTAAATGTTTATTGGTGTTTTACAAAATCACAATCAGTCCTCTAAACTTATTCTTGATTTTTCTACAGAATGTAAAACATAGTTAAGGTAAAGGGATTTACACCAAGCATAATTATACATCCAGAATATAGAAACATAAATGTGATTATAACTAAAGAAACTCCTTTGTTCAGCGGACAAACGATTCAGCTATCTGCCTTCACTAATACTAAAATCAGGCAACTTTTTACAAAGAGCAACCTACCAGCAGTCTGGTAGCAAAGATGCAGCCAACGTGAGCACATATGAAAATGCCAACGGTGCGGTAATCTCCGCGGCCACAGAACAAATCATGTACTTATCTAACTATGAAAATAAGATGGCTGCTCCTGCGCACTGAATATTCATTAGCACCAAGCCGAAATTAGAGAAGCAAATTGCAACGGTAATCTCTGGTTCTCTACACAGGCAAAAATAATTAAATCCCAATTTAAGCACCCCACGGATCATTGTCTCAAATTGTATTTTTCAGCAGACAAGTAAACAAACTTCAATAGTAGACTGTGGTCTACGATTGGAACGCTTCAGAAAGCAATTAGTGCGACCTGGAAATTGCTGCCGACTCATAACTGTTGGTGTTTCGGTACATTAGGGCTGCCACACTGCCTGAAACACTGCTCCTCTCATTTCAGACACAGCAATAGCATATGCTATTAATAAGGCTAATAATCCATTCACCTCCACAGCTTTCTGACAGTGTTTTTAGTTGATTGGGGATTGCTTATTTTTTTCTCCCATATATAAAATCTCATAAATTCAAGATATATATATGTCGGTAAGACTGAAATTTCATATTCATCTCTCTAAGGCAGTGTGTAAAGCCTGGAGAACTCAGTAGCTCCATATCCTTCTCCAATACGACATCTGACAATGCCAATTTGTTTCCCAATTCGTCAGAAGTCTATTTGATTTATAATGTGCTAAGCCAGCCCTAATAGCTAGCTACTCTTGCCTCTACTGCACTGCAGTCTCCAAGATGCCTTCCCTGCAGAGTGCCTTATATTTCAATCTGCCAATCTTTTACTCATTTCATGCTATAAGTTTCCACTTCTAAGCTGAAAATGCAATTAGAAGGTTTATTAACCACATTGTTTGTCCACAGGTATAAAAGTATAGGGAAAAGAAGAAAAGGTCTTTACTTTTATAAAGGGGAGGTAAGTATTATGAATTAACATTATAGAAATAACCTGAATCACTGATGTGTCACTAGATTGACTATGCAGTACAGTATGCTAAATCTAACGCTGTACAAATCAGTAAAAGCAAAGATTGGTTAGTTGGGCATCAACCTCAAACTGCAACAAGGAAGTCATGGACCACCTAGTCATACATTTTTAAGCAATGGTTATGACAAAAGGTTATAAGCAGTGCTGTTTCCATAGTCAGTTATGAATGCAACCCTTACAGTTGGTCATATGGTTTACTCATTAGTGACAGACATTAAGAATTATCACATAAAATGGGCATTGTGAACAAAGAGTGAGAAGACAGACTTAACAGCATGATTTCCATTACATGAGAGTAGGTGTTAAAACTTCATGCTGATATTGGACTCAGCTCTCGCCAAGATAAGCACCAACTAAGACATAGCTTCTTTTACTGTAAACCAATGTGATCCATTTGTGTTTCCTTCCATCTGATGATGTAGATATCTTTCTGTCAGGTGTTGATGGCTGAAGTGTAATGCTGGCTCCAGGGATCAGCCTATTTTGCCTCCCTGGCGCATCAGCAGACACAACAGCTGCAATGCTGGCTCCAAGGATCAACCAATGTGAGGCCTCCCTAGCGCATCAGCATGACAACTGTCTGGACTGAGCTGAGAAGGGTTCTTCTATGGGGTCTTCAAGTGGGCTCCTTCCATCCTTGGCGTTTCATCGACTATCCCCCAACACCTTAAGAGAGCTTGACAGTGATTCTGGCGTCCCAACATCACCCACCTCCATCCCCCTAAGCCCATCTTACTTACCTTCCTTTACAATGACGTTGCTTTCTTTCTACAATGCTTGAGGTCCCCAACCGGGCTGTTTTGTGCCATGTAGGAGGAGCTGAACTGAGACCAAGGCCTCCTCTTCCATGCTGTACTTGCCCTATGATATCACTAATATGAAGGACAGCCTTTGCATCTTCTACAGCTTCCTTTACTGCCCACTTCCAGTTTTCAATACAGGTGCTGCCTCCCTCACACATTCATCGTGTGACTCTACCAATGTAATTTCCAATCGAACCATGGCACACTTAAACTCCTCGGTTAGAGCTGTGACTGGCAGCTGCAGTATCCCTTTACCATACAGTCCCACTCTGATGAGGCTAATTCCTGACATATGAACTGATTAATGCTTCCAGCTTCTCTACTGTTGTCAGGGAAACCTCATATACAGTAAGTGGCCACAGAAGTCTTGGCAGTAGACCAAACAAAGTACCAGAGTTTAAGTTTGCCCAGCAAAGCGCTGCTGTCTATGCTCTTCGACCTTTACTTCTGAGTAGGGTATTTCTCTGGGGTCTTAAAGCAAAGCAAAGTAACCAACACAAAGTCAATAGATATGTGCCATTCAACTTGCAAGAAAGTACAGTACAGGCAATTACTAATATGTTCATCAAAAGTAAGTTTGGGGCCAAGGTATTTAACTACTCTTGGTAAAGCATGCCCTTCCAGAGTTTTAAATAGCAATTCTTCATTTTGTATAGTGTTTGAGAGATTCAAAACAACATTAAAAGAGTAAGTACCAGGATTCTGGAAAAATATAGCGTTACACGTCCCCACGTGTTGCTATAAGGGTTTAAATAACGTACCTGTCATTTTTCTTTTCAGTGTTAACATCCTGACAACTTTTTGTACATAACTTTAAAGTCTGTTCAAAGCTCTTTTCAAAATGGCCGCTCTAGTGCACTGACAGCATAAGATTATTCCCCACATTGTCAAACTAGGGACACAGCAATAATGAGCCATGATGTGGTAGGGAACAGAAAAGCCAGAGCACTTCCTGCTATGTTTTTCCTGCCGTGATTTAGAGGGCAGTTCTCAAAACCCCAGAGCACTAGAGCAGACCACATCACGGATCGTTATGAACTTACTCGAAGTTCGTTTTTGTAACATTCAAGACCAGTTTATTGTCCAGAAGCTACTGTTGTACTAATGAAAAATGTATTTGCAGGTTTGTGTTGAGTTGATCTAAACTGCTGTTGGCACAGTACAATACTGTGTCATCAACTTATAGTTGAATATTGGACTCTTTACAGACCTGAGGCAAGTCACTGACAAAAATCTAAAAAAGTAGAGGTCCCAAGACAGAATCCTGGTGTAGTCCCATCGTAAGAGATTTCCAGACAGATTATATTGATCTTCAAGCTGCTCACATGAGAACTGCCCAACTATTTTTTATTTGAAACCCTGGATAAGTCAGTACTCCTCATAATAATACAAGTACATTATTATTCACCGTCCAGAAAATAACATTTTGTATTTATTTTATTTACTTCTTAAGGCTGATATAAATGTAGATACATGGAGATACTGCTGAAGAATACAGAGCATCTGGCATTGTGCAAGTCCAATCCAACTATCAGTGCTTATGACTGCAATACGAGTGAACAGGTTCTTACTCTGAATAGTAGGATAATAACAGCTTGAGGGGCTTTTATACTTAAAATACATACAACTTACAGTTGCATGTACTTGTACAAGATATTGTTTCAGACTGAAGAAAAAATAAATAATAACCTCTGTGGCAGATATGAGAAATAAAATGCAAATCCAAGTAAATTCAATATCCCGGTTTAAAATCCTGTAGTAAACTTGCTAAGAGGCACCTTCTGTCTTACCAAATCAGCCTTGAAAATCTTTATCGTTATACAGTGCTTCAATAAAGTTTAATGGAATTTTTTTTATTCAGCCATATATTTAATACTAGAGACATTTTCTTCTCATTAACAGCAGTAAATTGGAATTGCTGATATTAGTTTTCAAATGGCATGGAAATTAAATTGTATATAAAAAACAGAGATCAGGTTTCACTAACACGTTCAACTTGTATAAAAATTGAATACAAATAATAAAAAATAACTTTGACTTGCCAATCTGTACTAACTGCAACATGTTCCCCTGATGTGTCATTTAAATGCACAGGAATCATTTAAATACAAATAAAAAAATAAAAGTATTTTATACGTCTCGCACATTTTTGGATGCAATAAAGGGTACCACATGGGGCTTGTACAAGAGAGGTTTTGTACTGCCTGTGCAGTTAAATGTTTTATAATGCAGTCAGTTCAAAACTAGAACAGTGCATTTTTGTGAACAAAAACAAAGCGTTTCCTGGGACTTAATCTAACATGAGGTAAATGGATATGGGTAAAAAGAAGGGTGCTCAATTTGCAAAAAATATTTTCTTTCCATAATTAAACTGGGGTTGTCGCCTGTTCCAATCTGCAACATGATATTACACTGTATAAATTTAGCATAGCCCCTTATTTCTCTGATAATATAATTAATTCACAGCCCTCTGATCCACCTACGTGGCCCCATGATATCCACCAAACGTGGCCTTGTTAGACATGCAATCTCCTTGACATTACATCTATAAGATTTCCACTTCTGTCTAAATGACTGACTGACTGCTGAAACTGCATTTTTTATATATCCTTTTAAAATATTAAAACCACATGCATGTGCTATTTGCAAATTGGGAAAAATCCTCAATACAGTGTTGCTGGCTAAGCTCAGAAACACATGCCCATATATGGCTGGTTTCACAGGCTCTATTCACACTGCCATACCTAAGGGAACATCAGGTAGTCCAGGATTAGTGAGTCTGAGAAACCACACATTAGATAGACCAAAGTTAACCTAATTCAGTGCCTTAACAATGGGGTGTAGAGGGGCACTACCATGAGGACAATGTGTTTCTCACCCCTCCGTTGGCCCTCCTGGAGCTATAATTTTCTGTTAGGATTATGTATATTGATTTACATTTTTTCACACTGCAAATACTGTAGAGTTTGGGAAATACAATTTAAGTTGTTGATAATTTACGGTATATTTATAATTATGAGCATTGTGCCTCATTAGGTAAAAGTTTCCAGACTGACAATGACATAAGAGTTGAAACAGGCTGCGTGATAAAGAAGCATTACATCGGATTGTAAACGCCATTAGTTAGTATAGCATTACTCTCAATGATGGATCCATCCAAGCATTTGTTTGCTTGCATATTAACTGACACTTTAATGTCCTGCTTTTAAAGAGTTGGTAAGGGAAACAGGAGTATACATAGAAAGTGATCTTCATTTCCAGTACAAGAAGCAACAGCCAAAGCCAACTTTGGAGGCAAGAATGAGGCTATGTCTTACCCTATCTGTAATCCTCCTGCTTGTAAAGAGCAGAAAGATTGTCCTTGCACCCAACAAACCAGTTACAATAGATCATATGGCATTAATTACAATAAGCTGTAGAAAGGTAAAATAGTAGAAATGGTATGAATGGTGTTTTAGTTGTACTAAACAGTGACAATGGGATCAATAACGGACATAGGAGCACTGACTGGAGGGTCCTCTCTGTTGTATACACACTGTACTAAAGAAAGCTCAGTAGCCACCTGGTGGTAATTTCACTCTATTGCAAACTGATCCAATTAGAACTGAAACTATTACAAAGAGAAACAATCATCCAAACATCCTCAGGTGGCTAGCTGTGGAATTGAATTGTACCAAACCATTAATAATGCTGCCTCAAACAGCTTCACGCTCAGCAGAGCCTAAATGCTAGTGAAGAAATAAAAATGAGCTGTGGGACAGTCCAGGAAATCCAATTGACCTGACAGCTCAGCTGGCAGAGTATCTGGGTGAAAGTCAGGGAGAACGGGTTCGATCCCTTGCATTTTCAACCACACAGTAATCAAACATGCATCTTTGTGAAAATGCCTAAAGGACCCACAGGCTAGGCTGTACCGGTTAACTGGGTGTTATCGAAGTGTCAGCTGCTTGACCTTAATTGAAACTGTATTTCACCAGGATAGCCCAGTGAGGTACAACACCTTAGGCAGTTGTACATTAACATATGTCAATTTAAAATCACCAAGATAAAAAAGGCAACTGTTTTGTTAAAAGGAACCATTTTAAATAATGAATACATCTTTAAATACATCTATGGCCAAACATTGTTGCATCACCTACAATTTTAGGACTGACAGAATTAAAAAAATAAAAAATAAAATCTGAACATCATCTTTAATTTAACATTATGTAAATCGAAGAAACTGCAAAATGATATCGCAAAAGTCTACTGGAAGCCATAATAGTACCAAAGTATTTTAATGTTGGATTTCAAAATGTCACATTTTTCAATTTGTCAGTTTTTCATTAAGTATACGGAAAACTACAAAGCGGTATGTAATTCAATAACTCATTTTACTTTGACTTTATGAAGTAAAATGCGTTCATTCTATAAAGTTATGTATGTTCATATTATAATAAAGGCAGTTTTGTGAATAGAACCTAATGTAAACAGAAGGCTTACCTCTGAACTCCTCATCCTTCCCCTCCTCCTCAGCAAGGTGAGAATCCGCTGCACTTCCCAAAGCTTCTCCTCCTTGACGGGATCCTTCACACCAGCACTGAGGTCTGAGTGGAGCCGATTCAACAGGAACTCCTGGGAAAGACCGAGACGCTGCATCAGTGTGCAGCAGCAAAGGAAACTGATCCTCACCACTCAGCTTCTTAAGAGATGGGAATGTGTGCACATAAGCCCATCAACTCGAAGTTTTCAATTCTGAGAGAAAGTTATTTTCTAAAAAAATTGCAGTGGTCTTGGTCTATTAAATGGAGGGCTCATCAACTGCACATATTTGACCAAATCCAACAAGCACTTTTTTCTAGCAAGAATAATAAACTGGTGATGTTACATACAGTTGTAGTCAAAAGTTTACATACCCCAATGGAAATGTATAATTTCTAGAAACTTTTCTCTCGAAAACAATAATTATAGGAAAAAGGTGGGTTGAAATTTGTAGCAAAACTTGCTCAGGACCTTCAGAATCTTTCTTTTGGTACTGGCTGCAGTTCAGCTCAGTGACGCCAGGAACCAGGCAAGTTTACTCTCAAGCAACACAAATAAGCTACATTGTGTGGGGATATGAGCAAACGCCGACTGGATTGTGACCACCACATTTAGGAGAAAAGCCATTTTTTTAATGAAAGAAAAAATTGCAAGAACTAACATAGTTGCAGCTACAGTAGCAACTGGGAAATTATTATTCAGAGAAATGTCTTGCTAGTTTTACAAAATTGTTTTATTCCTTTCTGAAAATTTGCATATGCCCTTGTACCAAATGCTGCCCTAAATGTCAGCACATACATCAATGATTCCCAGAGATAGTCATTTAAAATGTAGTCAGGCAAATTCAAATCAACATCTGTTGGACCGTCTAATAGTTCATTCCTTGATCCACTACTTTATTCATCGTGACTTCGCCCATTAGGCATGGTAATTTAACTTGTGGGATTCTGATACACTTTTATGCTTCCAATTTGCAGATTTATTTACCTTATTCTTGTTTAATGACAAACTCATTTGCACAAATTATAACTTGGTGTCTCACTAGTTACAGTAATTACTTTCTAATTCTACACTAGCAAGGGCCCTGTCTTCTTTGGCCCCTGCTTTGTGGAGTGAGTTACCTATTGCTATTTGTTCTGCTGTTTCACAATTAGGTTTTTTGAAAAAAGCACCATTACTGCATCATTTCCCCAGTGTCTTAATTATTCCAAGTCATTCTAATCTTGTTCTATTATCAGCCATGCCAACTGGATTATTGGAAGGTTAATCATGTTAGGATGAGATTTCTGCATCCTCCTGCCGCTATTGGGAGGTGCTGCAGAGTCATTTTGATGGATGTTGTATTTTTTCCTGTTGATTTGCATGTTTCATATTTCTTGGCGTGTCAGTAGAATGCAAAGCAGATGAACATGCAAGACTCCTGGGTTTCTCTGCCTAAACTGAACATGGAGCATGATTGTGTCTGAGAGTATGTTTCCATGCTTGTAGGATTATAAAACAAGCGGAATAGCTATCCCATTCACTTTCATTGGGATTCCAAATCCTGTTATCCTGGGATAAAACAATACGTTCCTTTGATAGCATAGCAACAGCAGCCTGTTGTTGAATAACTGATTACTTTGTGGTATTAAGTGTAATAATTCCATAACTTACTTATGAGATATACAGTGTTGTAAAAGAAACTTCAGTCACAGAATTAGTCACAACGGGCAATGATCGCCTGATGACACTACATCCCTGAACATAATAATATTCAAAAGCTTGTAGAATTTGTTAAAGGGGGTGTGTTGTATTGCGGTATTATCCAGGTAAAGGCACTGGCATAAGGGTGCTCTAGAAGAACACAGGGCCTGGCTCTCACCTGTCTACCTGTCTCACCTGTCTACTGATTTCCTCCTCGGGGTTCTCCAGAGTGTGCAGCAGCTCTGGGTTGGATGACAGCTCTGACCACTGAAGAGGCCTCACCACTGGCTGCATGGACACATCTCCAAACAGCTCTTCTACGTGGCTCAGCAGCACGTGAAGGAGGGCTTGGCTTACCTTTTTAAACACAAAAGAAATGAAACATCACCTTGGCAAGATTGTCAGACTTTGCTTTGCTCAGCAGAGAAAACCACCTACAATATATAGAGCTAGCTAGTAGTAGTATGCAAGGTCTGTATTCTGTTTGTGGAAGTGCTGTGGTAGGCTCCTAATGCACAGCAACTTCCCAGTATAAAATCAAAGGCTCCACATACACACCCTAGTCCACCCTGAACCAGTCCAGCATATGTTACGATTTCATATCACACAAAACTAAACCTAACAAGGCTATTCGAGTAATCTGCAACCCAGTTAATAGTGTGGTTTATAGTCCATCCAACCTCTCACTCCAACTGAACCACACTGTAACAATCTAAAGGGATAGGGGCTTACTAAGTTATATTTATTAAAAGGCAGGCAAAAGTGCCAGCTTTCCTCCGAACACCAGAACTTGCCTTTAAGGTGATCTTAACTTTCACAGCACATACAGTATACAGCGTAGTCAGAGCGACTCCTGTGGCCTCAAACCCTCTTTTTATAATACTGTACTGTCTTACACAACCCTCTCACCAAAGCTAGTTTTTTTTACTCCATTTACCTGTATGCACAAAATCCATCACAGTGTGCGGTTGTTAATCAACTTCCACCTGCTGCAAGAGAGTGCTGTCAAACACTAAATAGATCAGCGAGACCTACTGTACCACCACATGAAGAGTTCTGATATCTGTGGGACTGTGAGATGAAAATTAGCACCTGTACAGGTGCAGACAAAAAAACAACAACACAGGTACAAAGCTGCTATGTACAAAAAGCATGCATGCTCCTGCTGCTACTTGCTACTTCCTGCTGCTACTTACAGCACATTAATATTGCAGTACCATGACTTGTAGTTCAAGCACGACTTATTAAGAATACAAAAGTTAACAGTGGACAAATGTTAGCCAATGAGTGAATAGTATCTAATTTTTTTATTTTTTTATTAGGCTTTAATGTTGAGACAATATGGTAAATAAAATATACAGTTAATAAATAAATATATCTTTAAAAGCTCCAGTTAACACAAACAGAAATGTAACAGTAACTGTGATTGTGTTAGCCGTTTGAAAATGTGTATCTAAACATTAACTCCCTGTTTATTGAACAGCAGTAAACAGGGAGTTTATTTAATTTCGAATATATTTTCTTCCTCAGCAACCTGAAGCGGTCGTTGTGTGCATAGTGTAATGTAACTGTTGGCTGACTGTAGATATTTCAAGGTTGCTACCTGTAAGCACAGATAAAGAGTTTTAACCTTAACACATACCTTCAGACATCGGATGTCTGGCACCAAGTTCAGAGTCTCTGAGGCAACACTGGTTATGAAAGCACTGTGAAAAGTAACCGAATCTGCAGAATCAAGGTGGGTGAGCATTTATAGCTATTCATCTCCTTCAAGATCTTCCTACTCTGATGATAAACAAGCAATGGAAAAATACAAAACAGTTTAAAAACACGAGTCAAATAAAATTTAAAATAAGTTCCAAAGGACACCAAAATCCCTTTTCAGAACCAGTGTACTGCTACTGCTTCAGTTCCTAAACAGAGATACAGTAACTTGCAGAAGTTCACACTTGTAATGATCGTATAATGTAGGCATCACAGTTACATTGCCAGACCATTATATTCAAAGGACATCCTGTACAAAAGTATATCACCAAAAAAAATAATCGTTTTGTTCAACACTTTATAATGATTTCCAATAACTGTACTCATTTACACCACGAAGTTCAGAGTTCAACTATTTCAAAGTAATATTTGATTTGAAAGGTTTGTAGCCAGACTAGTCTTTTAAAATAAGACAATATAATGCAATAACTTTTATTAAAAACCAGCATAACGTTTCAGACACACTAGCTTCCAAGATTATAAAGACATACATAAAAACAGTGTGCACAGTGACCGACAAGATAGAAAAAAATGTATTTGTAATAGTACAGGTAGAATTTCAAAATACATTAAAAGATGACTTTAAACACCTAACATGTGAATGCCGTTATGAGTAAACTGACCTTGGACCTTAGTCATACAGCAGATCAAAGAAGGGCACCTTCTCCTGTGTTGCAATCTACATGTTTTTAAACATTCTGGAAATGAGTCAACCATAGAAAAACGCTGTGCTAGTTTACACAACTTAAAATTAAAGACTTGAACTTGATACCATATACACTGCCTTGAATAGCTCAGCCAGTCCAGTTTCAGGAGTGTGAACAAAACAGGTGCCTGTGAGCTACTTTCACAGCAGGTGGAACAACTTGTTATAATGAACATTTAAAGTGTAAACAAATTGGGCAAGCAGTTCTGTAATGTAGATATAACTTTCATGAGCCAAAGCAATCAGAGGCCAGGTCACAACCTAGGAAGAAATAATCTCAATAACTCTCTGTGGCAGGAATGGCAGGGCGGTGACGTCAGACAGAAGCAGGAACTAAACAAACCAGTACTGCAGATCAAAGTAAATGACGCGGCGCGCCGTTTTATTTTAAATACAAAAATAAATAAAAGGTTTTAACAAAAAAGACTTGCTCACAGTTAAACAGAAACAAAATCACGAACACAAAAACAACACAAGTCAGGCTGGGCTGTAGCCTTCACTGATCCTGTATTTAATTTTTCCTTTCAGTTTCGTTTTCTCTCTCCGCTCCTCTCACACACCCACCCCGTGTGCAGACATCTGCAGGTTTATATATCGTGGCCGAGGGGTTTAACTAGCTGGCAATTATTCTATTACCCCTCGGCCACAATTACTGTGGATGGGGCTTCCCATCCACGCTACTAAACAAATACAAACAATGCGGCTACGCCGCCATATAAATACAACTAAATCATAACGACAACAATAATAATAATAATAATAATAATAATAATAATAATAATAATAATAATAATAATAAATAACACAGCGGCAGAGGGGGAAACCCCGTTCTCAAAGTAAATGAACAAATCAATGTACAGGGCTCTCTACCGCCCTGCTACACTCTCCAATAGCAAGTTTCATCACTACTGGACGAGTAGAGAACAACCTGGAAACAAGGTTGACTTGCCTCTGAGGGAATGATAGCCATAGTTGACGTCAGGACCTCCTTGGAAATGCATTTACAAAGGTGCTCTGCTTGTCAAATAAATAAAGACTTTTTACAAAAATATTTGTTCGATCAACCCTGCAGAGACCACGTTTTGATGGATTTTGGCACAGGTTTTGGTCTGTTGTCTATTTTTAACCAGTTACTATTATTGAATGTTTTTACTTATTGAATCCTAGAGCCCCTGACCACAATGATTCCCAACACAGTCTAACACTGGCTCTAGGTGAGGTATATCATAATTTGCATATAAAGAAAAAGATAACTGTAATTAAAATGCTAACATTGCTTGTAATATAAAAGACTTTGGATTTTTACAACCTTTCAGGTATACATTTCATGCAACTAAAGGCATGTCCACTAAGCAGTTTGGGTAAAAAAGTACCTTTAGTGTGGGGCTGAAGATGATGCAGATATTGTGGACATTCATCTTGTTCTTGTCCTCGTTCAGGATGACGTGGTGGAGATGCACAGCCAGCCAGGACAGGAGGCAGTGGCGTGTCTCGGGCAGCTCCGCCAGCAGAGTCTGGAGTGTGAGAACCGCCTCGTCCTCCCCGGCGCGGTATTGGCACCAGCAGTCAGAAGCAGCTTTCTCAAAGTGGGGCAGCAGCTCAGCAGTGAACAGACTCTCAGGCAGCTCGCGCAGGTAGCGCTTCAGCAGGCAGGCCACCGAGTTGTAGTCCATCTCGTAAAGGGGCGGCCTCCCCCCCCGGTCATACTGCAGCATCAAGTTCTCCACCCTGCTCTTTAGCCCTGGAAACAGTTGACATAAATAAGTTAAAGATATATCAACTTAGAAAGAAAGAAAGAAAGAAAGAAAGAAAGAAAGAAAGAAAGAAAGAAAGAAAGAAAGAAAGAAACAAACAAACAAACAAACAAACAAACAAACAAACAAACAAACAAACAAACACAGAGCTAGTTATCAAAGCAGTTTTCCTCACCAGATACTCTGTAGATCCCTTCCCGGTGGAGGCCGTTGGCCTCAATATGGTGCACACAGTCCCGGAACACAGCAGGTAGGCGAACCCCATCACACAGCATAGTCCTCTGGGCACACTCCTCCAGCAGGGCTCCAAAGACAGGCATCCACTCCAAACCTTCGCTCTCTGTGCCAATGTTCTGCTCCCCCACCACTACTGCCATTGTCAGGACCTTCTTCTGCTTCCTCCCCTCGCCCCGGTCGTCCTTGGTCTTCTCTCTGCCTTTGACCTCTTTGTCCATCAGCCTGGAAAGCAGGGCTGTTTTCAGGAGGCTGTTGAACAGGCGTTCCTTCACGTCTGTCTCTTTGTCATCCCCCAGCCTTTCAGGAGGGCTGGTGTCACTGGTGTCCGGAGCTGAGAAAAGAAAGAGAAAGTAGAATGATTTTCCTCTGTTTCTGAACATTTTTTCGAGATTAATTTGGTAATGCAGACATCTTTACAGATTTCCTGACCACCAAACCAGCCAATTTCTGCGGAGTAAAAATGGTGAGTATAATACCAAAATGCCACTGAAGAGGCAGGAGCAGGAACAGATTTTCTAAATTTAGGACAAGTTAGAATAGCTTGTCTTTAATGACAATATCCAAACCAATTAACAAGGTAATTACTTACAAATTGACTATCTACACAATAAAAAGAAGGCATGATACAGGTACTGCAGTATTATTAATATGTAAATTAGGGTTTGCATTCTGTTTTAACCGATTATATCCCCCCCACCCCATGGAAAGGCGTTGTAATGTTCCAATCATCAACTTTACACTGTGCAGTAGGTACAGTGCGTAACTGGTATACAGGCGTGCTTAACGGCAATTTGAAAACGTAAACATTTTGCCCCATTAAGCTGCATAAAACAAAATCAGTTAGCCAGTATGTAAAGAAAAAAAAAATAGGATTTGGTTGAAGATACCATAAAAAGGAAAGACATCCTGCAAATATGCAGGCCCTCCTACAGCCTCGGGTGGATTCAATGTCTACCATCAACCCCAGGATTGATGTTCTAGAGAAGCGGCCCGCTGTCCCCAGCACTTCAAGCATTCTCCAGCCAGCGGAGGTTGAAGCTCCTCAGTATAATCTGGCCTCAGCTTCCACTGCAGCTGGGCCCACAACAGCCATCAGACGCCACTCCGTACCACCCCAACTAAGACGTCAAATCATTGAGGGTAAGGACGTGAATCTGGTTTCTATTTCAATAGCATCTATGAGTTCCTTGACCACCGAGTGGTAGATTGTGGAGAACTCGCAGTAACACTGAAGTCCCGCGATCCATACCTCCTGAAGAATCTTACACTAGGAGAGTTTCTAATTGCATTTTCTCTATACTGGGACATTCTATGCAATGTATACCCTCATAGACGTCAGGAACTCAGCAGTGTGGAGGGCAGCAGTGTGGAGTAGTGGTTAGGGCAGCAGTGTGGAGTAGTGGTTAGGGCACTGGACTCTTGACCGGAGGGTTGTGGGTTCAATCCCCAGTGGGGGACACTGCTGTTGTACCCTTGAGCAAGGTACTTTACCTAGATTGCTCCAGTAAAAACCCAACTGTATAAATGGGCAATTGTATGTAAAAATAATGTGATAACTGTATAATGTGAAATAATGTATAATGTGATATCTTGTAACAATTGTAAGTCGCCCTGGATAAGGGCGTCTGCTAAGAAATAAATAATAATAATAATAATAATAATATATGTTATATCTGACGCTATCAAGTCCATCAAAGCAGTGGGTCACGGAGCATGGCTAGCAAAAGTGGACAACTCAGATGCCTTCAAATCCATGCCAATCCACCCGTCACTTTGTCACCTGTATGGCGTGCAATGGGAGGGACTGTTTTATTTTGCAACTCAATTGACGTTCGGCTGCAGTAGCAGCCTCAAAATATTTGACTGTGTCGGAAGCATTATGCTGGATCCTGCTAAACAACAACCGTGTTCCATTCCTGCTCCAGCTACTTGATGACTTTCTCCTCATCTCTCCTCCTTCTCCCCCTCTGGATCAAGCAATATCAGCTCTCCGTTCACTCTTCAAAGCAGTGGGCATTCCCCTGGTGGAAGAGAAAACTATAGAGCCAGTTACTACTATAGAATTCCATGTGATTACACTGGACTCAGTCAAGTTCGAGGCCCGGCTCCCGCAAGACAAACTGGAATGGAGACGCCTCCTGATCAGCAGCTTCCAGTTATCTCACTGCATTTCAAAAAAGAAACTCCTCTTAATTTCAATTATGCTCCAAGAATCATTCCACAGAGAAGGACTTTCATTTCACGTCCGATAGCTCTCGCTTCAACAGTCAGCAACCTCAACGAGCACATCATCATCTCTGCAGAGACTCGCAAGGACATAACAATGTGGACTACGCTGCTTCAACATTGGAACGGTTTATCAATGTTCCATGAGGAATGCATAGCGGCCTCAGACTTGGCTATGTTTACCGACGCCTCTCAACTAGGATATGGGGCGAGTCTGGCAGATCAATGGTTCTATGGTCAATGGCCCCCTGAAATTGTCAACCTGCCCCCTGAACTGAAGTCCACAGCCCTTCTAGAACTGTATCCAATAGTAGCGGCAACCCTCCTCTGGGGCAAGGACTGCTCTAGAAAATCAATTTTGTTCTACTTTAACAATATAGCTATTGTTCATACAATTAACAAAGGACGTTCTTCAGTACCGTTTATAATGAAATTGCTGCGTCGACTTGTCGGTTTGCTAATAAGTTTCTAATTCAAGCCCGTCATATGCCTGGTTCCTCTAACGTTGCTGCTGATGCTCCTTCTCGCCTGCAGGTCTCCAGATTCCACCATCTCATGCCAGCCGCAGCCCCTCCCCCGCTGCAACCTCCTCTGTTCTACCAGTTGATCATGGATTAAATGCATCTCTTTCTAGACTGCTACAATCCTCCCAGGATAATATGTCTGCAGCCCTGGCTCCTGCTATCAATTCATCATATCGTACTGCATGGAATGCGTACTCTCGATTCTGTGCTCAACATCAGATAATCCCATTGCAGTTCAACCACATCGAGATCCTGACATTCATTGTTCAACTCCGAGACAATAACCATCTTTCTCCTTCCTCTATTCGTTCCTATCTGTCCGGAATACAACACCATTACCGCCTTCAGTGCTGGCTGGTTCCCAGATCAGAGAGTGTGCACAAATCTATAATTATGAGCCCTGTCCTTGACACCACATTTGAAAGAAAATAAATGATACATATTAATCATCCTGTTGCCATGGGACCTACAATGATGTTGTGTAGTGTAAAATGCAAAGTAACTTATCTTTTGTTTCTTTCTCGGCATTGTATATAAATGGTATTTCCAGGGATTGGACAGCAAAAACTAAACATGTGACAATCGTCAAAAGGGACCTCGGGGTCAATCAGGACTGCAACGCTTCCACACGAGAAAGTCCAGAATCTCAATATCTTGTGCTGTTCTAGATACACTTTGCAAATGAGAGCCTAAAGCAGGTTCTATATGGACAACTCTAATCACAGAGGTGCCATTCTTTCTTATATATATATATATATATATATATATATATATATATATATATATATATAGATAGATAGATAGATAGATAATTACATTTTTAAAATAACATCCATGTAATATCTTACAATACAAACATATTCTCAAATATATAGCCTAACTAACATTCATACATGTATAAATCTAAACCTGCAACCCATACCTTCAGTGGTAATTATTACATGCAGGAATAGGAATAGTATGGTGATAAACATTATAACGTTTTTAACCGTCACTGTAGTAAGCCAACAGTAATATGTAATATATAAAATGTTATACATATTTTTATTACATTAAATATATCCAGTGTATGTATTTGTATATGATAGATAGATAGATAGATAGATAGATAGATAGATAGATAGATAGATAGATAGATAGATAGATAGATAGATAGAATATGGACTGGAGAGGAGGGCTAAAGTAGAAAATGATTGACCCGAGGGAAGAATATTGTTACCGACAAGGGACTATAATGCGCTTATAGGGTCACTGGGCTGTCTAACTGCAGTTGGTTTATATATGTTACAGGCATATTGCGAAATGCCTGATTCACTCAGTAGTTAGGCATTACATGAAATGCCTAATCCCTTGTCATTTGGTATTATTAACTCAAACATTTTTGCTGCTTTTAGTTGTATCCAGTATGGTGTTAAAGTTGTTCCCACATCTTCCCGATCCCAAATTTAATTAAAAATCATGCTATACATCCATGAATTCTATTTCCTAAAATTAAAAAATGTTTAAAATCAGAAATGCTTTGTATCGGGAATACAAACCTTTCCAGAGAGGTTGTCTCACCAGTTCAAGTGAATTTAAGTCAGAGATATAACTACAACATAAGAACATAAGAAAGTTTACAAATGAGAGGAGGCCATTCAGCCCATCTTGCTTGATTGGTTGTTAGTAGCTTATTGATCCCAGAATCTCATCAAGCAGCTTCTTGAAGGATCCCAGCTTCAACAACATTACTGGGGAGTTGGTTCCATACCCTCACAATTCTCTGTGTAAAAAAATGCCTCCTATTTTCTTTTCTGAATGCCCCTTTTTGTGACCCCTGGTCCTTGTTTCTTTTTTCAGGTCAAAAAAGTCCCCTGGGTCGACATTGTCAATACCTTTTAGGATTTTGAATGCTTGAATCAGATCACCGCGTAGTCTTCTTTGTTCAAGACTGAATAGATTCCATTCTTTTAGCCTGTCTGCATATGACATGCCTTTTAAACCCAGGATAATTCTGGTCGCTCTTCTTTGCACTCTTTCTACAGCAGCAATATCCTTTTTGTAACGAGGTGACCAGAACTGAACACAATATTCTAGGTGAGGTCTTACTAATGCATTGTAAAGTTTTAACATTACTTCCCTTGATTTAAATTCAACACTTTTCACAATATATCCAAGCATCTTGTTGGCCTTTTTTATAGCTTCCGCCACATTGTCTAGATGAAGAGATTTCTGAGTCAACATAAACTCCTAGGTCTTTTTCATAGATCCCTTCTTCAATTTCAGTATCTCCCATATGATATTTATAATGCACATTTTTATTGCCTGTGTGCAATACTTTACACTTTTCTCTATTAAATGTCATTTGCCATTTACTATACAAACAAACGCACAGCTGAAAATTACTATTGGTGAAACAAATATATATTTTTGGATACTCCTGTTTCCCAGAATCGGACAAGGACTTTCTTGGTGTCAAAATAAAGGTAAGCGATTACAGTTTAGTCACATGTAAGAAGATATCCTGCAATCTTTAAAGAGTAATGAAATTCCAATAAATGGAAACAAGCTGCACTGAAGGGTGAGCCAGTCACATGACATGTTCCAGAGCAAGCCTATAAAGAGAATTAGACATCACAGAACTATGGTCTTTAAATTCAGAAGGAGTTCATACTCACAGTAACATCCCAGTAATAATGAAATGGAACTAATCCCATTTCGAGGTAGCAGAACACCATTATCCTGTAAATCCCTTTGCTAATGGCAATTATAGCTCTACACACAAAACTGCCTCTTGGGGAGACAATAATTAGCATCTTGCTTAACTACTGTAGATACAGTGGGTAAGTCACTGGATTAGCTTTGTCCTTAGGAAGTTTTGAAGATAATGAATCAGCCTCCCAACATTCAGTTAGAACCATAAAGCAGCAAGCAAGGCTTATCTGCACAGAAGCAAGCAAGAATGAGATTTTGAGAACCAAGTGTGTGTTGCTAACCAGGGACATAAACACAACATGACAGGCAGATTCATAGAGCAGGTAAAATAGCTCATTTTTAAAGGTACAGCTAGCTACAGGTTGTTTTCTTTCTTTTTGTTCTTTTTTAAATGCACAGAAATACTAAGAATTCAAAATCAGAAATCAAAGAATTGTGTATCAAGTAAACGTATGGAATACTAGAGAATGAAACTAATGACGATAATATACCATTATTTATACTGTGAAGTGTATTCCCCTCTTTGTCTATTACATTCATGTATTCCTCTCTGTCTACATTAGTCAAACACTGCAATACAACCTGTGACTCAAAGGGAACAGGAGAACTAATTAAATACAGAGTGTTTGAATTTAAAACATGCTGATCGCAAAGGGCGAGATTCTGACCAAACAAATCTTCATAAGGTCATCTGTATCCGTAGTTTAAGAGAAGTCCTATTTTGAGGCAATATTTCTCTGTAACGTAGCCATCAATAAAACCACATCAAGACCAGCAATGATGATTTATGTTGTTGAACTCTACCTGGAAATAGTAAGCCTCTGTAATCGTTTTTGTCCTTTATGCCAAACACTAAAATGTTTTCCACTAACTTAGTGACAGTTTTTTTAAGAAAGAAACAAGCACTCTAGAGCCGCAGCCTGAAAAGCTGCCTAAAAATGTTCTACAGTAGACAGACTTTTCTTTATCCTATTTAGGATCTGGCCCCCGTTTCAATGGAAACTCAGAATAATGGTCCAGTGGTTATAGCAATGGACTTCAAGCCAGAACAGCCTGGGTTTGGATCCCAGCTCAGAAACACTGAGTCACTGTGTGACCTTGAGTCAAGTTGCTTGGCCTCCCAATGTTTCAGTTCCACGAGCTGTACTACAGGTTAGATAGAAACCAAATTCCTCCCTCTGGAAATAAATCATTAACTGGAAACATACAGTAACATATTGTAAGGAAAAAAGGTCAAGCTTTCATTGGCATAACTAATCACAGGCTGCAAAACACGCATACTTAAGTCACCAGAGCTAGATTTTTGCAAAAACTCAGCAAAACTGTATACAGTACCAAATTTCATCTTAAAATTTACCAAGGGGGTTTCCAGATATTTCTGTAGTGGTCAGACTCACAACCCATAACCTGGGTGTATAAACAGGTTCATCCATGCTCCTACGAGATGCCAAATCTAATAAAACTTTCTGAAACAAAAGCAGTAGGCTTGTGTCTCGGACTGAGTCGTATCCAACTGCACGAGTCTTCTATTAATCCAGATAGGCTTGTTTTTGCCCATTATCTAATAACCCATTCCTGGAAGACACAAATGGAAAGTCTAGTCTCCAAGAACACTAATTTACAGACATATGTGGATGCCATGCCTTTTAAACAAGAACTTTAAAACACACACACACACACACACACACAGTAAAATGCTTCAAAATGAAAAGTGCTGAATTTATACTTTAATTGTAATTCTAATTGTAATCCCCTCTTCAGTGCATCTGGCAATATGTTCTTACACTCCCTGGGTTGCTATGGAAACCATTTTTCTATTTCCAGCTGCTTCCAGCAGGATAGCAAATGTCAGCTGTATACATGTGAAGAGAAAGGAGAACCCACACAGTTTTACAACACACATTAAGAAAATAAAACTTGTAAGCTTGCTTTTTGGTACTGAGGGGGCAGATATCAAGCATTGGTAATAAAATGGACAAAGAGAATACTTGTTAACATCTTTGGCCCTTTGTAATACCACGAAAAAGAGCTAGAACAGCAAGATCCACAGTATAATTAAAACATGTCTATAGTATATGCTATCTCTATTTCACCACACACAGAGTTTGGGAAAATAATTGTAAAGAATTGTTAATCCAGGCCAGCATCAGCTGTACTTTAGATGATAGTTAATACTGCATATAATCAAACGTCAGTAAATGATGTATGTGGGGATGCTTCAATCCATGCCTCACTGGGAGGAATACATTACAAACATAAATTATACCTTTTCCGCCATTACATACGTTTTCCATACCCCATTAAAATATGAAATGCATCACACTGAAGGCTGCATTAGCCAAAACGTTTGTCGACTTGACTTTCTTGGTCACATTAAAATTTTTTAAAGTGTTCTTCTGCAAATAGCACTAGTCTGCGACAATAGAAAGATAAAGCAATACGAAATCTGCACATTTAGCAGGTTTTCATTAATGCCATTCATTCACAGCTTTGGGTTTATAAGAGTGTACGTGAACTCCTGCCTCACGTCCCCATCAGCTTTTAATGCAGCTGGTCTTCACATTTTATAAAGCGTCTTGAATAATAATTTCGCAACTTCCCGTACAAGATTTCCCCTGCAGATTTCCAACAGACGTATACTTTTAGAACACTGCATGATTACTATCCCAGTGACCTTAATGTATTTGTGTTAGAAGCTTCCATGGCTCCTATGTAGTGAGCGCTGGACTGCTTTATCTTGCTTTAGATAATGATCTACCTGTGGCCTGAGACATAGACTAGTTCAGATCCCCTGATTAGATCTGGCTCTGTGTTTTACATGTGATGCTCCAAAGTTTTAAAGGTGTTTGTTTGACAACTTTACCTTCTGCTTTTTGACATGCAAGCTATTATAGAGTTATTGTGTTTAACTTGGAAGCCTTGCCTGTATTGTATTGTTTGTCAAATAAACAATACAAAGCAAACTCTTTTCTTTTTGCACCTCAGTCAATTACAAAGATGGTCCTTTTTTCATCATTTCTTTTTTAAAACTAAATATTTCAAAAATGTTCTGAAATGTCACCTGTAATGAGTGAAGAGATTATGAAGTGAGCCCTTTGACCCACATTCTGGTTGTTCAGGGCTCTCTGCCTGATGTTGTTAACCACACTCATTTTGGTCCTTTTTCTAAAATATGATCAATAACCTGTAATGGACTAATACAGCAGACAGTTATTCCTTATTTGCATCTCACAAATTACATGGGAGATTACCTGACAGATTAAACCCTGCAAGAACTACTCGTACAAAAATGGCAGGCTCAGCACAATCACATTTCAGTGTAACACCGAGTTCAGCACAGGACTGATCCTTAATTTGATATGACAGGGAGACGCAGCAAAGAACATCAAAAGCACAAAAATGTGCAGAACAGAAGCACACAAACTCTTGCATTACTTCACATAAACTGGTCAAATTGACCACAGGTGCCTAATAAAAAAAAACATAGCATGAGTTTTGTTGACAGTAGAGGGTCTTAGACACTTCACATTGAAAAGATGGGCAGTGTAATTCCTTACACAAATGTACTACCTTTCCAGTTGAACGCATACCTCTGATGCTGAGCGTTTGTAGAGACAGCAGAATCAGCACTTTCCTCATGTTAAGGTTAGCGAGTACCCTCGGGAGGGGGGGGGGATAGGATCACAGATTCTTTCCTGCTAATCCCACAGCTGCCTGCAGTTTAGCAGCAGACAACAGTTATTATGCACAGAAGGAGGTTGTGGGAATCTCTTTCCCCAGCTGGTGTCACTGCAGAGCAAGAATATATTGACGGGGAACAATTTTACCCTGTTTTTGAGGTGGTTTAGCTCTCAGGACGGCTTTTTCCTTGTAGTGTAAATGCAGCTGTCCTAATTTCTGCCATCTCATCTGGTCCAGATGGGGGCTCTGCAATGGCTTTGATCTGTTTTTATGTGTTCTTATGTGTTCCGAACCTTCGAAGGTCAAAATGTACCCTTCGTTGCAGCCCTAGCTGTCTCCTTTGGCACAGTGGTCAGAATATTGTTTATGGATTGGAAAACCTCTCTGAAGAATTTGGAGATTGTTTTATTTTTATTTATCATATCCATGCACAAATGTTTTTTTAAATGTGTCATTTTTGGATGCAGCATGCAATTTCCAATAAAAGTCTCTAGCTCAAATAGTTTTTGAAGGTTAAAAGGTTGGAGGGTCCAAAATCAACCACATTTTGACCCCTTAACCTGATCAGGCTGAAAACGTAATTTATATATATATATATATATATATATATATATATATATATATATATATATATATATATATATACAGTACTGTGCAAAAGTTTTAGGCAGGTGTGAAAAAATGCTGTAAAGTAAGAATGCTTTCAAAAATAGACATGTTAATAGATTATATTTATCAATTAACTAAATGCAAAGTGAGTGAACAGAAGAAAAATCTAAATCAAATCCATATTTGGTGTGACCACCCTTTGCCTTCAAAACAGCATCAATTCTTCTAGGTACACTTGCACAAAGTCAGGGATTTTGTAGGAATATAGTCAGGTGTATGATTAAACAATTACACCAAACAGGTGCTAATGATCATCAATTCAATCTGTAGGTTGAAACACAATCATTAACTGAAACAGAAACAGCTGTGTAGGAGGAATAAAACTGGGTGAGGAACAGCCAAACTCAGCTAACAAGGTGAGGTTGCTGAAGACAGTTTACTGTCAAAAGTCATACACCATGGCAAGACTGAGCACAGCAACAAGACACAAGGTAGTTATACTGCATCAGCAAGGTCTCTCCCAGGCAGAAATTTCAAGGCAGACAGGGGTTTCCAGATGTGCTGTCCAAGCTCTTTTGAAGAAGCACAAGGAAACGGGCAGCACTGAGGACCGTAGACGCAGTGGTCAGCCAAGGAAACTTACTGCAGCAGATGAAAGACACATCATGCTTACTTCCCTTCGCAATCGGAAGATGTCCAGCAGTGCCATCAGCTCAAAATTGGCAGAAAACAGTGGGACCCTGGTACACCCATCTACTGTCCGGAGAAGTCTGGTCAGAAGTGGCCTTCATGGAAGACTTGCAGCCAAAAAGCCATACCTCCGACGTGGAAACAAGGCCAAGCGACTCAACTGTGCACAAAAACACAGGAACTGGGGTGCAGAAAAATGGCAGCAGGTGCTCTGGACTGATGAGTCAAAATTTGAAATATTTGGCTGTAGCAGAAGGCAGTTTGTTCGCCGAAGGGCTGGAGAGCGGTACACGAATGAGTGTCTGCAGGCAACAGTGAAGCATGGTGGAGGTTCCTTGCAAGTTTGGGGCTGCATTTCTGCAAATGGAGTTGGGGATTTGGTCAGAATTAATGGTCTCCTCAATGCTGAGAAGTACAGGCAGATACTTATCCATCATGCAATACCATCAGGGAGGCATCTGATTGGCCCCAAATTTATTCTGCAGCATGACAACGACCCCAAACATACAGCGAAAGTCATTAAGAGCTATCGTCAGCGTAAAGAACAAGGAGTCCTGGAAGTGATGGTATGGCCCCCACAGAGCCCTGATCTCAACAGCATCGAGTCTTCCTGGATTACATGAAGAGAGAGAAGCAACTGAGGCTGCCTAAATCCACAGAAGAACTGTGGTTAGTTCTCCAAGATGTTTGGGCCAACCTACCTGCCGAGTTCCTTCAAAAACTGTGTGCAAGTGTACCTAGAAGAATTGATGCTGTTTTGAAGGCAAAGGGTGGTTACACCAAATATTGATTTGATGTAGATTTTTCTTCTGTTCACTCACTTTGCATTTTGTTAATTGATAAATATAAACTATTAACATGTCTATTTTTGAAAGCATTCTTACTTTACAGCATTTATTCACACCTGCCTAAAACTTTTGCACAGTACTGTATATTTTTTTTTGGCTTGAAAATCCCTGAGTTTGGTGTAAATCGGAGGTGGTAGGGTGTTAAATACACTATTTTTGGGTGATTTGTCATGGAATAACCTGTGTTTTGTAATTCAGTTATTGTTTGCAATGGTATTGGCAAAAACCATTTTTTTGGGGGGGGAAAAACAAAGTGCATTTTTACTAGCTGTAAGAAATAAATAACTATATGATGGGTATGTTGTTTATTTCAGGCCTAAAGTGAGTACAGTAATCCGTCGTGTATCCGCACATCACATATCCACCCTAACCGTTTATCAGCCATGATCAAGCTCTCCAGCAATGCAAAA
Organism: Acipenser ruthenus; assembly: GCF_902713425.1. Lineage (NCBI taxonomy): Eukaryota > Metazoa > Chordata > Actinopteri > Acipenseriformes > Acipenseridae > Acipenser > Acipenser ruthenus. The sequence continues at coordinate 45,142,099 of NC_081197.1, forward strand.
TGGCTATAGGAAAGCTAATGTAAGTGTATACAGCACTGTGGCAGGGAGGATCTTCTGGGATGTGTGCCTTTGTGAAAGCAGCTTGGACGCATTACAGGAGATGCGTTGTTAGGCAACCAATTTAGCAGGAAGGCTCGCTCAGAGCTGAGCTGTTTGGGAGGTACTGATTGGCTAGGGTGGCGTGTGTGCAGCTTGAGGCGATTGCATTGCCATGGCTACACAGAACGACAGCATCCGCTCCAGAGGAAAATGACAACAAGAGATTTAGGGGACAATACTTGTGTCAATATAGCAATTGCTACAGCTGTGTATAATGGTATTTAAAACAGTATTCATTTTTCCATCTTTTTACATATCCGCCCTTACTCCAGTCCCACCATAGTCAGACATGCGGCAGAGTAGTGTATTACACATTCCAGGAACTAGAAAACATTTTGTTTTATATATGCATGTATTATAAACTGGAGTACACAAGTGAAGAAATACACTTTCTTTGGATCAATATATGTACTTCAGAAACATACACTGGTAACACTATACAGATAGAAATTGGTACTCTTGCATGGTCTGTGCTTTTTCTAGGCCCCCGGGTTGTAGCTAATCAGAAAAAAACACTTGTGCAATACAATATATGTCTGGCACATTGATGTCTGGAACGATGAAATTGGTCAAGGAGAACTTCAAGAGTTCAAAACGAAACGCACTCGTTATGATAAAATTGGACTATTATTTAACATTTTGATTGCCGGTCTCCTTTTAGACTCCCTTCATAGGTTCCTATCCGTACAGAAAGCTGCAGCTTGAGTGATGTCGAAAAGGCTCCTGTCCCCACATACACTGTCGGGCTGCTTTATTCAGATCTGCCTGCCCAGTTGGATTTGGCATTGCCCAGGTGTGGGGCATGCTCTCCAGGGGCCAGTTTTTCTAAATATTTTGTGATCGGGATTACTTTTATTTGGATTGTTTTGATCCGGTTTTTCAGAAAATGTCACTGTATTTAGATGTATCCAGATTACAAATATTTGCTTTTTTTTTTTTAAAGGAATCTTGATCATAAAACATTACAAAACTCAGATCCCTTTGATCCAGATTACAAGTTTTAAAAACCGGCCCCTGGTCCACCCACCACCCCTTGAATACTCTGGAAGGTTGAACGAATGGTTTCGTTTACTCGAGCATCGTTCTACATCAAGTCCACCCAACAATCCAGCACTTGTTCCCTGATGCCAATGGCTTATTTCAACATGATAATGCACCCATCCACCGTGCCACAAGTGTGTGCAAATGTTGTTTAGGTGTGTGACACAATCCCACCACTAAACAATCCTCTATCAAGCAACCACAAGGTGAGGTTACACCCTCTACTACTACAAACAAGCTTGGCTCTTTTGTACTGTTTAAAATCAATTGGGGACTGTGTGGCTGCTGATTCGCACCCAGCATACAACTGTCATACAAACAGCCACAACTCACCACTGCAAAACACCAAGGCTAACAGACGGGTTGTATAACAGCCAATTCCTAAAGTCTATGGAAGCTGGCAGACTGTGAAGAATATATATGTGAACATGCAATAAGAACCTGTAGTCTGTGAGCCCCATTGTTCAGACTCTTCAGGTATCTCAAGCAAGTGCTTGACTGTCAATGTGTAACTGAAGTCTGCAACTGCCGGTGACATGTCTGCAACAGGGAGAACAACAATAGCCTAGCTATTCAGAGCAAGAATAATTTGTCCTAGCACTTAGTTACCGTCTATAACATTTTCTCTAGGAATATAGGGCAAACTGTTAAGCCAGCTAATTTATTTGCCAAGCTGGATTTACTGTACTGTACTGTCCTGTCCTTCTCTCTGATCAGTGCTGGCAAACTGTGTAACCCACAGTAGGCGTGCGACACACTACAGAATTCACTAATTAATCTGATGGTTTGCTCATTACCACATTGTATGGCACAGGTTGGGCAGAGAGCGGTGGGGGGGGGGGGGGGGGGGTATGATTAATATATATTTCTTTATCTGTTTATTTTGATATGGCTTTATCCAAAGCAACTTACAAAGACTAGGGTGTGTAAACTATGCATCAGCTGCAGAGTCGCTTACAACAACATCTCACCCGAAAGACGCAGAAGGAGGTAAGAACATAAGAACATAAGAAAGTTTACAAACGAGAGGAGGCCATTCAGCCCATCTTGCTCGTTTGGTTGTTAGTAGCTTATTGATCCCAGAATCTCATCAAGCAGCTTCTTGAAGGATCCCAGGGTGTCAGCTTCAACAACATTACTGGGGAGTTGGTTCCATACCCTCACAATTCTCTGTGTAAAAAAGTGCCTCCTATTTTCTTTTCTAAATGCCCCTTTATCTAATCTCCATTTGTGACCCCTGGTCCTTGTTTCTTTTTTCAGGTCAAAAAAGTCCCCTGGGTTGACACTGTCTATACCTTTTAGGATTCTGAATGTTTGAATCAGATCGCAGCGTAGTCTTCTTTGTTCAAGACTGAATAGATTCAATTCTTTTAGCCTGTCTGCATACGACATGCTTCTTGAACCCAGGATAATTCTGGTTGCTCTTCTTTGCACTCTTTCTACAGCAGCAATATCCTTTTTGTAACAAGGTGGCCAGAACTGAACACAATATTCTAGGTGAGGTCTTACTAATGCATTGTAAAGTTTTAACATTACTTCCCTTGATTTAAATTCAACACTTCTCACAATATATCCGAGCATCTTGTTAGCCTTTTTTATAGCTTCCCCACATTGTCTAGATGAAGACATTTCTGAGTCAACATAAACTCCTAGGTCTTTTTCATAGTTCCCTTCTTCAATTTCACTATCTCCCATATGATATTTATAATGCACATTTTTATTGCCCGCATGCAATACTTTACACTTTTCTCTAGTAAATTTAATTTGCCATGTGTCTGCCCAATTTTGAATGCTGTCTAGATCATTTTGAATGACCTTTGCTGCTTCAACAGTGTTCCACTCCTTCTATTTTTGTGTCGTCTGCAAATTTAACGAGTTTGCTTACTATATCAGAGTCTAAATCATTAATGTAGATTAGGAATAGCAGAGGACCTAATACTGATCCCTGTGGTACACCACTGGTTACCTCACTCCATTTCGAGGTTTCTCCTCTAATCAGTACTTTCTGTTTTCTACCTGTTAACCACTCCCTAATCCATGTGCATGCATTTCCTTGAATCCCTACTGCGTTCAGTTTGAGAATTAATCTTTTATGCGGGACTTTGTCAAAAGCTTTCTGGAAATCTAAATAAACCATGTCGTATGCTTTGCAGTTATCCATTTTCAATGTTGCATCCTCAAAAAAGTCAAGTAGGTTAGTTAGACATGATCTCCCTTTCCTAAAACCATGCTGGCTGTCTCCCAGGATATTGTTACCATATAGGTAATTTTCCATTTTGGATCTTATTATAGTTTCCATAAGTTTACATATAATAGAAGTCGGGCTTAGCGGTTTGTAAATAACTTCTTTCATTTCTTTGAGTACTATTGGGAGGATCTCATCCGGCCCAGGGGATTTGTTTATTTTAAGAGCTCCTAGTCCCTTTAACACTTCTGTCTCTGTTATGCTAAAGTTATTTAAAATTGGATAGGAACAGGTCGACATGTGGGGCATGTTGTCCGTGTCCTCCTTTGTAAAAACTTGTGAAAAGTAATCATTTAATATATTTGCTATTTTTTTTTTCTTCATCTATGATTTTGCCATTTGTGTCTCTTAGACATTTAACCTCCTCTTTGAATGTTCTCTTGCTGTTATAATATTGGAAAAACATTTTGGAATTGGTTTTAGCCCCCTTAGCAATATTGATTTCTATCTCTCTCTTGGCCTTTCTAACTTACTTTTTGACTTGTGTTTGCAGTTCCAAGTACTCTTTCTGTGTACTTTGTTTTTGGTCCCTTTTAAACGCTCTGTAAAGTGCCTTTTTTCACTGAATATTTTTTTAAATTGATCTATTAAACCATTTTGGCCATTTTGTTTTAGATTTAGATTTGTCTACTTTTGGGATGTAATTGTTTTGTGCCTCTAGTACTACATTTTTAAAAAACAGCCACCCTTTTTCTGTGGATGTTTTCTCTATTTTACTCCAATCTACTTCTATTAGTCTCTGTTTCATACCTTCGTAGTTTGCTTTTCTAAAATTGTAAACCTTAGCTTTAGTCATTACTTTTGGGGTTTTAAAAAATATTTCAAATGAGACCATGTTGTGGTCTGAGTTTGCCAATGGCTCTCTGACCTCTGTTTTAGTTATTCTGTCTTCATTATTTGAAAAGACTAAATCAAGGCATGTCTCCCCTCTAGTCGGTGCCTTGACAAATTGCGTTAGGAAGCAGTCATTTGTCATTTCCACCATTTCAATTTCGTCCGTCGTGCCCCCCATTGGGTTTTCCCATTTTATACAGGGGAAGTTGAAATCCCCCATTACTATGGCTTCTCCTTTTCTACACGCATTTCGAATGTCATTGTACAACAGATTATTTTGCTCAGCGTCTGAATTTGGCGGTCTATAGCATGCTCCTATTATTATGCCCTTTGAATTTGTGTCCATTATTCTGACCCATATTGATTCTGCATTGTTTTCTTTGTCCTGATTTAACACCTGGGCTTCAAGGCTATTTCTTATGTATAGCGCTACCCCTCCACCTCTTCTGTCCTGCCTGTCTTTCCTATACAGTGTGTACCCACTAATATTATATTCATCTCCATCACTCTCAGACAACCAAGTTTCTGTAACACCTATCACATCATAGTTACTTGTTAGTGCAGTAGCTTCAAGTTCTAACATTTTGTTTCTGAGACTTCTAGCATTAAGATAAATACATTTAATAGTGGTCTTACCTGAGTTGTTGCCCTTGTTTTGATGTGGTCTCCCTTCTGTTTTTTTGTTTTCTCCCCCCTTCCTTTCTAGTTTAAATGCTTCTGTACCGCCTGAAGGATCCTTTCTCCGAGTAGATTGGTTCCCTTTCTGTTTAAGTGCAGTCCGTCCCACCTGTATAGATAGTCCTTGTTGTAGAAAGTGCTCCAATGTTCAAGAAAGGTGAAGCCTTCCTGTGTGCACCACGATTTCAGCCATGCATTTTGATTTTAGTTTCAGAATGCTTCTTACCCACTGAACAATATCACCAGAAACAACCACCATTTAAAAGCAGCCTATATCCGTAGCATTTCCTGTTGGCTGCATTCTGACCCTCACCACGACATCCCTGCTTAGTTAAATAGAGGCCGTCTATCCACTTCCTTATCTGCATTGCTAGCTCTCCTCTTCCTCTAATCTCTTAAAATACAGGCACAATTCTGACAACATTTTGGCCTACATGCAATTGCATTGTTCTGCCCTGTAGATATAAATCACATATTCCCTCCCTCAATGGAAGATTCGGCTTTTCATACATGGCATAGAAACGGTATTAAATCTCTGAAAGACTTCATTTTTTTATTTACCGAACTCACTTCCTCAGATATGTACAGATTCTAGATTTTGTCCACAACAGGGTGGCACGATTCCCTGTGTTTCCCCCTGAATCTACTCTCGACTCTCTGTTCCAATCAGATCCACGATGTAGAGGCGTGATACCCACGATTTATAACAACATTTTGTCCTTACACTGCCCTTCGTTGTCTAACCTAACAATGTTGTGGGAGCTGGGATTCAGTCTCTCGGATGATGACTGGCAATCTGCTCTCAGTTGAGTTCATTCCTCATCTGTCTGTGCCCGCCATGAGCTGATACAATTTACATTGCATTCACCTCTCCAAGTTCAGGTTGGCCAGAATATACCCAGATTTGGATCCAACTGCAAGCATGCTCCTGCTATCCTTACCCATATGTTCTGGTCCTGTCCTGCGTTGGCTCCTTTCAGGACATCTGTCTTTGAGACTCCCAGAACTACAGTACCTATCAATCTCAGCCCTCTGACAGCATTATTTGGTGCAACACCCAGTGACATCTCTTTGACAAAGCTACAGTATACATAGTAACTGGCTGAAGGACCTCATGTAAAATCTCAAGCTTGAAAAAATTAAATATACGCTCTGGATATACCAAAAAATTGTTCACAGCCTGGCGTGCCTTTTTCTTATATGTTAACGAACTTAGACTTCCATGTCCTCCCTGACTTTTCTACTAACTACTTCCTACTAACCTACTCTTTTATATTATTATTATTTTATTATTATTATTTATTTCTTAGCAGACGCCCTTATCCAGGGCGACTTACAATTGTTACAAGATAACACATTATTTTTACATACAATTACCCATTTATACAGTTGGGTTTTTACTGGAGCAATCTAGGTAAAGTACCTTGCTCAAGGGTACAGCAGCAGTGTCCCCCACCTGGGATTGAACCAACGACCCTCCGGTCAAGAGTCCAGAGCCCTAACCACTACTCCACTCATGTGTTATAACCTGCAAGCTGATCACTTGTGACCCTCCTCTCCCACTCTCCTCCTGTATGTCTCTTTCTATCTTTATTACTTGACGCATTATGTATTTTGATGATTTTGTTGTATTCTGTTCTGGGTTTTTTGTTTTTTTAAAACTGAAAAATGAATAAAAACTCAAGATAACAACATGAAAATGAAACCCACAATTTACATTTCAGGTCAAGAGAGTGCTTGGTTTGCATATACAAATCTAAGCAAATAAGTTTCGGACATCCATATATGCAGCAACCTGGAGCAGCTTGCAATGCTTGTAAAGAAATAGAATGCACTTAGCCAACCAGCTGCAGTGACAGCAACAGGAAATGAGAGTTGCTTAACAATGCACAAAGCACCACTTCACTTAAGAATGAGATTATACCATAGACTCTGATTAGGTGATTAATACTATTGTATGTATGTACTGTATTATGTCATACGCTGGGTGGTAAACTGTAAAAGAAGCATTGATGACTGCATATAACAATATCTGTCATTTTCAAATAAGAAAATGATGAACATTCGGTCGATGCTTAAATGAATTCACTGGTAATAAATTCATACAGTGCATTATTTGAGGTCATTTGCTAACAGGGGGGTTTGTAGTTTGTAATTAGTATCATCCCTGAGGCCATGAGGGGAATGGAACAGTTTGTAAACTGGATATAAAAAAGAAGGTATTGTTTTTACTGGGCAACGCCAGCCATGGAACTTGATTTGAAGAATCACAGAATAAAGCATGTACCATATGTGAAGACAAAAAATAAACCAAAATATCTGAAACAGCAAAGATGGGGTCTGTACCTGAAATAACTCTCCAAGACACGAGATAGAGTAGCTACAGCAGCTATGTTATTTGGCAGTGTAGCTTCAGTATGTAAAATAGATGGGTTCATTATTCTTGTCTGATACACTTGTGTGCCGAGAATGAAGCCAACATCTCAAAGCATTCATCATCCACACAAAATGGCATAAGTCTTATGCTCACAGGTCAAAGTTACGGGCACCTTGAAATGTTGGCATTTCCAAAATACTGAAAAAATGAACTCAAATGTTTTATGAGACATAGCATGAGCTTCTGAAACAGAAGCATAGTCAGTGGATTGACAAGTACATATGAGCTCCCCTCACAGGGATTGGTTAAAACCTGCGTATTGGACCACAGTACACGGCATAAATTAAAGATTTTATTTTATTTATTTATTTATTTTTTTTACAGAACCTGCAGTCATGCCACTTAGAGCAAAGTCTAACCCGAAAAAGCACTCATTTTAAACACAAGCATGACAAACACCTTTACACTGCAGTCTAACACATTTGGTAAAATATTACTTATGACAGTCTCTATATTTAGTCAAAACCATGAAAAAATAATAGCCACTGAATAAACAAAAACAAAGTGTTGCCCCTCTCTCCCCTGTGCCAATGCCAATGCCAAGATATATTGGACCTGATTCTCTGGAGTGGGCAAAGTTAACAAATAATAATACAATTTGGAAAATATTTATGCTTTATATTACTACAAGTCATAGCAGTAAAAGAATAAGCTCTGGTTCCCAGTGGCTATACACATTGTAAAGGGGCTCTTGTGTAACCATTTGGACCACATATACTGTAGCAGGCGGAGTCTGGGCGCAAAAGGAGCGATACATCCCCTCTCTCTCAAATGAGCAGCATCAGCATCTACAGTGCATAACACACGGTAACACTGCCTGACACAATGGTTTTAACCAGTTTGCTCATTCAATGTTATGCTAACTGAATAATACTCTTCATACAAAATACAGGTTTTGCACTGTATGTAACTGGCAGTAGACACGTCATAATACAATACTCTGCAACTGCCTCTGCTTTACAACAACTGAAAACTGTGCCAATTGTGAGCAGCATTAACATTTCCCACAGGAAACCTGGAATCAGCACTATCCGCTCCCTCATTTAACACCAGCGATACACGGAAACAGCAAGTGGCACAAACTGCAGCACTTAAATACCTTGTGACTGGAAAATGGGATTTTACCAAACTGCATTGTTATCTACCATTCTAATGTAAAAAATCCAACACTGGTTGGCTAAGGCATATACGCCAATCCCTTACCTTTCTAATAAACAATACCTGCTTTGTCCCATGTTACCATTTCTATATTAACCTGCAGTCATGCAGCTGTTTGACTCAAAACTTGATTATTAATTACATCTTCTCAGACCCACAACGTGGCCTTGAAAGCTTGTGTTTTGAACTTACATGATGGTCCAATGAAACAAAAGGCAATTCAACATGGTTTCTTTTCATCTGTGGACCAATATGGCTTAATTATTTTTCAAAACATAAACAAAATCCTCCTTCTGTAGGTTTCATCACCCCCTCAGCTAAAATTTATCTTCTAGGGGTCGTATTGTAAATGGCGACATTCTCACCACCTTTGTCCTTATTTATCAAGGTCTTTCAACATTTAAAAATATTACAAAAAAATCTTTTGACTAATGCTAAATATGGCACTTTGTGCACAGTTCATAAATAAAGAGTAAGAATCTGCAAAGGGACCATCACTGCATCAGGACGCTTTGCACTTTCTAAAGCGGGGCAACTGCTGTTATTTCAAACCCACCCACCGAAGACAATGTTACCAGGGGGGATGCTCAGCAATCCCACATGGGGAAGAAAGATGCAGTATGAGATCCCAACCGTGGGCAAGCCAATCCCTCGACATGAATCCAACAGGACTCAGCTGGTACATGGAGACGAAATTCAGAAAAACATCCCTCAAGAACACAAGTGCAATAGCCCAAGGGAAGTGCCATGCAAAGATGGGAATCACACCCTATTCATAAATAGCACAGCATTGCATCATCTACTATATAAAATACCCAATTGTGTGTTGCTTTTCTGTATATCAGTATATTTATGGTCTGTATACAGATGGGAATGTAGAACATACAAGCTGCACAGAGCTTTTGTCAGCTTCCTAAAGGGATCCCTGCCCATATTAAATGGCATCAAAGCATAGCACAGCACACAATAATAAATATAAATAATAAATAACAATAAATGCATTAAATTAAAAAGTATGCCAGAATAAACAAACAAATGACAGGTCTTGCATGCCACCTCCGGCATGTTTAACACAACTCATCCCCTTTCTATTGTGCCCCAAAGGAACAGCCTAGTATAAAACTGTACTATGTGTTGAGTATAGGACTAGGAGTCAGTACAGGTTGGTAGAGACAACAGCCATCCACTTTAAGATACATTAAACAAAGCAACTATGCTTTTCATATTACTGTGGACTTCTAGAGATAGTCATTTATCAGTCGTGTTCATATCTGGAGAATGCAATAACATAATGTTCATCCCGTTACAAATGGCATATGCAATAGACAACGCATCACGTAAACAGAAATGAAGCCAAGGCTCGTTCTATACTCCAGGTGTATATTGAAATAATAAAGTACTGTAGAATGAAGGTCCAGAGTTGCCCACCTTTTACCTATATTGGCTACACTGTTATGGTAAGGTACTAAAATAACACAGAGACTGATTTTACAAAGAATATACTAAAGTACAAAGATATACAATTGGAGTTTTCCTGTGGTAAAAACAACCACAACCGTACTCTCATGTTCTCGATTCTGATAGGTACTGCAATGTTACCAATTAGTTCAACAACATCATTGAAATATTTCAAATGTTTAGACACAGACTTTTTTTTTTTTTTTACCTCCACTACCAAACAGTAAACAACATCCATTACATCCTTACCTGAAAGCTGTTTTGAAGTACGAAGATCATCCTCTGCGCAAGACTGGTTGTTTTCCATGTGTTATTGTTCACTTTTGTTAAATTAAAAATACAGTTTTTGTACTGTTGTTAATTACTAACCTATTCAAACCACAGCCTCTAGTACCTGAGCCTTTTCTACGAATATCTTGCCCCGCCCTTAATTATTTTCCTTTAATTTTACAATAAACAAATATGTTATTCAAATATGTGGCCGATCGCAATAAATCCAGAATAAACCTAACCATCACCAACCGGTTGAAATGACAATGGTGTCCGCACAGTTAGTGTCATTAGGTATGTTAACAGGAAAAAAACATCTTGACAGCAGTTAATGATCTGGGGTCAGGGCAGTATAGATTGAGATGAGAGTTGAACGCGAGTGGTTATGTTTTTAGGAGTAATTTCTGAAGCACTGTGTTGTTTTTTTTGTTTTGGCTTGTTGCTGTATCTGCGGTGAACTAAAGTGTCATATTTTGTCTCAAAACCGACAAAAAATAGTAGAGTCTGCATTAATCCGCCAGACACGGTACATTTCACATCTGCTGAGTTGCACACTTCGCAAGTAACACAAGTTTTACACACAAGCAGATGAGTCAGTATGACGACGCCATAATTCAAAATGCGAAACCGAGTAACTGAAAATATTGTAATGATTTAATATCCTGCTTTAAATGTATAATGACTGTGAAACATTGCATACTTCTGAATATCCACCATATACTAACAGTTTACCTTCTGCTGGGTAGAGTCAGTGATAATTTAGTCCTCTTGCTGAGACAAATCGAAAGCATTTTTTATACTGAAAAAAAAAAATCCTGTAAATAATTCCCATTGAGTCCCTATTTTACCATTGTAACTAATGCATGCCATCGTTAACCATGGACGTCAGATTCATTATATTTCATTACTTTGACTTCTTCAAGTATTACGTCATCACTAGAGGTGGGAGGAGGTAAAATTGGCCAAACCCTGATGACGTAATACTTGAAAGCCCTCCTTGTATCTATTATATTATTAGTAGTCGTAGTTATAGTAGTAGTATTTAGTAATTTAGCAGATGTTTTGATCCAAAGCAACTTACAGATACAAGCGAGTGAACTATGCATCAACATCTGCAGAATCGCTTACAATAGGACCAGGGCAGACTGTGGGCAAGCCACTGTTTGTGTTGATAACTCTCTAGTGCACCTTCGGTGCTCCAAAATTCATCACAAAGAGACAAACTAGATTTAAAACAAGACAAGTTCTCTGTTCATGGGTCCAGGCAGCTGGCACAAGTATTCCATCCAAGGTCATTTGTCTGCTTGCTGAAGAGTGGAGAGATGACATGTACACACACCTGCCCTTGAGGACGTATCAGGCAGCAATGGGCCCCTGGCTTCCTTCTGTCTAGCTGACAGTGAGAAATACTTGAGGAAAGAGAGCCAAAGACTATCTGTGTGCAGAACTGCTGCAAAATCGCCTTATGGCTTATGCATTATGCACATATTTTACAGCAAAGGTAAGATTGGTGTTTTAAGCCAGTTTAGCTGTCTCATAATAATTATACACAATCCAAAAGATCTATAGGAGGATAGGAGACTACTGTAACATTTATAAAGAAAATAGACAAGCACACTCACTTTTGCTTTCTGTTATTTGCGTTTCCAGGTTGTGCAATTTTAAAATAAAAACAAATAGGGTTGTCTTGGTTGCTTAGAGACAGCTCAAGGCATAATCTTGATGACGTCAATTCAGCAGGTCAAGCTACGGTAAAAAGCACCTTCTGATATTCTGATATATCTACATTTGTAACAAAAAAATGAAACATAACTACAACGATAATAGAGTCGAGTCATATGCAACAGAGATGACTTTTCTAAACCTGCTGAATGTACGTCTTGTGGAGAACTATACCTGTAAATGTAGATCACAACTGCTGATGGGATGTTAATATGCTGTTTAGGAATTGTTGAAGTCAGTAAGTGCAGCAGAGATGTCCAGTATCATATTGAAGGCTTTGCACAGGTCATTATTGATCAGGATGTCATTCGGAATGAAAAAAAAGGTTCTATGCCAGGTAGAGACCGGAATTTAAACAATCTAAAAAGTATGTGAGTGTGTGGAGCTTAACAAAAGGCCAAAATACTGCTGCAGTATACATTTATAAAAACAGAACCATTCAGAATAACTGCAAACATCAGAAAAAGAAAGGCAGGGATACAAAAAATACAGTAAGTCATCTAGTGACTGAATTACCGCCCGCAGTGGGTTAATTGGTTAACCTTTTTCACCCACATCATAGAAATTATAAAATGCCTAGCTGTTTAGCATAACTGTCAGCTTCTGCTTCAGAGCGCCCCAGGACTGAACGTCACGGGTGATTGTTCAGGTCAGGACAGAAGTGAATATTTGGAAGCTCACATAGCCCTCTCCTCATTTTGCCAGTCTGTAGCTGAACACTCAAAAAAGATTACAAGCTAGGGGTCTGTAAGCAACTCATCTAGTAAAGGCTCTGCTGTGTGGTGTGCAGGCTGAGTCATATAATCAGGGAAGCGCATCGTGCATCCTGGCTGTGCGGAGTTGCTGGTCTTTGGTGGGGATTCTACAGGGTATGTGGCATTAGCTCTGGCTCTGGTTATGGATGCAAAACTGACAGGGACTGTTTCTCCTCATCATGTTGCAGTGGAGCCTACTGGCCAGGTGCCAGGTGCTCAAAGGGCTTTGTCCTCTAGAGGCCGGTAGATTGCAGACATACGCTCGTGAGTGGGTGTAAAAAGGGAGAAAGTCAGGGGGTAAAATAATACAGCAATGTAGAATCCTAAATAAATTGAATTAAAGAAAATCACAAGCTAAACAAAAGGGCACATTTTTTTATCAAAATGAGATGAAACACTGAACAAAAATACCATACCAAAGTGACATGGATAATGTTACTTTGTCCTACTAAAGATGGAAAGGCATCTTGATTAAAAGGTCTTTAAAGGTCTGGAGTGTCAAAGGGAAGTGCACACTCTGCCCTCTGCTTTCCTAGGCTTCTTTCAACCCCTTCCAAAGCCGCAGAGCAGTGCCATGACTCAGCAGGTTAAGGCAGATTTATTGCACACTCTTGCTTTATGGCTGCATCTGCTTCTCATTAAAAGGTTTTAAAGCAAGCCACAACTTTTATTTATATGAACAAGTGTGCCTTTAAGAGAACCTCAGCACTGTCTGTGGTGTGCTCTTATTCTGATTAGCTGTTAGCCACACCACACCACTATACATTTTGAAGGATACAAGGAGGGGATTGGTACCTTAAAGGAATACTTGATACCCTTTGAATTTTTGCACCAGCATATTTTAAGTCTGGACAGGGTGGAATTTCTGTAATGACTCCAGTACATAAATGACCAGTATGGATGCACCTGTGATTTCTCCCATCCTGAAACAATGAGAGGCAGGGTGCGAGAAATGAAAAGTATGCCTTTAAAGAAAATACAGTATGCCAGCGCCATTTAAATTTTTTTTTTCTTACCCATCTGCTGGCTTTTACGAGGTTTGCAGTCATTCTAAATGAAAATGAGCAGGTGTTTTTCTGCTTTCAAAAAATGTTAGTAAAGGGGGTCGAGCGACACTTTGGCTCAGGCACTCCTGTGGGTTAGGGAGGTAAAACCGTCAGGGACTGTTTCTCCTCATCGCTCTACAATGTACCCTGCTGGCCAGGTGCCCAGTTAGCTCAGAGCAGACACCTGCAGTGCTGGCCTTTGTCCTCCAGAGGTCGGTAGCTCGCTGACATCCACTCTCAAGTTCCTGGGTGAAAAAGGAAGCTGGCTTGGTCGTGGGATCGGAGGACACCCACTGAATCTTCGGGTCTCCTGTGGGGAATTGCTGTGGTGAGGAGAAAAGCGAATAGGCATTCCAAATTGGGAGAAAATTGATGGGAAAAAATTATAATTGGACATACTAAATTTAAAAAGAAATTAATGTTGGTAAATTACAGAAGCATTAAAAATATGCCCCACAACATGTGTACACTTGACATCACAATTAATAAACAAAATGTATACTTTGATAGCGTTAACAAGACTAGATTGTGTTGCTCATGATATAAATATCAATTAATCAGCAGAAAGCATGTTCCCAAGAAAGACTATTTGAGGTTTTGCAGTATGACTGAGCATTTCTGCCATGCAGGTCTCTTCACTGTCACTCATGTGAAAGCAGGAGCCCTTCAGATGGATTGTCATTGACATGCTGGTTGTCATTGCAGGACTTTTGAACACAGGATCAGATGATGGTTACTGTAATCCAAGTACTGTAATGCAGTACCCTCTTTCCACATTTCATTGCTTATAAGTGGCACAGCGTCATAGAAAATGGAAGGCTGGCTTTCAAATGGTTTCATAAATTGGGATCTTTGTCGCTAACTTCTTAGTGGAAGTGCGATGGAAGGCATAGAACGGAGTACAGCTTCACAGGGACTAGATCAGAAGCCTTTTGAACAGGTATGAGATCCTCTTGACAAGCAAGTCTGTCACCGAAGACCACACCTTGATAGAAACGGAAGCATGATTTCCATTACATGAGAGTAGGTGTTAAAACTTCATGCTGATATTGGACTCAGCTCTCGCCAAGATAAGCACCAACTAAGACATGGCTTCTTTTACTGTAAACTAATGTGATCATCTGTGTTTCCTTCCATCTGATGATGTAGATATCCTTCTGCCTGGTTTTGATGGCTGAAGTGTAATGCTGGCTCCAGGGATCAGCCTATTTTGCCTCCCTGGCGCATCAGCAGACACAACGGCTGCAATGCTGGCTCCAGGGATCAACCACAGTGCGGCCGTGGTTGCGGCATTCTTCTCATGGCTATCTGGTGAAACCTGGACCAAAGCGTCCCTTTCCATGACAGTGATGGAGGGTCAGCAACCTGATTCTCAACAAGAGTGCATGCATATTATTATGCTAAACCCATGGCAGCCAACATAACAGTGTAACCTCAACCTGGGGTGTTTTTAACCTGGGAAGAGGTACAGTATGAAGCATGTTTTAATACACAAATTCAGTTTTATTAGAACTTGAAACTGAGTACAACAAACTAACCTGCTTATAGTGATGGCTAGCTTTGGGATTTTTTATTTTATTTTTATGATTGGCCATTTAAAAGATACAACATGTGTGACTAGTCTTCCATTATTTCAGGAATGTGTACATGTTTGGTAGGGGAGCACAACTAAAACGGTAGGGATGGAGGTGGAAAACATGAACATTAAATATTGAAAAACAAAAGAAGAAAAAGAATATATTAAAAAAGAAAAATATTGACGTAGTAGTTCTCTCCAAATTGTGCTATTGTTGACTACAGTGGTTGGATGGAGGCTTATGTTTTCCTGTAGTTCAGCTTTATTGAGTTTAGAATGGCTTTAGGGAAGGTAGAGGCAATAATTCAGCAATGGTAATACAACAATGTTAATCAAATATAGTGCTTTCAGACATATCACCAGGTTCTCTGGAATAGTTCAGAAACTCTCAGGAGTCATTTTTCTATAGATTTTTACACCTAAGTCAATAGACTCTGTACATGTTTCTGTAGTTTTTCTTTCACATTATTTAGTATTATTATTATTTGTTTATTTAGCAGACGCCTTTATCCAAGGCGACTTACAGAGACTATGGTGTGTGAACTATGCATCAGCTGCAGAGTCACTTACAGCTACGTCTCACCCGAAAGACGGAGCACAAGGAGGTTAAGTGACTTGCTCAGGGTCACACAATGAGTCAGTGGCTGAGGTGGGATTTGAACCGGGGACCGATGCAACACAGCTTCAAATCGACACGGCACACATTATCAGCAGGCACCCAAAGGATCTCAATGAACTGCATTGATGAGTTTATGCATTTTCTTGACTCGCATGTCAATGTTGACCAAAGTGTGCAAGTTATGATGAGATGTATATATGAGACTAAATGACCTGGTTGAATTGACCTTTTCTAACGTAGCGGTCGCTCTCATGATATTTCTGACTCTGCCAGTGACAGTCTACGAGGCAGAGCATTGCTTTTCAAAAATGAGCTTAATAAAGAACCGACTGAGGTTGACAATGGCTGTTTCCATTGAAATGTCGAAGAAAATCAATGTTTATGCGCATCTATGGTTATTCACAAAAAAATAAACAAATACTAGGCCGTTTCCATTAAAATCCATTTCTAGCGTATAAACTGGTCAACGTGGTGACATCATGAGCGGGACTAAGGTTATTTGCATGAAATAAATAAGTACGCTAGAAAATTGTTCGCTAGGCCATTTCCATTGCATTTCTCTACTTTAAACAAAGACAAATATTTGCGTTTGTTGTGAATATCTAGCTAAAGGGATTGACTGGTTTAATGAAGGTTTAATTAGGTAGTAAACGCATTGGAGCCCCACACCGAATCCAACCTAATGTGTATTAAATTATACCTAGCATGTTCGAATTCTTAGGTAAATTAATGAAACAAACAAGTGGACATCCCTTTTCAGCATCGTGCTGTAATATCATTATTTTCTCTTGTTTCAATTCATGAAATAAACACACAAATAAAACTCAATGCATTAGCATGAACAGTTTAAAACTAAGATCAGAACAAGAAAGGACAGGTACTGCTATGACCAAAAGTTTTGAATCAACTACAATTTTAGGATTGAGACATCATTTAAAAATTTTTAAAAAAAACTATATTGTAACAGGGTCAAAATGACCCGTTATTTCACATTTTTATTTTGCACTTTATTTATTATTTGTATATTTTGATTTGTGCTCGTTTTCTTTGATAGGGCACTTTCACTGATTTTGTAGCACTTTATTGTTCCTTCCTCACTCAGCTAATTAATTAATGACCCAGCAATTGAAAATACGCACCTGACTATAAATACCCCTTGATTTTAGTTTTTCAGGATGGCCATCCACCGTTTGTCTTGTCTGTGTTTGTTTGTGTGTGTAGGAGAGGGGACCTGAAACGGAACGAAGACGAAAATAAACGGTAAACCTAGTACTTGTTGTTGCTGCTGCTGTGATGATGATGATGATGATGTCGTTAGGAATAATGTTTATCGATACCCCCTCCTCTGCACTCGCTGGCGTTTTGTGTTTGTTTTTAAACCGGTTTTTATGTTTTGGATTTTTATTGTGATTTTAAACAGAACTCTTGTTTGGTTGTTTTTTTAGTACAATGTGCTATTGTAGCTATTTTAATGATCTGCTGCTAATTCTTAATTCTGTGCAATAAAACATTATTTCTAATACCTGTTCTTCAGTGTTTCCCTCCTGTTCAGCACACATTTTAGTCCTTGCTTTATTTCCCACATTTCAGTTTTACTGCTGATGTGATATTTTCCTTAACTGAAAGTGTGGGTTGAATATTTCCAATGAAGGGGAGGGTGGTTCCAAAACCACAGATCAGCATGCTGGAGGGCGTGGCTCAATAATGTTGTATCTGCAGAGGTATAAAGTAGAACAACTTTGTGTAGATATCCAATAAGAGTTGCTTTTTAAGACAAGTTAATAATAGAAAATATTATATAAATGAAAAGTTGAACTAAACAATGCTAAGGGGCAGTGGAAAGTGTATTGTCAAGCAATAATAACCTAAAAAACTACACCTTTTAAGCCATAATGGTAAGAACCGAAAACATTATTGTCTAATACAAGGTTTAGCATTGTTGAACAGTAGCTGAACCTAAGACCTAACATGGTATTAAATAATCTCATAGCAAACAAATCATAAATGCATGAATAAACCTTTCAGTAAGTTTAACAGAATGAAATACATCTGCATTTAATGGATAGAAACTTAACTGTACTATAAGTTACTGAAGTGAAGAAAATATCTAGAAGACTTAACTACCTGCTGCAGTCCATTATTAATCAATTAGTGGGTTCATATTCTAGCTTTTAAAAGATTCAGGGATCATTCCCAAAGGTGTGAATCCTGCAGTCAGATCTCTTCATTACTGAAACCATTAGGGAATTTCAGGGAGAACCTTGGTTTGGAAATGTTTTAATTATGCATTATATTTCATATCAAAGTATAGAGAAGGTTTGTCACAAAGTGTGCTTCTTTTCATAAGCCAGAACAAGCAGTCCACATAGTGAATAGAGAAAATGGTTATATCACAGCTATCATAGCTAAATGATTAATTTTCTTTAGATTCACTTGTATATAATGTTTCATGCAGGTGACTTTTAAAAAGTTTCAAGAGGTTTCAATCATGACTAATCTCTAAGTACAGTGGCAAGTGCATGTAATCATTAAATTGTAACCCTGCAATACTCTCCCCCAGTGGAGGTATCCCATCTATCAGTAAAAAAATACCACATAGAATAAATGCACTGTAGAGTGATGCAGTAGGACACGCTAATGCTTAAACTCTGGTGTAAAGCTAGTCTTTGCTCTTCTGAGGCCACAGTAGTGCTTCCAATGTCTAAGCTAGTGATGACTGAAACAGAAAATGATATACAAAGTGAATCAAGACAACCACAAGAATATGTAACGTAATGGATTCTGTCACTTGTTGGTGAGATGAGAGGAGGGTAAAAGCTCTATGAACCTGGCTAAGATGTTCGTCCCTGCCTTGTTAAAAAGACATTAGTTAAGGTAACTGATATTTAATACCCAGATCAAGTTCCTCTTAAATGTTAGAATGCCTTCAGATTTATGCTGTGATGGCAGATGACAATAATCATAACACATTAAAACAGAAATATAGCAGTTAATTGCTATGCTAATGCTTCATGAATGTGGCCTACAATAGTGACCGTAACATTTGCAGCGATTAAGAAACAATATACTGAAGCACAAATGGCTTCTGGCACGACTTGCCTGTAGGCCATCCCTTCCAATCACTATATTTATGCATGCCAGAAAGAAACTCAGCTCAGATGACAGGCTTAATAAACTGAACTGTTAATGACTGGAATGTAAAAATAAAACTGCAGAATGAAAAAAAAATCTTATTGAAGTTTTAAATTGTTTCTAAGAATTCATCTGAAACCTAACAAACTGACCTGAATAACACGGGGGGAGGGGGGGGGGGGGGTATTAAGGATAATAAGGAAGAGCAGGGACCATTGCTATCTTTGCCTTGGCAATGATGCCACGTGTCCATACTGTATAAGCCAATCACCATGTTGAAACATTGCCATGTCCCTTTTCTTTAAGCTCAGTGAATAGACACATATATTTCTGCCAATTCTACTTCTATAGTCCCCTTTCTGTTTCCATGGAAACATGTTTGGCCTCAGGGACAAATGACTCCTATGTAATGTGGACTGATTCTCCCAGCAACTCATCCTGACCAGCAAGGCTGGCTTTAGTATGTCCCACTCCTGGCAAGCAATCTACCACCCTTTCAGGCCATGGTTGTAAGCTGACAACTAGCTGCTTCACTGGGGTGAACAGAGACAAACTGACATGTGAACTTGCAGCTTCCCCGACTGTATGCAGAGATCTTAACACCTGACTGTGTTAGTGTGCCACCGCATTAACTCATTATTGAGGTCTTCATTGTCCACTGGCTGGGAAAGGCCTCTTTTATATAATATCTAATGCATCAAGGATTGATGCCATTCTCAGTACATTAATAATGTCACCTCCTGCAAACCAAAAACAAATGGCATTGAACCCCGCCTGAAACTAAATACTGTATATATATACTGTATATATACTGTATATATATATATAGAGAGAGAGAGTACTGAATGATCATTCATGGTATACAGCTAGCAAAACAGATAGCAGAGGTATTTCCACGCACAGGCTTTAATCTATACTTGTTTGTGTATAGGGCACCGTAAATAAATCCAGTTCGGATTTGACACATTCCTGAGACATATGGTGAACCAGAGCCATGATTTAAAAGATATTTCTAGTTTTCTTTTTCTCCGCGTCTTTGGTTTATTACAGCTTCTCCGCCTGTTGTTGCTAAATGATTTAGATCTTGAGTTAGTTCCCGGGGGAATTACGACATTTTCTCCTATGACCTCTTGACATTAAACCAGATCCTGACTGGTTGGAATCTTGGTTATGAGGATTATGGGATGTTAGGACAATTGAAACCACATTTCTTACAATAAATTTAGCTGATTTAAAATGCAGTTTAGCTATTTCAAAACCTTGTCTAAGTAAAGGTAAAGCTTTTATGAAAAGACCTCTAAAAATACCACCAATACCCGCCCCATACATTACAGGGCCCCCGCTAAATACTGCCAATTAATTTCCGGCTTGAAATTTTTGTAGTAGATTATATAAGGATTAGAACCCCCATAAGGTTTCACAACAGTCATTTTTTCTTTTATCAATTATGTATAAAAATTAGATGGTAGTAGTTATTTTCTTGACCACGGCTTTGGTCTCGTCGTCCAGCTCTTCTTGGATTTGCTGTAGTTTCTCTCTTATGTAGAGCTCCGGCCTTAATTCTTGTAAAATGTCATCCAGCAGTTTCTTGATCTTGGTCAAAAAGGGGTGAATACTGAAACAAGCAAGAGCTTTAGACGCCAGAATCTGTAGCCATGGAATGTACATTTTTTCTAGTATTATTTCAAAACGGTTGTTGAAATATTCAGTATCAGCTTCGAAAAGGCAACTATGTCTTCCCTCGCAATCAAGGTGTCATAAAAGCATTTTGACAGGTTACTACTCAGCATGCTTAACCTGTCAAGTGTAGAGTCAAATAAACCGCTGCATTCGAGGACCTGAAATACCTGTGTGAGCCTGCCTTCTTTTCTCACGCAACACTTCAGTATTTTAGCAACAGCAGTATTTGTCTGATTCATAAATCTTATCAGCTTACTGAAATAAAATCCACTTTCAATCTTTATTTATTTATTTATTTATTTATTTATTTAAAATGTAGTGTGCTCAATTATTTTCTCCCTGTGACAGGATAGCATCACACCCAAGGTTGTTTACTGGCAGGAAGAAGACCCAGAGGCAGAAAGCTGCAGTTTTAAAGAGCAGATGCACACTTTTATTAATGAAACAAACAAAAAGAAAACAAAAAAACAAGGCAGAGGGGCCAAAATGAACGGTTCAAACAAAATACAGGATCAAAACAATATTTACCCTTAGGCTTGGCAGTAGCCTTCATTAAAGGTTCTCATAGTAATGCTTCTCCCCAAAGGATATAGTTTCCTTTATATACATGTGGCCATTCTCCAATTAGCAGTCAAATTAACTTACATTCAAAATAAACCAATCTTTATTTAAACCCACTACTAAAATCATACACTCACACACACTATTGGCACATGCAGGGCTTACTCCTCACTGCAGCAATTCCCCACACAGCTCAGGAGTTCCGAAGGTTCAGTGGGCCTCCGATCCCACGACCGAGCCAGCTTCCACTTTACACCCATGATGGAGACTGGATGTCAGTGAGCTACCAGCCTCTGGAGGTTGAAGGCAAGCCCTGCAGGTGTCCGCTCAGAGAGCAGGGTTTGCAGTAGTGAGAAGCAGTCCCTGACGGTTTTGCCTCCCTAACCCACCGGAACGCCAGAGCCAATGCGACACTCCCTTCAGAACCCCCAGTAAAGACTGTCGACTCCACACATCCAGGGCGCGAACCCACAGTGTATGAGTCACCCTGCACACCACGATGCTGTGCTTTTACCAGATGAGCCACTCTGGTATCCCTGATCTGAAAGTTTTTTACTGAATAAAAGCTTATAACTGATTAATCAATTTTGACAGCCCTGAATAGATGCCAGTACTTGTTTCAAAAGAGCAAACCACTTCACCAATGCGATGGTACCAGAAACTGTTATCCATGTTATCGGAATGACAAATGACTGTGGTAGGATTTTTTTCCACCCTATTTTTCAACTAAACTTATTCCTCTGGTTGATTCAGTATCTTTGTGTCCTTGAATACAGAATAGTCTCCCCTCCTTCAAAAACTAGAACCATAACCTTTTACACTCTACAAGTGCACAGCTGACTTGCTGTACTGAAGAACTTCTTAATTCAGCTCTGAGTATTGACTGGCACTGCACATTCCTAGTCGGTGAGGCTGTGCCTTCAAGACAAGGTTCGTCCCGGGAGAGATTACCTCTCAGAGCCTGGGGATCAGCACTTTGCCATTCACGTTCAGTTCAAACTTTAATTAAAAAAACATGTATTTCCTAAAGCAAGAAGATAGATGTTCTTTATGATTTCTGAAAATGAATGAGAGCTTTGAGCAAGTTTGTTAATTCAGAAGCTATCTGCATAGGCATAGTAGTGGTGCAGTGATACAGAAGCATGCTTTTGGAATATTAAGGTAGGTGATACATTTTATGAGGGTTTTCTAAAAGTCTTAATGCAAGTGTTGGAGGAAAGACTGTCTTGAATGCAGCCAATAAAATAGAAGACATCTGTGATGATTGGAATCCCATTAGTCATATATAGCAATGGGAAAGACAATCATTATGAAAGGAATAAACCCATTTTAATATTTTAAACTAGTAAGAAATTATTCAAAGTATTTCTACATACAAGTTGTTTCATGCTATTTAGCCTTTTCCCATGCACTCATTGCTAAATACAACTCCAAGACTTAATTTCAATTATCTTAAAAGTGAAATAACATAATAAAAACCAAAACACCAACAATGCCAAAGAATCATTTCCTACTGTCACAACATCCATTCAAACCTATATTCATGTGAGTTTAAAGGCTGTTTTTATTGAAGCATTTGGCAATGGGTGGGTCATAACAGAACATTTTAAATAATAGCAGAAAACTTTTACAGAACATTTTTAATAGACAGATAAAATCTATATGTCATTTAAATAAGATAGTGGAAGCCAAGCTGTTGTGGGCGACTTATCTAACTTGTTATATCATCAGTAGGGGCACCTAGTGCTGCATCTGGCAAGAACAGCTGCAATGTCATGACATGGTATAAATGAGTCCATCTTCTGTACCCATAATTGCTTCAGGCACATAGTAGATGCATATAAGGATGACATCAGTGTCAGTAGTTTGAACTCGTTTTGGACACAGTATGCAATGTTAGAGAATATCCTTGTGTCTGCTTCTTCAAGCTTCTCATAAGAAAGTTCTGGCACTTGCATGACTTGTTCTGAAGTGAGCTGAACTGCATATCCAGGATTGTTGAAAATGACCATGCGTCTCCTATGTAGCGGAGAAGATTGGATTTATTTTGGGGATTCTTGATAAAGGTCTTCCATTCAGGAATGGCAAGAGAATTGCATGGCTCATACTCTTCACTCTTTCCATGTGTCTTTATTCTCCTTTCTCTTCACTTTTCAGACTTTCTGCTGGGCTAACATCGTATCTATCTCTAACAAAACTGATGCAGTCGCACAGTTTAGGCTTAAGGTGAAGTATTTTTTTTTTGATACTCATCCTGCAAGTCATTGAAAGTGATGCCGTCAAGGTGCTGGTAATGCTGCAGAAAAGCCATAGCATCTACAACCAATATTGTTTTTTTCATCTCCAGGATTCTCCTAAGTGCTTCTTAAGAAATCTGATTTGTTACCTTTCCGCATAGCATAGCCTTGCTGAAAGTCTAGTTCAGGTTCAAATAAGGAGGAGGGATAATTTGTCCATCCATAGCTAAAAATAGACAACTTTTTCTCTTCATCCTTGTGCAAAGTACAGGCTTCTGACAACTGCGCTCTTTTCGACATACATGGATTTTGCTTTCTGTGCAGTAGAAGAAGTCTTTTTGACACTTGCAAATGTTTGAAGCTTCACAACTTCTACTTTTTCACTGCCACTGTTTTGTGTATAAACTAAAGCTGTAAGTCCTGTCTCTTTGGCTTTCACAAGGTCATGTGATTCATATTTTTGGCCAGTAGAGATGTTCAGTAACTCCATGACATTACAACAAAATGAACCAGATCTTGTATTTTCCTGAGGGTGTCTGCATTTTTCTATGCTTGGCATTCTGAGACTTCCTTGCATCCTTTTCTGATATGGCCACTGTGAGCTGCAGGATGCTCTGAGAAAGTAATGACAAACATTCAAGTGGTCTGCTTCACGTCTCAAAGGATTCCCAATGCAATGCAAACATAGCACTATGAACCAAGCTATCTGCCCTCAGCATGGCATAGTAATCTCTGCCTTCCATGATCTTATTTGCTTTTCCAGGGAAACAAACATCACCTTCCACAAGTATGTCTTTAATTCCAGTTGTACTCATCAAGTATACAATGGCACCCATAAGGTTTAGGGCAATATGAAAGCCACCCATACAAAATATCACATTGTTGTACTTCTCTGTTTTCTTTGTTTCTAAACCAAGGGCAACCACAAACAGAAACTGCTGCTGCCAAGCATTCCCTAAAAAGTCACAACTAGCATTGCGCTTGTCTAGTACATTTCACCCAAGACTTCCGACTTGTTTGCAACTTGTTTGCAACATGTGCAACACTTTAGTAAACCTACCCATCTATTGACCTTTTTTACCATGGTTTCTGCATGTTTTAAAATATGCTTTACCATACTGAATCTCTCTGGGCTTTACAATGCTTACCCAGAAATATATATCATTTTCAAGGGGATCCTGGAAAGAGAAGGCAGCAAGAAATACCTTTATAAAATGAATGGCGAAAAGAGACAAATCATTCCAATCAAAAACACTTAAAACAATCTAAAAACAGTAATACAAAATAAAAGCAAAAAAATAAAATACAACGATTCCAATGTACATGCTCCTGGTCATAGTCAGTATTTACAGGATTTGCAGCTCTTGTCAGATTTCAAATCCATATTTCTGAGTGATTTAAAAAGGCTTTGTGAAGAGGCTGTTTTTATGTTCAAAGGCAATGAATTCCAAAGATGAGATGCTTGATATACAAAGGCAAGCTGGCCCATATTAGATCTCAATTGAGGGATTTGTAGTGCATAGGTAGGGTTACATGTCTCATTGTGTGCCCCATTCAGAATCCTGGAGGAGTTTTTTTTCACTTTGATTAATTACCGATAGTTCATATGAGATTTTTATAGCCCAGCCATAAACTGTCTAGAAATGTTAATAAGCATAGAACCACGTGTAATTAATCTAAACAGATTCTGATTATAGTAACTCATGATTTTTGTGAATAGGGCTCAGAATGACTTATACAGGAATGGACCAATAATAATAATAATAATAATAATAATAATAATAATAATAATAATAATAATAATAATAACAATAGAAACACCTCCAATATACAGTACTGTTTTTATATGCATTATAGAAAAGCTGCTTCTCCCTCTTGCAGTCATGATCCACAAGCAGGACAGCCATATCCAAGATGAGGTTTAGAATTGTATTGTCCATGTATATTTAATAAACAGTATGTTGCACCTAGTATATATACCTAGATCATAATATATGTTCACTATGAAACAATCCTTAAATGTATGTATAAAAGGGGACACTTTTGTAAGATTTCATAAAATATGTGACATATAAACGATTATAGGTATTTTTAACGTATGCAGTACAGTACATTCTCATGAATACTGTACCAGGAATCCATTGAGAACAGGCTCGCTCAGACTTTAAACAGCTTCCTCATTTTCTTACTAAGCTTACAATCTACCCCTTCTCTTAATTTAAAAATTCAGTCCTTATTCTCTAGTGGAAGTTTCTGAAATTGATGATGACAGTAAGTGGCACATTGACTGTCAGACCTTAGAACTTAAGGTTAAGGTTCTACATTTAAATTCTAAACAGGAATGCTTTATTATTCATCCCCAAAAGATGTGCAGCAAATTAGTATGGCAGTGCTGGGAGCCAGTCTGCACTCTATGTGCTGACACTGGGGCTCTTTTAAAAGGGACTTGACTGCTATGATTCAAAAAGTTCCTAAGGGCTTTTCCCTATTTTTGTTTTTACGTAAACTCATTTTTCAATGCGTCACACTGTTAACACACTGATAGCTGGCAGTCCCCTGCTGCCGATCACCTCATCCATGTTACCCTCTTCCCATCTGGACCATGAATGCACAACCAAAAGTTTTTCATAACACAATTGCACAGGATGGTGCAACGTGGAAAATCCTGGCTTGAAATCATTATGATGCCTTATGACTACAAGCCTGAGTCAGATATCCTGTTTACAAGCATATGGTGCAGCAGAATGTTTTCAGTAGCTCGGGAGTGTGGGCTCATTTTTCATCTCTTGACAGAAAGTAATATTTCAGGGCAAAATGCTTGTTTGAAAGTTGTATGGCTGTAATTGAAAGCGTAATCGCTTTGTAATTGTTTGCCCCTGCAGTGGGTGTGAATGTGGCAAGAATAAAGGCTTTCATTTCGGTCAAATCAACACCTGGTGGGGAGGGGGTGGCATATATTTCTTGTGCAGAGCAGTGTAGACCATAATCAGTGTTAACAGGGGTGTTTTATTATGACAGCCCAACATTGCATAATAGGCTGCTGAAATTACAACCCAGGCATATTTCAGTTAAAATGATTGACACTGCCAGTTTCTATTAATTTGAACTGATTTATGCAGGGTGGCTGTCTAAACACTGATGCTGCTGTTCATGTGGGGGGGGGGGGGGGGGGGGGTAAAGCATGCTGGGGGTATTTGGATAGGGTGCTATTGTCACTGTCATTATCCAGACCACCAAAAAAGGTGAGCATTTAATTTCAGTTTGTATTTAAAAAATACAAAATGTAAAAAGAGACAGACAGGATAAAAAGGACATGGTCGAGATTACCAATAGAGCATGTGCTGCTACACTGCCCCAGGGAAAGCACAGCCAGAGCAGCAGGGATAACACAAGGAGCTGGAAAAGGCTACTGCAGATAGGCCCGAAGGAAGGGAACACCAAGACTGACAAACAATATTATGTAACCAAAAGGATAAGGAAAGTTAAATGAGGTTACTTTAATCAAAGAGAAATGTTGGGCCACAACACTTCAAAGGATACTGTTATAATAATAATAATAATAATAATAATAATAATAATAATAATAATAATAATAATAATAATAATGTCCCCTGATTTTCTATTTAAACTGCTTCATGAAATGTTCTGTACAATGTAAATCTAGCTAGCAGGATTGCAGGTCACTTACCGGGCACTGGAGGTCTTGTGGGTTGGTGTGGTTTAAAAACTGTAACATTTGAATATCTTCTCTGTATCGAGTTCCCTGCTATAGGAGCTGTAAGGAGCGGTTTACTCTGTGTTCCGTCTTTTAATCGGAACTAACAACGTTCTGTCAATGTACTGGTGTACCTAGCCAAGCAACCTGACCATTTCATGGATCAATGAATCAGTAATCCATGACAGACTGCATCTGTTCATTTACATGAGAGTCTTGCTACAGTTAGACATGGCGCCATGCTGATGTTTATAGAGCGGCCTCTTTCACTACTGTGAAGCCCAATTGAGAACAGCAGAAATGACTCCTGCACAGCTTCCTCACAAGTGATCTAACTGAACAAGGCTTGATTTGCAAGCTTTTGTTAAATAAAAGTTTTTTTTGTTTAAACTTAACAAATGGTGTAGTACATAATTGCATGCCCTCGTTTTTATGTCACAAGGAACGAGATCAAGAACATCCATCTAACTGGAGCACCTGAGTGCAGCTCAAGCTATTTAGGTTCAGTATTTTGATGAGCAGCTGGGCATTAATCTCATCCCTGACACTCCAGGGAATGAAGTGTAATGAAACGTACCAAACCATGTCACTCTTAAACACGTATGCCAGTGTGGCAAAGTGGTTTGCAGTGCACAGGTGTAGAGGTGATGCAGTGCTCAAGAGAATGACAACAACAATGTTTCTGGTGAAATTATGGTTTATTTGTAATCCAAAGTCACTTCACAACAGTAAATAATAATGATAACTGGCAATACACAATGATGCCTATCATTCAGTAAAGCCACGGGGTTCAGTCCCGAAACAATAAACACAGTATTTAATACACACACAATACAGAGACACGGTCACAGGTCCAAAGTGAGTGCTGTAGTGCTCATGGTGCAAATACAATTAATCGTGACACAAGTGCAGTGTTGTCCTTTGTTTTGTGCTGGCCTGTAGTGACAGCTCCGGATTGTGTTAACCAGCTGTGGCGGAGTATCGCGCCCCTATATATTTGTGCACTGTTTTTGTATTATTGTTTGCGGCGCAGATAAAAGCGCTGCGTATTTGTTATTGTCTTTGTATTTTTAAAAACCCCGTGAGGATGCTGTGACTGATCAGCTAGTGATTTATTTAGCTAGCTGACTGTCACGCATCCTTATTAAACTCGTGCAGACGGTGACCATCTCCCGAGTTAAATCATTGATTAATTGTTGCTAATCGGGAGATGGTCACTGCATATAAACCTGCAGCTCTCTACCCTCAGAGGAAAGTGTCAGAGGCGAGACGGGTTTTGAGCGAGCGAGAGTAAACAACTGCTAAGTATCGAGCTGGGGTAAAACCAGCACGCTTATTTGTTTATTTATATTTGTTTGGCCAACGTGCCCTTTTGTTTTGTAGTGTTTTGTTGTTTGTTTAAATCTTTTGTTTTTGTTTTATTACTTAATAAAAGCAGCTGAACGCCGTAGCGTTTCAGCTCTCATCCGTACTTCCTGAGTCTGTGTTTCTGGTCTGACGTCATCAGTGAAGGCATCCTGTTCACACCATCTAATAACAACAAACAAGTATATATTTAGACACAACAAAACAAACAAAACACTCACGATTTACAATACAGTTCTCCTTCTGGTTTAGCATTAACCATAACAAAGGAACAGATCACTCCTCCAATCCACGGCTGCCACATCGCTTCCCTTCCATCTCGATTATTTGGTGTACCGTAGCTACGGCCCCCTTCTAGATGACTGACTGCCACCAAACCCTGGGAATGAATTGTCTGGCCATGCAATCCAGGGTACTCTGTTCCCTTTAAACAACGCCCTGACAGGTCGGGAGGGAGATTCATCACCAAGAATCATTCTGTCTCTGTCACAGACAGTAACACACAATTAGAGCTATCAGCATGACGTGAAAAGTTGATGACCATGGCAGTATGTACAGAATAGTATCTATGAACAGAATTGTGTAACTAAAGAATGTGTAAATCAAGTTTCATCAGAATTAGAGTGTAACTCAAGATACACGTAGAAATGTAAATGTGAGATACGGACGGGTGTACAGACAGTGAGACGCATATTATTATTATTTGTTATTATTATTTGTTTATTTAGAAGACGCCTTTATCCAAGGTGACTTACAGAGACTCAGGTGTGTGAACTATGCATCAGCTGCAGAGTCACTTACAACTACGTCTAACCCGAAAGATGGAGCACAAGGAGGTTAAGTGACTTGCTCAGGGTCACACAATGAGTCAGTGGCTGAGGTGGGATTTGAACCGAGGACCTTCTGGTTACAAGCCCTTTTCTTTAACCACTGGACATATGTATGACCGCCTCCACTCTATCCATCTCCAAGAGTTTCATCCCTTGCAAAGGATAATAATCTTCTCAATAAATACAAATCGATCTGAACATTCTCTGCACACCTCTAATAGTTGTGGTTCGTTAGGCTTTAAAATGTTAACAGCGTATGAACACAGTGAAAGTTTACACATTTGATATATAAATGTCCTGCCGGTCAGGCAGTTGAGAGGTTCGAGTTAGGAACTCCAAACACACCCTGAATTACCCTCGAATTGCCTGTCAGGCACATTCTTCAGCCAGGGAGCCAGCACAAAACACCCAGAGCACTTTAATCACAGCAGGGGGACAGCACAGCACCAACTTTCTTGAGCACTTGTGGATTATACTACTGTATTTTGTGAAACATTTTTGTTTGGGACTGAAAACCTGTCGTTTTACCCCCATACTGTTGCTGAATTATCAACCTGTTTGGACATTCACTCTTTTATACAGCACTCACATCCTGAGGCATTATAACTGGTCTGCAGGTACAGAATCTTTTCTGAAGCCTTTTTTTATTTAATATACTGTTAAGATAAATTATTTCTGGTCCTTCATTGAGGAAGTTGTTTTTATTATTTGTCAAGCAGTAAAACATGGTTTAATTTTAATAGCTTCAGTAGCAAACCAATTTTTTTTCTTTGGTTAAGGATTTCAGACTCCCAGTGTGAGGCAATGTCAAGCAATACCTACAGCTATTAAGACAAGACAAGTAACATTTAGATAGGCCAACAGTCACAGATAGACACTGCTGGTTAGTTCTTTGCTTTATTTACTCATTATCAAGAAATGGTCTGCTGTAAATCATTTTCTTTTAAATACAGTAAAGCAAATCTCTATAAAATGTCAAGTAGCTACAGCACAGCAGGAACGTCTCTCTGTATTGTATAGATGAATGGGTTTAAATCAATGCTGGGCAATTGGGCCACCAGTGGGTACAATTTAGACTTTCTGGTACACAATAGCCAATTAATTTTCATATCGCCTCCTTCATGAGTAACATTTTGTTCTTCGTGATGTATAAGCCTTTTGTCTGCCCCAGGGAAAGATCTGCCAAACAAATTCAATTAGGCATCAAAAGTGAATAGAATTATGCAAAGTTATGCACCATGGAATTTACAATTCCAAATTAGAGCCTTCTAAAAAAATGCATGGGACTTCAATACAGGCCTGAAGCTTCTGTCCTAGTTCTGACCAGTATAGTATATATTTGTACAAATATAACAGGGGAGACGACGACATTTTACGTTTAAATATTGAGAGAGGATGAGTAAATTGTCATATGGTGTATGCAGTATAAATCTTTGAAACAACAATAAAGAAAACTATACATTTCAAGAAAATAAATAATGATTAGGTCCTATTCACAAAACTTTAAGGAATGTTTTGCAATGAATCTCCTCCTAGCAGCTGAGATAATAATAGTAACATCAGCATAAGACCCATACTTACCTCTATAGTAACATCAGCATAAGACCCATACTTACCTCTGGACTATAGGACTTGCTCTTACGTTGAATGGTAAAAGGTTCATCTTTCAACCATACAGTTTGAGGTTCACAATCAGCAAGCCTTTCCATTCAATTTAATGTCAATTCACTACTGTCTGTTTTTTGAAGCCCAATTCCACTAAACGTTTTCAAATGTTTCATGTTTTTTTCCTTCAGTTTTCAAAGAACCGTTTAACCTCAGAGAATGTTAATGAACATTCTTAAAGTTTTGTGAATAGGGCCAACTAAGTACAACTATCTTGAGAAGCTATATTATTTTCAACCAGATTTAGAACTGTTTCACAGACATTTATTAATCAGGACAGTCTTTCACTCTGATTATCTTAAAATAATAAACGTCTTCTTTTTCAATCAATCACAGTAGAGGTATGGAACATGAAGTATCTGGAGCCAGATGAAATATACTGTGCACTTTTCACAGGGCCTCACCTTCAAATTGAAGTGTATTAAAACCTAAGCAGCAATTCACTGAAGTCGTTTGTGTGGAATTCCCATATTAAAAATGTTAATTGTAATTTTTCATGAGAATTTTTCACTTTATCGTTCTTTTTCAACTCCACTATGCATTTACTTTTAATTACCATGCTTTTCTTGCCAATGACTTAACATGCTGCTGCTGTTTAATTGTTTGGTTTAAGTATTTTATTGATAATTATCCCTGCACCTGGTGGTAATTGTAAATTAGAACCAGGTGCAGGGTCTGTGTTTTTAAAGGGGCAAGAACCCGAGTGTGTGCGGTTGTTTTACACTGGATACACCTAATATTTTTCTTAGCAATGTTACTTAATTCATAAACTTATGTAATGTTCACAAAGAGAAATAAAATATACATTTTAAACTAATTGTACAGAACTAATTGTTTACACTTTTTCTTTTAAATTTCCAAGCATTTGCTAATAGAAAAGAAAGATAATTGAAGATCGTAGGAGTTATTTACTCAAAATCCTCATTAGAATTATTTGTCCAGAAGGGAAAATGCACTCAATAAAGTAAATACACCACAATTAAACACCAAAAAACTCACATTTAAAATGAATGAATGAATGAATGAATGAATAGCCAATGCAAAATGTGGGAATGACAGTTTGGAATGACCAGCCTTCACAGAGTATATGCCAGGAACAGAGGACACATTTTGATCTTCAGTCCTCCTGGGCCATCTGTGAACTTTACATCCTCTACCAACACTTGTGTGATGTCACCATGATGGTGGAAAGCAGGAAGTTCATGCCCTAAATCAAATATATTTGACATAGCCTGTCAATCACTAATGCCTTGCCTTGGAAGAATCTTGACTGTCCATGGTGGTGCAGGCTCCCATACACTTGACTGTCCATGGTGGTGCAGGCTCCCATACACTTGACTGTCCATGGTGGTGCAGGCTCCCATACACTTGACTGTCCATGGTGGTGCAGGCTCCCATACACTTGACTGTCCATGGTGGTGCAGGCTCCCATACACTTGACTGTCCATGGTGGTGCAGGCTCCCATACACTTGACTGTCCATGGTGGTGCAGGCTCCCATACACTTGACTGTCCATGGTGGTGCAGGCTCCCATACACTTGGTCTATGCAGGGCAGACTTCTGCATCTATTGTTCCTGGCTATTGTGACACTGGGTTTATTTATCACATAGTTTTGCTCTCAATTAAGATTATCACCACTTGTTTGCACCTGCTACAGCTATTCAAATTAGATTCACAGCACTGCTGGATGAACTCACAGCCACAGTTCCCAAGTGAAAAAAAGACTATGGTTCCATTGTACCTGAATTTAAATAGTCTGGTACTATTTTAACAGTATTACAGTATGTTAGTGTAGTTTTTTTTTTCTGAGTGACCCATGTCACTCAAGCACAACACAGATTGTAATAAAGGTCACCCCAACGATATGCAGCATGCTGTACTTAAACATAAAACCTACTGTATCTGGTATAAAAACCTGTAACTATGGGAGTTATTGCTGTATGTATTACACTTTTTTTAACAGAGAACTATTGACTTGTTACCATATGAAGAAACTACAGAAATGCTAATATTAACATGAACACTGGCTAAAACCAGAGGCCTGTGGAATATGGGAAACAGCCCCAGAAAGAGTCTACATTATTATTATTATTTGTTTATTTAGTAGACGCCTTTATCCAAGGCGACTTACAGAGACTAGGGTGTGTGAACTATGCATCAGCTGTAGAGTCACTTACAATTATGTCTCACCCGAAAGATGGAGCACAAGGAGGTTAAGTGACTTGCTCAGGGTCACACAATGAGTCACTGGCTGAAGTGGGATTTGAACCGGGGACCTCCTGGTTACAAGCCTGTTTCTTTAACCACTGGACCACACTGCCTGCTATATTGATTAAAAGAGCCTAACATTGATTAAAAGAGCCAGTAACCAAGAACCTGTACTGAAAAATGAGTAAGTGTATGACAAGTGAACTCAGTACTTCATAGAAGATAGCATACCATATTGAGTGTAATACATACCAATTATACAAAACTGGGATACTTACAGGTAGGGATAGAACAACTGCTAATTTGACAAGAGTCAAATAGAGGTAAAAAAATAGGTTGACTAGTCACCACTTTAAATAAAATATTAATGAATCGTGTATTTGATAATTCCTGCTGCTATTTCGTAACACCTGCACATTATTTTAAAACTGCTTCGTTTTTTAAAAACTATTTATGAATGTACTAAAAGGTGATAAACATAATTTCCATGCACTCCCGAGTCCTCACAAATTAGCAGAGACGAAAGCTCAGAGGAATCAAGCAGCTTCACTTAACTCCATCTTCTCGTGTATCAATCCCCGAGATAGCTCTCATACTGATGACACTAAAGCACTAATGCTGGAATAATTACTTATTCATAAAGAAGGCAACGCTATTGATTCTTGAAACCTACATGAAGCTTGAGTTTTAACCCATTAAGTACCAAAATAATATTTCTTTGAAATAAATCAGGACACATGCTGCATTGATGTCATTCGATACATTACATTTAGACCAAACTTTTGCAGTTAATAAAATTTGATAAAGTTATCATAACAATATAACTAAAGAGAATATTAAAATAACAGGTAGATGCCAGTTAAGAATTTTCCAAAAAATTGCAATGTAGCCTGTCCTCAAATGAGGACAATGGCACTTCATGGGTTAATTGCTGAAGCCAGGATTTACAAGTCGCCTTATATATATATAGTACACACATGCATACACACACATTATAGACTAATAAAACTGTCATTCAGGAGAAAACTGAAAGCTGCAGGGAATGAACATCTACAAAAGGCAGATGGACAACAAGGTCCATTCCAGTCCAGATCGTTGATCCAACCATGTCCTAAACATTGTTATTTAACCCAGGTACTAAAATAGTTAATTATTGAATTATAATTTTTAAAGTGAATTGACTGTTGAGGACTGGTGTTTCCCTATAAGGACAACCAGTCTGATATGCTCATGAGGAAACAATGAAAGCAGTATGGTTGTCCTTGCCCTCAGGTTGAACACAGGCTCTCCTAATTCTGCATCTCTGAACCACTTGACCAAACCACCTTTTTTCCAGGTTACACTCAGAACTAACACTATTAAGTACATATGCCAACGCCACCTGCTGGAAACTTTATATAACAGCTTTTTAAATGGCTTTACATCTTTTATTTGTGTTTTGCCACTAATCCGTGTCGATTCATTTTCTTTACACTTGTGTTTACAAAAAAGATAGTAACTCCTAAACAAAAAAAAAAAACATATTGAGGTGGCCATAAAATATATTAGATACAACAGACCTTTAAAGGATATGCAGCAGTCCTTATTTACCTTAATGCTAATACTTTCTAAAAACAAACTAATGTGTTGGTTTGCCTTCTGTACGGATATCAGCAGTAGCAATTAATATTCAACTACGAATTCAATAAGTGTTAATATAAGAATGATCATTTCTTCTTTGAGAAAACCACCCTTTGTGTTTTCTTGAATGCTCTCAAGATGAGTCTCTACAGTGAAGGCTTGTAATCCAGCTTCACAGCTCAGTGGTGTGACTCCTGCCAGCTTCACATCTCACTCTCAGAATGCATACTCTTCATCAACTAAGGAAAACAAACGCAGCCTGATTCTCCCTGGAATCTCACACCTGCCCAGGTTTGAATGTTAAGAGGTACATAAAAGTGATTAACACAATACAGTGAAGCTGAACAGCTGTGAATAATGTTATCCCTGAGGCAGTGTGGTCTCATGAAGAGTCCAAGGATAATCCTAGGTTTAGATGCAAGGCCACTGAATGAAAGGCCACTGACTAACCATGATAGGCAAGTCATTTATCATTTTTTTTCCATGTTAAATTGTCATACAATACAAATTGCATTATATATGGTTCAGTATATATGGTTCAGATTTCATATGCTTACAAAAGTACTTTAACAGGAGGCTGTGTGGTCCAGTGGTTAAAGAAAAGGGCTTGTAACCAGGATCAAATCCCACCTCAGCCACTGACTCATTGTGTGACCCTGAGCAAGTCACTTAACTTCCTTGTGCTCCGTCTTTTAGGTGAGACGTAATTGTAAGTGACTCTGCAGCTGATGCATAGTTCACACACCCTAGTCTCTGTAAGTCGCCTTGGATAAAGGTGTCTGCTAAATAAACAAATAATAATAATAAAACGAACAATGAACTCCTGTTGACAGAATTGGTTGAGAACCATATTTTGGTAAATAATATACATTGAGTGCATTAAAAAAAAGATGGGCGAGTGAGCATTTAAAGCAGGGACCAATTTTAGAGTATATGGCACAAATCTGCAATGGCCTATTGTACCTGACCAGGGTCATCCATTCAGCCAGAGCTTTTTAGACCACTTGCTAATTAAAAACGGTATACTGAACTGTTTTTCATATGGAAAAAAAATAATGAGCTCTCTGTGTCTTGATTGATTATATATATATAGAGAGAGAGAGAGAGAGAGTATAATACAGTACCACTGCACTTTTAGGACAGGTCTTTGCTCATTTAAAATCTATTGACGATGGACAGCCAAGCCCGCACCTCCAGCGCTCATCCCACGTCTTTTTTCTACACAGGTGAGGTGAGCCACTCCGCCACTCGCTGACTCGCTTCCATTCTTTCTCACCTTGTACTTGGCAGGGTGGAAAAGAAAAGCTTGGATGGGGAAAGCATTGACGTCACTAGTTGGGCCAGGGTGCTCGGGGGCGCGTGCGCGTTGTGCTCTGCCTGCATTGATTGGTGGACTGAGGGAGCACGCTTTAGAAAAAATGAGGTTTGGAAACTGCGACCTAAAAGATGCTTGTTCGCCATCTTGGCTCTAACTGCCCTATACTGTAGCGCACGATTGAGCGTCTTTATTTGAGACACAATGGAGTCGCGGGAGTCAGTTTCATAACCTTGGGAGGGAGGAGTCTGTGGGGTTTCTGGACGCAAGCAGGAGCAGCAGAGGAATGACAGGAGAGAGAGAGAGAGAGAGAGAGAGAGAGAGAAAAAAAGCTGAGACAGGGAGGTCCATTTTTTTTTAGTGTTAGTACACCTGAATACACAAAAAACGTGTGCATGAAAAAAAACACCAAATATGAGTGACTTCTTAAAGTAAGGCACGTTGTACGGACTTGTGAGTCGTCAAGGAGGATATACAATAAACTGGGTTTCTTACACGCAATTCTATTTAACATAAAATACATCTACATAGGGACCGCTAGGAAAGAGTTAGCGAGCTCCAGAGAAGGCAGCGCAGACGCAGGAGTAAGAGGCGCGGTGTTTATTTTAAAACGTTTGGAAATCTCCGTGTTTGTAGGCTGGAACCGGAGGATTTGGGATTGTAGCCGGGAGACACAGAGAAGGTGGGGCCAGAGAGCAAGAGAGAAAAACAGACTAAATGCAAATAAACCAACCGGAGCGGACTATCTTTTTTCCAGGGGAACAAGAAGAAAGAAGATTTTTCAATTATTGGGATTTCGAACGGGCGTTTTGAGATTTTTTGGCTTCCCCCACCCCCCCTCCCCGAAGAAGGACACCACTGCAAAATTGTGATCCTTTAATTGATTTTAAAAGATACCGGTTTGGCTGGGTGTGTTTGGGGATAATTTCCCCAGCCTTTTTGGACCATGGCCGACGACGATGTGCTGTTTGAAGATGTGTACGAGCTCTGTGAGGTGATCGGAAAGTAAGTGGCTGTAATGTAAAGAATATAAAATCCATGGTGGTTCACTGTATATTTTATGCATATGGTTTAGTTTTTATTTTACTCGTGTTTTGATTTATTTTCTATATAATGTGCTCTCCCTCTTGTGCACGTAGCCAGACTGTGCATTGGAAATGACTGCCCTGTGTGGTGCACCGATTGGAAGATGATATATAGTTGGTGATTTCAGCAGTCAAATGAGTGACTGGTTGACCTAGGTTTCCTTAATACGATTGTTTGCAATGCATTGTATTTAAGACCTCTTGTTTTGGAGAGACTAGACGCATACAAAAAAGGAGGCATTTCAAGATTGAGATGCAACATCTGGCAGCAATTGTTGTCATTTTATTCTAGGGTGACCCACTATGCATATTGCAATTAGACGTGTACATTTGTTTCCACTCAGTTTAGTATGCAAAATGTATTGTGCCAAGACACTGCCACAAACACAATGTAGTACAAACATGCAGAAACACTGAACACAATTTCATTTGCCGTCTTGACTGCATCCGGCTGCCCATTTACCGCTGACGGACACTATGCATGTTTTATAATCACCTCTTTATTTGTATTAAACACTTTATTTACTTGTCAGTTTATGTAGTCTTAGCAGCAGACGGTCATTGTCAAAAAGAATGCACTTCGTCCTGTGTTTAGATTCCAGCTACCCACTTCCCATTGCATCCCTTATCTGTATTGTGTGGTTATACAAAGACTTATGCAGGGATAAATCCAGAACAAGATTATTCAAAACGGGGATTAAGTTTTAAAGCAGTAGGCATACCTTATTTAGACATGCACACGATGTTCTGTTTTGGAGCTGGACTGTGTTTGTTACCATTTAACAGCCACTGGATTTACACCATTCTTAAAATTTAAACACATTAAAACCGCTGCTGGACACCTTGTTATGAAGGCACGAGCTTCCCTGAGCTGTGTGTTTTTTTCTTTTCATGATTCAAGCATATTAGTAGTATGTGACCTTATTTATTGTGCTAGTGGTGACTTTATCTTTCATATTTTGCTGACAAGACTTTCCTCTAATTAATAAATAAGTGCCTGTCCGATAATACTCGTGGGTAATATAACTTTGTTTCTGCTTTGTCTGCCTGTGGCCAACAACAAATTAAAACGGGGCCACAATCTCAAAGTTGGCAAAAATACATTTAGTGCATTGTTGTACATCAGATTTTTGGTTGATAAAACACATGTTTTAAGTTATAAATATGCTGTGTTTGAGCTACACATGTACTGAGCAGTGTAACTTTATCTTGAAATGTTTAAATCTGGGGGACCTCTTAAAACTGGGTGTACTGCTAATATAGTTTCTTTCAACTCCAAGCTACATAGTTGCTTCCATCTCAAAATTGTGGTTGCTAGGCTGATTTACCTAATTATGATTATAATTACCTGAACAGATTTCTGATAAGTAGTAAAGAGGAGAAATGTCTTAGAGGCTGTGTTGTAAACCCAACCAAGAGCCGTTGAACAAGGAGAGGGATAGGTCATGTTTGTGCACCATATGCAACAGAAGGTTAAAGCCAAAACCAATGCAAGCACTTCACATCAGGTGATACTAGGTGACTGCGCCACTGCCCCTACTCGTAGCACACTTTACCTTGATGTTGACTGAAGGTGAAATGTGTGTGTGGGTGTCAGTGACTGTCTGATTGTAAATTATAGGAACTGCTTTATTGAAGTGGCATTGGACAGTAAGTTACTTTCTTTTAAAACGAATAGAAGGTGCTAAGTACTGTGATTTCTTTTTTAGTGACCCATACTGGCATACAGCAGACCTGCAGATCAGGGCTAGGTCCTGTACGTGTGTCACCAGGCCCTGCTCTACTGTAGGAAAGTCTGCACCGAACTTAGGCCTTTTCTGCCACAGAGGGAAGACTAAAATCATTAGTCTGTGAGACAATGCCCATTACCTTGCAGGATTGAAGGGGTCCAGCTGGGCTAAAATCCTGTCAGGATATTGTCAGCCTGTGTGCAAAGCTGGCTGCCAGCCTGCTTCAGACTGGTCCTATAGATTTGCATCTGGCACACAGCACTGTGTACCCTAAATTAGAATACCTAAACTGTTAGACTGTTGGAGTAAATCTTGCAGAACAGGAAGTGATTAGGTACCAGGAAGCAACAGCAATTTAAAATATATAGTGTGCATCCATGCAGGTGTGGGTAGAAGGGGGCCCAGAGATGTTGCTTGTGAATGTAAGAAAATTGATTTTCCGCTAGGTAATGCGTGGTTGCAGATGCAAGTAGCTATTCTGCCATTATTAACCAAAGGAATTAATGGGGTGTTGCAGAAGCTGCTGTGTGTCCCAAACGATGACCAACAATCTCTAGCCTGTAACAAGGATGCACAAATCCAGTCCTGAAAGACTTTGGTCCCTAAAAAATCTGCAGAATCTGATTACCAGTCATTGAGAAAGGAAAAGCTCTAAGTTGTTTCTTTTCTTCAACATCTGAGCCTTTTCCATAAGGATGTGGAGTACTTTGTATTTGTTGTTCAGCCATCTTGATAACACCCTTGACATAATATAGCACTGTGTGAATATGAAAATGGTTTGGGGGTTTCATGCAATTCCTTGCGGAAGCTGGCTTTGAACATTGTAGTAAAGTAATTATGAGAACACTGTGAGATCTCTTGTAGAGAATACATTTGTGGACACCACCTACTGAAAGAGCTTTGTCTGAATTGCCATTGACCTAAACAGCTCAGTCCTGTTTAGTTTTACAGTGCAGTATACTTTGTTGGTGTTCTGTTTCATAGGTGAAGCTGGACAAGACAACTAGTTTTTCTTTGTTTGTTTACATTCCCCAGTGGTTGTTTAATCTATAGGGACAGCTGCTTCCTTGCCCACTGTGTTATCCAAAATAAGCCTGAGTATTCATACATGCAGTAAGTCACATTCTGTGTGGATAATGCTGTCTAGATTTACAGTCTTGGGCCTGGCAATATTTGAATCTAGATTAAGTTGTACAAGTCACTGAACCTCCCCTTTATAAAACGTTGTACGCCTAATGTGGGCCTAATTGATGTGGGGGGGAAAGGCCTACATTCAAGAGTCTCTTTAAGTCTTTCCAGCACGGCTCTTTATTTCTGTCTGTCCTTGACTCCTTCAACTGCCAAACAGCATTTTGTACTTCTCAAGTTGACAGGTCACTTCAGGAAGTGACAAGAATTATCTGGCTGTATGTAGGCCTAACTGTCTGAAGTAAAAAAAAAAAAAAAAAAAGGACCAACAGTATTGTACCTTCTGAAGCAAACAAATAACTTTTTACGTGTTTATTTATTTATTCCTTAAATGGATATTGACTGGTGTAAATCAATTCGAAAGTAGTTAAGGTTAACACAGTTTTACAATACATGCTATGGATCTGATGGGACTGTTTTGTTTGAAACTTATTTTAGGATAGGTGTTCAACTATTAATCCCACTACACCACTACAACTATACAGGAAATACCTGAATTTTGCCTTTTAATTGGCGGATTGAGTTTGGGAGTGCTCCCCAGGGAAGGAGCTTTTGTTCTTTTTTTGTGGGCTTGGCATACGGGACAGCTCTTTCCAAAACAAGTCTGACAGTGTTTAAAAAAACAAATGCAATACAAGCATCAAACAAATTAAAAGCAACTCCCCCACCAAGGAGTGCTGTACTGTAGCTCATGTCATGTCATCTGAAGTTCTGCTTAACACGACCAAAAATTGTCTCTAGGGTGGCTTTTATCAACGAGAATATCAACGACATTAACCCTTTCAGGATCAAGCATTTTTCAGTGGGATGCTCCTCCAGGACCAGGAGCTTTTTTGGCTATTGTTGACTCTTCCTATAAAAATTCACTAAAAATCAATTTTTTACAGTAGCATCTTGCAAATGGTGGCCTTTTTTTTTTTTTTTTTTTCCCCTTCAGAACACTCTGGGGAACATTATAAAGTAGTTAAACCATACAAACTTGTTGCTTTTTTTTCAACTTTATTTATTTATCTATTTATTTATTTATTTATTAAAAGTAATTTTTATTCTGAATTCTGCTTAGAGCTACATGTATAAAAATCCGTTATTCTATGACCAGAGGGACCTTGCAATACTTCCTGAAAGTTTTGTTGAAAAATATTGATGTTTGGGCAGATTACAAGACATTGTTTCACCTGAGTGATTGCAGTGACATAATACACATTTATTCTCAGGGTCTTTATAAGCAATAATGGATACTACACCTTGATTTTTATATTATCAAAATGATCCCAGTCCTTAAAGGTTTAAAATTGGCAACATACAGCATTTCCACACACTGTCTCTTGAAGGAATGCGCCCTCCAATAAGGTGATGATGTGTTTTCCATTGCAGCAGTGCAAATAGGTCTTTATGATCACCCAGTACCCTTGTGGACTAATATTTATAAATAATGTAAGAGTAGCTGTGCAATTCTCCGTCACAGCATGTTAAATATTCCTGCTCTTTCTACTGAGTCTTCTCATCTTGAGTATCTCTGGAGGTAGGGGAAGTGTATTCTTTGTACTGGAAATTGCTTGATTTATCTAAAAGGAACATATTTACTTTGGTATTCAGTCTCTGAAATTGAGGGGAGGGGGGCAAAAAGTTACAGCATAGATCATTTACAAAAATGCTGAATGGCAGAAGGTGGGCAGCTTAATGCTAGACAGACGCATTCTATTATTGTCTCTGTTTTATAGCGGAAAAATCTGACATCGCAGCATCACTGGGGTGTGAAAATGTAGCACAGATGGCCCAAGCCATTGGAAATACCTGACTTTGCATCACTTTTGATAAAATACAATATGTGATCTGTTTCAGTGTTGCGTTACATTAATGCCAAAGAAAGATGTGTGCAAAGAAAGTGTCTAAAGTGCTTGAGCTAAGTTTCTAAGGGATAAGT
The DNA here is from genome assembly GCF_902713425.1 of Acipenser ruthenus. NCBI lineage: Eukaryota > Metazoa > Chordata > Actinopteri > Acipenseriformes > Acipenseridae > Acipenser > Acipenser ruthenus. The sequence goes on from NC_081197.1 coordinate 45,184,293, forward strand.
TTTCCCTTTAATCCTGCCTCCATTACTGTGGGTTGCACTGTTGACATGTGATCAATTCTAGTAGCCCATAGTGTTGCAACCAGATTCTGGTTTGAATGGGTAGCATGCCATTAGTCTTGCCTGATACTAATAGCGTGTCCTTTTTCAGAAGCTGATTGAATTGAGAAAAATAGTTGAAAAATAGTGAGTGTCACCTGTGGGGTTAATTGTAGGTCAAGGTTAATTTCCCTTTCCATGTGTGTTGCATTATTACGCAAAATAGAATTCTTCTGGTTTTGATAGTCTACCTAATGATGCAAATGCATTCATTACAACTCTATTATTGCCAGTTCTCCAAATCTGATTAGTTTTTGGTGTTTGTTTTGCTGTCCTGGAACTGGATTGAGATTAGAAGGGACTATAGTATGCAGAGGGAGCTATTGATTTGAACAGGAATTGAATTGATTGAAGTCTCTGTATCTCATTCACAGTCAGTTTGCATTGCCATAGTCCCCTAGGGGCTTACGAAAACATTTAGGCCTATTTAAAACAGAAAAAACCCAGTCGCCAATATAAATTAATGGAAATGACAATATATAGAGATTTAATTAAAAAAAAGCAATAGTAAATCATATTATGCAAAATGTGACCTATTGCAACCAGTAATTACAATAGTAGAGATGTGTGACAAAGAGCAATTTTCATTGTAAATAGTTATATTTGGCACATTATAAAACCATGGCTCCCTGCAGCTGCTTTTGAAGTTGTGTTGAAAAGTAATTTTAAAGAACATTAGAAAAAAAAAAATAACACACATTACACGTCAGGGTTTGAACTTCCCACACCCAGTGCCAGGAGATCAAGTTCGAGCAGGTACATCTGTTATTCATGTGTGCATCCACTACTTGACTGAACTTCCAGTAACCCTACAGACTCGGGTTAGAGTTATTCATCTATGAGTCAGTGCTGTATACGATAAGAGCAAAGTTACTGTAGTTCAAACTTGTGACACTTCGTCATTTCAATATTATACCTAAACCAAGGGAAGCTCTGAAATCCAGCACTGGGTGCAGGCCAGTAGAAGCTTTTGGACATTTAATGTACTGTACACTATAATAATAATTCATTTGTGTGGATTGAATTGAGAAAAGTAGCTAACTCCCAGACTGAATAGAGACCCAGGTATGTGCAGCAGAGTGATTATTAGTGTATTGTGTGTGGGTGTCTGTAACTTCACAGTAATACACACTGTTGGAGTGACATTACTTTTCATGTCAGTTCACTGACTTCACGCACAGCTTCAATAAAGCTGGATTCAGAAATGGTTTCATTGGTCTTTCAGTGTTTGACAAGTCGCATGAATGAAGCTTCCAGAGTTTCATTTGCATTTTTGCTTCAGAATGTGTACACCACGATCATGCAAGCATTGCTTGCCACCACACCTACTACAGCTAATGTCTCATAAATCATTTAATCTGGCAACTTCCAATTGTCCGTGTGTTGGAAACTCCTTGGGCAAAATCTAACATCACTTTTACCTGTGACCCGCTGTAAGATGATGACTTTTTGGTTTCTGGATGATGAAGACCCTAATTGCCTTCGTGCTTGGTACACAGTTGTATTGTGTGATTGTTAGGTCAGCGGAGGGTGTCGCGCAAAAATAATTAACCCTTTACTGGACAGCTTTTTGGCAAAGGCAGGAAGTTGCCATTTGAGGATCTTGCAGGAAGACCTGCTCCTTAATCATAACCCTGTGTCTGGTGGCAAGTGCTCGGATGACCGTGGTATTTTCAGTGAAGGCCTTATTCTACCCCACTGAATTTAATAACAAAACAAAGGATGCCATAAAGTTTTAAAAATATATATATATATATATATATTATGTGTATTTCAGGCAAAAATAGTACATGTAGACAGTGTTTTTTTTATTTCTTTTATTTTAGTCCTGCCATTGCTGTTTCTTTGCAATAAACAAAGTGGCTGTTTTCATAAAAATATATTGTACACAAATGTACGGTGTGTGTGGCAATAATCCTGAATGAAAGGGTGGTCCTGCAAACTCAATACAGAAGCATAATGTATTGCTACAGGGGATGCTTTGAATTAAGACCATGACAATACCTTGAGTGAACCCCCCAAACATATAAAGCAAAGGAGATTGACAGGTGTTGGCGTCACAGTCTCCGTTGTAAAAGGCTGGAACAGACTTTTTTTTTCTCTTTTAAAGATTGTTTTGTTTTTGCTTATCGTGATGAGAAAGGTTGATGTTGCTCATACTGTAGAGGTATGGTTTTTAGCATTTTACATCAATTTTTTTTTTTTACTGAAATACCTATAAGAAATTTAGAGGTGCATTTTTATTGTATTATTCATCCTATCCTTCTAAATAAATAAGATTTTCCAAAGCATCCCTCTAAAGGCGCAACATTATTTCACTGCGTCACACTGAGGAACACCCCATGGAGAGGGTTAAAGCTCTGATTTATGTCTGTGTTGCATCCGGGGGGGGGGAAACCACAGATTTCATATTCTGCACACTTCCTTCAAAACCATTTTGCTGTGAGTTTTTTATATTGGTTGAGGCCTGACTTTGATTTGCTGGTCCCAGCAGATGCTATACCCTGTACTTTTTATGTACATCTCCTCTGTAGCCAGAAGTTCAGTCTGTTCCAACTGCTTCAAAAGCTGGGATGGAGAGAGAATAGAGAGCGCTGAAGCTGGAATGCATAAAAATATTTGAGGTTTTTAATTCCATATTCATTTTTCCTGGCAAGTGTATAATTGTGTAAAGTTCTACTGTATGTTGTTCTTTTTAAAGGGGAAACAAAGTTTCTCTTTAAAAATGAGCACATAACTGCACCACAGCTAAAGAACAGAGTCTAAAATTTTAATTTATAATTATATGTCATTTTAAAAGCATAATGCAAAGAGAGAAAGTAAGCATTACTCCACGAGTCTTTAATCCGTTATAAAACAAGCCGATGTATTGTTGTAAAGCATGCCTGTGTTTATTACATTTGGAAATGTAGGCCTAATTGTTTTTAAAAATTACCTGGTTAGAAAACCTATATGATAGTATTGTGCAAGACAGATATGGCCTCCTGGTGGGGTGGAATGTGACAAAGACTGTCACTAGGCCTTTCCTTGGGCCTGGTCATTAGATGTTTGTGACCTGATTGGACTCATGGATTGTGACTTTAAGGACCGTTGTTAAATAAAAGATAAACTTACCTGGCCAGGTTGAAGCTCAACAGCAGGACCGGAACATCAAGGTGTACACCAAAGGCCGTAGAAACCAATGGGACAATGAACTGGTTAATTACATCTGAACCAAAACAAAAGGACAGTGAACTGTATTGTTAATTGCTTGCTAAACACTGTTATTCAAACATGTTCATTGTTTAACCTGTGGAAAGAATAGAGTTATTATTATTATTATTATTATTATGAATGACTTCCCTGTTAGCAGGAGTGTGTGTGTAATGGCAGCACGTTACAAAATGGAGGATGTTACATAGTGTTAGGAAGGCCACATTTAATTACCTAAACTAATTGGTGCACCTGTTAGTAAGGGCAGGGCTATAGGTATTTAACAGGTTTTTAGCAGCACAGCGAATGGAATGGAATGGAGAGGGCAGCTGTTTCAGTCTAGGGTGAAGCTAGCCCGGAGGGGACAGAGCTCTGTATGCTCAGGCTACACAGACTGTAGTAGGAAAACTCTGAAAAACATTTATATAGCCAAGGAGTGAAAGACTGTGAGTGGAGAATAAGTAGCGGCTGGTAACTATTTGTTTTACTAAATGTCTACGGAGCTCCTGTGTTGTAAACCCTCACGGACCCCTTACCAGGGAAAGGAAATGCTCATTGTTGCTCACTAAAAATAAATTGCATGAGTTGCTTTTCATCGTACTCTGAAGTGTCGTCTGTACCATCCTTGACAAAAAAAAAAAAAAAACGTTTTACTTTTACCGACGGAGAACAAGCTGCCTCTCGCATGGAGTTTTGGGATTCAAAATGTAATATGACTAAGCAGTTCAACTGTGGGGGAAACAAATATTGGTATACAGACTAGCACAAAGGTCTTTCTTTAACACAATCAGAGATTCCTCCTGAAGGCCTATAATGCAATACAAACACACATGTTTGTTTATGCTACTAATAAAAGTATGCTTTGTAGGTTAATGTGCTAGATTGATTAACATTGTGATCCAAGGGCAAGACACAGCTGAGCTTTATACTAAATGCATTCAGTCTGCCTTTTAAATTGACCTGAGAATGCTTTTGACGACTGGCAGTTCAGCTACAGCACAAACGTTTTACTTGTCTGATATTTTAAAAATACATACTTTTTGAATTACTGCTTGTTGAGTCATCTGCTTTTTAAAAGAAGCAAAAAAACAAATATATATATATATATATATATATATATATATATATATATATATATATATATATATATATATATATATAATATTCTTTTGCTGCAGTATGTGGCAGTGTTTAAAATGCCGGGGCCACAAATAGCTTTTGATTGTCAGTGCGCCATGTAATCGTGGTTTTGACAGTGTTTTCTGTTAAATACATAATGCCTCACTATTATGGTGCTTCAAACAGAGACATTCACCAGAATTAAAAATAAAATAAAAATTAGATCAAGAATACTGGGATCCCAAGCTCATTGTGGATAATAACATACAATTCCGCTCCAAGGTTAGGGGTGAGGTTAGTCCATTTTAATAATCCAATATGAGCCAAATATACAGTGATGCCATGTACTGTTGAAGAGAACAGTATTTATACCATCAAATATAGGAAAAACAGTGATGGGGAGATGCAGAAGTGTTTTCATGTTTTACTAATACTGTGCATTCCAGCATCACCTTTTATGTTCACAAATGCTGGGTTTCCATTGCTATTGAACTGAAATGCCCCAAGATCTGACAATAAACATAACAAAGCAAAGGCAGCTGTTTTCTTTGTAGTTGTACTGTACAAGACTGTTCTGTAATAATCATCTTCTGCCAGTAGTATTACACCAAAGTGATTCCAAGTTTCAAATGTCTGCTTGGAAACAGAGAAGCCCAGCTGTGTTGCTGTCAATGCTGTGCATTTCCATGTGGCCAGTGCTCCAGATCAAATTTATTTCCTTTTTAATGTATTGATTTATTTCATATTTGAAGATGTGATTTTCCATGCATTCCTATTACTAAGTTATGGGGTGAAATGTTTTTGAATGGGTGTGATCTTTGTAGTTAAGGGTTTATGATGTGCTCTGTTCTTTTATCTTCAATCTGAATGATAATTGTGTTCTCGCAGGTGTTGGTGGTGTTTACTCTTGATTGTGACATTCTTTCACATCATGCTTAATCTGTGTACATGCTTTCTACACAGCATGAGACAGGGTGCTTTTACAGAGAACCCAACATATTCAGGCAGAGGGGTAGGAACCAGCTGTCGTAGCAGATTAACAATTTGGTCTTTGTGAAAATGTCTTGATACTTTGCCTACTGTCACTCTTGACCTGCCTACCTAGGGTTTAATTTCAGACCACAGGTTGGAAACATCTGCACACAAATGACTACATTCATTCACCCCAAAATGTACAGGCCAAGTACTTTTATATATGCTTGTTAGCTTTACAATGCAGAAAGTAACGAACTTCACCTAACAAGTGTGTAGTTTCAATAAGTATTCATCTTAATTTTTAAATGATAAAGTTGATTAAACATACAATAACCTTCAACAATATTGTGTATCCCATTAATTGTTGGATTTAGCAAACTACCAAGTATTTTAGTAAAGCTCTGTTTATATACTAATGTTTATGTACTAATGTATACATGTACTTTTGCCAAAATGTTATTTTTGCTGACTGCATCAAAGTGTTTTTTAGGCATATGACAAAAGTAATATGTGTACTTCTTGTACTACAATTGAGATCACACATATGTTCTGTGATTTATTAGGGCTTTTCAATAGAACAGCCACAGTTCTGTAGTTTTAAAGCTATTTGTATGCTGGTTCAGTGGTGTATATGTTCATGTCAATCACTTATTGAAGCTGTCTTAATGCACTTTGTATTTGGCATTGTTGTGGATTTTCCTAATTCCTTATCTGAAAGGCATACATTTCACTTTGTTATAAAATAAAAAAATCATTGTAAACCGTATGTTAAGTAGCAGTTATAACGTTGTTCGACCACTTTGCACTGCTTCTGTGGAAAAGCATTCCCTATATGGTGAAGGGGCACACCTGCACTTGTGCAAAAACAAATACCTGCCATTGCCAATAAATATAAACTTTAACACTCGGAACAGAATTTGGGGGTTCAAAAATAACAGTAAATGCGGGCGGTAATGACACAGCGTATAGCTGCCTCCAACAGCCTGGGAAAAATGTCTTACTGTATTGTAGAGTTTGTGGATGCGTTATATTTTAGTATTGTATCCAAACCCATCTGCTCGGCTATACTCTACTACCTGGCCAACCTAGAATACATCAGATTGACAGACGAGTCGGGCGCACAGCAGTGGTGATGCCGTCAGTCAGCCATGCTGCTTCGTACATGCCTTGCTGTCAGTCAGCCATGGCAAGAGGTGGCGGGGTAGCAAACAGGAGACTTGCACCCAAAGACTTGAGAAATGATAGTTGGGAAGCTATATTTCTCAGCAAATGTAAACATGCCTCAGGTGCTATGCTGTACTTTGCAGAGAATTTGGTGTGATGACAGCTCTAAATATTTAACAGGTTCGGATCAGAAATGTCACAGGCCAGCTGAAACTTGAAAGCAGCAACTGTGTCTCACATTTTCAGACGTACGGTATCTGCTTTTGTCTCCTATAGGTACGAGGGTTTTTTTTTTGTTTTGTTTTGTTTTTTTAAATCCTAGTTGTCCATAACTCCCAACACTGCAGACCTGTAAGCAGGACTAGGAAAAGATCAAGACTGTAGTATAGGAACGATAACTCCACTCAATGTAAAATAATCTAATTTGCTAATGTGTATATATTTGCATTTCTTTTCAGAATAAGTGTGGTGAAACCATACATTTATTTAATTCAGATCATTTTACGAGGGCTCTAATGAATTCGACTACCACAAGTTCTACATTAAGCAGTAGTTGAGGGGGTGTCTTCTACTCTGAGGGCACTTTTCTCTTTTATTTATGTTTTCCATTTTGTTGCAATAGAAGCACAGGCATTGAAGGACATCTTTCCCATGAGTAGGGCCCCTATGAAATCCGTTTTATTTTGTGTTTTAGGATAAATTTTTTTCAGATGTAGTTTTTTTTTTGTTGTTTTTTTTCAGGTTTTCAAAAATGTAATCCAGTATTTCCGTTGTTTTTAAATCAAAATTGTTTGATACAGTGATAATTTAAGTTGCCTAAGAATTGTGGGGCGAAAGTAAACAGATCATTGAAATAGGCAACCATTATCCATGTGTTGTGTGGTTTATTTTAGTCTTTAAACCTTTAAAAAAAGAAAACAAATAATACAAATAATAATAAAATAATAATTTTTTATATAAATTAATACAGATTAATATAAACGTTTTACTTGTCTGATATTTTAAAAATACATACGTTTTGAATTACTGCTTGTTGAGTCATCTGCTTTTTAAAAGAAGCAAAAAAACAAATATATATATATATATATATATATATATATATATATATATATATATATATATATATATATATATATAATATATATTCTTTTGCTGCAGTATGTGGCAGTGTATATACTTGATTATTTTTATTTTTTTTTATCCCAGTCAGTCGGGCTCCGTGAGGGTGTGGCAGGTTGTTCCATGGAATGTAGTATCATAGGCAGCAGGCATCCCCAGGACTGGTTGATTTAACAAAAGCTTAAATATCTTGCATAGGAAATTATGCAGGGTGCTTGATCTTGACGGTCTGATTGAAATTCAGCACGTGACAATCAAGCTAACCAGATCTACTTCTGGAGATGCAAGATAATAAAGCTGTTTATAAAAAGTCTGGTAAGGGAACAGTGATATAAAACTAGCTAGTATGGATAATAAGAATGCAGAAATCAACAAATACTATTACCAACACCGACATCTAGGCTTAGTCCTCTTATGACACAATGTAATGGCTTTGTGTTTATGGTTGGAAATACAGGCGGTATGCAATTATTATTTAATGGCTTCTTTATAATGTGGCGACTGGGTCAGCTTATCCTTGGTTGCAGAGAAAATTGCCACAGTCAGTAGTTCTAAGTGCAGAGCAACATTAAGCAATGGACAGCCGTCATTCTCAGCATTTTTAAACCCCCTTATCCAATCATGTTGTCCATTTTTTTTTTATTTCTCTAATGCAGTAGATGCTTGATTTATGACGCTTGATGCCTATACTTCATTTCAAATTATCCATGGTGGGGGGGGGGGGGGGGGGGGGGCGGGGTACTCAGTCTTGACAATTTCATCTAGATTAATACTTTTAAAAATGTGGATGGACATCGGAAGGCTGTGATTTTATCATTTAATATTAAGTTGAATATAGTAGATGACTGCAGTTTATGGAGAACGTTAATAAAATGTATTGGTTTTGTGTACTTATGTTTCTTTTAGATCTTTCAGAGCAAAATGGTTCCATTCTGGTACTTCTGTAGAACAGTTTTCTTTATTTTGTTGAATTTGATTTAACAAAGTTTGAAAACCTCTTTTTATTCGGGAGCTTTTGAGTAATTAAGATTATTTTTTTTTTCTTGTGGTAAAATAGCTAACCAGCCAACATACTGTTTGCCTGCTATTATTATTATTATTATTATTATTATTATTATTATTATTATTATTATTATTATTATTATTTGCCTTCATTCTTCAAATTAAACCATGTATTTCAGAAATGTGGACCAGGACAGATGCAGATACTGGGGACTCAAATCTACTGAGAGCAGCTGCCAAACTTTCAGCTGCTCCCTGCATGACTTTGGAATGCAATACTGTTGCTGCAATAACATGAAATCCATAAGTTGTAATTGCAGTATATATTATCAACCTTTTATGGATGGTTAGACCAATTCAGTGTACTGTAAAAGGATATTTTAGACTTGGTTTTCACTGATAATAACTCAACCTTCGGACTTCTGTATGAAACGTTGCGTTTGACACCTTATAAGAACCATTGAATTGCCGCCACACCCATAATGTAAGATTGCCTTTGCAGTTTGAGCAATGCAGGTTTTTAGCATAAATACAGTGTGTTTTGAAGCTTTAATATGCTCTTTAATATGTTCTTTAATATGCTCTTTTTATCAAGAGATTGTATGCTTGCAGGTTAGGGTGCTAAAGCCGATAAAACAGCAGTGACTGTAAAGTGAACATTTATAAAACAACTTTTTTTTCAGTTTTGTCCATTTAAAATATAAATAAATTATATAAACATATTTCAGTGCAAGGGCCTCCTGTAAATAGAGGAGTTATACTATACGTTTAATACTTTGTGTGTAGGGTGTCTCTTACTGTATAAGAGACGTCATTTTGGACGAGGGTCCTGCAAAGCGAAGGGTGAGCAGTTCTGGCTGCTCAAACTGTTTGAAATAATATCTCTTGTACAATAAGACATACCCTACACACAACGTATTAACATTATACAATAAAACATAATAACATCCCCCCCCCCCCCCAGTCATCTAATGGTTCAGTCCAAAATCAGCTGCACAGTCCCTGGGTAATGCATGTAGCCCTACAGGTGCTGTGTCATTGTTTATTAAAAACAGAAGTGCAGCCAGAGAAATGTGTTTTTTAAAAGTCTAGTGGTTTTGGTAATATTTTCTTCAGAAAAAGTGTCAAGTTCATCAAAATTTTAGAAAGGAGTCAAGTTAATAGGAGCATCCATTTTACAAAAGGTACCAGGCGTGTGTGTGTGTGTTGATTTTTGAAAATTGAAATTAGGTGAGGTGTTTTGTGCACAGGATGATCTGTACATGGGATAAGATGTACTGGAATTTTGGGAAAATACTTTACTGTCATTGGTTGATTTCTAATAATTAATAAGATTGCAAGGAACTGGTTAAATATGCCTTCACCTGTGTGGATCAGATCTGTTATTGTGGTGTCTGACATCGCTAGCAGGGACGCTGACATTGTACGCCTTGATGCCTTGTCCTGAAGAATATCTTCATCCGGGTCTAATGTGCTGTCAGTCTTATCAAACACACTGTCGTGCCATATTATAGCATGGTAATATTTAACATTTCTGACGTCTGCATGTAAAACACACATTAATGGGTATTAAAATGTGTTAATTTACTTGAGCTTTATCAGGAATGCTGATCCCACGAGTAATCGATATGACATGTAACAATTTATTTATATTTGGCAGTGGGGTGCAGCTGCTTTTTTGTGTCCACAAACTGTGCCGTTAACATTGTGTACAAATCTTCATAAGCACGTTCGTCATTGAACTGATTGATAACATTTTCTCAAGGTAATGTACTCAACAGTGTTGGAAAGTATCTGAAGGTAATTGTGCCAGTAATAATTTTTATATACCACATCCACACTTGTGAAATACCCCCAGGGCCATAAATTGCATTTTGGTCATAATTTGGGAGGGGACTACAGTATGTCTTACTGTAGATGAAGGTTGACATTAATGTGATGGATACCTGAAATTACTTTTTGGTTAAATCTGTTACTTTTAATTTTCTTTAATTTTGTTAACACTGGTACAATGTGGGAAAATAATTTACCATAAATATCCTCATAGTTGCTTTTGCCAATTACAAAGGAATGTATTCAGGTGCAAGCTGATTATGGCCGTTTTGGTTTTTCATCAACTCATCCAGCTGTTTTTTGACAAACGGTTTAAATTCGGGTACACAGGCTGAGTGTTGATGTATGCCTGCTTGTACGAACACCAGCCCCTTTCATCAACAAACTGTTTCAGAAATGTGACAAGAAAACAGCCCTATATAGCCAGACTGGTGTGTATGAAGCAGCGGTTATCCCTATTGAGGGCTGTCAGAATCCATCAGGGAAGTCTTGTCATAATTGGAATATGGTAACATAAATTAAAAGTTAGGGTATGTTAATATGAACCGTCTACATGCAGCAAAGTGTGCGTCGGGGTCCTGGAAATGCCGCAGGCGTAGTGCTCAGACTGCCAGCACTTTTTCATCGTACAAATTGGCTTTCAGTTTCTGCTTGGTTTTATCTTTTTGTGTCATTATTGTTGGTTTGGAATTTTATTTATATGTTGGTTTTGGTTTGGGAAAATCATAACCGTTGCATCCCTAATGCAAAGTACAGAATATTGCTTTTAAAAACAATGAGCAATCCTGGATAATCTTGCTCCAGCAAATAAAACTAAATGTTGTATGTGATGCTTATATTGGCTCGCATGTGAATCTCTTTTCTTCAAATCCCATATATGTTTATAGTAATTATGGCGTAGCATTTATTATTACCAATATTAAGGTCTATTGGTCCACATGCAAAAATAGTATCAGACATTACCAGACAAAGCCGTATTCCTGGTAAACAGCCTGTAAATAAATTGTGCACATTGAAGAAAACTGACTGTATATAGCATGTACTTTGGAGTTTCAAAATGAACTGTTATATAATGAATATTTAACTATTCAATAACGTTAAAAAAATAAAGTCATAAACGATCAGTGATGTTAAACGCAATTTTGGTGTAACAATCAGCTTGACCTATAGCGGGTCTGCATGTTGTAGTAAGTATATCAATTATTATTATTATTATGTTTTAGGCAGGGATTTCCGCATTGTGTGTTTCACATAGTGATGGTTAGGTGGTACAGTATTAACAAGATGCAATGTGTGATGCTGTCGCTGAATAAAAAAAAAAAGACGTTTTTCATAAACTCGTGTCTAGTTTATATAGATTGCATTCCAAAGTACTGTAATCTGTTTGCAATAAATATTTTAGTAGCACCCCTGTAGAATGTTAAACATGCTTTAGGCTTGTAGCGAATGTTGTGTTTTTTTTTTTTTCTGACGCTACCCAGGCGTAATTATCCCTTGCATTCAATTGTTGTGCACAAGCTTTTACAGAACTGCAATTATATTCAAATAATCATATATGTTGGCGGTACAATCATCTATTTTTTCAAACAGTTATATTTTGTGTGCCCAATTAATCGATTGCTATTTTGAGGCTTAAGTGACAGCCCTATAAAGCACTATCATTGTGTGAGTCAAATGGCAATCATTTAAGATGTCAAATAAATAGTGTTTTTCCTATTTATTATTATTATTTATTTCTTAGCAGACGCCCTTATCCAGGGCGACTTACAATTGTTACAAGATATCACATTATACATTATTTCACATTATACAGATATCACTTTTTTTTTTTTTTTTTTACATACAATTACCCATTTATACAGTTGGGTTTTTACTGGAGCAATCTAGGTAAAGTACCTTGCTCAGGGGTACAACAGCAGTGTCCCCCACTAGGGATTGAACCCACAACCCTCCGGTCAAGAGTCCAGAGCCCTAACCACTACTCCACACTGCTGCCCCGGTCACACTGCTTGGTCAAAGAAGCTTGTTAGGGCTACTTCTAGCAGATCTCAGATACGAAAAGATTGCTTGGTATGGTCTTAAGTTATAGTAGAGAGTTATGCGAGATAACAAATGGGATTTTCACATGCAAAAAATAAAATTGTGGTCAATTGTATGGCTTTTTTTTGCCTGGGAATGCGATTTACTCACCCTTTTAAAGTTACACAATGCTTTAGATGTGCACTTCCTATAACGTGAGGAATGTGCGTGGTATGTGCGTGCTCTGTCACAGAAGTCATGGCGGTGGAGAGAGAATTTGGAGTGTTTAAACTGTGTGTAAATCCGGCCATTACTGCAGTTCACTAGATGTCCATTCCATATTTTTACACTCACTCTGCGTGTGTACGCACATGTGCATACTCCCTGTGGAATCTGAGATGGCCACACTGCTGTTCAGTGATTTTCATTTTACAAGTTCTGCGTATGTGTGATAAGGGGCAGTAAAAGAAAGATTTGCACTCAAAAGGTTTGGTATCTCTCAGTGTGTTTGGGTGATATGTTTTGTATTATTATTATTTGTTTTTTTAGCAGACGCCTTTATCCAAGGCGACTTACAGAGACTAGGGTGTGTGAACTATGCATCAGCTGCAGAGTCACTTACAACTACGTCTCACCCGAAAGACAGAGCACAAGGAGGTTAAGTGACTTGCTCAGGGTCACACAATGAGTCAGTGGCTGAGGTGGGATTTGAACCGGGAACCTTCTGGTTAGATGCCCTTTTCTTTAACCACTGGACCACACAGCCTCTTGTATCTCTTTTATTTAAAGAGGATGCCAGTGAGTTCAACTGACCAATTTAGGAAGCTATTTTTTTTTTTTTTTTTTTTAATATTGTGTTTATCTTTTTATTTGTTCGTGCAACTGTGCTGCTGGGAGCTTCACAGCAAAGTGGATGACAGGTGCTTTATTTCTATCATGGACACAGACTGAATTCATCAGTGGCAAACACTGTATTGTAATAATTTTATTTGCCATTTTCAACCAGCTCTGTTGTAAGCAATAATTTATTAAGTGTAGTGTACGAGGTGGTAAATGTTCCGAATTCTAATCAAGGACCAGGCCTGCTGAGTCGTTTATTTTAGAATTTAGAACGTTTACCTCAGAGTTCACTGCACTTAAACAAACCATTCACTATTAAACACCATTGATTATTATGTATGTATGTATGTTTGTGTTTTTATTTATTTATTTATTTATTTATTTATTTTTTAATTTAGTATTCGCCAATTATTATTTTTTTTATCATTTTCTCCCTAATTTGGAATAGCAAATTATTTTTAGGCTCAGCTCACCGCTACCACCCCCGCACTGACTCGGAAGCGGCGAAGACGAGCACACTTTGTCCTCTGAAGCGTGTGCCGTCAGCCGACCGCTTCTTTTACACACTGCAGGCCCAGCATGCAGCCACCTCGGAGCTACAGCGTTGGAGGACAACGCAGCTTACAGGCAAGCCCGCAGGCGCCCGGCTGGACCACAGTGGTCGCTGGTGTACGGTGAGCCAAGTACACCCTGGCCGACAACTCATGTATTGTATTGCAGGGCTTGAAATTAACTTTACGATTTACATTCATCTTAAAAGAATGACATGCGATAATATTTATACAATCTTAACAGAAGCTGTTTATAAAAAATCCTTTTAGATTTAATTTAATTAATTAGATTAAATATCAGACGCTCACCTACATTCTTAAATGAGAGAGAGATGCTGACGGATTGTACGGTAAAAACGAGTCCTATCACTTCACAGCGCAAGCACCGCCTCTTTCTCTGTTTTGTTTGATTGTCAGCAACATCACTCATATGTGATTTGCTAAAAAAAAACAAAAAACTGAATGACAGCATATATTAAATAGACCAATCGAAAGCAGAAGTTGTGGTGCTTCTTGTGATGACAATTATTTCAAGTTGCTTGTTATTTTAGCCAATAGCTTCTGTTTGTTAAAGGTACAGCAGTCTGAAATTCGCACCACTGGCACAAAGCCGCTGACATTTAAAGTGTTAAGTGTACAAAAACATACCCGCCACTGTGGCGTATAAGTATGTGAAATGTGCCCGCCACAGATCAAACTAACACACGTTTGGCAGGTGGGCGGTTGTTAATTCCGATTCCTGGTATCGTGATGCAGCCTACAGCAACAGAGCGATCTGATTGGCTGTGGTGATGTATAGCCCCCTTTAACACCTGGTACCCCTACAGCCACCTCTAATTTATTTTGAAATAAGGCCAGTGAGGCAGCACTTTATAAATTTGTCCCTGTTCCTTGGAGGGACTACAGCTCATTCATAAGGCCTGCGCCTGGGTTGAATCCTACACAATGTGTTCAGAGTAGTCTCCGACTGGCCATATCATCTTATTAATGAGCTGATCCTGCTCCTGGCAAATCACAAGAGATTAAGAGAAGTAAACAAGCTCTGTTTACCAAGTCTTCAGAGCCACACCAAGTGTAAAAGAAGGTTGTTTGAACAGGGACAACCCCCCCCCCCCCCAAAAAAAAAAAAGTAAATAATATTATAGAGCTTACTGATCAGCTAAAATGGAAAGGAAATGGGACGAAGGGTGCTGGGAATGTCTGCAAGAACATTTCTGGTGCTTAGCCAGGGTTCCCCTGTGGAATCCTTGCATTCATTTGAATCTCTGGGTTCAGGAGTTGATCTGTGAATTTCATCTGACTTTTAGTCCAAGGTAATGCAGCAAACACATTTTTATTTTAAAAAATGAATAAAGCAGTACAATGTCTGCATGTACTGTGTATGTGGTGTGCATTTTACTGGGGAAAATATTAATGTATAGTATTCTATGGTGAATAATAGCGAACAAGAGGTGCGCCTGGTAAACGGAATGTAACCAAACACAGTTTGTGCATTACACACAGGGTGAGCATTGTATTTGAAAAATTATGGCATGTACATTTTTCTGCTGTTTTAAAACAATGTCTTTAGTTTTTAATTGCAGCTAATTACTTCAAGACTCAGTGACCATGGATTTAGGCATAGAGAATGAATGGCATTCATTAACTGTGGTCCCTCAAGAGCAGGCTTGGGGCACCTTGGCAGAGTTAACAGGGGAATTCTGTTTCAAGTGCAGTCAATGTATGTAGCACCATTTTATGAAAACGGTTTACAACATCAAAAGCAATTAGAAAATGACTGTTATGGATCTGTTTTGAAAATGTTAACAGATTAGTAGTGCAGGTAATTCAGAGGAGTGTGAAAAAACTAAAGAAAACAACTAAGTAAAGGAAGGCGTGCGCTTTTAATTTCATGAGGAGCTCTGTGTTCCAACTTTAACTTTAAACACTTACCCTTTTAAATGCCTACTTTGAAACCTTGAGGGCTAAAGAGAGGCATGATTTATACCCCTTAAGAAAAGACCAGTGAGAATGTCATTGTGGAGTTTGCAACGTCCGTGTACAGAGGTGGTGTGCCACTTTAAAAGTTTGATTCACTCCTACTGACTTGGAATTAGGAAACGGGGGGTGGGGGGATTATTGATTTCAATATTGTGTCTCTGCTTTTTTTTTCTCGAGCTGCACGAATGTGACGTGCATTTTTAAAGAGGGAAATCGGAGAATCAGCTGCAAGTCAGACGCAAATATGCTCATGTTAATGCTTTGCAAGAGCACTCTCAAAAGGTTTACCTAGAGTTGTTGGAGTATCAGTTTTGAGATTGATATTTATAATAATAATTTGCGAAAGTTAGTAAACTGAGTGCAAAGGTTGTTGCCAGTTATTGCGAAAAATGTGTGAATTTTAACCATAGAAGGAACGCTGGTGGTGGTAATTAACTTGACAAACTTCCCAGTTTTGGCTTTTTAGCACACTGTACAAATGATTATTTGGTGACAGGTTTTGCAGTTATTTGTTTACTCTTGTGCTACTTTTTTTTTTTTATTGGTTTGCAACTGAAGCATGCATTCACTGGTTTGTGTCATTGAGATCTGATGGTTTCTCTGATCCCTAGTGGTACAGTCATTTGACTGGTCAGAAAGGCACTACCGACACACCTCCCAATAGCTGTTCCATGGGGAGGGGATGTAGTCCAGTTGCAGTAACATCCAAATCCAGAGAGACCAGAGAGAAATTATGTATGACTTCCAGGAAGTGGCAGCAGTGTCGGTGCCAGAAACCACAAGCTGAGACTTGTCCAGGATTTCCAAGAAGAGTTTCACTATGCAGAAGCCCACAGATGTCTGACAGAGCTTTCTGGAAGGTAAAGAGCAGCTCCATTTTGATGGTAGTGGAAGGAGATTACTAGGAGAAAAGCTGTGACAACAGTGTGTTCATCAAAACTTGAACAGTACCAGTATTTCTCCTGTGCATGCATGCATGCATGCATGCTTTGGTTGAGACTTAAGAAAAAACTCAAAAGTTGTCTTTTAACCAGGATTGTGCCACGTGAACATTTTACCCTGGAATAAGCTAATTGAGACAAATCATCTTGTTTTCCAAGAGCCTCACAAGGAAAGGGCAGCATATCAATTATAAAACCTCATATCTACTGCTAACAAGAGCTTTACATCTGTATAGTGCCTTATCAGGCCAAGACATTCAAAAGTGCTTTAAAACAAAACAGTGTGTTTAATCCCACCACATAGAGCTCTGCTGTTTTGTCTAAAAGCAAGGGATTAAAAATAGAGTATACCCACTTTTATCATATGTAAGTACTTTGGTACTGAGACTAAGGAAACAAGGAGATCTGTGCTAGATGACCAATGTGACAACCTGAAGGGTATGCAATGGTTTTCTTAGTTTGAAATAAATACAAAAAAACATTTCTGTGCCGTGGTTGTCCCATTTCTATTTAAAACCTAGATTATTTCAAGTTGAGTATATACTGTATCTTGTGGGACCTTGTGATTTTCATTAGAAAACAAGAGAGTCCTGGAATAACCCAGATTGATCATGTTGTGGTAGTGGCACTCATTCATGGCCAGTGCTGTTAATGGATTGACATGACCATGCATTATTTTCATAGTTAATTTAATCTCTTAAACTATTGGGGTACGTCTATAGCCAGTTTATTTAAGGTAAAGGGGGTAGATCATGTAGAATGAGAAGGATCTTGGGCTTGCTTTTCTACTGTCACTCATGTGAGTATTTATATACACTGAGTATTTACATACACTTTCTAGGTGCAGTCTTGTTGTCCAACTGTAGTCTTAAACTGTGACCATGTACATAACCAGCAGTCGACATCTTGGGAGCTGAAAGTGTTTAGGGAGAAAAAAGAATATGAGCTGCTGATCCATCTTTCAGATGCATTCAACCTGATCTTAAATGAAATTGCTACACTATAGTACACCATGTCAACTTTTTAGCTCGGTTCCTGAAGATATGTGTGTTCATGCTTTCATTTATTTTGGCTATAATTCTGGGTAGAGCACCCTATAACTGCATTCCACATAGCAGCCTGCCAAAAATGGTCAATTCAGAGATTTGGCCACAGGAAAGAGAATTGAATCCCATTCTAGATCTGCCCTAAATTGGTAATGGTAAACTGGGTTCACCCCATGGTGGTTTTATTTCCTATTTGATGGGACTTATTGCTGTCTAGATAACTTGTGTATTAAGTCTGATCAATTCACAGCAGGTTTAGCAGGAGCCTGATTGCTGACATGTGATCATTTTAGTCACAAATCTTAACAAGGTGTTCAAGAGCATGACTGAGAGCAGTGAAAGGTAAACGGTCCAGCCCTGAATCAAGTGCTTTACTGTACAGTGTATCCTGGATAAACAAGTTGCGCTTTGACATTGCTGTTCATTTCCATTTGTGTCTCTGGTCTCATTTCTGGTACATTTACTTAATTACAGTATTGGCCGTTTCTGAAATGCAAAGGAATGGCCTCGGGATGCCTCTCTTCCTGCCCCCGCACCTCGGTTTAAATGCGTTTTCCAGAGACATGGGGCAGCCTTGGATAGGTCTCAAGCGATTTAAAAAAAAAAAAAAAAAAAAGAATTGCGATCTTGCGATTTTAAAAAATGTATCTTTGTTAATCTTGGCTTTAATCGCATATTTAATTGATACAATTACTGCATGCATCTCATTAGTTTGTTTTATTACTGATGCTATTATTATTATTATACCAAAGGGGAAAAAAAACTATTAAAAAGACTAGTGGATAACTCAACACTGTCATTTCACATGACTGAACTCTACTTGACACTCTTGTTTCACTTGACTGACCTCTGACTGGAAATGGATCGTTCATTCATTCATTCATTCATTCATCCATTCGCAACTACCAAGTGCAGCTGGTTACAATATCAGTTCACAATGAGTGAGAAGCAAAAAATTTGTTCTCGCTGAATTGGCTTTAAAGGTCAGGCTAGTCGGGATAACAAGCTTGTCAGCAGAACTTTCAAAGCGTGTGTTTTTGCATGTGAAACAATCGACAATGCTTGATTTCTGTGTGAAGCTGAAAGTTGTTTGTAATTGTTTTTGTTCACAAGTTAGTTCTGTATAATGTGCATTTGTTAACTTCTGCTATTTAAGCCATCAAATTAAACAGTACAAACAGGGCTTGAATTTCATTTTTGTGTGCTGGGGGGATTTCCCCTCTATGCTGCAGCCAATGGGGGGGGGGTTCCAAAATTTTAGGGGGGAATGGCAAAAAAAGGCATTTTTGCATATGAAAAAAACTATATATTTTACTGTATCATCATTCACATGGGTGTTGCTTTAAAATAAGCAGCTTTCAGGAGAATTGCCATTGCCTGACATGAAGTTTTTGAAAGCAGCAGAAGAAAAAGGTGCTTTTCTTTTTAACCAGCGCTCCACTTCTTTTTTTTTAACTCTTTACACTCAGCCCGATTTCCGCCTGTTTTTCACTGTTTTCATTTATGTATGTTTAACTACTGGATAGTTTTGTACTGCATGCATGTAACATATCAAATGAAAGGCCGCAAAATTTCCTTTCATATTATGTAAATTGCAACAGGATCAGGCATACTTTATGTGGTAGAGATGAGAATAATATATGTAAAAACAAACAAATAAAAAAAAAACGGGGAGGGGGGGGGGGGGCTGAGCTTCTAAGCTTTCCAACGATACCACCCCTTTCAGTCTAGCTGCTACAGTGACGGAGCAATAGACTCAAAACCTAGGACTATATAAAGAAGGATAGGACAGTCAATCCCGTGATGCAGTTCGGTACTCAATTACAGGTACCATTTGTGGAGCCCACTCAGTACTGAATACATTGCGGCGATGCTGTGTTGCAGCGCCAGGATATACTGGTATTTTTTTAATAACAATACAAAATATCGTTAATATAAAGTGACTGACTTATGCTAATTAATGCTTGATTATGTAAAGAATACCTGATACCTTGGATAAGCTGACACTAAATGGCATCTCCATGGGTATATATGTATGTGTGTGTAATATATATATATATATATATATATATATATATATATATATATATATATATATATATATATATATATATATATATATATATAATTATACACACGCACACACTACAGTACTTTCCAGCTAAGAGAACACCCCTCGGGAAGCAAGTGAAGGGTTTTTATAGCCAAAGTGTTCTCTAAGACCACCAGGAGTTAGCCACCAGACACAATATGAATCAATAAATACATATGTATTACTTGTCATGATGTACGTGTATCAACATATGAAATGTGTCTATATATAGAAAATTATAATTATCTGGCTTTTGTTCGTTGTTTGAAGTAGGCCTGTATTCTGTGATGAATGGCTTTTGATGTAGTGCAGCTGCACAACCATTACATTTTTTATTTTTCTTTTAGACTTCTATTAGCACATGTTCCCATAATGCTTATGGCATTGTGGAAATTAATAGGCAGTTAACTTAAAGTTGACCAGCAGTTTCTCAAATGCAAGTAACAAATCACTGTGCTAATCCAAGGATTTGTTTTCTATACAGTGGAGTTGCCAGTTTTTATAGTTTATTTTTTAACCAGGAAAACTCATTGAGATGACTCATCTTGTTATACAAGAGCATCCTGGATGGATCATAAGGACAGGGTAACAGATCATTCATAAATTTCAAGAACGCACAAATATACAGAACACTTAATGCCTCGCTGCCTCGCACATAAAGGCTTCAAATGAAAGAACAGATTATTTTATAAACCATTGAGCCTACAGTAGATGCTTCCTGTATCTGGCTTAGAGTCCACATTTGTGGCTCTAAAAGCAAAAGTCCTTTAAGGCGGGTACATTTATGGACTGGCAGTTTTTGTGACCTTAAAAAGTAAGTGGCACTGACCAATGTGATAAAGGTGACACATTGAGGATAATTGCTTTTTAAATATTTGAAGGTCTCTGTTGGAAGCATGTGACGGGAGGCGGGGGGTGGATAGAAAGTTATATTTAGTGCCGGGAGGAACACAGGATTTTCATGTTTAAATATTCGTTCAGATATTCGTTCTTTTAAAACTTAAACGCCATTATATTGCTCAGAACGCAGGCAGAGACAGCATAGCGGTAGGGGTGTGTGGCCTGCGTGTGCCATTATTTTACAGCAAGACGTTACAATCTGTAACACGCTAAAGTAGAAAAATATCCCAGGAGTAAAGAATATGTTGTGTACGCCATACGTTTACCCCAGTGAATTCACTACGAAACAAAGGATGCCAAATAGCAGTTCAAGTTAAACGTTTTTTGTTTATTCTATATAAATAAATAGTACATAAAGTTGACACCACATTTTATTTATTTACTTTTTTTTTATTTTTTATTTCTTGCCATAGCCGTTTCTGCACACTAAACAGTGGCCATCGACATGTGTTCATAAAGTAACAACATGAGGTTTACTTCTGGCTTTGTGTAGCTGAACAAGAAAACGAAAACTGAAATTTAACTTTAAACACTTCAAATAAAAGTAATATGGAAATGGCGTTGTAAAATGAAGGGGAAAAAAACTCACTGTTTTGGCTCTTATTTATTACATTCCACATAACAGAAAGTCACAACAAAAAATATATAATACGTAAAACCTACATAAAAATCATTACACAACATTTCCAGCAAGTTGGGCACTGTTTAAGCGAGGCGTTTTAGAATGACTTGCTTGCCTTTTTTCTACGATACAAACATTTGATTTTTGTATCCGAATACATGTCAAAAAAGATTTGTTCGAATATTTGGGTATTTGTCCCAGCACTAGTTATATTACAAGGTTATGTTTTGAACTCAACTTGGACTAACCCTAGAATTGCCACAATGACCGTTATCCTCACTGTGAAAGGAAGATTAAAGTTATGCCATCAATTCAAGCTGAAACCCTATGTACCCACATGTACTGTGTGTATTGGTCAAGCTGTAACCCTCTTTTTCACCACTTGTTATCCCAACTCAATACATTTTTTAAAATTTGTTATTGACTTTATCTTGCATACCAGACCAATCCAGTCCGAAGGTGTAAATTGCACGATTAGGCTACTGTATACAGTATTAATTTTTTCATGGGAATGGTACAGTTAAGTTTAACTGTATATAATTCTATATTTAACAAAATAGAGCACTGCTGTGGTATTTTCCTGCTTATTTTTCCAACGATAAAAACAAATCATTCGATCAAATCTTCTTTTACCAATGATTTTAAATTTAATTTCCTTCGATAACTAGAAGGATAGCCGTCTGATCCTGTTCAGGGTCATAAAAACACCTGAGACATGCCTCGTTCCTGTGGTTCTCTTCTGCCATGCATGTAGAATTTTGGTTTGTGTTCTTGAGATCACATTTCAGTGTGAGATTTGGCCCACTGTGGTAATTTCGGAACACTTGCTAATTCTGTCCATCATGCTGAAGAATCTTCGTTATTGCCTGCCGATTTGTGAGATGATAAACCATATGACTGATGTTCTGGGGAAGAACTGCATCCTTCTGGAGCAGCTGTTGCTGCGCCGGTGGGTCTACTTCTCATCATCATTGACAGAGTGATTTGATTAGTAAGGTGCTATTATTACTGTGGCAGAGGGTAATGCTCCCTAGGAGATCAGCCTGCCACTGTACATGCACTTTAGTGAGTAATGCGTACACACCAGCTCCAAGCAAAGTGTTGTTTCAATCCCAGAAATGATCATCACTCACTCACACTCTTACGACAGCTAGTCACATCATCAAATAGCTGTGAAATGCAGCTTACCTGTTTGCTGTTTCGTCAGGTCCTCTTGGGTTAACTGTAGTAGTGAAGCAGTTCAGATTAGATTGCTGGCTGCTGTCAATGTGTCTTACTTGGCAGAAGTGGGTAATGCCAGTTAAAGTATTTGCTCTCTTTCTGTTAACATGTTGGACTTTTGTATTTTTGGTTCTAGACAGTGATACAGTAACTGGCATTCAGTAACACAGAATGTAGACCAAAGTGAACAAATCAGTAAATTAACATTTATTCTCTTCTGAATGCCTTGCAGGGTTTCCAGTCATTGCATGCTGATAGTTACAATACTGTGTGTACTGTGTTGTTGTTGTGTCCCCACCCACCTTTTCCAAAGAAATCACATGATTACAAAGTACTTCAAGGCCTGCTTGATTGCAAAATATCCAGATTGTGAGTGGCTGCTGTCAAAAGTGTTTGTAAACCTGTTTTTCAAAAATTTCTGAGACTACTAAAAGGCCGGGAGTTTACACGCTTGCGAGTACTGTCCTGTTTAAGTGGCACATTGTCTCAAATTTGTTTCTCGCACCATGACAAATTCACAACAGTAGTGTTTGGTCTGTAGCACACCTGTAAACCTTGTAGACAATGGCTTATGATGTTCACTTTCCTCTTGCTTTTCCTTCTGATGATGCATCTTTTCCAGGGTTTTAATTTAGCATCTACAGCAGTTATTGGTAATCCAAGCATGTAAATTGTAGTTAATGTTGTGTTCTGTATCATGGGGGGTTACCCAGGTTCTTTCTTTTAGGGTGTATTCATCCCCCTGCATCAGGATTTCCAGTACTGCACATGGGTCCCTAAACCTAACTTTCAGTATGCACACCCTCATGAATTTGAACAAGTTTAAACAGGAGGCTTTGCCAACATGGTTTTCCAGTCAGCACTCCCATATCCGAGCCTATAAAATTTTGACTTCAGTGATGGTTAAATGAGTGTGACGCATATCTGATTATTTCATCTGATTTGACATGTATGTAGATGAGCACGTTGTAACCTGACCCCTACCATCCAAACAACCCCCTGCCCTACGCACACACCGACACACACACATTTCGTACTGAAAGAAAAAATATGACTTGGGTTTGAGGAACTGTACAGGGAGACGTTGATTCTTTCATTGAAGTTTATTAGCGCACGAGTTGGGGGAGTAACACTTGTCAGTTTTTTCAGGGAACACCAATACAATGTCAAAAATATATAGCTGAAAGGGCTGTGTTTTAAAATAGGTAGGTTTCCATTTAGATGTACAGTAGTTGATTTTGTTGGTATAGTACTACATTTTTAACAGAAGTAGTATTTTAATTTAGAATGATATGATTCTGAAAATATCACTTACCAAAAGAGACGACTGGACACGTGCACTGTAATACGGTACATACTTTTAAATCCGGTACATATTGTAGCAGTATGTAAAAATCCCCATTAACGGCACAACAGCAAAATGAAATCAAAATGTTATCCATGAACAGAACTGCTTAAAACATAAAAGGCAACGCAATTTTGCCAAAGATTTAAAAATAACAGGTTTCCAGAATTAAAACACTATCCAAAGTCAGTCTTCAAAATTTAGTGCTCAATAAGGCCGTAATGTCATAGTTCACTTGCAAATGAATATGCACAAAAGCAACTAATGATCACAGATTCAAATAAAAATGCATCACAGTATCTAAAACTGTTTAATGATTAACTTTTACATTACCATGCCTTGTCTCGTTTGCTTTGGCTTTGGAGGAAGCGCTCTGTAACTGCAGTGTACAATAAAGACTGATTTGCCATGCCAGAAAAAAAAAGAAATGTGGGCTGTGACGGTTAAACAAGTCAGTTGTAACATTGAAGAGATGAGCTTTGTATCAGAAAACAGGCAAGTGCATTGATTTATATCATACATATAATGAGGATTGATTTTATTCTTTTTTTTTTTTTATTTAGTAGTCGGCAATTATTTTTTATTATTTACTCCCAATTTAGGATATCCAATTGTTATTTAAGCTCGGCTCATCGCCACCACCCCTGAGCTGACTCTGGAGCGGCGAAGACGAACACACGCTGTCCTCCGTGTGTGCCGTCAGCCGACTGCTTCTTTTCACACTGCAGACTCATCATGCAGCCACCTCGGAGCTACAGTGTTGGAGGACAACGCAGCTCTGGGCAGCTTACAGGCAAGCCCGCAGGTGCCCGGCCAGACTACAGGGGTCACTGGTGCGCAGTGAGCCAAGGACACCCTGGCCGACCTAAACCCTCCCCCCCGGGCGGGGCTCAGCCAGTTGTGCGCCGCCCCTTGAACTCCCGTCCAAGGTTGGCAATGGAATAGCCTGGACTCGAACCGGCAACGTCCAGGCTATAGGGCACATCCTGCACTCGACGCAGAGTGCATTTACAGGGTGCGCCACTCGGGAGCCCCTTGATTGATTGTATTCTTAATAAAGGACTGTAAAATGCGACTGACGTGTATCTGAGTGTTCTATAGCCGACTGACTGTATTACTTGAATGTACTATAGTTAAGTAACTGTGCTGTACTACATTAGTCTGTTCTCTTCAGCTCCCAGAAGCTGGAGGTTAGGTTTCATGCTAGTTTTATATCGGAGACTTCCTATTAACACTTATTTCTGTATTGGCTACTGTGTCTAGTACAGTAGCAATACAGGCCAGATGCTGATCATTATCTGTATATTAGTCTTTTGCATTTGGCAGAACACATTTTACTTAATTCTTAAAGCTTTGCAGTTTAATCCCAATAGATGTGTCCTGATTTTTTTTTTTTATGGGTCTATAGTTAAAGTAAAATAAAGTATATCTTGCACAGGGTTCAAATTCAGTGAATGAAGGAGGTGTTAATGAAATGGAATGTAGATTCGATGTTAAAATATTATTTCTAGCCCTGTTGGATGACTGCCGCCTTAGGGGTGGACGTATGCCTTTTGACTAATACATCCAATAAGGACGGAACAGTTTTTTATCTGTGCTTAGAAGGATTGCCGTCAGTCTGCCATATGGACAGCATTTATTCAGCCGTGAGAGAGTGGGGCAGACAGGCAGCTGGCAGACCAAATTGGCATCGACATCCAATTGATGACCTTCCGTGTGTGTGTGTGTGTGTGTGTGTGTGTGTGTGTGTGTGTGTGTGTGTGTGTGTGTATGTGTACCATATGTGCGTACAAGCCTTTTATACTGCAGTGGGGTGATTTGTAGTAACAGTGGTGCACATTTCTTAGGCCTTAAAGAAGTGTCTTTAGCCATTTAGGGCAGTTTACTGCCAGACCCAGACAGGTGTTGTCAGGTCTGGCTCCTGTGGTTACCAGCTGGTTAAACACAGCAGGACCTCTTTAGGAAGAAATTGGATGAGCACGATGCCTGTCAGTTTCTTCAGCCAGTTACATTGGAGAATGTTGGTCATTGTATTTAAAAATCATGCTTTTAAAATTTGAGGGTGGATTTATTTTGGTGTGTAGTGTTTTTTTTTTGTCTCTTTATTAATTCGGAATAAATGTTGGTATGGAAAAGAATGTAAACCTAGTTGGTAGAAAACCCAGCTATGGTCCTTGGTTATACTGTATGATGTCTCTTTTTGATAGTTTTACCTGCATGCCTGTCACTCATGTTTTATAATGCTAATAAACATACAGTACCTCTATAAGGAGCAATACACCATCTGCAAACATACCCCTGCTACACAGTGACTGCTTGACTGTGATTGAGCCCCTGGCCCTATGGCAGTAGCGCTAGACTTCAGATTACAGGGGCACCGATCTGTGACTATTCCCTGGAACAGGATTTGCTAGTTAATGAACTGACATTTTTTTTTATTATCAGTACACAGAAACAGTATGAGAAAATGCTCCTTTTAAAGGTGTTTCTCAAGTGGTAGAAGGTGCATATGACTTCAAATTGCCCAATAACGCTAATATTGCAGATGGATTTGGGGACAGAAACTTGTTAATGAGTATGGTTTGAAGTGCTGTGATGGAGAATGACTGTTTGGGGATGGGTATGTAAGTCGAAGTGGTGGTTGAATGCTGATGCTGAATTATTATTTTATTTGTTTATTTAGCAGACAAATTATAGTTGCACTCCTGGCAGCCTGTGTATTTAAACAAGTCAAACCTTCACTCCCAAAGGGAATTGAATGGGTCCAAGGCCACCAGCCCTCTACACTGTGACAAGCAGCCTTCTACACTGTGACATTACTCAGAAACATGGTACTACAAGTGCAAGGATTAGGCCGAAATGAAATGAAAGGCATATTGCAGTAACTGGACACTGTTTATAACGGTGTTACTTAGAAAGCAGTTTCTTTTTGTTTGATTATCAATAAAACTAATGTCCTGCAGAAATATCAAGGGTTGTTGTTTTGTTTCACACACACGCTGAACATGCTAACGGTACTTGTGACCCTTTTTAGTCAATCATCATCTGTATTAAATTTAGAAAAAGCTCAACCCCCAGTAAAGGATTTTTATAGTGCTTTTGGGACAGACTACGTCCTAATACATCAGACCCTCATCTCTCCCTACACCCCCACTCGACCTCTCCGCTCCGCCTGCACTAGAAGACTAGCTCTACCTCCGCTACGCTCCCCTGCCTCCAGAGCCCGCTCCTTCTCCACCCTTGCTCCGCAGTGGTGGAATGACCTTCCTACAGATGTCAGGACTGCCCAGTCGCTGACCACATTCTGGCGCCTCTTTAAGACTCACTTCTTCAAACAGCACCTGTAGAACTCCTCTGTTTGTATCCTGGGACACTATCACCCTTCATGTAAATGTGCTTTATTTTGCTCTTATCTGCCCCCTATTTTACTGCATTTAATCCTGTACTTCAGAATACTGTAATCTGCCAAGTGTTTAACCTGTAGTACTTTGTATTTAATCACATCCTGATGTAACTATCACTATTTAATCATATCCTGATGTCACTATCACTATTATCTGCTGTATTATTGAATTGTAGTTTGTCACAATTGTACTTTGCTTGAACAAAAGTTATTGTATTTCTTGCTCTTATTGTATTACTTGTATTGTAACACTTGAAATGTATTTGCTTACGATTGTAAGTCGCCCTGGATAAGGGCGTCTGCTAAGAAATAAATAATAATAATAATAATAATAATAATAATAATAATAATAATAATAAATAATAATAATAATCTTTCTAGGGTGGGTACGTCATTGGCAATTAAATAAAATAAAAAAAACAGGCCATTTATCATGTCACTTACCTGAAATTCATATTTTAATAAAATTAGGTGTGGTGGTAAGACAGAGGACAATCGCTTAGTGCTGGGACAAATATGCAGTTTGTGATGGTAAACTTGTCTGTAGAAGAGGACAGAGTGAGCTTGTGTTCCCAGTTCATAATGCTTATTTTTTAAAGCTACAGTGTCATGCACATTAACATGTAATGGGCTTTATCGACTACTTATTTAATCATTTAAGCAGCTGAACCATTGTGGCTACAGTTCTGTCTCCCCCACTTGCTCTCCTCCTCTCCTAGAGCCACCTCGAGTAGAAAAGCTAATTGTTAAAACAAAACATAGAAAACTGTTGCCACGAAGGGATCTTTTTGCCTTGGCTCTTAATGAAATGCTCAGATTTGAGCTGTCTGCAAAGGCTTAGATTAGAACACTGCTCAAGTGCAAGTATTTTGGCAGCCTGTCGGGTTTTTCTAAAACTTACAGGAATTTCTTTAATTATCCTTTACAAGTACAAAACTACCTCTCCACCTGTCACCTAATCCGCTGTTCTTTACTGGTAATGGGACAAATGGGGACAGTGCTGGAAGACAGCTGTGGCTGACTGTTGAAAGATTAAGGATAGAATTCAGGTGGTATTTTAGCATTTTCATATTACAGGTAAAATGTGAAGCATTGTCATGCATTTTTATCATGCATAGGGATGCATCTCCTGCTAGTCTATGTTTGTCTAGCAGTTCTGAAGTTTTAAAACTATAGCATTATACTGTATGTGAGCCATAGCCAGGTTGTTGCAGCTATACTGTAGACATTACGGAGAAATGTACTTTAACTTATATATTCCAAACTAGCCTCCTGCAGTAATATGAAACTGCTCCAGTTCCATTAGGGCGGAATGATGATGCAGTTTTTGTACAGGCACCTATGCTTTGTCAAATACTGCATTGTACTACATTACATGGAGAGGTTTTTTTGTCTTGGGTAAAGGGGTGGTTGATACAAGAAAAGAAGAAAAAAATTGACAGGTATGTATGTATGTATGTATGTATGTATGTACACATTCATCATTTTACTTAATTTAAACCATTTAGATATGTCCTTCTGCGACCAGCACCTCATATTGGCCTTAACTAAAACCATGTTTCCCATAGCTGTGAAGAACCAACTGAATGTGATTGATCAGCAGCTTACACAGGTAACAGGTGCTCTGTTGAAGTCTACCTGGATGCTAAACTTGTTATTAGGGCTGTGTTTGAAGGTTCATTCGCTAGCCAGGAATTTGAAGGTAGTGTTAAACCTTCAAAGGTTGTTAACAGAAACAGTTTGACAATGTTTGAATACTATCTGAAACAAAAACACATTGGAAATGTGAAAACATGGCAAGTTATCAAAAGTGCCCGGCCACTTAAAGTGGAGATATCAAAAACACAAGCCAAGTTTTCAAGAAACCATTGGGGCAACCTTGCCCAGCACAAAGCAAATAGGCACAACTGTAAAACTGACGGGGGCCAAGATTGCCCGAATTGTTTCTTTTAGCTTGTATCAAAAACATAATACCATATGCCGCTGCTTGTATGGAGCATGGTATATTATGCCAAAGCACTGGGGGAGTGGTCTATAGCGGTTGTAGTGCTTCAGTAAAATATGTACAGAATACCTACGTAAGAGAAGTGCTATGGTAGAATTATGCAAATTTGTACCATTGAAGGTCTGAACCTTCCTTCCGTAATGTGTTCCGAACCTACTTGTTACTACTGGTCCCGTTAGTATTCAACCTTGCAAGTAGCTGCTTCAGCAGTTGCTAGCGAAAGTTGCCTGAAAGTTGTCTCATGTTTCATGGGCTTGCTGTACAAGGCTAACTCAAACAATACTGCCTGTTGTAAAAATACACTTGTAAATAAAATGAGGCTGAGGTATTTAACAAGTTTGCCTGCTGTATTGTATAGCCACTGATTGCTCCTGCTCGTGAATAGAACAGAAGTGTAGTATTTATTTGGTCAATAACTTTGTTTGCACTTCAAAGGGTCAACATGACAGAAAATAAAGCCTCTTTTGTTAACGACTTGCCTTGATTTATGCTGAAGTGAATTGTAACGGCGGGTGTATTCTTTCTGCCTAAATAATTATGGAATAGCTGTCATTTTATGTCATCGATCCCTGCCAGGGGCCAGACTCGGTTCTCCTGGACTTTTTTATTTAAGGGTTTGGCCATTTCGTGTGTTTGGATAGGAGTATACAGGCCCTTTCAGAAAACACATCACTTTCATGCGAAGCAGTATTTTGTTGGAGGAAACCATGTATTTTTGTAGCACCGAAGAAAAGTGTGTGCGTGTGTGTTTTGTCTAAATGTTTAAATATTATCAGAAATATGCATGTGGAAGATATAGGCTATGTTGGTGTTCAAACAACAAGAACTATACCGTGTAAGGTTATTTTTTTTTGTCTTCATCTTCTTCTGGATTTCATTGATCTGTATACAAAATGAAGTACTTTAGTCTTTTTAAAATCACTCACTAATGCACAGCATCAATAATCTGTCGATGCACACTGATACAATTTTTATTGTGGCTTCTTGATTCTGGGACAGACCACTGTGTCAAATTAGGTTGTAGGTTACTTGTCAGCAGGGCTATGTGACTGCAGCTTTTCAGATTTATAAATTCTCCAGCGGTTACAGCTTGGTGATTTTTCAGAGGTAGGGAAGAACCATAGTTTCAACTGTAAATCTGAGCACTAAAATAAAACATTTATAATGTAAAGTTTTTCATCAGCTGTTGTAAAGATAGGTGTGTGTTTGTTTTATTTGGCGCTTTTAATACAATGCCTAACGGTACATCTACAGCACTGCAGTGGTAACATTATGCCTTATCTGAGAGCGCAGACCATGACCTTGCGATCAATACTGCTTAGTTTACTCAGGCTGCTGAAACCCAGGTGCTGAACATCGCTAGTAATCGAGTTGCCTTGAAGTGTAAACGGTACAATGAGAGAAACCACAGGAATGCACGTGGTTCTGGTTTGCTAAGATACTATTTTGTATTCCGGCCCCCAGGAAACCAGTTCTGATTATTCTCATAGATGGATCGCACCACTGTACTGTAGGCAGGAAGAGACCGTTTTCAATTTTCTGTAATCTAGAAATTGTCCACGTCAAAGAATTAACAATGTCCTTAGAGCATGTTCTTATTTGTGTTTTAAACAAAACAAACAAAGCATACAAACCCTCCACATCTATAATTATGAACCCTGGCAGGTGTGTGTTCTTTAGTTACATAAACGTTGCAAGGATAATTGTGGTAATCAAAGAGTGTAGTGGAGTTTCATCAATTTGCTTTTTATGTGCCAACTATTTTGCAGCTATCGGGCATTTTCTGATTACCATGCCCCATCCATCTAGATTTAGATTGCCTGTCCAAAGAGGGGCAAAGTTAGTCAGCATGCTATTAAATGAAACAGATTTTATTTATTTATTTATTTTTTAAACCGTAATCGGATGAATTGATGAGTAACTGCTGTAAAATCCTGTCTGTTTTTTTCTGAAGTTTATTAACTGTTGCAGTTTGTTATTCAGATACTGTCATGAATTGAATTCCCACAACTGAATTCGACCCTTTCAAATTCCTTTACATTTCCTCCTATTTCATAGCCAAGAAATGAGGCACAGTTAATCACAAGCCATGCATTGTTTCAGTTTATTTGCATAACATTATCTCATTATCTACCAATACTGTTCTGTTTCTAATAAAGAAGCCATACCCTTTTCTGCCCTGTCCAATTCTAAGTAATAATTATATAATAATAATAATAATAATAATAATAATAATAATATTATTTTAAATATTTGCTCTTCCCATTACCTTATACTTTGTGGAATTAAAATAAAAAATAAAAAAATTATCATTTTTATTTAAAGCGTGATCTCCTGTAGGAAAACATTAATGTAATGCTTTTATATCCAGCATCTTGGCTATTAATTTCACAGCATGTGTACAGTAGTCGAATACCCTGCTGGGTGTTTCACAGTCGTACTGTATCACAAGCATCACTAAATACAATCTGAGCAGATGAATCGCTGTTCCTGTTCACTCTGAGCTCCTGTTCTGTCATCCTGGGGAGAATTCCGATGAGGTCACAGAGTGGTTCTACACCTCTTTGTGGAAGAGAACTGCTTTGAGCTGCCTGGTGAGCACAGCATCTAGAGTGGCTGCTTTGAGCAGACCTACTGTAGATGGTTGCCGTCAAATTTGTATGTCTTGAGTAGAGCAGAGTCTAATATGGAGCAATACAGCCCATATGGAGGTTTAAGGCTGCTTCATTCCCTTTTTTATTTTTTTTTTATTTTTTTGGAGCAGGGATATTGATATGAGTTGCAAGCTGATCTCACAAGCCTAAAGCCAGAATTGCTTTTACGCTGAGAAATCCAGAGCAGAAGTGGACGGGCTACCGATCCCAGAAGACAGAGAGATCAGCCCTGCTTCTTAACTTATAATAAGTTTGTGCCGGTTTCCCATCCCCCACCCCAGGAGCGTTGGAGCCAATGTGACGCCCCCCTCGGGGTCACCAGCAAAGTGTGGCCTCTTTGCACAGCCTGGACGTGCTTTTTTTGTTTTAACTACTGAATTGCTTCATCAATGGGCCACAGCTTTACTAAGCACAACTTGTCGCGTGTGTCAGTAGCATTAACAGTGACGATTGCCCCAAGGAAATATTTTTGGGTGATCAAAGCATTTATTATTCCAGCAGTAACCGCCTGGCAGTTCACAGAAACTCTATTGTGTAACTGGAGTAGGGGCGGCAGCAGAGGATATTAAATGTTAATAAGAGTTTGATGATTAACATCCTGTGCAGTCATGGCCATTATACCAGGGACAGCATCAACATGACTACTGTTTGGAGATCTGGAAGAGAGAGTTTTTTTTTTTCTTTTTTGCTTCTTTTAATGCACCACAAGAGTCAGTCAGTCAAGATTAGTGTCTCTTGTTGTAAAGTGATTTCCAGGTTGTCCCAAGGGGATTATTCCGTCATGGAAGATTTAGGAGACAGGGCAGCCCTGGTGCACGCTTCCTCACTCTGCATGTCCCTTCGCTGTAGGGATGCCCATCTGTAAAGGTACTGTAGTGTTCACCCAAGAGACACTTAACAGAAGTGGGAATTTGCAAGGAGGATGAATTGAACCATCAGGGAGGTTAGGTTTTCTGGGAATACATGGAACCATCCTTTTAGACCTTAAAGTTAAATTTAATTAGGGCTGTAACAAAGGGTACATTTTGACCTTCGAAGGTTCAGAACACATTACCGAACGAAGTTTTGAACCTTCGATGGTACTAATTTGCATAATTTTCTGGTGACGTCACCATAGCTACTAGTTTATTATTTTACAGGTAATCCATATAAATGGAATAAAACATTCACATGTAGTTTTAAAAATGTTATATAGAACAGTAATCCATGTTTTCATAATGTACATGTAATTGATGCTGCTTGTGATATCTACAGTAAGCTTTCATTGCAGTAGCACCTTATTGCTGCCAATTTAAAGAACTGCAGCTGACAGGCACAACAAAGCGTTATTTAACACTCACTGTTCCAAGCAGATTATCAGGCACAGCCACATTTTACTACTACTAAAACTAAAACTAATAATATGAAGTTACGCTTGTCAAGTGACCCCGGGGATTGGTTGTGCCTCCATGATGCAATCCCAAATCCCAAACAGCAGAGGGGTTTCAAGACATTTCTTTCAATACAGCTGTCGAGATGGCGAATGAAGAAATTAAAGTTCTGCCTCTGGATAACACAAGCTGGGGGACAGTATGACGGATGGTGCTCAGTTTTCAAAATTAAAATAATTATCAGTTTTAGAGTTTCATACTTGTGCTACTATAGCACCTCTTTGTCTTGTACACTAGGTATTCAGTACATATTTTACTGAAGCATTGCAACCGCTATAGGTACCCCCACAGTGTTTTTCCATAATACACCCTGCTCTAATGCATGGCAGCAGCACCATATAGAGTTGCTACGTATAATGATTTTGTAGTGGATTTTAAAACAACGAGTTTTGTTTTAGTGAGTAACAGTGCAGTCCTGAGTAATTTCTTGTTGATAGTCTGAATATGGTATTTCTTTCTGAATCACTGCAGAGTGCTGCTTCTAAAATGGCAGCTTTAGGTGGAACTGTCAGACTTTTAATGTCTTGAGTTGTGCAGAAACAACTGTTGCACAAAGCAGCAGCAGTTAATTTAATGTCCTGTGTAGTTTCTCGCTAGTCATACTCTTAGTTGTGTTATTCCTCTCTGAATATTCCCCTTTGCCTTAGCATTGCTTGCTTCCGTCAGAGGACCCAGCGTCTCTAATCTCATTTTTGTAGCAGTGTTTGGAAATGACTTGAGCCCTGAGTGGATTTATAACCAAATCTCTCTTGTACTGTGAAGTGGAGCCAAGGCTGCCTTGCTTCCTCGAGTACTGAACTGTACTGTTAATCTGCCGAGTCAGGCTGTTCTTATGAGCGTCTTTATTAAAAAACAGCAAATGAAATCCCCAGTGTGAATGGCTTGCTTGATGGTAGCACTTGCGAGCTGTGTGCCAGTGGAATTGGAAAGCTGATTGGGTGCTGCGCCCTCCTTGATTTATATACTTTTTTTTTTAAATGGGCTTGACATTGTATGGGTTAGGAGGTCAGTTAAATAAAGGCATCAGAATGTGATTATGGAGCAGAGTGTGTCTGTGCAGACAGGAGAAGGGCAATAATCACTGGAGGGAAGAGTCTTTTTTTTTTTTTTCTTCCCTGACAGGGTGATAAATATTCACGCTGATAGCATTATGGGTCGATTGGCCTACTCTTTCTTGCATTAGCATCAGCGCTGTTCCCACCCCCCTCTTCCCACTCCCCCTGGGAATTGCCTGCTGATTGCTGGTGGTAGCAGTCATTTACAATGAAAGGTGGTGTGTGTGGCCAGCTTTTTTGGTTTCCATCACTGTAGCCTTATTGATGAAGACT
This sequence comes from Acipenser ruthenus, assembly GCF_902713425.1. Lineage (NCBI taxonomy): Eukaryota > Metazoa > Chordata > Actinopteri > Acipenseriformes > Acipenseridae > Acipenser > Acipenser ruthenus. The sequence continues at coordinate 45,219,170 of NC_081197.1, forward strand.
TTAATTTTCTTCTACTATCTAAATTAAGGATGATGCCACAGACAGTACCAGTTGTATTACAGTGCTGTAGGTCACCTTGAGAAATGGCTTTGCTTATTAAGTGATTTATTTGATTTGAAGTTGTATTGCAATAGAAGCATTTAGGGGCAATGTATAGTGACAAAGATGTGTTTTACTGATTGAACTGTGTCAGTTTGTATAAACATAATAGCATTAATACAACAAACAGGAGACCATAAAGAACTGTTTATAAAAAGTGCAACAGCTGGTTTCATTGAAACCTCCATGGACTCAAATATGTTTTGCATACTAAACAAGGAAAACAACAATGTTCTAAAATTAGCAAAAACCATACTGATACAGTCAGCACTCAGGTATACAATGCTTAGATACACATCAGTCACGTTTTACCGTCCTTGTATTAATAAAGGTCGCCCTGCTTTCATTTATTTTTACTTTCAAATTTAAAAATATATTGGAACAACCCGGACAGTTGCTTTGTTGCAGGACTTGTTGTCTGTTCAGTTTGTCAAGAATTCTCTGTAGTTTCAAATAAAACAAACATTTTGAGAGTTCAACACTGTCTCCCTGAATACCTGAGAATAGAAATCTTGTTCACAGTGACGTCCCGGCAAAGAGATATTGACTGCCTCCCACATGACCTGTGTTTAGATGTTGCTGCTCCTATGAAATAAACATTACATTATTTAGTATAATTCTGTTAAACTCAGAGTAAATTCTTGCATTCTCAATCACAAGACCCACTCACCATAAAGGCCACTCTCTAAAAGGGTTTCAGTGGTGAGTTGGTCCCAATAGAGGGAGATGTCCAATGGCACCACATTTACTCAGTCCCTTTGGTGGTGGAAATATATGTATTTTTTTGTGTCTGTGCCTGGCTAGTGTGTGTCTCGTGTTTCCCTTCAGAACACCATGATGTAGTTTTATGAGCAATCTGATTTAAGGGAAGAATCAAGATCAACTGAATTTCCATCATGTATTGAAAATTAATAGAAACTAACATCCAAGTGCTCACAGAGAATAGTCTGCTTCTCGAGAGGACTGTAAAATGACTCTTAATAAGTGAACAGCCAAAGTAGTGGTGTAGGCTAATTAAAGCTTGCAGTCTTTACTAGCTTTCTCTGATGGGTCGGCTTATTGATCCAGTCATATACAGAGCCTCTCCACTGAGGTAGCATTCAAGATGTCATGACCTTGTCGGCTACTCTGGAAGTGGGGTCAAGATCAGGCAGTGTCATAAATCTTTAAACGGAAGGTTTATTCAGTATCCTACATGCTTAAATTCAAGGGAGGGTTACTGCTGGTCAGTTGATGTGCTGCCATTGACTACTTTTTGCAGTGCTTGACTCTGCATCTATTATTTCAGGATTACATTGTTTACTTATCGGTGCTGTGGTGGCAGAGGAGTGATCCAATCCTGTTTGGGGGGGGAAATGGAAAATGGCATTAAACTTTTCATTATGTCACAATAACCTTGATCCCACAGTAGACACTTGTACTGGAAGCTTGATCGGTAGTAAGGATGATTGTGTTTGTCTTTGCTCCAGGAGGATCAGTAGGTCAGAGCGACGGTTCATCCCTATGGCAATTGCTTTTCTCTGAAAGAAGATTTTGCATCCGCTCTTGTCAGATGCATACTTGCCTGCTTGCAATGGCTCCCTTATTTAAGTCAATACATTTATATACATACCCTTTTTGGGTGTTATGGTATGTTGTCTTACTAGTCACTCGTGTTTTTTTTGTTTTTTTTAATCCCCACCCTTTGGCTTCCCACAACAGCTGAGATTTTGGATTGCTCAGAGAATACATTGAACAAGAAATATACAGTTGACTAGGTTAATTTGTGTGTAGGAAGCCTACTACTGTAGGTCTAATATAGTTGATTTTCTCTAGGTTTTGATTCTTTGAGTTTTGAATAGCCAGTGTGCATTGTTGTATAATGCCAGTATCGATCATTTTCTATTTCCAACTAATGATAATAAAGGCCTCCATTTACTGGCCTGATGTGAGGCTTCAGTTTTGTTTGAAAGGTTTATTTATTTATTGTTTGTTATATTTAAATAATGCACTTCTTATTAATTTTTTTTTGCAGAATTGTAGTCAACACATAATACCATGCTTTGGAAAAAACTTTTATTGTGCACTCATTGAAAACTTGTATGTTTGCAGGTTTTTTTTGCCTTTTTCTTTTGGTTTCCACTGTGCTGCCTTAATGGGAGTTTTGACCTTCTGTGTGTTTTCCTTGTAGGGTAGTTCAAATTCTCGCACAGAACAAATAAGGCCTAATTGAAATCCTGGTTTTGACCCAAGACCCTGTTACTTTGTATCCAGGAAGGAGCCACGTGCACGGCATCTTGACAGGACTCTGTTGGCGCGTCCTGCTGTGCCCATTAGTGTTCCTGATTTTGCTTTGCCAGCTGTTAAAACTGTAACCCTTTGCCAGCTTGGCGTGGGCTGCTAGATGTACCGGCTGCTGTTCAGAAACATTTTGATGGACCTACCTGTGTCCTCAGGTATAAGGTGGAAAACCTTAGTGTGTTCTGTGGCATTTATCAAAACACAACTATTTTTGAAACATGATCTGGTTAGCTTTACATCCTGAGTTTTTTTTTTTCGAAATCCAAAAAGATTATACTAATTTGGATAACCGGTGCCTTTCAGTGTATGCTTCGTCTTCCAGTAGAGTGGGTCCAAGTAAAAGAAATGGAAAGTGTATTATCCGCAGAAGTCCCAGGGAGTTGCATTAGAGGTTTAGGAAGCTTGGCTGCAATTCAGTGTGATGGCCAGGCACTTGAGCACTATCATGGTGCGCATAAGGTTTAGTAAGAGCATGTTCCACACATTTTCGATAGTAGAAGATGGAGCATCTGTGCAATTTTGGAAAACTTAGAGAATCCCAGAGAAATGGAGGGGTGTGCCCAGTGCATTGCAATATCCAGTACCACAACAGCAGTTCATTTCAGCACAGGCCATGGAAGAGAGCAGGGCTATTACCTTAAACCATTTCGACACAGTTTTCTGCCCACAACCAAATAACAGTAGCCCGTTTTTTCTTCGTAGTGTGCTTCTTCTACCCCAGTAATGTTTAGGTTTTAAAGGGAGCTGTGACCTCAAGGAAACAACCGAGTCCTGGTGCAGGGGAGCGCACTGCAGGTATTGAGGTATTCCGGGGTTAAGTCTTCCTGGTGGCCAGATGGAACTAGAATATTACATTCTGGTGCTAAGAATGTCTGTGTTGTGGCCTTTATGTTATTCTACTGGCATAGAAATGTAACGGCTTTAAATGACAGCAGAAAAATCCTGTTCATAAGAACATAAGAAAGTTTACAAACGAGAGGAGGCCATTCGACCCATCTTGCACGTTTGTTTGTTCATGTCACCTTGGCCAACTTGACATCCTGGAGATGCATTTTATGCAAGCTTTTTGTTACAGAAGGTTTGAGAGTTGGCTTTAGTTTTCATTTTCAAAAGTAGAGTATTTAGATGCTTTTACCATTTACATTCACTGCAACCTGCAGTATTATTGCAGGGAAACCGTCTCACTTTTTTAAAATGCATAATAATGTTATAACATCTGTTAAAAGTTTGGTAATTGGACTGTTCGTAAGTTTTTTCTTTGGCTTCTGGAATAAAGTGAAAAAAAATATTAATAAATGAATTAAATGTAACAACCTGATTCTGGAACTGTATAGTACTGTATCTCTGGACTAAGAGTTTAATTAACTTATATTATCCACAAGGGAACAACAGTCGTTAAACGCTTAATTTTATTTTCTGTTACATTTTCTTATGTTCATTAGTTCATTCAGAATTTCTATGGGCATTAAAAGTAAACTTGATTTGATTTGTTTTTCCTCCTATTTATCTTCTCTTGATATTGATGGTGTAAGAAGGAGATGCTGATGAAACTAGAGATGGTGTTAGTGTAGCTGAAATCTAAATAAGCAGATGCTGTGCTTTTAATATGCACAGTAAAAGAAAACCGGTCTCAACAGTATTGTAGTTTTTAGGTGAAACCCCATTGCAAGCAGTGATGCAAACTGTAAAAACCCTTGTGAATTCTCGAGAGTCCAGTCCTGCCCAGTTGTTACTGCGTATGTTGCGCCTTAATCAGAACACGCTGAGAAGCTGTTTGTCTTTAGTATACTTGGACAGGGCTCCCATTGTAGGTTATAAAACAGTCACTGAAAGCATGCTTCTGCTGTGGAAAAGAAAGTGTGACCAACATGAATATGTAGACTGTCTAGCAGACTGTGTAGTGTCTAGAAATGAGGCTAAACACTTACATTTAAATTTAAACTTAAGGTTGTTGTTGTTGCTGTTGCTGTTGTTTAATTTTCTCCCAATTTAGAATAGGCAATTTATTTTTTAGGCTCAGCTCACCGCCACCACCCCCGCTCTGACTCGGGTGGGCAAAGACGAACACACGCTGTACTCCGAAGCATGTGTCGTCAGCGACCTGCTTCTTTTCACACTGCAGACCCACCAGTGTGGGTCTGCAGTGTGAAAAGGGGGACAACGCAGCTCTGTAGAGTGTTTCTAGCTCTGTCCCTGCTGTTTGTTTGATTGTTTGTTTGCAATTCCTCCACACGCTCTTGTCCGATTCTGGCTTTGTTCGCCAAGCCAATTTGTTCTGCTACATATAACAGACTTTCACTTTTGAACCTGACCGGAAGATTGAACAGTGCCCAGGCAGAGAGAGTTGGAGTATATGAGTATTGATATCTGAGACAAGGCAGGGACACTGTCTAAATGATGCACTACCCCACTGCCTTGCAGATATTGTCATTTTACTAGCTCTTGGTGGTTTTTTTTGTTTTTTTTTTGTTAATGGAGTTAGATTATACTCTGCATGAGGAGTGCTCTCTGTAGTAATGTTTTTGCCATAGCACAAGTACAGTCCTAAGGTATGTGCTGTGGTGTCCTAGCTGAATGTAATATTCCTGTATTGTTTATTGAACTTGTAGAAACCGCTCCTACTGTACCTCATCCATGTAGTTTATATATAGTCCACTGTAGACCCTTATGATAGTAATGCTGAATTTGGACTCTGGTTGGGAAGTCTCTCTCTCTCTCTCCTCTCTCTCTCTCCTCTCTCTCTCTCCTCTCTCTCTCTCCTCTCTCTCTCTCTCTCTCTCTCTCTCTCTCTCTCTCTCTCTCTCTCTCTCTCTCTCTCTCTCTCTCTCTCTCTCTCTCTCTCTCAGCACAATGCCGGTATTGTATGAAAAGCTTCGATATCAGCAACATGGGTGAGTCGGGGCTAAAAAGTCACATCCGAGGGCAAAAACATTGTAATTTAAAATACACCAAAGAGGGTAGTGCAATAAACATTAGATTACTTTGCCTCAATCGTTACATCGCCGTATGTCACCGCATCCTCAAGCAGTAGGCCTTCTACTTAAGGTTTGAGTGCGTCTGGGACAGTGTCGTAATTAAAAACCACTACTCATACAAATCATGTAAGGAGTTAATACGCGGTTTCGGCACGTTCCCAGCTGAAATAGCTAAATAATTTTGTTGTGGAGAACGAAAATGTGCCTACCTCTGTTTTTTTGGTATTGCTTCCTATTTCAGATCCATGTTATCGGAGCAAATCGGCAAAGAAGATCAGTTTGTGTTGCTATATGATGTGAGACTGAACCATGAATCTCAATCCAAGCAAATGGATGTGCATGTTCGTATGTGGGAAAACGGCAAAGTAGCCACACAATATTACGGGTCCCAAGTTTTAAGCCACGCTGACGCAAACACCATACTTAAGAAGTTCAATACTTGTGTTGAAAAAATTAAATCTATGCAACCTTCTTCAGCTGTCTATGGATGGTTCAAATGTAAACTTGACTTTTTTTGTTTTGCATCAAAATCAGTTAAAAACAGACTCCGATACAGCGTTGTTAAACATTGGGAGCTGCGGACTGCATATTAACAGAGCTTTTAGGGATGGTAACTGGGAAATCACCAAACTGCTATCCAGTATGTATTGGGTGTTCAAATATACCCCAGCTAGGAGGGAAGATTATACCACAGTCACAGGTAGTGAACGCTTTCCTTTGAAATTTTGTTAGCATAGATGGCAACTGGACATTTAACGTGGATTAGTAAATCCAACAGCATGAGGAGAACTGCTAAAGAAAAAGAGTGACACCTCTCTTCCATTTAGGATAAAGTTGATGAACTTCTGAAAACATTAAAAAATGCCAGCAAGTAAACAGTCAGGTAAGATTGTCAGTAAATATATATTGTAACGTCTTGAGGGGGGCTTGCGGACTCCGCGAGGAACAGACGTTCCAGTAGTGGGGTGACACCAGGAGAGCACCCCTATTGGCGAAGGGGACAACTGGGAGAGGGGCCTACGAGGTGATTAAAAGGGGGCTCCACATCGTTGCGGGTGTGGCAGTTGGACAAGAGTAGAAACCTGGACATTACAAGTGGTAATGGACGAGAGGGAAGAATAGGGACGGGACACGACTGGCGGAGAAGAGTAAGAGGGGCATTTCTACGTCACACAGCTGTTGAATATAAACTAACCCCCTCCGACTGAGTTAGACTGTGTTCTTGTTCCGAAGCCAGTTTATTAAACACACATTACTTTCATTGTTTCAATACTGGATTTGCGTCTGCTATTCAAAGAAGAACCACACACACTGGCAGGATTTAATAATGAGAAACTGATATTTTTTTGTCATCGTCATTATAGTTTTAGTTATTGCGATGCAGCTGGGGTAACAGTTGCAGTTTTGACTGTAAAACGCTTGTGCATCGTAGTATGAGATTTTTTGGTCATGGAAATTATAATGTGTGTGTGTGGTCATGAAAAATGCTTGAAAGTCCATGATTTTACTTGTAAAAATAGCATACGAACCCTGCTTGCAGTACACACAAAACCTCTTCATGGCATAGCCTATATTTTTGGTCACAGAGCATATGATTTTATAATGGTCGTCTTAATTTAGCTAATGGCATGTTCCCTGTCTCTACAGTTTTTCCTTCCAATAACTTTTTGGGTTTATGATAATGCTGGCCTTCTCTTGGCATGGTGGGCTGATTTTTGCTGTGCTGTGGTTTAGGGTGTGTGCTGTGGTCCCAAATGGAACTCTAGCAGAAAACAAATTAAATTTGCTTCCCAATAAGGGACAACTAGCTTTCTATACAGTATAATCACTGCTTTAATGTCTAATAGATCAGTTGTATCCCTGTGGTTGTAACGGAGTTTATGTTTTAAAGGTCAGTACTTGATCTTAAATGTTTTTTTAACATACTGTACATAAATCCTTGCTTTTTCATTTTACTCTGGACCCAGGGGCTTTAGAATACACTATCCTGGTTGCTCCAGTTGGGTATTAGAAATTTAATACAAGAAGCATTTTTTAAATGTTGTTGGTGGTGGTGGTGTTCCTTTTTTTTTTACTAGACAAGACATTTAGCAGGACTCAGTGCTATGGAATAAAACATGAAAAAAATAATTGCAACTAGGGCTGCTGCTTATCTTATCTGGTAAAAATAAAGGTTACATGAAAATGAAATCATTTTTTGTGTTTTTGAAATTATTGTGGGTGGCACGGAGTACAATCATCAATATTTTTTCGAACAATTATAATTTCTATGCCCAATTAATCGATTGCAGTTTGGAGGCTTATCTGACAGCCCTAATTGCAACATTGACGCATGCAACCGTGTTCGGTGTTTTTTAATGCAGCAACTTAAATCATTAAAGCTGTGCATTCCCAACAGTACTGGGACATTGCTAAACTCAAGGCATTTAATAGTCTTATTTGAACCAAGAAAATATAAAGCGCCTCCTGCTTCTCCCACCCCAAGTTTTGTACAGATTACAGCCTTTAGTTATTTTGTTGGTCTGTAAACATAGTTCAAGTGAAATAATGACTTGTGCATTACAGCTCCGTTAAGTGATTACATGCTGCATGTTAAGTAGTTTTTTATATGTTTTTAGGTCACCAGATAGCACCTTGGGATACTCAAATGCTTGGAAATCTTCTTGTATCCATTTTTCAATGTCTAATGCTAAGCATTGGGTTTTAGTGGTACAGTATACAGTCCCTCATCTGTCTGTACCAAGTAATTTATAAAACAAAGTTAAAATAAGCTGCTGTACCCGAAATGCACATGAACTTGCTGTGTTACTGAAGCTAGAATCCAAAGCCGTCTTAAAAAGAAAAGAAAAATCCATCTGTAATAGCTGCCATTTGTTCTCCTAAAGCATACACATTCATATTTAGAGGTCACTTATATAGTTCTATTCAAATAACACATTTTGTCAAGGCTTTGCTGTGGCTTTTGATGCATTATCCACCATAAAGGTACCTTATAGACATGAATGTGATTTGAACACACACTATACCAAGTATACACAGTATCCACACTTTCCAGGTTTTCCCCTTTTTGAATTATCCATTTGTTTTGTTCACAAAACACCATGTGTCCTTGTATCTGAGAACTTCTCGCCAAGATGAGCCTAATCTCTTGCGAAATCCAGGAAAGAGAAGACCCTTGAGCTTGTTTTATCTCAGTCTTATCTGTTTCAACAGGATACCGGAAAACCAGGGCTTGCTGCATAACATTCTGGATCAATATGTTAAAAATAAATTCAGTAATGACCCCTATTTAGATAGATATCCTTAATTTGTACACAGCCTGGTGTGCTGCAGTAGATGCAAGACACTTTGCAGATCTTTGTGAAATGTCATTTGTTGTTGCTTGATTTAGAACCAGTAGTCAAACATTTGTAAACAGTAGCATTCGCAAAGAGATGATCTACTGTAAAATTGGTCATGTTGTATAGGTTGTCTTAATACATTTGGGAATATGGATATGGACATTTTGGTTCATACATTTGCACTTGCATCTAGTGAGTTTATGCCTACATGACACATTGATTCCTTATAGAACACTACCACAGAAGCAGGCTGTATGTAGACTGCATCGAATGCACTTGGAGATTTCCTTAAAACCAGGTGAAAATGTACAGTATTTGGAGCACTCGGTCCTTGGATATACATTTGTTTCTAAGGGACTTATCAGTGTCGTCACTGACAAGTGGCAGTTTTCAAATAAAATGGAAATACGTTAGTTGAGTACTCTACTGTACGACTTTTTTCTTAGGGCAATGTTGCTGTGTTGTCCCTTTTGAAAAGCAGAGCCATCCCAAGAGTGGAAGTGATTGGTTTGAACTGCTGACTCAGACACTGGGGTAGTCAGGGGAGAGGCGTCTGGCTGAGAGAGGAAGTTCTGAGATCTAACTGAAATGGATTTACTATCCATAAAGATTAAATGTACGTGGAACTGATTCATCCTTAGTCAGCACTATTGTGTGTGTGTATGTGTGCGTGCTGTACAGCAGCATCAGGTGCCACAGCTGGTCACTAAGATCACAGATCAAACTTGTGTTAAAACAGGTTACAACACTTGGCCACTGCACCCTTGATTGTAGTCCTAAAGCTAAAGAAATGATACAGTGTATACTGTGGGCTACAGCCATAAGCAATCTTCAGTCAGTCACACATGGGTAAGAATTCCACAAATCAGGAGCTGTGTTTGGAAATGACCCCCGCCCCCTCCACACCCCCACTCTGAGAAATGCTGCTGTTGTCAAATTTCTAAACTAAAAATAAAACGAAAAGCACTTTTGATGCGATTTTTTTGGGCCTGTTGTCTGCAAATGGCTGTGATGGTGTTTTGAAACTGTATCTATCTTTCCTGGAACTGTGCAGTGCTGGGCTTTTATAAAGGAGATAATTAACCGCCAAAGTGAGTTGAAATATTTCCCAAAAATGACAACGCGTTTGGCAAGACCAGGCTGGCAACGAGGAATTAAGCAAGCGGAGATAATGCAAAACAAAAAGTTGCCAAACACTTTTTGTTATGAATATGTCATGTTAACTGATTGCAAGGTATAATACATGTGCAAGTGAAAATCCTGCTCTTTCTGCCTTGTCCCGCATTCTGTTTTTTTATAAGAGTCTCACTGTTCAATAAAATCACATTGACATTACTGACTAGGTGTACTCAAGGGATTTTGTCAGGCAATTGGAATTCATAGATGTTTAAGTATAAGACATACAATATAGCCTACAGTTTTTAAAGAAAATGTTAAAAGCTACAGTATAACATGGGTGGGGTGGCTCCACATTTTGGTCATTTGAGTCCAGTCTGAATAGAAACGATTAGGATACTATAATGATTATTATCTCAGTGTCTGCTGACCTTCCCAGGTGAAGCCAAAGGTCTTCATTTACAAGAATTAGTCGGCACTAAGAACCCTGTGCTGACCGAATTGGCAGCTCAAAAGGTCGTGTGGCGTGGACTGTGTTAATTCTTTAAAGAAGCACATGTGGAAACAGCTTTTGTATTTCAACAGTAGTGTTCAGTAGTGCAAATTTTCTTAAAACCATTAGAAATGTTAAATTCATTTCAACCCTGAACTAAATGTAACTCTGTTTTTTTTCCAGGGGACCATTCAGTGTTGTGCGGCGATGTATCAACAGAGAAACTGGACAGCAGTTTGCTGTGAAGATCGTGGATGTGGCCAAGTTCACGTCTAGTCCTGGCCTGAGCACAGAAGGTAAAACATCTTAATGTATTCAAAAGAGTCTGTAAAACTGTGTGTCAGTAATGAAAATAATGACTCCCATCGCATAGCAGTTTGAGCCATTCCAGGTTTTATTGTAGGTATGGTGTGTCTCTAGAGCATAGTAAAACCTGGAAGGCATCAAACTGCTATGCCATGGGTGTTTCAATCCTGTGTGTTTGTCTAAAGGCTGTCACACACCGGACACAATTCAATTTTTCATTGGGCGACAAGATACTTTCGCAGCAACACAGTGGCGATGTGACAGGTTTGAAAACTGCCAGATCTATATACCTATTAAAAATTGCTATTGACAAAACTATGATCAAGGCAGGTACATATTTGACATCATGATGTCTTCTCTGATGGTATTTCAACATATATGGCAATGAATCATACACACCAGGCTTATCCAGCTCCTTCGAAATGGACCCCAATATATTGTTTTTCACATCTGTATGTGATGACCTTTGTCATAAAGCTCTTTGTATTTTTCCACAGCAAGTATTATTGTTTCCTCCATCATTTTGGATAATGATTCACCCTGCTGGACCACGTGCATTGAATCAGTTCTCCGATTGGTCAATTCCCTAGTTATTGCGCGACAAATGGATTCAATCCTATTTATTTTGCGTCGCCCTAGTGTCGCCTGTTGTGCCACTTGTGGTGTGAAAGATGCTTATCAAAAGTATAGGTTCTATTCATTTTGTCGCATCGCTGGCCATTTTCGCTTGTTGTGTCTGGTGGGTAATAGGGCTTGAACAATAAATGATAATATCGATAATCACAATCATTTTTTTGCAGCAATACTTTATCACGTTGAAAAATTGATTTATTATAATTATCTTCCGTGACCCAATGAAGCAAGAAGCGACTGCATTGAGCAGTAAGTGGCACCGAATTGTCTGTGCGAGGCGTAAAACATGATCTGAGTGAGCACTGTGTATTAAGAAGTTAAGTATTGATTTTAAACAATATGCTTAAGCTGTATCCACACTGGATGTAATAATTTAGAAGTCACTGAAATGTTTTTGCACTTCTTGCACAAGTTATATTAGCTCTTAACAGTAATTGTCTTTTAATGCAACTATAACTTATTTGTAAATGTATCTTACTATAACCGTACTTGTCTTAATTTGTGCTTGCTGTTATTATACTGTAATAACTTGTTATCTCTGGCGCCCTAGATGAGAGCGTCTGCCAAATTAATGCATAGATAATACAATTATTCATAAGTAAATTAAGTCAGAGACAGCTCAAACACTTACCCACGATCTGATGCGTCACAGTCTTCAATATCGTTTATGATAAAGTAGGAAAATAGATTTGCTGTTCCCTGAAAGGCAAACCGCAGGTACTTTATTATAGCCTCCATGGTGAACCAGCCTGCAGCTGTTCACCATGGAGGCTATAATAAGTTCCACCGTCCGGTGCAGAGACAAAAGCCTCAGGCTAAGCCATAAGGTGAGCAGTGGCCCTAGGGGTTTGCAGCCACGGACCCAGGGCCCCTTCTCAAGGAACCATCTGGAGTATTGGTGTCAGTGCACCTCGGGCATCTGAGTGCTTTACTATCATTCAAACCAGCTACTCTGTGCAGTTCAAGCACAGTCCCCCTCCCTTTCAGGGCGTGACTCCAACGGGACGTGACTCGAACCTGCAAGATGCAGCAGTGGTGTCTCAGGAGGTATGGTATGGTACACCCCCTCTAGCTGGAAGAAGGGTTCTACTCCAGGTACTTGGTAATTGCCAAGCGGGATGGTGGCCTCAGACCAATCCTCGATCTCAGATAGGTCAACCTGTATCTGAGCCGAAGGAGGTTTCAAAATGTTGACAATGCAACAGCTGTTGCAGTCAATCAGGCTAGGCGACTGGTTCACCATGGTGGACTTCAAAGACGCCTATTTCCACATCCCCATAAAACCAGCGCACAGGAAGTACCTGCGGTTTGCCTTTCAGGGAACAGGGTACGAGTTCCGGGTCTTGCCATTTGGTCTCTCTCTAGCTTTTCAAAGTGCATGGAGGCTACCGTGGCCCTATCGGGACTCAAAGACATTTGTGCCCAGTCTCCAGTACAGGCAAATGCCCACACGGAACTTGTCACTGGCCACCTTCAACGGTTGGGCCTTACGATGAATCATGCGAAGAGCCAGCTTACGCCTTCTCAGACAGCCTACTATCTAGGAGTGTGCTTGGATTCCAGGTCCATACTGTCGAAAGCCGGCTTAATTTTTGCAGGGCGGTTTTTCAGTTGACCCTTACAACAAGGGCATAGATGTGAGTTTCTCCCTCAGTTTTTTAGCCCTAGTTACTTGTTAGTGGGGTTCCGAATGGTAATGCACAAGGCAGCCTCGGCTTAGCCTTGTAGCATCCCGGTCGTGCGGCAATCTTGCCCATGGGACGGCTTGGGTATACTGACCAATTCGGTAATGGTTACATTTCGTACTTGAATGGGAATGTTAGGTTATTATCATAACCCTGGTTCTCTGAAATAGAAATGTAACCAATAACCTTGAATGTTGCTGCATCCATGATTGCAGCAGGCTTGAAGGATGAATTACGCTGAAATCTGTATGCGCAGTCCTTTATACCCTCGGAGGCAGGCATAAGTGCATCACAGGCTCGGCTGAACAGCTTTGGTATAGAATATTCTTCGCTTACTACGAGGATCTTGACTCTATCCATGTTTCCAACAATTATACTCATATTGCATCCCAGTTTAAGGCAAATGCTATAACATTTTAGGTTCTGAAGAAGTACTTCTGTTCAAGACAGACTACAGTTAATTTGAAATGCTTTTCTCCCAGACATCAACACCAGTATAAACCTTTTTCAATTAGGCATACATTTGCTTTCGTGTTGGTTTCCAACACAAACCAGTGTCCCACAATAAATGTTATGTAAAATCTGAATTTTGGGTGACTCGTATAGTAGTGTGAAGTGAATATACTGATTTACATGGTATAGCTATAGCAATACACCTTTATAAATCAAATAGTGTTTGCCTAACGCACTCAATCACATCAGTGTGCACTCGCAAATGATAATGATCATATATCTCTTGGTAGCCATGGTGTTGGGCTTTGGGGAAACCCTTTTTGTTCCTTTTGTGCTTCTTTTGTTCCCCATCAATTATAAACCTGTATATAAAAGATTACATAGCAACAAAAAAGTCCAAACAAGAAAACATATATAAAAACTAAAATATGTGCGCTGCACTAAATTCTGTAGTTTCATAAATGTACAAGCGATTTTTTAAACTGTAAAAAGGGTTAATTTATTAATATGACTCAACTGGATGTGTGTCGTTGTGGGATACTGCTAAGTCTTGGGTGCAAACACACAAGAAGAGGGGCTATCTCACAACGACACACACACACCCTGGAGTGCCGTTCTGAGAATACAGTGGCTATGGTCATGGAGTTAATTAGAAATGAATAACAACTAACAAAAATAGATTCTTCTCAGGACATTTACCATGGCTACGATGACACATAGCCCATTGAAATGAATAGGGCGACGATCCTTGCCATTGTAATCCAGTAATAGTTCTTTTGAATTATGCAGTAGGTGTTTATTATCATGTTCCTTGTACAGTAATTCATGGGAATCTGTAGAATCCATTGACCTGATGGGATTTAAAAGGCCTTCTTAAGGATAGAAATCCGATGAGGCGTTGGCTTTTCAACTCAATGCGTGCCCTATCCTCCTCTTACGTGTACTATAGATCAGGTGGGGTTGAAAGGTCAACGCATGATGTGCTTTCTTTGTACTCAAGAGCAGCTGGGATCCTAGGTTTCCTGCCCTTTTGACTGATTGCCTTCTATATACCGTAGAGGTAAAGCAAGTGTACGGCATTGCAATCAAAGCACTGACTAGTTTGAGTGCAGGTTTCAAGAATGATGGATGAGGCCACCCTGCGAGGAAAAACAGCAGATCTGACAAGATGACTGATAATCAATCCTGCAGCGTTTCAAAATACTCAAAGATGGAATTTTTGAACCTTGATGTACTGTAGCTACTGTACAGCATGTTCATTTGCAGCGGGGTCCTGTCAAACCCAAATAGCTACGGTATTCTGGACTAATTGATGTGAATGGGAAGTTGGAAGGCAGAGCTGCTAAGAGCTTGTCAAGTTGAGAGAGTCAAGCTCCTTAAAGTGGAGAGTTTAGAGAGCACAGACTGTTAGGACAAGACACAAACACTTAATTAATCCTGTCTCTGGGATTACTAATCTGCTCAGTGTGCTTTTAGTAGTTTCCAGGAGTTTTTTTTCTCCATTATTTAAACAGTTGTAGAACACCGGTCTTAAAGCATGACATTTTCAGATCCTTGTGTATTACAGTGAAGGAAACTGCAGAGCACACATCTGCCTTTACTTCTGTTGTTCTGTCTCGACATCTGCCAGCACAAAGAAAAAGCTTTTAAGTCTTTCGTAGTAGGACTCCGAATCAAAGATCAATCACGCTTTGTTGCTCACACAGCAGTTTCTCCAGGCCAGTGCCAAGATTCCTTGATGCCAGAACTAAGAAGAATTGTAATCAGTTGGTCTAAAAAAATGGAACACAGTCCTTTGCTTTCTGGGCGTTTGCTGAACATTAACATTGTCATACCATTCCAGATAAACATATCACCAACCACTTGGTATGGGCTGAGTTGGACAAGCGTTTCACATACATTTATAGTGCTCAATTTATTTGAAATGTATACATCAATATGCTGAAATAACATTAATGTGTTATCTGTACACAATACATTTTTGCTATTCAACAGAAGCGAAACTCATTCCTTTAATAGCTAAAAAGAAACGTGAGACTTTCAATTGTGTAGGTTCTCCCCTCAGAATTGAAGTTTATTTACCATATACCAACAAAGCATCCCGATTCTAACGATGATACAATTAAAAAAATGAAGCCTTTCATAAATCAAAATATTTCCTTCTAGGGGGCTAAGTAAAGTGCTTTTGGACCATATATTCACATCTAGGGTTACTGTGTTATTACCTAACTGTATGTAATAACACAATCATTACACAAATAAAACATTGGATGTATTTATTGCAGAGCAGATCACAGCTTGTTTTATACTTTCTATTGTCATCTTATCAAAAATGATTAAATGTACAAAAAGCCAGTTTAGAAGAAACCCCAGCTGTTTCCATTTAAACATGTGATTTACACATAATCAGAATTGTTAAACACATAATGCATAAGATATAAGATTGCTTATTTAATTTGGAATGGGATTAACACAACCTAATAAATTACCCTACTGTTAACTTGCTGCGCACAATGATACGGTTTTGTACTTTTTTTTTTTTTAAATACAATAGCAAAGTCAGGACATTTGAGCAATTTTACTGTTTTCCTAGGATGTCTGGTAACCCTATTCACATCACAGCACTTACGTTGGTACACTTTGAAAAATAAAGCCTATACAAGCTTGCGGCTTTATTTTTCAAATTGTTTAATTGGTAGTGCCGTGATGTATGGTTCTCCGTCCTACTCTGACCGTCTCCTCAGTCTACACTGGACTACACAAGCCATTACAGAGCCCCTGCTGGAGCAGGACACTTTTAGGATGACTGGACATAAACAAATAAATACATTTTAAAGATTGTATTTACAGTTAAGGAATAATAATAATAATAGCATCAGTAATAAAACAAATTAAAATTAAATGGATATAGTAGTTGTATCAATTTAATATGCGATTAAAACCAAGATTAATTTTTTTAATCGCTTGACAGCCCTAATTGCAACACTTATAAATGGTCTGAACAGACCCATGTACCACGCCAAGCCTGCTGCTGCAGCCCAGCGTATTGCTGTAAAGAAATATTAAATACATCATTATTTCTTTTTATGGCTCTAAATTACTTCTGACAGATGAAAAAAAACAAACAGGTGTTCTTAAAAGTGCAGGGTGATACCAATACTGTAGCTATGGGTAAGTTGGAAAGAACCATTGCACATACTAAAACTATATTTAATTATTCATTTTAGTTAATACAAAAGACTACAAAATAGGTCATGGTATAATTATTTATACTTAAACCGCTGTGGTTTAATATTAGTAAGAAATCCGATACTGTTCTCAGTCAGCTTTCCTTTTGTTTAAATTCTCTAAAGACTGCAGGCACACAAGCTTCCTTACTCTTCTGAGCTTCTTTTCACTCTATGAGCTACACATAGTCTCATTAGGGCTTCATTGTTACAATGTATGCTTCCTAGAAAATCTAATCTGCTTTTTTTTATTTTTTGCATTCATAGTTGCTTTTTCAGTGTGTCATCAGTTTCTGACAAGTTGTCATTTAAGAACCCAGTGTATTGATGCCTTGTCAAGTGTTATCATAATGAAATGGATTTATGGAGAGCGCTCTTCTGTACGTGGTCACAACCCCCATGGAATTTGCTGCTTCTGCTTGCCTTGTAAAGCAGCTCAGCATCTGTATTGAACACCTTTGTCACAAGGCAGTCTGAAGCAAAATTATTATAAAATTAGCAAGGACTATTTATTTATTTATTTATTTATTTATTTATTTATTTATTTTGATTAGTTGCTTGAAGTTTTAATACTGTTCAAATATCTGTAAAATGTCAGCATTGCAGTTGCTTCAGAATGGTGTTTAATGTAAAATGTGATGTGTAACTTTAAAGTGGGGCCCCTTTTTAATTTGAACATTCTATGCTTTATTAAACCGGATTATTGCATTTCTGAAGCACTCTATAAAGCAAACAAAATATATGTATGTATAGGGCCCTATGAAATCCACGTTAATGAGATCATCATCGGATAATCCAGTGCTGTACGATAAAATTACGAATTAAGCTTGAAATGACATATTTGAAGGGGAAATGTGAAACTTTTGAAATGTGCACGCATTTTGTACAGTACAGGTCAGACAGTCGTAGCTACCCTGCAGCGCCTGGGGATGAACTACTTTGCTGGTGTTGCTAAGAGACGCAGCGCAGGGTGTGTTTTTTCAGTACACTACAGACAAAGTTAGAAGCTTAGAAATGAAAAACTGACACCAAAGTTGCGAGTAAGTCAGTTCCCTTATGACTTCTAAGAATCGGGTGATATGATGCTCTGCAAATGCTGTCAGCATTCAATTGTGTGGTGTATGCCTATTCATCGATTCACACGCTGAACCTTGATATTTTCTTGACGATACGATTATCGATACAGTGACCCCTATATCGATAGACTGTATTATTTTTTGTTTTTTTAAGTAAAATGTTGTCTGCTAACATAACATAAACATGAGCATGCATTGATTTGTGTCTACACTGATAATTAGAGAATATCATGTAATGTAGCAGCCTCACCTACCATTCACTTTGTTTAGGTTGTTTTTGTCAAGTCCGTCGGCAGCTGAGTGAAATGGTAGCTGAGCGGAGGCGGGTTATTAATGTTGATAATTTCATCATGGCGATGGCGAAATTCAACCTGCTCTGGCTGGTTTAAAATCCAATGTGGACTCGCCAACGTGACAAAAAAAAACTACACAAATAACAATTTTCATTGAATGCAAATGCTTGTAAGCACAGGTAAGTGCTGTATTAACACCAGCAGAATACGGTAACCGCAGTTTCATGCAACAGTTGTGACGGTGACCAAACGTGTTGTGTAAACATTTAGTATTTAATATTGTAAACAGCAGAACGAACTCATTGGAATTTTACTGAAAAATAAACGGTAACATGTACTCATAAGAGCAGTCTGTGTTGCATGCTGTCAGATCATGACTTTGGTGAGCTGCAGAATGCTATTTCCCATGTTACACTGTACACAATTAGAGGTGCCGGTGTCCTGGGGAATAAGTAGACCGGGGAAAAAATGGATCGCCGCCTACAATTTAAAGGGGAGGTTCCATTGTTTCTAAGGTTTACGACGCCTACTAGTACTACGTCTGGGGAATTAGTAGATCGAGCCCAGGGAATAAGTTGATTGGATATATTAACTAAAAATAAATCCTTTAAAATGAACTTTGTAAGTGTTTGTTCGACTTTGAGACAAAATTGAGCTCCATGCTGCGGTTACTAACTTAGGCCACGATGCACTGCAGTCACTGAAGCACTTGTAGTAGTATTATTATTATTATTATTATTATTATTATTATTATTATTATTATTATACGCTTTTATTTTTTTCATTTATTTTTACAGACAGTACTCATTTTCCTATTCAAAAAAAAAAAAACGAAACGTGTTTACTGATTTAGCTATCATATGTCCTTATTATTTTTTTTATTTATTTTTTTTTTTAACTAGGATGTTAATGTTTCGTCTTTGTAAACTGTGATCGTTAACGCTAGGCCTACTGACGAAATAATAACAGACCTTGCAATACTACAATAATATTATATGATTGTATGTCATTAGAATATATTACTGAAACATTTTAATTTCGATTAAAGATTTGACAAAATTGACGTGTAAAACCTTTTAATATACAGTAAATTAATCTTTGCGATCACACACCAACTAATATCTGATTAACAAATTAGTTTTTATAGGCAGAAAAAAGCTGACAAGCGTTTAACACTAGGCCTAGTATAGAGAGAGACATAAGTTACAGGATTTTATAAGGCCCTATAAATATAGATATACATATAGCTAGTTAGAGATATGTGGCTATGGAACCTTGAGATGTCTTGTACCCTGGTGTATAGAGCAGTTTTTATGGTTCATTTTCTTGTTCTGAGTGGTTTGCATACTGAATCACTTTTTGATTGAATTCAGCTGTTGTTCTCACTGGGTTTACAGTACAGCAGCATTACTGGCTTCCTTTCCGTCAGATCAGTATCTTTCTGGCTTGAGCTTCTCGGCTGCTACAGTATTAGGTCTAAAAACAAACTACTTAACTGTAAGGCTCAGCCGTGGGGCATTGGGGTGTCACAGTGGCAAAGAAGCAACACTGTCATCTGTCCCAGTCATTTTATTAAAAAATCCAAGGGAAGGATTTTTACTTGAAGAATCAATAAAATATTGACTTCTATCAGTGAAACACAACTCATTAGATTTGTATTTTCTCTGCCTGTTAAAACCATGCATTCCCACTTGAATTCCCAGTGACATTTAATTAATCATGCTTTCAGTAATCAGCCTTGCAAGGTAATTCTCTGAAGGACCCGCTGTGTAATGCGGAAGTCAGATAACTGTCCGCCACTGGCATTTCATGATTATTGGATGGTGTGCCTCTGTTTGTGTTGTCCTGCAGGATAAACATTAGTTATTTCACAATATAAAGTGAACTTTGTCTTGCTGGGTATGTTTTTGTTTGGTAATCCACTTACTGTATGTCATTACTTAATTTTCAGCAGGTGTTGATTAAGATGGCTGTGAGTTCCTACAAATAAAATGATTAAAATGTACCATTGCCACTGTGTGAATTAATACAAAGTTCCTTGAAAATCATTTAAAATTCAAACTGCTTGTGTTATCTGTCAGCTATCGACAAAGATAGAATAAAAAATTCTTATCAGTGAAAAATATAGGCTATGTGAACAGAAACCAAGGTGGTGTTTTTTTCAAAATCTGTTTTAGTTGGTTTGAATATCAGTACTATTTTAAGCACTGATCATGCTTGCTTCCAATAATCCCACATTATAAAAAATACTGAATGAAAAGCTCTGGATATCGGGAGTCGTGCAGTGAGTTCACGCGCACTGCTTTTTCCTGACATGCTTATTATTGGTTTCTGGTAAAGCCATCTATCACATAAATGTGCTGTGTACTGTAGTGTGATGGATTAGGTTTCTGTAGAAATGATTGCGACAGGTATGCAGCCTGCGCAAAGTGATTGATCATTGACAGCAGTGGATGCTAAAATGCCATGTTTATATATTTTAATACAAAACTTGCAGCTCAATGCTTACCCACACTCACTTCAGTCCAGTTTCAGTGTGCATTTTATAATGAAGCATCCCTGCTTGCATGACACCAGTGATTTCAGTTGCCAAGCAGGCGCAAAATGAATTGCTTACTGTATATCTGAGTGTTTTACAAACTTTTAAGTGATACCGATATTGTACCCTTTTGGAATTTTTTGGGTGCTCTTGCACTTGTTCATTATCCAATATTTAGAGCAGCATAATCAAATGGCAGTCTGTGAGATGCAGTATTTAAAATACATGTATGCAGTACCATGCACTCCCTGGAACCAATTACACTGGATATGACGGGTCCTGCTGTATGATTCCAGAAGTATCATTGCTGGATTGAGATTGTGATCAGTTAGCTCTTCTGCTAAATGTGCTACTCTACATGTATTTGACAGGTGTGCTTTTTTAAATGAAAGGTACCAGTACTCTGCAGAGGAAGTGAGCTGAGCCTGCCAAACTCACGTTACTTGTGACCCGGGTCCGATTGCAACTTAGATCCTCCAGTGAGAGAGAAAGAGATAGGGGTAATGTATTCTCAGGAAGCATGTTAAAGAAAATGCAAATTGGACGTTGCTGTGAAGCGTTTTAAATAGCTGCTGGAAATGCCAGTCAGCTCTAAAGCAGTGGCAGTTTTTTTTTTAAATGTATTTTTTATAGTAATGCTCTACTTGAGGTCTCACGTTTTGGTAAAAATCAGTATTGTCGCTTATTATTGTGCCATTCTATTTTAGAACACATTTAAAGATCGGAACACGACAATACTATTGGGGAATCATTATGATACTGATTACTTGTACGCAATCACAGTATTTTTCTCTAAGAAAGCAACTTTTTATTGAAGCTTGTGTCAGCATGTTGATCGTCAATCTGGGGAGCTGGACTCTGTTCCTTTTGTGCTGCATAGTCAGTTTTCTTTGTATCTCGCCAGGATTTGTCGGGCTCTGCTGTTGTACAGACTTATTTGTGCACATGTGTTCTGCGAACAAAAGAAAAAAATGAAAAAGCTAGAGAAGGAAAGCCTGTAGTGCCTGCTGAAAAAACGTCGGCGATTATGTGTAATCTAACAGAATGGATGGGGACCAATTGTTTAGGGCTTGGATCCCTGCCGTTTACAGTGCTGCGTCTCTTTGGTTGTGTAACCAGTGCTTGGCAGGCACTACAGGCTGCTGTGTTTATCTTGGAGTAAAATAAGTCGGCTTTATTCAGATTTGCTCTATGAAACTCTGCTAGAATTCTTTAGTCTGTTGTTCTAGCCTGGATGTAAGAGGTTGTAGACACTGATGTTTGGCACTCATTTATTTGTATAACGTTTAGTTGTTAATTGCACTTGGCTTGTCACTGTTGCAAGCCTTTCTCAAGCTGTGTGATAGGGGTCTTTTAATTATATTACAAAGTAGTTTTATGCAGTGCAGCGTGTAAAAATGTTTTCACTGCTCCCTGAATCCTTTCTTAAAAAATAAATAAATAAGTAAAATAAAATAAAAAAAATCCCATGTAGTGTACCAGCAGAACAGGGTTTTAGCTGTCAGAACGGAGAGCAGACGAGCAAACGCTGTTGTTTACGTGAGGATCATCTAAAACAGGGGTTTTCAAACTGTGGGCCAGTACCCACCAGTGGGTTGCAAGCCATACTCACGTGGGTCGCCAAAATATTTGACCATAAAAAAAAAAAAAAAAACTTATGCATGAAATATTTTGGCAACGCTAGACCCTGCATTGGTTTGCTTACCTCGAGCAAGGAGGTAGGAGCTTGCTCAATGATTCACCGTTGCACTGTCGTACTGTACTGTCATGCGCTGTCCGATTGTACTGAAGGGATCTGTGACGTATTGGGCTGTACAAAACAGACCAGCGCTGATTCTGAGCTCAGTTTCACTCAAAATCTGATACTACTTCGATCTTGCTTCAGAGCAGGATCAGTCAGATCAGAGCTTGATCGAACTCTTTTAAATGGAGGAGCTTCAACTACAGCGGCTTATTCAAAGACAAGAGAGTATTTTGTGATCGGCAAGTCTCTTCAGGTATACTGCGTATAGCGCGCTGCAATCCTTTCGTTCTGCTTCAAATAAATGCACTGTGTAATGTAAAATATAGTAAACTGAAACAGGATAGCCTTTCTTTTTTGTATGCATAGACAATATATATATGCATCACGTCTTGTTGCAGATTAGGCCCATTATAATATACATTTTCACCAAATTTAATGTTAAACAAGCCAAATATGTATGTCAAAATATGTAACCAACTCTAAAGAAAGATCTTACTTTATATTTATTAGCTTTCTGTTTTTTGGCCAGCACTAAAATAAAATAAAATAAATACAAATGAAATGCCTATATGTAGGAATTGTTTCGTTCTGTTGCCCCTAATGCACAAATAAATCAGCGAGATTTGCATCACAAAATAACTACCTGTAAATATATTGTTGAATGTGGTGTTTGATATACGAATACGAAGTACGAATAGAGATGCGAGAGTCTGCCCAATGTATTTAAACACCCAAAATAATTTTGAATAAGCAATTAATCGGGATTAATTTGCTATAATAATTACCGTAAAAATATACAAATCAGTAACAGATATGCAGGCTGTGCTTTTGTAGTATGTAGCCTATTATACTGGTAAACTGCTCAAATAGTAGTTTTGCTGGTTAGTACATTTTAATAAACTTTTTTTTCTTAGGACCGCAACAAAATCAACGTTTTCAAACAGCTTGGTTTGTGTGGGTTACATTCTTCTCAGGTGTGTTTGTGATATGCAGTCAGACTGTACTTGTTTCTTGAAGGTATCGATTTCTTGAAGTGTCGATACTGTGTTAATCGTAAACCCCAGTTCCTTACTGCTGTCTGTTTGAAGCATGTGCAGTAATCTTCTTTGATATGAAAAGCCTAAGGTATTTCTACTAATCTTCACATCCAGTGTTTGCCAACAGCTGTTAAAAGGAGGTCAGAAGGGGGATTGAAGGAAATGGTTCCTGGCTTCAGCTAAAACTAGGAGATGAAAGGAGTTGACTGGGTTTCTGCCATTGATAGGAATGTATAGTTAACAAAGAGCAGTGCTCCCTGTCTCTTACTTGTGTGACCATTGTAAGCTGAGAGTGTGTGTGTGTGTGTGTGTGTATGTGTGTGTGTGTGTGTGTGTGTGTTTGAAAACCCAACCCAGATGTAGGTGCTTTCTATATAATATTAAGCCATATACAATAGGAAGATAAAATAAATAAATAAATTTAAGCACATAGTTAGAAAAAAATGAAAGCAGTCTTCAGTGCATAATAATCTGTTTGAGCTCTGTGCTCTAAGTCACCTAGTGGTACTGTAGCCCGAACACTGAAACCTGAACACTGCTTTTCTATAGAGACAGGCCCTGTGAGTTTCCATTGAGATGACCATAACATACAGTACATCAACAGTGTGTACAGAGTAGTATACAATAAGAATTAATGTGGCTGACATACATACATACGACCGCCTCCACTTTATCCTGTTTACAGGAGATTTCAGGTATAATAATTCAAATTGATTCACAAATTGTGGATTCTCGAGGTCCATGGTATTTCACAAATAGCACATTATTATTATTATTTTGTTGTTGAAAAAAAAAAATATTTCACTACAATACAGATGTCAAGGTAATAGCCCTTGTAACTATGGCTCCTGGCTGTGGTGGTCTGGGAGCATATCACTCTAATCATATTGATTCATGGGAACAATTTTACATGCAGTTGGCTCAGTTTGTGATTGATTAGTAATACAATTGATCCACACTGTAGCTTTGTAAATTTGAGGATTTAACCATGACACACTGAATAGAGGCAAGAGGTGTTTTTTATTAAACACCTGAGAGCTTGTAACAAGTCAAGACTAAATAGAAACCTTTCAGCAATTCCATAAATAATGTTCTAGTTTATAGTCAATATTCCATTATAGTTACCAAGCTCAGTAAAACCAAGTTTATATTGCTATTTGTAATGTGGTTCATTTTAAAAACAGAACCACACAGCACATTTGCTTTGCTAATAATTTTTTCTTAGTCAGTAATTTTCAATGTGGTGCATTTCCTGAATACTGAAATGCATCGAAAGGTGATTTAGCTTCAGTTTTATTTTGGCTGAATATAGCAAGCCAAATTATCATTTAGAGATATCTCAAATTGCATTTTAAGATATCTTGAAATATTTAGAGATATCTGTAAATCATTTGCAGATCTTTTAAATTAATTTGAGATATCTGTAAATAAACAATTTTAAAGATATCTTAATTTAATTTTGAGATATCAAATAAAATACAGATATTTGAAATTGATTTACAGATGTCTAAGTAATGTGTTGCTAGTGTGGTACGTCAAACTGTCATTTACAGATATCTCTACAGTTAATTTACAGTTCATTTAGAGATATCTGTAAATCATTTTAAGATATCTCTAAATTACTTCCTTTGCAAATGCTCTAATGGACTTCCTGTCCATTTAGAAATATCTCTAAATTAACAGGATATCTTTAAATGATTTATAGGGCCCTATGAAATCGGCTTTATTATTTTGGATTTTCGTATTTATTTTATTTTTTTTTCCATTTAAAGAAATGTAATTCTGTCAAAATTGTTTGATACATTGACAACAATTAAGTAACCTTATAAATCCATAAAAAAAATATTCAGAATTGGAATGCAATGGGGGGGGGGGGGGGGGGGGATGATTTGACAAAATGTACAACAATTTCAATAAAACATCCTGCAGATACACAGTATTTGGTAAAAGTAACACTTTCTAAATCACTTTTTAATGTGTCCAAGCTGACATAGTTGAACAGTAACACAAGAAGTTCACAGAAGTAAGAGCCTCTTGCAGTGTCAATTTAATTCATATAGTGGAAAAAAAAAAATTACCTGGGACAATATTTAGCACACTGCAGTCTTGGATATCTGTTGTCTCATCGATCACCAATGAAATCTTTTTCACACAGATTTTGGCCACCACAACCTCCATGTGCTCCTGATAAACACGGGGCAGGTGAATCTGCCTTAGTGCCGATTCATTTTCACACAAAGCTCCCCCTGCCTGCAATGTTTCATGAGGAAAGGTCGAAGCTTCTGCATTTTTTTCAGCGGGATATCTTCAACAAACTCCCGTCTGCCATCTGTAGATTTCATACTGTCTGCAGTTGTTGTCTATAGAGTGGGATCCTCGCTGATTCTCGTCATATTTGGCACAATTATTCAGATGGCATTTTTGACATGAGATGATCATTGCACATATATTTTCAGGTCTAGTTGATTGTATGTTGACAGCATTTGCAGAACATCATACCCCCTGATTCATAGAATTTATTAGGAAGCTGACTAGCTCTTAACTTTGGTGCCAGTCTGTCGTTTCTGAGTTTCTGAGTACGGTGGTGGAGAAGTGCAAAACGTTCTCGTTTTTTGTGTGTGTGCGTGTGTCTTAGTTTGAAGCCTCCATGCACTGTACACAAAGTGCACGTAGGTTTGTTTTAAATATGCAATTTCAAGCTTCATGCTCTACTGCCAAACTGTTTTTTTGTTTGTTTGTTTGTTTGTTTGTTTTGGTACAGTGCTGATTGTTTTGATTCTGTGATTCCGTCTGTGTTCTCGTTAACGAGGATTTCATGGGGCCCTGGATTTTATCTCAGGAGGCTGTGTGGTCCAGTGGTTAAAGAAAATGGTGTGTAACCAGGAGGTCCCCGGTTTAAATCCCAGCTCACTCACTGACTCACGGTTTGACCCTGAGTAATTCACTTAACCTCCTTGTGCTCCGTCTTTCAGGTGAGACGTTGTTGTAAGTGACTCAGCAGCTGATGCATAGTTCACACA
The DNA here is from genome assembly GCF_902713425.1 of Acipenser ruthenus. NCBI lineage: Eukaryota > Metazoa > Chordata > Actinopteri > Acipenseriformes > Acipenseridae > Acipenser > Acipenser ruthenus. The sequence goes on from NC_081197.1 coordinate 45,245,487, forward strand.
CCCTAGTCTCTGTAAATCGCCTTGGATAAAGGCGTCTGCTAAATAAAACAAATAATAATAATCTCTAAATGAACAGGAAGCTATTTAGAGATATCTCTAAATTAACAGGAAGTTATTTCGAGATACCTTAAAATGATTGAGAGATATCTCTGAATGAACATTTTAGATATCTTATTTAGGCTGCATTTACTAAAGCAGCAGACGCTAAGTGCATCAGTTAAGATTCTGTGTATCTTTTTTAAATTCTGATTTCCTCCCCTTGATCTGCAGGTGGGTAACTCAGGTGTCGGCTAGAAAGTTTAATGACTCGAAGGAGACTGACTAAGCACCGGGCTTCAGAGAACAGGCACCATATAGGGTCAGACTGCCTTTCCATGTGTAGAGATACTCACTGTAGAGCATGGCAGACCTGGCTCTGCAAGATTATTCGTATCTTTACTTTCCAAGTACAGTGCTTGAGATGACATCAAACAATAATGGAATCGAGAGTTTGCTGCGATGAATTGATTTGTCCGGCATTAAATCTCTGCCACCTTGTGTCTTCTACTTGTACAGTAGTAACAGTACAACCCACAACCCCCCCTGCCATTTTTTTCCCACTTTGGCTGAAGGCCTTCTGCTTTATTTGCCTTGTCAGTTCTGCATCACTATTATCTAATTGAAATGACTGTCTGGGATCCTGCTGATCCCAAAGCATTGTTCTGTTACAACAGTAGGCTGGTTGGCTCCTAAAACTTTGTTTTGTACGGTTCTGCCCTCGTGGCAGTGTGGTAAAGACACAGCAAGGTTTTTGCAGTCAGCTCTGCCATATTTGTATCTGTTGGACAGAGCCCATGTACAATTTGATTACAGGCCTGCTGATTTTGTAATGTTTTATACTGTTAAACATTAACAACATGTTTATTCAGTTTATTTTAGTATTTCTAGATGTTTTTCACAAATGCACTTTCCTCTAAACAAGAATGCAAAGGTAATACTTACAGTTTATCAAATCTACTGATGCTACTAGTTATGACATGTTTCAGGGTTATGAAGAGACTCTATTGCAAAAATACTTTTTGGTGACCAGCTGGTGGTTGATCAGGGACTTAAGTGTGTATGAATAAAATAGTGTACCCATATTACTGTTCACAGGATGATAGTGCTTGTAGCACCAACACACAGACCCTTACTAAAATGCAGCACAGTAACTATTACAGTGCACCCGACTGGACTCACTATCGCATGAGCAATTTGTGTGGCTCAATAGTAATGCTGAATATTTTTTTAAAGACTGGGAATTGAGTTAATTGAATAGATTTTAGGGCAATCAATGTACTGTACAATAAATGTGAACACCTGTTTCTTTTGGTTGTTTTAATGACTATAATGTAATAGTTTTAGGAGTGATTTGTCAAGCCAAGTGTTCTTCATTCTCTTTGTCACATTTTTATAATTACTATGACCACTTTCTCCTAATGAGGTAGGTACGCTTGCTTTGACTAACCTGCTTAGACAACAGTTTTGACATTCAGAGAAGAGCTCTGAAAAGGTTATCTTTTCTGAAGTAGTAAAGCCAGCTAATCCAAGCTGAGCTTGTATACACACAGACAATCCGTCCTTAAAGAACTGCCAACATTTGAATCCATTTTCTTACCTCTTATGAGCACTAGGAATATGATGGTGTCCCATCTTTTCTTGCAGATTTTTGTAAAGCACAGTGCTATAGATGAAACGTAGCTGTGTCTAGGAGTTTATCTGCTCTCAGACCATGTGACCTACAACACAGGTATCAGCATGCAGCAGTTTATCTATGTCGTTGTATCTGAAATTAAAAAAAGAAAATAATAATAATAATATTAATAATTTGCTTAAATAATTCATTAACGATCCTTTTAAGTGGCTTATTAGAAAGGTCTGCAATTGAAATGCTGATGATGTCGTCTTAATAGCTCCCACTCTTTCCCCAGATCTGAAGAGAGAAGCAAGCATCTGTCACATGCTGAAGCACCCGCACATTGTCGAACTGCTAGAGACATACAGTTCCGATGGAATGCTCTACATGGTCTTCGAATAGTAAGTTAACCCCCCCCCCCCCCCATTCCACCCTATCGTTCTGGGCTCTGCCTGTTAGTCAATGCTCCAATCCACAGCACATCATTTAGAGACTACATCACGTTTATTGTGTGTACTATAGCCTTGTGTAGCTAAGGTTCAAGTTGATTTTAATTGTGTATATATATATATATATATATATATATATATATATATATATATATATATATATATATATATATATATATATATATATATATATAAAATTGGGACCTGGAGAAATGTTTGTTATATCAGGGTGTTCACTATAATACGGTTTGGCATTTTTCTCTATCAGAATAATGAAGATTATTCATTTATGAAGATTCGTTCGCATTGATTAACATTTAAACGGTATTGTGACAAGGTACTCATGTCACATGTGTGGCTCTCCTCCTGAGTGTACGCAGCGCCCCCCTCTGTGTAGCATGGCGTTGCAGTCGCCCAGAGCGATCCCCACCAGATGTTTTTATGCTGAGGGACACTCCGTCGAGACCCGCCCACCTGCTGATTGAGGACCGGCACAGCCAATCACTCGCTGCCCTTCCTCTCAACCAAACCTAGCAGGCAGCAAATCTCAATCAAATGCTCGTCTGTAAGCAATCATTTGATCAAACATAACTCCAAAAAGCACACAAAACAAACCAGTTTCCACATATACATTACACCAACACTAATTCTTCCCCGTGCAGGGCAATAGCCCTGCTACAGGTATGTTTAAAAGAAAACAGTAAGGAAATGAAAAAGGACAGAATGTACACTTACATGCTGAATACAGTAATTACATGTCCTTTCTTTCTCTTGAAAAAACGATGTAAATTGCTCCTCACACCCGTTGCCTGGTTGCAGTTTGTGTGAAGATGACAGACAGGCAATGACTGCAGTCATCAGGCATGATTCGTACTACAATAGGTCACCTTTGAATTAGTCAACCATGGTCTTTGTTTTCACTGAGAGAATAACACACTTGACACTGGAGAAAGTTCATTGTTAGTCAGTACTGAGATCGTTGTATCTGAGTCGATCCTGTATGTGATCGTTCTAAGGGCTAATTTTATTGAAAAAATCGGTTCTTGCTGTTGGGATTGTAAAAACTGGTGTTGGTTATAAGAAGGGTTCGTTATAGTTGTTATCCTGTGTATATAGACAGGTTTGATTGAGACTTGCTGCCTGCCTGTCTTCTGTATGTGTCCTCTGTGCGGTACCATTGTTGGTAGCGTCACATGACCAGTTTGTTTACTTTCTGTTTTGTGTTTAATAAGTCTTGCTCGCCTGTGCTGGTGTTTCAACTCCAACTCCCATGTCTCTCTGTCTTGCAATGCGGTTACCCACACATGTGACATGAGTACCTTGTCACAATACTGTTTAAATAGAAATGGAAAATATATATTTTTATAAAACTTGATCAATGTGAAGGGATCTTCATAAAAGTACTATATATTGATGTTCAATTCAAATTTGCCGTTTTGTCATTATTCTGATACAGAAAAATGCCAAACCCTATTACAGTGAACACCCTGATATAATGAACATTTCTCCAGGTGCCATGGGGGTTCGTTATAGTGAAGTTAGCATATCTATCTATCTATCTATCTATCTATGTATGTATGTGAAAGGAGGTGTAACTACAGTACAGAGTGTACAGAAATGAAAAATATATATTTTTATAAAACTTTTTTTTTTTTTTTAACTGATCCTCATGAGCATTCCCCTTCCCAAAAAAATACCCCAGCTAAAACACCTGGAGTACACATTGTGTTACTGAGATCCATCCACAGGGATGCACTTTCAGACATTTTCGTAAATTCAGCTAAAGGGGAGGATTTTGTGCTGTGGTAGGTATTGAACAGCATGCAGTCATTTTCCTCTGCCTGCCTATCATTGTTCATCTTCCAGTCTTTCTTGTTATGCACAAAGATTTAGTGTACAGTGTTTACAGTAAGGTTCAAAGGTAGGTAGCCAACAAGGTTGATTTTTAGCAGTACACTCACCAGTCTCCAATTAGGTTGATTATAGCATGCTGTAGCAGAATAATGAAGTGATTTTTCTTCTTTTCTGATCACTGTAATCTGTCACAGTAGAGTGCATGTCGTAAACTACAGTGTATGCATAAGGGGCGTTTGTTTCTGTTTTATTTTCCAAATGTTTAAACTTTAGGCTTACGTTTTTACATGTTGAGAATGTTTTGTAACCAGTAAGCAAAGCCATGAGAAGATCTTCCATCACATTTTATAAATTACTGCAAAGTGTTTGTGTATAGCTCCTTATGTATACATCATTTAAGTGCATCTGGAAACAGTAGTCAAGAAATAATGAACATGAAATAAGCTGGTCTACACAGGACACTTTTTATAATATGTGAACTTTTAAGACTGTCACCAAAATGTACTTTTGCTTGTCTCAGGCACCTGCAGTGATTTCTTAATCAATTAATTGTATCGGTTTACTATAGAAATGATCAGAGGCTCAGAATCAGATGTTGCAGTTTACTGTGAAAATTATTAAAGCCTTTGGTGTAATTAAAGCATTTAGCTTTGCAAATTATATCAGCCTTCCCACTGATGAGAAATCGTAATGTATTCAGTTTTGAACATTTAAAACCCTTTTAACATTTAAATCACAGCTCCAATGCAATGTGCTGTGCATTGAGCCTTAATTAAATATCTGTGTGTCTGTTCGCAGGAGGTTAACAGTAAAATAAACTTTTAAAACCGTGGGATCCCTAGAGATTTTCATAGAACAGAACAGGTCTCTAGAATGTAATTACAGAGCTCTCTCGATGTTTTGCAGTTTAATAATGCACAGATTCGGGTAATCTATGGTTAGTCCATGCTGAAAGTAAATTGCACACGTACTACATTTTACTTTATAAGGGCCCTTTGCTAATTGTAAGTCAAATCTCAAAAAAGGAGCAGCAAATTAGGGTTGCACGCCCTTATGAAATTGCATAGGTTTGAGTTCAGGATAATGAGTTTCCTGCTCTGATTAATTCAGTATAGTGATCTCAGCTGTCCACTGTTGTCTCGCACAATTTTACGCCTGTATTTCTCAGCGCGCTAAGCAGTAGTTATTGTCATCATACTTTTTTAAAGCACCAATTAAAATAATTTTCAATTTACTATGCTGTAAAATGATGTTTAACTGAAAGCGATTTCTAATTGCTGCCAACGTCTCTAGATCATAATAATATTTAGTGATATGAGAAATGCCATACACTGCCTAAATGGTGTATGATGTTGAGATCTAAATTGTCATGCAGTACAGTGTTGAAATTCTCTACGCATACTTGGTTCCTCCAATTTCTCCGTGGGGAAAACACTCAATGTGGGTTAATGATAAAAGTAAGTTGTTTATAAATACTGGCTGTGTCAGTTGCTGCTTGTGAGCAATGATGTTTCTTGTTTCACTGAGGCAGCTAACTGCATTACCTGATGTTTGGGTAACCTTAATGAGATTCAAGCACATACTTCTTGCCAGCGTTGAGTTGTCTCACATGGTTTAAATCCTTTGAACTGAGGATTTTGTGCATGGAACAAGGTGAAATTGGCTTTGAATCATGAATGAATCATTATTTCAGAGCCCAAAGCTTACTGATTGGGCTGGGGCTTTGATGCACCTGTACATTTTGATTCAAGTTCTTCCTCCAGTTAGATGTTGACTGAACTGTGATTGAAGGTCTGATAGTTGAGATATATTCACGCTGCTTTGCTAAATTAAGCAGAAGTCTGCTCTGCTTTGTGATCTACTGTAGAGAGTAAAAACAGTAAAGACTATAGTCTTCTCTATGTAGAGTAGAACCAGCCCTAGGTTATTCAGGGGGGCATCCTTACACAATAGATTCCATTTTAGACTTGGATCATCTACAGGTCACCTGGTTTGAATAATATGAATGATCCAGTACTACAAACGCAATAAGTCTGAATATTTTACAGAAACCTATTTTTCAGAATGCAGGGGACATTGCCCTACCTTGTTCGTTTTTTTTTTTTTTTTTTTTTTAATCAATCTAAACAGCAGCAGATCTAAATGTCTCCATTTTTAAATCAATGAGAGAGAGAGAGCGTGCTGAATTACTGGGTCCATCTACAGCAGGCTGATCCACAGTCCTACCACCACACAGTACTGCGGAGCACCACACTGTCCCCAGAAGAGAATCCCCTCAACAAACTGGTACTGAAGCTCAGCCATCTGAGCCAGATTAACACCAGAGAGCTTCAGAACAACTCCAACAAAAACACTCCCAGCAGCAAAATTGAGAAAAAGCTATTTAAACTTGGAAAACAAACATAAATCCCATTGGAAAAATGAAATTAAATCATATAATAAACTAGAATGCTATTTGGCCCAAAAAATGTTTACCCTAGCAGAATATACAAACTGCCTGGCACAAAAAATCCTGGATAGCCAAAGAAAAGATGCTGTGCTGTCACTGTGAACTGATCACTATAATATATATATATATATATATATATATATATATATATATATATATATATATATATATATATATATATATATATATATATATATATATATATATATATATATATATATATATACTGTGTGTGTGTGTAGATAGATAGATAGATAGATAGATAGATAGATAGATAGATAGATAGATAGATAGACATGCTCAAATTTGTTGGTACCCCTCCACAAAAAACGAAGAATGCACAATTTTCTCTGAAATAACTTGAAACTGACAAAAGTAATTGGCATCCACCATTGTTTATTCCATATTTAATAGAAATCAGACTTTGCTTTTGATTTTTTATTCAACATAATATTGTAAATAATAAAGCAAATGAAAATGGCATGGACAAAAATGATGGGACCGCTAACCTAATATTTTGTTGCACAACCTTTAGAGGCAATCACTGCAATCAAATGTTTTCTGTAGCTCTCAATGAGACTTCTGCACCTGTTAACAGGTAGTTTGGCCCACTCTTCCTGAGCAAACTGCTCCAGCTGTCTCAGGTTTGATGGGTGCCTTCTCCAGACTGCAAGTTTCAGCTCTTTCCATAGATGTTCGATAGGATTCAGATCAGGACTCATAGAAGGCCAATTCAGAATATTCCAATGTTTTGTTCTTATCCATTCTTGGGTGCTTTTAGCTGTGTGTTTTGGGTCATTATCCTGTTGGAGGACCCATGACCTGCGACTGAGACAGAGCTTTCTGACACTGGACAGTACGCTTCGCTCCAGAATGTCTTGATAGTCTTGAGATTTCATTGTGCCCTGCACAGATTCAAGGCACCCTGTGCCAGGCGCAGCAAAGCACCCCCAAAACATAACCGAACCTCCTCCATGTTTCACTGTAGGTATGGTGTTGTTTTCTTTGAAAGCCTGGGTCTTCTTCCATGGAGCCAACTTTCGCTCAAAAAGCGATTGATGGTGCGATCAGAAACTGACGTACCTTTACCTTGGAGTTCAGCTTGTATCTCTTTGGCAGTTATCCTTGGTTCTTTTTCTACCATTCGCACTATCCTTCTGTTCAATCTGGGGTCGATTTTCCTCTTGCGGCCGCGCCCAGGGAGGTTGGCTACAGTTCCATGGACCTTAAACTTCTTAATAATATTTGCAACTGTTGTCACAGGAACATCAAGCTGCTTGGAGATGGTCTTGTAGCCTTTACCTTTACCATGCTTGTCTATTATTTTCTTTCTGATCTCCTCAGACAACTCTCTCCTTTGCTTTCTCTGGTCCATGTTCAGTGTGGTGCACACAATGATACCAAACAGCACAGTGACTACTTTTCTCCATTTAAATAGGCTGAATGACTGACTACAAGATTGGAGACATGTGTGATACTAATTAAAGAAACTAATTAGTTTGAAATATCACTATAATCCAATTATTTATTATCTTTTCTAAGGGGTACCAACAAATGTGTCCAGGCCATTTTAGAATATCTTTGTAGAATAAGCAATAATTCATCTCTTTTCACAGCTTCTTTGCTTTATTCTATGACATACCAAAGGCATGCAAGTATACATGATAAAATAGCTTTTAATTTCATCACTTTTCAGGAGGAATGAAGCATTATTTCAATGAGCTGTAAGGGTACCAACAAATTTGAGCACATCTGTATATATATTAGTGCGAGGACGAACACAGAATTTTCATGTTCGGATATTCGCTTTTGACAAAGTCCCACATAAAACTGAACGCAGTATAGAGTCAAGGAAATGCATGCACATGGATTAGGGAGTGGTTAACATGTAGAGAACAGAAAGTACTTATTAGAGGAGAAACCTCAAAATGGAGCGAGGTAACCAGTGGTGTACCACAGGGATCAGTATTAGGTCCTCTGCTATTTCTAATCTACATTAATGATTTAGATTCTGGTATAGTAAGCAAACTTGTTAAATTTGCAGACAACACAAAAATTGGAGGAGTGGCTAACACTGTTGGAGCAGCAAAGGTCATTCAGAGTGATCTAGACAACATTCAGAACTGGGCAGACACATGGCAAATGACATTTAATAGAGAAAAGTGTAAGGTACTGCACGCAGGCAATAAAAATGTGAATTATAAATATCATATGGGAGATACTGCAATTGAAGAAGGAATCTATGAAAAAGACCTAGGAGTTTATGTTGACTCAGAAATGTCTTCATCTAAACAATGTGGGGAAGCTATATAAAAAAGGCCAAGAAGATGCTCAGATATATTGTGAAAAGTGTCGAATTTAAATCAAGGGAAGTAATGTTAAAACTTTACAATGCATTAGTAAGACCTCGTCTAGAATAGGTGAGATTCTTGATGAGATTCTGGGATCAATAAGCTACTAACAACCAAACGAGCAAGTTGGGCCAAATGGCCTCCTCTCGTTTGTAAACTTTCTTATGTTCTTAATAGTAGAATATAAACTTGTAGATTTTGGTTAAATTTAACAGTAAACACAGTCAATCAATTAGTGATTAACAGGGGCAGATCTAGCCTTGTAGCTTGACTGGTTCATTAAATTCTTCAAGGTACACAAAAGGTTCCCTGGGACCCCACCTCATCTCAACCAATGTATAACATATTTTAAGGAAATGTTGTTTTCAGTGCAGTTTGGAACACATTTGTGAGGTACATTTAAGTAGCATACTAAGAGTACAACAATACTTGGGAGTTATTCAAATATACCTGTTTTTTTCCACTCTTTCTCTATAAGGTGAATTCAACTCCTGATGTACAGGTGTTTTGGATTGTTGCTTGTACGCTTAAAACTTTAGCCTTTTAATTTAAAACCACCATCTAGCTTAAAATAATGTTTTTATTGGTAAAGTTTTTTTTTTAATTGTGAAGGCTCAAATTCATTAGAGGATGTAACCAAATCCAAGATGGCCACCTGGTAGAAAAAGCAGCTGGATTTGGTGCGTTAAACTACATTTTACATGATAAACACACCTTTTTAGGTTTAAATAAATAAATAAATAAATGTAATCTATTTTGTATTTTGTTTATTGAAATCTAAAATTTCACTTTTACTCTACTATAATTGAACAAAAGAGGTGGCAGGGACCAGGGTAGCAGAATGTCAAAAATCTTCGGGGCACATTATTGTGAGCATTATTGTGGGTTGTATCTTAGACACAGAACTGTTTTGAAACAAACATTTGTTTCTTTATTTGTTTATTGGAAAAATGTAAAATAGCCTCACGTTTTCAGTTGTGTCTCCTTCGGATCCCTATCGGATCCTAGTGAGCGTGAACATGCTGCTGCCCTGGCAGGGACAAGCACTACACCTCCCCTTGAACAGTTTGTGAGCCCTTACTCTAAAGCCAGCAGACACATTTATTTTCAAAATCTTGATTATCAGTCTCCTAGGATTGAAATACCTTTTCTGTTAAATGTAATTCCACTCAATTTAGCATAGTCGGATTTAGCATGAAAGTATGTCAGGGTAAATTTTAAAAAGATTTAATTGTACAAAAAATAAAAAAAATAGAACAGAAGTCTCATGTTAAGACATGCCTGATGGCACTAAATTTAAAAGTAATTAAATATAATGGAGGTATTGAAGTCATCGGAGCACTATGGTTGTCAGCTCAGTAATCTGACTGGTCTGTGTTCGCTTCACTGGAGCACGTTTCACTAAATGCAGGAGATAGACTTAGGAAACTTGGATCTTTTAAGACTCAACTTGACAGTTTTGAGGCCAGTCAGCTACTAGGAAATGAATGAGAATAAATGGGCCGAATAGCCGTTTCTTCTTTTTTACTAAAATGAATTTCCCAAATATGTCAATAAAATGCCACTTAATCTTAATCTCAATTTTATAACATATCTTTTTTTTGTCTTCCAGTATGGATGGTGCAGACCTGTGCTTTGAAATTGTAAAGAGAGCAGACGCTGGCTTTGTATACAGTGAAGCGGTTGCAAGGTATGTATTTATTTAACTTTAGTGCCTTTGTAATCTTAAAATGAGTTAAGTGACGAGGAGGTTTGTTCTTCTGAAGTGATGGTTCGTCGTGGGACTTTAAGCCTTTTCAGAGATTTCTCAATGCTGACTGCCAAGACTAGTTTGACGTTAATTGTGATACCACTGGCAGGCACCATTGTGGAACTTTTTTGCTGTAAAATTGAAGAAACAGTGACTCTGCATTGGTAGCAAATTCATAACATTTAGGGTTACCACTACACATGTGGGATGTCTTGCTTGGCAATGCTACCTTGCTATCCCTGAATAGATAATCCCCTCTTCAAAAAGCTGGAAAATATTTAGTTAGCAAGTTGTCTTTTATGAGGTGAAATGGGCCACAAATACCTCCGCTGTGACTGGTTGAAAGGATACATGATGCATCTTTAGAACTGCTTGCCAAGAATATGACTACATATCTGATCCCATGAATTGTCAGGCATAATGTTTTTGGAATAAATGTCTTCCATCAGCATGTGTTGTAAACCAACTACATTACACAGTATTATTATTATTATTATTATTATTATTATTATTATTATTATTATTATTATTATTATTATTATTTAGTAATACATGTAGTAAGCCAGCAGATGGTGCTAATTAAATATTAGCTGTGAGACTTTACATTTTACAAATTATACATATAGTTTTGATCATTCTTCATTAGCGCCTTAGTAACAGGGGTGCTTTGAATGAGCAGCCACATGTCTTTAGCAGCTAAGTATTTTCATTCTCTTTGGTGACTGGGTAATTCAAGATTCACTGTATTTAAAATAGCAAAATGTGTATCTCCTGAATAAGAAACTCCACCCACCCTGGTATAAGCCTTGGGCCAGTGGGTCAAATATAATATCTCATAGCAGGTATTCAACTTCATTTGTTTTTTACTGCTACAACTGGAGACCCCTAAAATATTTAAGTGCGTAGAGGATTCATTAGATGACTTTCCTATAAATGTTTTATTTAAATGTATTCATTTTTTATTTGTATTTAATAACAGACCAAGTGAAACCTGACAGCTGTCAACAAAAAAAAAGAAAATAAAAAAAAATCTACATCATAACTAATCCTCTATATGGGACTCAATTAGGCAATTTGCAAAGCAAATATAAAGACTACCCCCCCTGCTTAAGTATGAAGTTCAAGGCTTGCATCTACTGTAGAAACCACAATTTCTTTAGTGCTCGGTTGTGTAGGTATTAATATACTGTAAGCCATGCTATGTGGTATTTTCTGTCTGACAGCCCCTTCCCCTACAGTCATAATACGACTCTGCAGATCGATTACCACAGTTTCTGGGGTTTCAGTAACTGGAACTCCACCTAAATTCTCTTTCCTATAGCTCACCATTTTCAAAAGGAAAGTATGCAGTCGAACATACCTATCACTTGCTTGATCTTGCTCCATAAAATGAAGTTTTATTTTTTTACTTTTGTGGATGAAATCCTCAGGACGTGGGCTACAGTGATGCTGTTGTCTAAATTGCCAGCCCCTGCTACATTCTATCAGCTACGTTGTCAGCTTTGCATTTTCACCAGTGTCATTGGCTTCCCTTTCCCACCTTTGCTGAAATTGTTCTTCCCTATTTTGAATGGAAGTTTTAAGTGTGTCAGTTGAGGTATTGGCTGTAATTATTTGACTCCTATCTGAGGGGAAAAACAGAATAAAATTCTGCATTTCCAATGGTCTAGTTTACTCTCACAGAGAGAGTTATAAGATGTCCTTACCCACGTAGGTTTTGCATCACCCACTTTAGAACCATCACATTTGCTCTTCATAACTCAAAATGAAATCCTTGGGGTTTTCAAGCCAGGCCCTTTCTGCTCAAGCTGCAGCCATTATGCTGGAGATAAGAGGTGATGTTTAGATTTGAGGAAAAAATAAAACATAAAATAAAGATGCATTTACAAAGATGCAACCTCAGTTACACATATAAGAGCCATTTATACAAAGGAATACTCATTTTTTTGCCATGAAATGCTACAAACTTGTCTTTTAGGCATATTATCTATTTATTTCTTAGCAGACGCCCTTATCCAGGGCAACTTAGTTACAAAAATATCACATTATGGAATATCACATTTCAAATAAGAGCAAAACAAAGAATACAGTAAATTATTACAGATAAATTACAGAGGTTTACAGATGCTCTCTCAACAGGTGTGTCTTGAGGAGGCGCTGGAAGGTGGTAAATAAATGTCCCATCCCCAGTTGTTCCTCATTCCCAGTAAATTGGTACCATTTTGGGTAGCACATTAATGTAATTTGCTTATCTACAAAGATTTCTTTTTGCAAGCGATCTGAGCGGGGGCAACAAATGTCCCACCTCCAAAACCCACAAACCTGCAACAGTTTTTCCTGGAAGCTGTGTAGTAAATGTGGAGCATTTTTAACTTTAATTGGATGAGCACATCGTTGATGATGATGCCATATAAAAAAAAGGATTCACAAGCTCTGAGCACGAACAATATGGGCCCTTGGTCTCTACTAGGGTCAGTGCAGTCAAATACACGATAATAAAAAAATATATTTGAATAGCATACTACATATTCAAGTATACGAAACTACTAATAGAAGCAAACGTGTTTTTTGTTTGTTTGTTTGTTTGTTTTTTAATATAAATGCTGCCGCTTGACAAGTGTTCAAAGTCAGTGTTAAACCCTGCACGTTCATGTGAATGAGATTGGCATATTAAACCTAAGGACCCCAATTAAACATGCATTGCTCGTAACAGCAAAATTATACAGTAAACGTATTCTGTTTGAAATTGTTGCCAATTTTGTTGCCTCGTTTTCAGCTAATGTTAACCGATCCCCCGCTTGAGTTCCCCTGTAAGGACTGCACACAGCCGCTGTTGCTAGGCAGCCGTGAAACAGCTTCCGGGAGCACGGCACCGGCGAACTTTAAATTTGTAAACACATGGCTATAACAAGCGCTAAAAAGGAAGCCTAACTTTAGTAACATTGAAATTAGAATGCTAATTTAGCTTTATGATGAATATAAATACATACTAAATGCTAAGCAGAACAACTCAATGACAAATGAGAAAACTGCATGGAAGTAGTTTTTTAACTCTGGACTGCAGTATAATGTAAGACATCTACTGTTGACTCTGTGAATGGATGAAGTAACTTAAACATTTGCCTAAAAGTACAACCGGGTATGTTCCTTGTTTTGAATTATTTATTTCTGCGGCTTACACTTTATGCTGTCTGCTGTAGTACACATACGTATTTGCCTTTTATTATTTATTTAGGATATTCGAATACAGGAAAATGTTGGCTTCTGTGTATTCAAATAGGAAACTATTCGAAATTCCCATCCCTAGTCTCTACAGTTGAAAACAGTTATTGTATTTCATCTCTTGTAAGGATTTTCATTCAGTGTACAGAAAGCGTTCCACCTGTGAATAGGAGCATGGAATGTCTAAGGCCATTAAAAAATACTGTCTGCTTACCTCTCAATGTCTCAGTCACCTGACACATAATCTCTTCAACATGCTTTGCTTCAAATTCATTTCCAAATTACTTTGAAAACCGTCTTCAGTTGTCAGTTTTCTTTAACCTTATTTTCTTGTTCCACAGTCACTACATGCGACAGATTCTGGAAGCACTACGCTATTGCCATGACAACAATGTCATTCACCGGGATGTGAAGGTAGGTCACTTTTGTATTTAGCACACTGTTACTTTGAAAGAGTTTGAAAGGGAGGTTTAAATTCTGCCCCTGACCTTTATTTTGAACTTGGCTGGGCTTTCATAAGCATTGGTCAGGTAATGCCAACTCTCCGGGATTTTTTTTAGTTTTTTTTGTACAGAGAAATCCTGGGAAAATACTGGGAAAGAGAACATGTTGTTCGGTCCACCAGGGCTCATTGATCTAGTTCTAAACTGCAGAATATAAGTATTTAATATCCTTTTTTTAATGTATTACTGCATTAAACTTGCTTCCCCACTTCTGAAATTCAGCATGAAACAAGTAAACCTCTCTGGGTGAAAGAAATAACTTGAATTATTGGATTCATTGCCTTGCATTCATTTTAGCAAGGGTTGGGAAGCACAACTTTCAGGGTTGATTGTGCTGCTGCATACAGTAGCCTGAATAATCAAGTTATTAAATGCATAAACAAAAAGCAAAGATGACAGGAAATGCAACTGTTTTCAGAGTGTGAAATTCAGAAGAAATGAAACCCGACGTTATGCTTGGCTGCTTTGAATTAGCATATTTCTAAGTCAGACGCAGTTCAACAGACGTGGTATGTCTGCTATCTGCAGCTGCAGAACAAGCCCTTTCCCAGGGTGTACATATTAAAAGATGTCTGTCTGTTAATGGAGAATGAGAATAGCTTTAGGTGTTTTGATTGAAAGCCAGAGGTGGACATTCTTATAATATATTTTCATTTACTGTGTAGTTTGAACTTTTTGCCCAATTGGCATCATATGTAATTAGAGTTACAGTCAATGTATTCATTTGTATAAATGTTTAACACAACACATGTACTACACCTTTATGAATTAAAGCTTTATGTTAAGCTGTAAAGAATGCCCCCAGTTTTTACTGAGACTATGGTTTTGAAGTTCCCTATATATGGTTGTGTTTGTACATCGTTTTTTCTGTTTTTCCATTTCCTCAAGCTTTTGGTTTGCCATGTTAAATATACTTTACCATGCCTCTGGGTTTTACAGTGCTTATTATTCTTTACCATGCTTTCACTGTTCTTTATTAAATGTTGCTATGCTTTTACTAGGAAAGCTTTTATAAGGAAAGTCACACGTCATCATTTGTAATGCACAAAGAACCATTACAATGTTACTGATACAATTATTATTACAGTTAACAAATAAAATAAGCTTGTTCTACGACTGAGCTTGTGACTTTTAATCAAGGAGCAAACACATTGCCAAGAGTAACCTGAAGATAAATATCATGCTGAAACTAGTGCATCTCCTGCAGTACTCTGCCAACTTTTTGAAATGCTTTGAAACAGTAGAATGAGAGGGGGGAATTAAAATATGAAATATTAACAAATTATCTACAAAACATGCATTACTTTGTACAACTTGCTGTATTCTGTCCCATTACATCACAGGTAGTGTTCTAGCAATTTCAGGTAGCAATTTACATAATTTGCATTAATGTAATCAAAGAGAAACAATGGGGGGATTCTAAATAGAAATGGTAAGTCTCAGAGGATAACATTAATTGTAATGTACATCCCTTTATTTAACAGTTTACCCATTTAAGCAACATAGCTAAGAACAACACGGCATCACTACAGTATCTGACGACACTGGGATGTAGAAAGCACTTCTCGTGAAACTTGTAAAGAGGGCATCAAACAGCAGCACAGAACACCTGTCCTGGCAGGCCTGCAATGCATGCTGTTTATCTACATCCCAGCACAGTCCGTTATCATAGGAACAATTCTGCCAGAGCTGGTAAGGGAAAGCTGACCCTTTTGCAAAGGACTGATGATTACCACTTGCACCAATAGTTTCACACACTGCACTGAAGATTATTCTTTTTTTTTTTTTTTAAGACGACAGAAGCAATTCACTGTATTACAAATTTAAAAAGATGTGTTCTAGATAATTCCACGCAGTTCTAGTTCTTGTGTGAAATTCTTTGTGATTTCAGTAAACTTCGGCTCAATCAAGTGATATGCGGCAGACTGGAAGCAGGTTGCGTTGTTCACCTCACGTCTGCCCTTGACAGCTCTGTTTCTGCAGTACTGCGTCAGGTGGCTCTCACCAGACAGCCTTGCTGGCGATCCTCGTGCTCCTGAGGAATAATGCACTGAAGAAGGAGGCAGAAGCATTTGTTTGCAAAGCTAAAATATTTAATTTAAGTCTATGAGGATAAACGTGTACTTTGACATTACACTGGGACAGTGCAGAACACAATAGTCCAAACCTCGTCCATGTAGTCAGCTTCCTGTTCCGTATCTTCTTCTGCGTCAGCAATCTTATGCACTGGCTGGTCCATTTAAAACTCATGAATCTGATTAAAATTAATCTGTGCAAAACAGTAGATGCAGGGGAATTTACAACACTGTGGACCTGTATTCTAGGAAAGATAACTAATTCAGCATATGTATATCTATCCCAATTTGTATTCATTTTTCAACCTAAGACACTGAAACTATTTAATTAGTTGTCAAAGATTCTTAGCATTAAAATAATATTATGACTCTTAAAGAGTAAGCAGCTGGGTTCCGAAAAATATAGTGTCATATGTCCCCAGGTGTTGCTACAACTGTTTAAATAATGTACCTGTAATTTTTCTTTTCATTGTTAACATCCTGACAACTTTTTACACTTACAACTTTAAAGTCTGTTCTAAAGCCCTGTCAAAATGGCCGCTGTAGTGCACTGGGGTTTGAGATCTGCCCTCTAAATCAGTGGTGAGCCAACTTTTTATATGCCGCCCCCCTTACTTAGCATACATTTTGTTGCACACCCCCCTCCCCCCGACACGCATATTAAAATGCTAGCACTTAATATTTAGATTTTAACAGGTGTTTGTTTTCTGGATTTAATGTAAATCACATATTTTGTCTTAGATGTAACCACAAAGTACACATTTAGCTAAATACATAAATGTTAACAAACACATTCTTACAAGTTTTGAAAATTGTACTTTCAGATATAATTTATAAATGTTGAACACGTGTATCGTAAATTCAACATTTAAAATCAGTCTATAAATCTTTTTTTTTTTTTTAAACTTGGCGATTCAACATTTACCTGACAGATACATCTGAAAAACATTATTATTCAGCAATTAAATCTGAAAAAATAAATCTGGGTTTTCACAAAATAAATTTATTTTGCCAGCTAAATCTGAAGCTAAATGAGCCCCTGCCCATTTATTTATTTATTTATTTATTTATTTATTTATTTTTTTACAGAAGTTCCCCTTTTGTCATAGTCGCTCCCCCCTTACTGACTCTTCACACCCCCCACTGCTATAAATCACTGCAGTAAGAGAGATGCACTAGCCCAGTGCAGTCCAGAGCTGAGATTAGCACCTTGCTCTTACTTTCCCGAGTCTATATATTTCTCTGCTAGAAAAAAAATATGTACTTGCGTTGAACTTTTACCACATTTCCTGCAAGGCAGATAACAGATAAGCTGACTTCTTTGTTTGCAGTAAGCCTATTAAAACCACGTTTTGAGCTTTGAGACAAAACGTTGTGATAATAGTTCTATCTGTGTTAAATCAACACAGATAGAAGTCCCTTTTTGGCCCTTCACTGTTGCTGTCCCTTTAATTTCCACACCCCAGTGCTATTTGGGTAAAAATGTGGCAGAGCCATCTTACACCACTTTTAGATAAGCCTGGTAGTTGCGATATACCTGGGTGGAAGTTTGGTTGAATTTTATTAGTGCCTCCTGTGAATCCGCTTTCTGTAGTAAGAGATTACATTTAATAATGTGCCTGAGGAGTGTTGGTCATGTTGGCAGATAGTCTACATGACAGCCATCTCAGCCCAAGGTTGGTGAATGGAGTTTGAAATCAACCTCGTGTTGGTTTAGTTCAAGTAAGAAGATAGACCAGATAGGAATTTGCAGTCACTAAAGCCAATACAAGAAGTGAATCTCATTTAAAAGAATATGATGCATTGCTGCTTTTTATCAACATGATATTGGAGTGAAGATACATTTTTCTGATTTCAATTAAATTGCTTGCTGTGACACAGGTGAAAAAAGCTGCTATGTAAACAGCATTGAAGATATGTTTGCAGGATCTACTGCAGCATATTGTTTCCATGAATGTATTTTTGTTATTTATGCATTTATTGATTTATCAGTTTCTTTTAAATTGTGGACATATTCTGGAATATTAAGTGCATGTAAACATTGTGAATGCTGAGGCAGTGCTTGAATCCTGGGCTAGTTGTTTCTGTACAGTACAAGGAGACTTGATGTGCTGACTTGATCAACCATGCATAGCTTGTGAGGTCAGACCGCTGCCTCAATGCTGCTAATCGTCAGCTGAGCACAAAACATGCAGTAAATGCATACTGTATGATAATAGATATTTTAACAAAGTAAGCCCCACATTAGATTTTAAAATTGATAGATCAGAAGCAATGTACTGTAGTTCAAAAACAAGATACTCTGCATTATGAATAGATACTGTTCACTGTCCCATGCATACAAGTTTTGTAAACAGCCAGAGTTTGAAGCAGTTGTAAAGCATCAATTTCTAATAAGTACACAGCAAATAGGTGTATGAATTAGGCCCTCCAAAAACAGAGAGGAGTTTTTTTATATAGTTGTGTTTTTTCTTGGACAATGATGCTGTAAACTTGCTGCTGTAGATCAGTTCCCTGTCATGTCTTATCCAGGATGCATAAATTAGACCTGCATTCTTTGGTTGTGAATTGCAGAGGCAACTGTAAGCGTGTCTCTTGAATGTTTTATCCATTGCCAGGTACCCACCTGGGTCCAGGCTGCTTCTGAGTGCTGCGAGGCAAAGCAGGAAGCACTTGACTTCCACCAGTAGACTGACGGTTTGTTTTGCCGTCTGCGTCACAAATAAGCAGGGAGAATGCTGGACTGACAACATGATAGGGAAAAAAAACTCCCAGAATAACTTGAATAACCAAAATGTTCTTGTGAACACGAGGTTTGCAGTGTGCAGGTGTTCCAAACAATGACAGACACAAAGTTCACGGTTCAAACAGTCTTATTTCTCTTGGTCTGCTTGAGACCGTTAAGTAATAATGCTGGCTCTACACAACAATGTGTACTGCCAGCGTATAAACCACGGAGTTCAGTCCCAAAATAATAGTAACACACAGACACACAACACAGATAGACACTTCTCCCGATAGTGAGTGCTCTTGGTGCAGGTGTGGTGTAAGACAACAAGTATTTTACGGTGCAGTGGAGTCCGGGTTTGGTGCTTGCTCGTAGTGACAGCTCCCGGGCTCGTGTTAGCAGTCTAACAATGACAAACGCAGACAGTTGGCAATAGACAAACAAAACACTTAACACTCACGACTCGTATACTAATGGTCCGTTTCCTTTCTCGGTCCTGCGATAACCATAACAAAGGAACAGATTACAGCACCACATCCCCAGATATACCCTTAGTCACGCCCCCTGCGATAGCTAGTTCAATCACGTCTCCTCCTATCCATGACTGACACATCGCGTACCGCATTAGGGCGATGACTTTGGGCTTTGTGACTCTGCCCCCTTCCTGGATGGCTGGCTTCCGACAGACCCTGAAATGAACTGGCAGACCATCGAGTACGAGGCACACTGTTCCTGTTATACAGCGCCCGCACAGATCGGGAGGGAGATTGACGACTAGGATTCATTTGCTCTCTGTCACAGTTCCTCAGAACCATCTTTGTAAGCCTGATTTTTCAGCCTAAGGGAAGATTAAATGTGCTTTGCCAGGAGGCTGTAAGACACCAGCGATGCTAGATAGTAGGCCAAGAAAAAGGCTGCGGCAATAGTGGTCACAAACAGTGATAATGGTAACCCGCGTTCGCTCTTCTGGTTCAAGCACATCATGAGCTCTTGGGATCTAACAGATTTGGCGCTGTACAACCCAATGAAGGTGCACATGCTACATAGTGTGAAAATCCACAGTGCTGCACATATCTGCTTTGAACAAACGTTAGGTCCTGAGACGTATTTAAAATCACTGTCTGCAACATTGTCTGGGGCTGGTACTGGCTGATCTCTTTGTACCTTAGCAAACCTGCATAGAGGCTGATAGACACCCAGCACAAAAAGACAACATTGATGTTGAGGATGAGGTAAAATATTGTAATTGCATAATTGTAGGTCATGCAAGTTACCGATCCAGCCAGCAAGACATGCCCTGTTGAATAGTAGGCAATCAGGAATGGCAGCAGGGATCACACATTCAGGAATCTTACCCTTATTGTAATGAAAATATTTTGTTTCTTCGCACTTTTACGTTAATTCAAGATATGTAAAGAATACAAACACAATGCTACAGATACCTTTCTGCATCTTGACATCTGTGCTGTCAGTCACATGATCTGAATGAAGCTAACCCATTGTAATCGGTTTTAATTGCTGTGCTGTCGAGTTTTAAAGAGCAGTGGCATATTTTCATTTACAGTTGTCTTATGAATCTCTCGCCTTGAGTTATTTCTTAATAAGTAAAATTAATATAACCAAGTACTTTGTTCCATCTGATATCTGCAGCAGCTGAGTCATGACAATATTTACCTCAAGCAACGTAAAGCATCTCCCTTCTGCTCGTTTCTTTATTCAGCATTGTCAAGTATGCTTTGATGCAGCATCATGCAGTGGTCTTTATTCCTATAATAATACAATTACGTGAAGAGTGCAACTCACCTAAAGGAGGCTTGCTTGTCAAGTGAACATTATTGGTCATTCTAGATGTGGAGCTTGTTTCTGAACTGGCATGTTATGTCAGAAAATCCTCTTTTAACTAAATGTTATAAACGGCAACAATTAGTTTCTGTGTAACATTGGAATATTCATGTTTTTGGTTCCACAATTCAGAAAGAGAAGGCCAAGATGGCGATGACCTATAATACAGTAGCTGTTGTTTACAAATGATATCTGTTCCTTACCATGTAATGTTCTTTCTTGTACTGTATGTGGGTCGAGTCAGTAATTT
Source organism: Acipenser ruthenus (assembly GCF_902713425.1). NCBI lineage: Eukaryota > Metazoa > Chordata > Actinopteri > Acipenseriformes > Acipenseridae > Acipenser > Acipenser ruthenus. The sequence continues at coordinate 45,266,614 of NC_081197.1, forward strand.
GCAATGAGCGCAGGTTTAAATGAGTAAGCAGTAAGGTGTAGGAGTTGAACTTGTGGGTTTGAGTATTCATCACAGAGCCTGCTGTTCTTAGCAGCTTTTTGTGGTTATGACATACAGAAAGGCCACTTTGGCCTTTTTTCCTGTAGATACAGTATGAGATTTAAGTTTTGGTTTCTCTGATGATGTAGCTGTCTTTCTTTACTATCAGTAAAACCGTTTTAAAGGTAGCTTCTACTGCATCTAGCAATAGTCCCAAAGCATTGAACTACAGAGCGAGAAAAAAAAAGCACACATTATGGTAAACATGTAGGCCCTGTAGTGAAAAAATTAAGCTGACAAATGGTTTTTGATTCAAAAACACTATGTACAAGAAAGGTATACCTCCAATACAATCATATAAGCACAAGATTTAAACTGACTTTGGACAAGGCCTCAGTACAGCTCAGTGCATATGTTTGTATTAGAAAGCACGGATATCCATAGTCAATTTGAAAGAGATGAAGAGACTGACAAAACTTTACAATGTTTGACATTTATACCTTTGTAAACAATTGGTGACTCCACTCCCATTTCTCTTACTTCTGCCCAATGATAGGGGTTTCCACTTTATCATTGCACATTCCCTCTGCGGGGGAAAAGGGGGGGGGTTGCATACCACATTGTACCTAGCAGGGCGCATCCATCCCCCCCCCCCCCCATCTCACACTAGCTCTGCTAATCTCCTGCCTTTCAGCGTTTAGCTCAGACACCTATCTGTGACTTTGAGTCATGTTAGGCTATGCAAAACTGCACACAGCTGGTTTTGCCGATGGGAAATGAAAGAACTCAAAACTTACACAATACTGTATAGAAACTTAATATAAAAGCATATTAAAGCAACTGAATTAGTAAGCACATTAAAACGACTATAAAAACACATCCACACACAATTTAAACATAATGATTAAAAATAACTTAACTATAAAAGACACACACACACAATGTAAAACTTATAATTAATAATAACATAATGAACACCTCATGCAGAAAGCCATCACCTACAGCCCTATTTGTTTTTGTTTTTTAAATGGCATTGATGAACAACATTTACTGATTGCTCCTTGAAGATATCGGATTGCTGCACTTCCTGTATAGAAAGTGTGAGATCTAGAAAGCTAGGGCAATTATTATTATTTATTTCTTAGGCTAACTTATATTTTGTTACAGTAGCTTTATGCACTTAAACTTAAGAAAAACTAAGAGAAAGTCCTTCCTAGAAAAGCAATTGTGCTTCCTGTTGTGGACTTTTCATTTATAATACAATTTTCATAACTTTGAATCACCTCTCAAGGTACAGCACTGCAGAGAGCAGCCCTGTTTTTCTCTTTCCATGTCTCCATGTGAGGCACGCGTGTCGATTTTCAGAGGAAGTGTTTTATTCCAGGGCCTCACTCCATTCACTTGTAAAGCAGGATGCAACAGTGGAGTTCCAGGTGGAAAATCTCCATTAAAACACTGTAAACTAATAATATCTGAAGACCATGCTGGAGGTGTAACTTCAGAGACTTTTCAAAGTGAAAAAAAAAAACAGTACAGCTACTTATTTATAGCCCGGCTAACAAGCGTGTGAGAGAGTAAATTTCACCATACTATTTATAACACTGCATGCAGATTTGGTAAGCATTCTATACCACAGTCATGTAGGCTACAGGATACTGTTCATACCATATAAAAAAAAAACATGTTAAAAAAAATTAAAACTCTGAAAAAGTCTAAACAAAAAAATATATTCTGCAACTGCCTAACTTCTGCTTTACTTACTCACTCGAAGGTACCCATCATCATACAGTTTCTTCTTTTCCAGAATTTAGTTTGTCTGTATACCTGACACATGTAATTTTTGTAAAACAAATCATTCTTCCCTGGGTCTCATTGGTAAATCTTAATTAGCATTTCAATAAGACTGCAACGAAGGGTACATTTTGACCTTCGAAGGTTCGGCACACATTACCGAAGGAAGGTTCGAACCTTCAGTGGTACTAATTAGCATAATGTACTGGTGACGTCACCATAGCTACTGGTTTATATTTGATTGAAAATCCTATTTTACAGGCAATCCATATAAATCAGCAGAAGGGTTTCAAGACATTTCTTTCAGTACATCTATACATTTTGCTGTCGAGATGACCAATGAAGAAATTAAAGGGTTGAGGGGCGGACGGTGCTCAGTTTTCGAAATTAAAGCGTATATTTTGTATGTTTCAAACATATTCTACCATAGTACTTCTCTTACACTGTCTTGTACACTAGGTATTCAGTACATATTTTACTGAAGCACTACAACTGCTAGAGGTACCGCCCCAGTGCTTTGGCATAATATACCATGCTCCATACACAGCAGCGACACCATATAGTTGCAACGTATTGTAGCGTGCACAAGAGAAGGCAGCAGCAGGGCTGGTAGGTTGCATAATCACACACGAAGACATAAGCCCGATATACGCTCCTTGGAACGGAGTCAGCTGTTTTGTACAGCGGTATCGGCGCTATGCTTTAGTGCGAGATATTCCGGGTTCGCGCCTGCCCTCCGCATGTGTGGAATGAGCTCCTCTCCTCTCTCATGTAAACCGGGCTGCTTTCACTTCCATGTAGCAATCCCATCAGAGAGACTGTGCATCATTCTAGAGAGGCTTTGGCTCCAGCTTCCTTCTGGCTGACGGGAAGACAGCTGCGCTTTGCCTAATACGCCATTAAGGCTTCACAATGATCCAAATAAACAATCCTTAGATTATTCTCCTCAGGAAACAGGTGATGACACCCAGGTGAGGGGCAGTAATGCTGCTCGGTGCTAGTTTGCCATTCCAGTTGCAGAAACAGCTCCTTGTATTTGTTCTGATTGCACGTCTCCAGAGTTTAAGGAAAGCCAGTACCTTTATGGAGAGCAGAAATCGGCACAAATCCAAGCAGCTGTTTCTTCAACTGTAAGATCAACAGCATTGACCATCAAATAATGTTAAGCTTTAGAAATGTTCAGATTTAGAAAAGGAGTCAGGGTCAGACACCCTGAGTCTGGGGGTGGGAGTTCTATGATCAATGTATTTATTGCTAAACATGCAACTTGAAATAAACCAGGAGACCAGTATGAGTGTGTTGCAGTTTGCACTGACAAATGCTGGAAACATGTACAATATATTACATGTGAAATGCAATCAGACATTCGCCAATTAGCCAAGCAACTTTTGGTAAATCATGCTGCCACGGTCTTTCAGTAATGTACTGAGTGCATAGTATGGTCTCCTGGAGATTTGTTGTTCACCTGAATTGCAGAAGTGAACTCTGACGATTGTGACATCATTAGAGGTTAGGCTTTCCCATCAGCACCCAGTTCCTGTGGAACTACAATATAATGAGGTGTATGACAAAACCATTGTCTGTAGCAAGTTTGCCACACACATAAAACGCAATGCTCCACACTAACAAAGGTGACAATGGAGAAATGTAAAATTGTAGATCAATGCCCTCACAGTACTGGATTATGCAACATATATAATATACATTTTAATATAGATTGCTCAGGATCTTTCAGCCAATGATGGCGTGTGTTTTGCATACTTTATTTCACAACACATCACAGAGAAACTATAAGTGACATCAGCCGTGCCACTTTGTTTTTACTGCAAGGTATTCTCCACATCAGCACTGTTGATGTCCCCTGCATTAAAAAAAAAAAACAACAATCATACCTGAGACCTCTTGGAATTCTAATCAATTGCAAAGTCAATTCAGAACACTTCTATCACAATCGTCCACCTCCATCATTTAACAGTATTCTCTTCAGCAACATTCTCTCTCTCTTCCATTAAATTGACAGTGGACTAAGTAATGGTTGTTAATGATTAGAAATTTAATATAGCTTGATTTCTAACTTGTATATTAATAAAGCAGTAAATAATAGCGTTCTAGGACTGCAAGGTCTGTGTATTGGTTACATTGAATCTGTGCTCGAAGTAGCGACAATTTTAGTCGCCATGGCAACCATTTTTTTCATTTGGCAACTGTAAATATTATTTTAGTCGCCTACAGGTGACCACTTTGTGCTGTTTTTTTTTTATTATTATTATTAAAATACCTTAGGACCCATGTTAAAAATAATACAGCTTTTTAGTGCCTAAGTCACAGGCGCATCTGTCCATACAGATCATTATGTTACTGTATCTGTAATCTTTAGACACACTTCAGTCTGCCATCACACATTTTACACTAGTCGCGTTGGTAAAGTTGAGTGCTTTCACTTAAGTGAAAAATCACACACAAGTCAACAAAAATCACTTATATATTGCAAGTCACAGGCATTAAAAAAAACATGGTATCCGTGACATTCGTGACAAAATCCCAGCCATAATAATAATAAAGAATTGAGTACATTCATGTATCTGCTTATTGCTAAAACCCATCTCTGCACTTCTAAACTGTTACAGTATTGTGGTTATTATATTTTAGATTAATCTGTGTATAAATTATAATTGCAATTATAATTGTGAGTATTACTGTAACTTATACTGTATGTACAACTATGTTTACCATGAACATGTTCGCTGCAGATGGTTCTTGAGATCCATCTTGGCAGCTGCCGATGTACAGCAGCCAGGCACTTTTCTCGTCTATCTAGGCTTAAAGTTTAAACGCCGTTTTGGCAATTAAAAAAATGACAGCCGCTTGTCTTTCATACAGTCGTGGTAGTGGCATCACACAACCACACAACTCCTTGTCATTTTGGGAAAATTACTTATACAGTGTACGGTAGTTACAATTAAAAGCATGTCAGTTACAAATGGAAACGCTGTCTGACAGCTGTTTGTTTTCAGCAGCTCCGAGGCTATGTGCGTGCGCACCAACTTACCCAGAGGTCCACGCACACCTATTAGAAGAGTAATAAAATGTCATCAAACAGACAGCAAAAAATACTGTCTTCTGTTTCAGACAAAGAAAGTTACACCAATATACAAACAAAGTGAATGAGTCAAAAATTACAGAACACAGTTCAAATTTTGAACCCACAACGAAAAGTTCACATGAGAGTTCAACTGATTAGTAACGAAATTACTATTCACTATCACCTATTGTAAAGTTAGTTTTGGACTGCCTTTTATTTATTTATTTATTTATTTTTTTTAAATAAGTTATTTTTTTTCTGTGCAGAAAAACAAATCTGCAAAAGTATTGCATATATAGTCTATGGAAATAAAACATACTTACATTATTGTTTAAGTTAAAAATGTATACATTAATATTTTGAACAATAGTTTTTATATTTAATAAACTTTAATGCAGTTATGGGCAACCATTTTCTTTTTCTGGCAACCATAAAGAAAAAAAATAGGAGCCTGCTGGCACCTAAAATAAAAAGTTTACTTCGAGCACTGCATTGGTACACTGAGCAGGAATTCATAATAACAAAGTCTCTTTCTCAAATTGATCATGTGTCTTCATTCACAAGTGCAGATTTACAACCTATGAACAGAATCCCACAGACCTCTTCGAACTGGACAATACCGATGTACTGTACAAAGCTCTCTGTCTAGAGGGAGATCCAATTTTCTGGCACCTATACTGCCTTTAAATATTAATGCCAATGGTGCACAATCCAACATAAAGATTTTTTCATAAATGTGAAGTATGCGTTTGTGTCTCCATAGTTCTGTATCTGTACTGGAAAGGCTGTTCTCCTTTTGGAGTCTCTATACATTTTGTAACCTGGACTGTGATTTGGGAACAGTCTGTGCGGTGTTCCAGTTTGTATGTTAACATGGAGTTTGAGGGCTGAGTTGTCTGGGAACTAGCCAGAGTGTTATTGAGGTGCCTTCGAAATGTCTTATCCAACAGCAAGTACGTGAGGGGATCCAGGCTGCTTCTGAATACTGCAAGGCACAGGATAATGTTTTTCACTTCCACCAAGGTTGTGAGCTTGTCACAGGCACAGGTCCCCACCAGGCCAACAAACACAGCCCTGAAGATGTGGTGTGGTAGGAAACAGACGAACAGCACTACCTGAATGACCAGAACATTCCTGAAAACCTTGTTGTAAACCCGATGTCTTCCTGGGATAGTTGCACTTTTCTGTATGTTGTAAACATGTCTCGCTATAGACACGTACAACACAAAAACCACCAGAAAGCAGATGAAGGAGAGGCTGATGGCGAAGAGACTACCCAATTGAGAAGTTTTCCCTCCAGTTTCCACCTGCTTACCATAGCAGGCTTCGATGTTCTCTACTCCAACTTCAGTGATGGAATAGTATGCTGCCAGCGGGACTGTCCCGCCGACCACAACGATCCACACTGAAAGACACAGGATTTTGGCAAACTTCAATTGCCGGAAGCTTTTCAGGAAGCCAGACAGGAAAAGCCTTCTCAAAACAGAACGGTGACCGTGGCAAGTCTTTTCGTTATGCTTAATTAGTATTGCATAGCGACTGATGGCAATCCAGCTCAGTAGGACAATGCTGATGTAGATATTAATGTACAGAATGGGGGTCACGATCCCAACTGTGAATTGACAGATCACCATGTCCGTTTTCCACAAGTATCCTTTGGCATAATAAAGAAACAAGAAGGGAATGATCATGCAGAAGAGCAAATTAGAAATGACCAGGTTGGTCAGATAGAAATGAGTGGGTGTTTTAAACGTGATCTTCTTCAGAAATATCCAGAGAGACATGGCATTGCCTGGCAGGCCTGTGATGAGAATGAAGAAGTAGAGTATCGGAAGGACGACTGTGGTGACGATGGAGGTTTCCAAGCATGACATGTTGGAACTTGCGTTCGCCATTGATCTGGAAGGGATAATAGTAAAGCATTGGTTAATGCAATAGCAGATACAAGCTTTGTTTCAACAAACACATGCAAGTGCAAGATATATGTTTACTGGACCAGACCTGGTTAGTTGATACTGTACAGTATTTATTATTATTAAGTAAGTGTCATTCAGGATTATAGGGTTCATTATAGTGTGAACTAGAAACAGAATGTACTCAGGTAAGATCCTGTACCAAATGCCAGATACTCATTGTACCATCTAAAGAGTTCCTTTTCGGGGGTTTCACCAATGAGGCTTCAAGATATTCCCTTTTCAGGGCATAAGTCTAGGGCCTTTAATCTTAGGTTCTATTATAGATAATTCTTTGAAGATCTGGAAAATGGTTGAAAAAAATCTTGGCGTTTTTTCTAAATTTAACAGCTGCTCTCCGATTTGGAATAATCCCTTGTTAATTACTCGGGGGCAACCATTTAAGTATGCAGCTTGGTCATCCAAAGGCATATTCACTTTAAATGACATTTTGAATGATACGGGCCTACGCAGTTTCCAGGACCTTAAGGACACCTACTCTCTCCCCGGTTCGTCCTACTTTATATACTTTCGGCTCCGTTTGGCCGTCCGTGCTTGTGGAATACCTCTGGACACTGGGTTACCGTCCTATCCAATTGTAGAGTGGTTTTCTTTGACCAAAGGGTTAGTGTCTTTTCTATATGATCGTTTTATAAAACATACTTTAAAACCTCTGATAGTCTTAACTATTTGGGATAGAGAACTCTGTAAATATGGTGTCACTTCTAATTGGGGTAGAGGGTGGGAAAATACTTTTTATCTCTTCAAAAAATTTAGCACACCAACTCATTCATTTTAAACTTATACATAGAGCTTACATCACTCCACTCAAGCGTTTTCAAATGAAAATATCAACAGACCCGTTTTGTATCATTTGTAAAAAAGGTGAAATGGGTACTACATTACATATGTTTTGGGAGTGCTCAGCAGTGTGCAATTTTTGGGAACGTGTGGCTATTACTGATTCTAAATTATTGAAGACTGAAATTGAACCAGCACCCACTTTATTTCTACTAAATGATGATTCCAAACTCTGTCTATCCTTAGTTAAGGCTCCTGCTAGCTGCTCTTTCTGCTGCAAAGAAAACTATTCTACAGTCCTGGTTCAATCCTGATCATCCATTATATCATACCTGGTTATTACATCTCCAGTCCATCGCACGTTTAGAAAGATCTACAGCCAAGCTGCACGGAGCCAAGCACAAATCTATGTCATCATGGTCTGAAATTGTCACAGCTGTGAGAGACTTACTTTAATTCTGTAAAGTTTTTTTTTTGTGTGTGTGTGTGTGTCCCAGCCAGCATTGTAAATAGTTTGTTATTACTGTTATTATATTGAATAGTATTGTTTTGAATTGTCTAAAAACAATAAAAAATTGTTCACAAAAAAGAGTTACTTCTCGGGGAGGGAGAAGTTGAAATTGGTTCCCTTTTACATTATTATTTGCAAATATGTGGACTGTCAAAATGAGTGCATAACCAAAAAAGATGGAGAAGAGTTGCTTCTGAATTTAGATCCAATAACCTTAATACAGTGTATCGAAAAACGAATGAATGAAATAATATAATAACCACTCGGAATGGATGGAAACGGAATACTTTAATTGTGTGTTTTTTTTTTTTTTTGTGGGGGAGGGGGATTAAAACAGTGTCCGTTTGTTTCTGGGCTAGTCTTGTGGATGCTCAAGCTCCAGATTGCGGCAGGTACTCGAGAGGGGTTCAGAACCCCCGGCACACGATGTGAAAATCAGCTTCTGTGGCTGATTAGAAGATTTTCTTTTCTTCTTTTATTTCAGATTGTGTTAATTAATCTGCTATATCCAGTTGATACTGTTAAATCCAGGGTGTTTGAATAGGCATGGGGTGCTGAGAACAAATTGATCATTTTAAACATTTTAAAGCCTGCTGTTAATGTTGCGTACTCTGTCTGTGGCTCAATGCTGTAACTGGAAGTCTAAACTGCCTCAGAATGTTTGTGCACAGTGCTTCATGATGATGATGTGGGATATAGTCTGTGATCTAAATGTTTTGATGTTTGTGTTCACTACTCATTGCATGAAGCAGGGCAGATATCTAATCTGCAATAATAGATTATCTGACAATTTGTTAAGTGCAGGAAACTATTCTCATTGATTCCTTTCTTAATTTATGGTAAAAATCAATAAAACTCTTTGCTTAATCCATGTTTTTCTTTTATTATATTTTTAGCTAACTGATTCAAATATATCTGTTCTATTTTGGTTAGTACCTTTTAATTTTTTTTTAAAGGTGTTTGCTATTTTCAAGAGTTCTATTTGTTTTTTGTTTTTTTAATTTTTTTAATACCATACCAAATCAAGTTATAAGCTCATGCAAACATCTGCTCTGAAACCGTGCACTCAGTACAGGATGTACACATTTATGTCTTTTTACCTGCTCTAATCCCAACGCGGGATTCGACACAATGTGGCTTAATGTTCAAGGAAGAATGGCTTTTGGAAATCAAAAGTTCACTGATGATAACAGATAAATAAAATGTGAAATCTCTCCAGTCGACTAAATAGGGGTATGTGACAGGTTAGTGTCACTGGCAAGGCTGTTTCCGCCAGGGAGAGACACACTAAAAGCTGCATGTTTAAGTGCTATTGTGCATGTTTATTTGCAAAAACTAGACAAAGACACACTAAACAAACAAATAAACAGGCATAAGGACCCAATGGTTCAAACAAACGACAGATGACTGTATATATGCCCTTCAGTCCAATCAAAGCAAAGCACAGCACAGCACACACCAAAACACCAACACTAACACTAACATTAACTCTGATATTACCACCTGTGATTTCCCTTTTTATACACCTGTGGCTGGAGCCTAATTAATCATTAATCATTCAATTATGGCCCCAGCAACATTCCCACATGTTATGACAGGGAGGAACCACTTTGGTGTAATATCTTGTGTTTTTTTTTTTATTTTGTAGCTATGTATTAAAACAAATTAAATGTACAAAAACATAATTATTATTATTATTTATTTCTTAGCAGACGCCCTTATCCAGGGCGACTTACAATTGTTACAAGATATCACATTATTTTTTACATACAATTACCCATTTATACAGTTGGGTTTTTACTGGAGCAATCTAGGTAAAGTGCCTTGCTCAAGGGTACAGCAGCAGTGTCCCCACTGGGGATTGAACCCACGACCCTCCGATCAAGAGTCCAGAGCCCTAACCACTACTCCACACTGCTGCCACACTTGCATGGGAGGTGGCACTCTATGGGGTGGTTTTATAGACCTGTAACTCCATATTCGTGATATTAATAAACTACTCAAGCTTGGTTATCATGGTTTATCATGGTTACCAGAATCCCTCAATTAAATGACATCTATATTTAGTTGGGTGTATAGTAAGTGGTTAAAAAAAGAATCGGCATATCTTGGAATACTAAAGTGTAAATACAGTTTAAAAATACGTGTCCAAAGACCTGAATTTTCAATACATTTTTTTTTTTTTTTTTACAAAAAACTAAGTTATAAACCAACTTGATTGGAACGTTACAAAAGTTTACTTTTGTGTTATCCTGTTGGTTATTAGTTTACTGTGGTTAGTTATTTGTATAGTTAACCATCCATTAACATTGCTTTATCTTTGGTTGGCAAAAATATGTAAAACAAGAAACTAAGCCAAATAAAACAAGTTTTAACTAGTTCCTTCATCAGCGTAATGTAATGTACTTTTCAACTTTACCTTCTCTGTGCTTTAGTGTTTAAGTTATCAAAGATAATTTTTGCAATCATAATGTCTTTGTTTTAGTTATCTTTAGGAAACATTCAGTTCTAACTTTAAAATATACCCCTGCCTATCATATACAATTCTAATATAACCTTGACTGAATACAATTAAATGCATGCTTACCAAAGTGGTTCCTATTTTAAACCAGGCAAAGACCAGGGGAAACAGTCCTCATGAATTTTCTTCTTGTTGTCTCTGCAGGTAATACACTTGGAGAGGAAGCTCAGTAGATGGGGACAGTATTATATACACACACACACACACACACGCGCACACACACAAACCACCTGCTACGTGAAAGGCATGTTTCTTAGTAAGGAAATGACCATACACTTATACCATTTATTTTAAAGTTGTAGAATTTATCACTGGTCCTCCTTTTCTTTCGTTGAAGCTCTTTTGGTTCTTAGTTGTATTCTAAACTTACTGTAAATTGACACATGCAATAATTTAAAAAGCAATGCTTTTTGCCCTACCCGCAAAACGGACTATGCAAAGATGCCAGGATGCAGAAGTTGATCTGTCGTGTTGCATTCTAAGTATTTATTTCCTGCATTAACACAAATAAACAAGTGGAGACCCATAAGATAATATAAACAGTGTTCAGAAGGAATCTATTATTAATTATTAATAATAGTAATAGTAAAAATAAAAACAGTGTTGCATGTTAACTGTACAGTAATTTCAGCTGGCAAGATGCGCTACATTCACTGTTTTACTGGTCATAGCTTTGCACCTAGTGGCAAGTAGCCTATTGCAAGTTAAAACAGTTTGATCTCATTTAATGTAGTAAAAGCACCTTTTCCTGTTTTGAGACACCACTAGGAGGCACACATGTAACAGGGATTGTGCTGTACAGTTGCTGACTCTACAGGGTCACCAAAGTGTTTAAACTATTGTTTGTTGACAGACTGATGGAAATAACACTACTACATGCATTTTTGAGACATTCTAGGTTTTACTGTAGGTTCGTGCTGTGTGTTTAAACTCCTTGAGACTGTCTGTCTTGTCAGCTACAGTATGTATTTATTTATTTATTTATTTGGCAGATGATTTTATCCAAGATGACGTATGGTGTGTTACAGGGTTAAAGAAAAGGGCTTGTAACCAGGAGGTCTCCAGTTCAAATCCTGGCTCACTGTGGTGCGCATGCATACCTGTATACCTGTTATGTGAACTCCAGTATATAATAGGTCTGTGCAAGTACCCCAAGTACTTTTTGCATGTTTTTTGTCGGCAGGTATTAAATTAAACCTATTCAAAATGTGTTGAGGTGCTACAAATTAAGATTTATTTTTTGACAAGTAATACACAGTACTGTTATATTTCTTCATTGGTTAACAGTATTGACAGATTTTTATATACATGTATACATATTATGCACATACAAATTACATAGACTTTCATCGTGAAAATATGGTTACCTTTAGCTATCATTTTATTTTTTTATTTGTGTGCAGCACGCCATCCATTCTGCAGAGCAGCTGATAAGATTTTGCACATTATAAATCTTATATGCTTGCCGTAAATAATGCAAGCCTGGGAAGTGCAAGGCCATTTTATGAGGGAGTGAAATGTCTTTTTTTTTTTTTTACAGTAGCTGAATCTACATCTAATCACCCTTGCCTGAATGTTTGTCAAATTTTAAAATGGTCTGCATCCCTTATTCTGGGCAGCATTTGTACCCAATTTAACTGCAGTATGGAAGTCCTCTGATATGAATCTGGCTTTCAATCAACAAACGATTGATTCAATAGGTTCTCTGCAAGAGGTTTAATCACAAATACATGTATTATTTTAGATACGTTATTTGAAATTTAACAAAGGTTGAGAGTAGATTCTAGTTCCACTGCAAGGATGTTCTTCTTTTAACTAGCGTGTGTTTCTATTCAGAAGTGGATTATTTCAAATCACCACAATGACATCATGTTAAAGTTGCTGCATTTTAAGCTCTGGTTTGGAGAAGTTATTACCAGTTCCTCTTCCTCTTGGGGTATAGTGCATAGCCTGCAGTAATTCTTTATAAGTGTCAGTCGTCTTTGCTACCCCCTCTTGTTTGTTATGTGTTAATATGTACAGAACCTTAGTGTCCCAGTTCACAGCCATCAATAAGATATATGAAAAGTTCAAATAACAATATGGTGAGCCTCACTTTTTGTAGTTTTTAAATTAGACTTTATATGGACACTGCAAAAAACATATTAAAGTACTACAGTCTGTTGCCCCCCTCCACACAGGTTTGAAGCCTGCTGCATTAAACAATAACAGTAAAAAGAATATAAGGTATGAGGTCTGTTCCCAAGGACTTTTCTATTTCATTTTTCTGTCTTGACCTCCTGCTCACCTACAGATTTGTTTTTCAAGATGTTTAATGTAGATGACTGTGAAATAATGACACCATAAATCATGTATTGTATCTTAAAGCAGGCCTTCAAACCAATTGAGGGTAAGCAAATGAAGAAAATAAAACTGCTCAGCAGTGTTGCTCTATTTCTCAGGGTGAGAGACATGATCCTAAATGTTAGTGGTATCTGCGCTGTTCCAGCAAGTAGTTTTTATATATCACATCGCAATGCGGCTAGTTTTAATGTTTGCAATAGCCAGTGTTGTGACAGAAATACAAAAATTGTGAGAGTATAAAACAGCAAGAAACAGCACATTACAGAAATAAAAAATCACCTGCTGTTCTGAATAGTTTCTTACTAGTTCACATGTGAGACTAGAGACTGGTAATCATTTCCATAGACAGTAAGGCTCAAATGTGTTGATTTTATTGGAAAACTGTGCATAAATTTGAACGTTACATGTGATGCTGACCGGTTAAAATATAAGAATATTTAAATATTAATTTAAGTAGAAATGAATAACAATCGGTAACAAGCACATCACACAGGTAGCCAGTTTTGTTTGGACCTACATGTTTGTGTTCAACTTTTCATATTTTATAGATTGACTGGTGATCCTGCGGCTACGGGCATTATACTCCCCTGTTGGTAACTATAGTTCTTCCATATCTATAAAATAACAAAGACGGTAGTTAATGCTACAGCATTTGAGGTGAATCCGGAAATAAAGCAATGTCAGGGAGCTTAATGGCAAATAAACAAACAAAAAAAAGATTTCTGTAAGATTTGTTACCTACTTGGGTAAATTTAACTAATGTATTATTTATTTTTCTTAAGCTCCAGCTTTTTTTTTTTTTTGCATTATTTGATTTCTGAACTTCACTGCATCCCTTCTTGCAATATTATTAGGCTTCCAACCCAGAATGGCCGGGGAAGCCTATTGTTATTGTAAATATTTTTATTATTAGGCTTCCAAGCTAAAATGGCTGGGGAAGCCTATTGCTATTGTAAATTTGTTAACCAATCAACATCAAACTTGGTGGGTATCATCCCGGATTGAATACAATTCAGATGCTAAAAAATTGCGCTTCTGCGTCAACCAAGATGGCAGCCTGATGCATTTTTTTGAAAAACCTTTCAAAATCTTCTTCTTGGGAACCGGTTAAGCTGATCTGAAACTTGCCATATGTCATCAACAACCAAACCCGCTTCAAGTTTGCGAAGCAGAAGTTTCTGCGATAAATTTTAAGCGAGAGGCAGTTGAGATGACCTTAGTCACACTTTTTTGATTCGTAATGAAAAGAAAAAGAATGAAATCACATCACATGATTAAATGTTAAATACGTAATTTAAAATACAAGTCAATGTTTTTTGTTTTATTCTTAAACAACATGAATCGCACCTGCAATGCTGACACATCAACTTTCTTTGCAACAGCAGCGTGAGAAACCACAGGAGACCGCCTTCTTCAAGAGTTCAATGTGGTTTACACAATTTACTCAAGTCACAGGGTAGTCACGTACTCAGTGCACTGTGCTACGCGAACCTGAAAGCAATCTCCATTCATCATTTGAAAATACTGCATCCCAATTAAACAACATAAATAGCATTGGGAAGAACCGTCTCCCAGAGTTGATCCCATTTAAGCAGCAATCCCGATTTATCAGTATCCCGATTAGGCAACGCTGACTGTTCTCTAATTTTCCTCTAAGTATCTGTACAGCCCTGATATATACTACACTTGAGACTGCAACGCTAAGTATTTAGAATTTGTCAGTTAGGGTGTGTTATATGAGCATCAACTTTCTCCAGTCCTTAATGAACCCCAATGCCGTTCAGTTGTAAACCCTCATCACATGTGAGCTTGCATGCAGGTTAACCCATGAACAACCCACAATAACAAAGCAAATCACAAAGATGAATTTAGCAAGGACCCTCCCCAGCTGCATTTGCATCATCTTGCCATTACAATTCACAATCTTCACAATCCTTACACAATCCTTCGAAAATGGTCTATTTTAACACACATTCACACAAGCCCATACACACAAGATGCACATTTGCACTTCTGGAATTTTATTTCTGAATTACAAAAAAAACTATTCTTAGTACTGAGTTGGTGAAGTGTAATGCAATTCTTAACATTCCTCCAATGGAAATAAAACCTTAAATGTGCAGTTCCAGCAAGCAAGGTTTAATTGCATGACAGCAGTCTGTTGCTTTCTTTACTAACGGATCAGATTTACCATAGCAAAGGGTCTTGATTTCAGTGTCTTAAATCTACACAACTAGATTATTTGATTCTGCTCAAAATACATGTTTTTATAAGGAAAAGTAAAGTAAGAAAAAAATGTCTTCCTTCCAAAAAAAGTGGAATGGGCATCTTCAGTTTGCATATTGCCTTGTGGGTTTGGTGTCACTTTTTTCTGACTTGTAAACTACAATAAGCTCAATAAATTTGTTCTTACAGTTCTCTTTCACAGAGATCACAAAATAACTGAAATGATTTTTTTTTTTTATATCTTTTTCCAAACATGAATATGGAATACAGTACTGTGAAGCCTGATGATGATGCAGAAGAAGAATAAATACACTGTTGTTAAAACTGTCATGTTTAACAATTTGGCATATTGCATACTGGATGAGATGCTTTCAGACTCAATGTGTCTCATTCTTAGTGAGTATAAAACATAAGGATAGTTAAACAGTTCTGAATAGTTTCTTAGTGGTAATATTGTTAAAATGATGTTACTGTTAAATTTTTCTTTGCTTCAGCATGTCATATTTCAAGAGATGCCGGTTCAGTCGGGTTTATATAGAGATAGTTTGTTTTATATTCCATGGTTATAGACAGGTAGTTTGTTTTATATTCCATATTTTAAAGTCATTCGTTCCTGTACAGAACGGATGTTACGGTCATTTTCAGCGGTCCATTTTATTATTATTATTATTTATTTCTTAGCTGACGCCCTTATCCAGGGCGACTTACAATTGTAACAAGATATCACATTATTTTTACATACAATTACCCATTTATACAGTTGGGTTTTTACTGGAGCAATCTAGGTAAAGTACCTTGCTCAAGGGTACAGCAGCAGTGTCCCCACCGGGATATGAACCCACGACCCTCCGGTCAAGAGTCCAGAGCCCTAACCACTACTCCACACTGCTGCCACACTGCATTTAACCCAGTATAAATCTGTCAGGGATAGCCAGTTTCATTCTTGTTTTTAGAAGTTTGTTTTCAACCTTACAGTACATTAGGAGTGTCTTGCACTGTTCCACCAGGAGTCGAGCTAGTTTTTAGCAAAGTCCTGTTCCTGTTTTTAGGAGTTGAGGATTTCCAACAGATGTTGAAGGTCCCTTTAGATTCCTGTAATTGACCGTTTCTGTCGGAATGAATGAATGATGCTGAAACTCGCCGGTGTGCTACTGGTCACCTGGGAAGCTTTCGTTTGCTGGTGCTCTGTGGTGGAGCTGTTGGTTGTGGTTGCATATGATGGGATGTTTCTGCACAGGAGTCTGACAGTCATCTTGCGCACAGAGCCTGACAGCAGAAAGAACATGACTGGATCCAGGCAACTGTTTAGAGTTGAGAAGAGCAGGGCCACCTCATTGGTTTTGTCAATGATGTTCGTCCAGTAGCAGGTAGTGCCATAGATCTGGGACGAGATGTAGATTACACGAAAAATGTGATATGGAACGAAGCACACTGTAAAGATAAAAAGCACAAAAAAAGATTTTTTTGCCGTTTTTCCATACTTGTGGGCATTGGGAAGGTCTGATTTCTCCCTAGAAAGTTTGAAAAGCTTCTTGGCAATTTGACCATAAGAGAGCATTAGGGAAATATAAACTATCCAAAAGACGACAACCATTGCAAGGTTAAAGAAAGCTTTCCATTTAGCGTTCTGTCTGCCCTTGTATTGGAAACATTTACTGTCCTTCTCGTTGCCTTCTGGTTTGCTGATCATGGGTATAATGAAAGCAATGGCCATAACCCAGGTGAAGCAACATATGATGATGCTCCATTTGGTCTTCTGCAGTTTGTACTGCTGTACAGAGCGTTGGATTTTGATGTATCGGTCCACACTGATGAACCCAAGCAGGGTGATGCTGATGTACATGTTCATGTAGAACATATTGCCGACCACTTTACAGAAGGTCTGGCCCAGCATCCAATGGTTTTTGGTGCTGTGGTAGACTATGCGGAAAGGCAAGCAGATAATCAGGATGAGGTCAGCAACAGCTATGTTGACAAGGAAAACATGGACAGAGTTCTTCTTTGAGTGGACACAGAGGAAGACGTACAGGGCTAAGACATTTCCTAACAGTCCAAAGACAAACATGAGTGAGTAGACCAAGGCTAAAGGAATGCTCATGGAGTCGTCGTTTATAACGCATGTGGTGGTGTTGGGCTCCAGTGTTGTATTTACGGTGCTTGTACTCTCCTTAAAGCTGTAGGGAAGTGAATCATTTAAAGTCCCTAAATTAATGAGGCTTGTCATTTTGTAGGGGATAGCTGTCTTTGTGTTTGACAAAGGAAGTAATCTTCAATCCTGTAAAACAAGAAAGCATAATCCTTTGTTATATTAAAATGGAAGTTAATAATAGCAAGACAAAATATCTTTAACAATATTTAAAGATAGTACATCCTGCCTAGGACTTTGTGTTGTTGAATACACACTTTTAGAAGCATGGTAAAGCACAGGCATTGTAAAATTACAAATTTACAGTGCGCATTATCCCTGGTAAGCTTTTATAAAAGAATAAATAGGCTAAAAAAATAAATAAATAATCCCCATAATACTCAAAACATTAATTTAGTTTACTTTTACATAGTCAAAAAATATTCTTGCACTGTTTATATTATAGATAGATACACATACAAAAATACAAACTGCATTTGTAAATAAGTTACTTACAACGGCAAGGATCACGTTCATTTCATTTAATGCGCTATAAGGCTCTCAGTTATAAAGCACCTCGGATATAACACTCCTGCTGCATGTCCCCAGTTTGAATTGTTGTTCAAACTGTAAACAACTTCTAAGTCTAGCTTCCGTTTTTGTCTCTCCCTTCTGATGCAGTATCTGAACTGAAGAAAAGCTGTGCTGGCACTTTATAACACATACATCTTATTCAGCATTCATTTTTTAACTAAATAAATATTAGGCCAATTATGTGGTTATCTGTCCTAATATATTTACTTTTTTTGCTGTGAGTGGAGCTGCAGCTTTCTTCGGGAGACGAGATGCTTCAGCTTCGCTTTAACCCCAGCTCCGGCAGCCGAACCTGGGGCGAGCCCATTCCCTCTTCACCCAGCCCGCTCTCCTTCTCGCACTTGATTTGCTTGTCTGTCGCTTTGAACTGAACTGAACCTAACTGCCGTTTAGCCAGGCTATTTGTAGGGTTTGTGTTTTTTTTGTCCTAAAAATATAGTGTTAATTACATGGTGCTTTATGCATAGTTAATTCACGGAAAGTTACATTTTTGCTTCACTATATGTGCATTATAGAGAGGGAGTGATTTTATTTTATATTTTAGTCAGATGTTTTTTGTTATGTGTCCCTCGGTGTGTGTATGTGTGTGTGTGTATATATAGATAGATAGATAGATAGATAGATAGATAGATAGATAGATAGATAGATAGATAGATAGATAGATAGATAGATAGATAGATAGATAGATAGATAGATAGATAGATAGATAGATAGATAGATAGATAGATAGATAGATAGATAGATAGATAGATAGATAGATAGATAGATAGATAGATAGATAGATAGATAGATAGATAGATAGATAGATACGTAGATATATAGATAGATATATATATATATATAGTGCATACAAATAATATACTTCTGTGGAGTCAAGCAATTGAAATCAAGACCCTGTGCTGTTAGTAATTAGCCAAACTCTCCTTACCCACTGCTTACTAAATATCTGAGTACAACATGTAATGTGGCATCAGTCTTTGCAGTCACCATTGCAAAAAGAGGTCAAATGAAGAACAAATAGCCTACCCTGTCACAAGTGTGGAGTTCATTATTTGGAGGTTTTTTTGCTCTGTTGGGGTCAGTGACATTATTCATCTATTTATTGAGCTGTGGGTCTGATGGTGGTTAAACTGGCAAAAATACCCCACCCTTGTTTCACATTGATTCATTTACCCTGTAACTTGTTGGACTGTAGCATGTAATGAAAGTTGTATTCAATAGCAGTTCAGTCACTGAAGGCTGGTGAGCCATGAAGCAGCATACAGTATCATAATTGTTATTTAACAATTGTCTTGCTTGTAATTAAAGAAAAACAAGCCGTTGAAAGTTCCCTTGATATGTAACGTCTTACCACCGCACATAACAAAACAGGAAAAGATCCACCATGCACTTCTGTCTTTTTATTTCTGAACTACAAATACTATGGACTAGACTGTTGCTGATATGTAATTTAAAATTTAATATTCCTCCCCTGCAAGCAAAACTCAAAAAATGTGCATATCCAACAAGGAAGATTTAATTGAATGACAACAGGCTATTGCACTCTTCACAAACGAACCAGGTATTCAGTACCATAGCACAGGGTCTTGCTTTCCATTGCTTAAATCTACACCAGTAGGTTATTTAATTATGCACAAAATATGTTTGGAATAAGAAATACTCACCTGTGGAGCTCCTGGCATGTGACGTGCCTTCCTTTTCCAAAAGTGAAATGGGATTAAAAATAAATTATTCGCATATAGCTCATGACATTTCCTGTCCCAATCTTCAACTTTTACACAGTACTCTGGTGTTCTTTCTGTTTTAGTCTTGCTGCTACCACAAACTGTTTCCTACTTTTTGAGTAATTCTGCTGACTCCTCCTTTTTATTGGCTGGTTCTTCTATCAAACATTGTCTATTAAAAAACAATGTAAAAATTTTGTAACACCATGTATAATGCTGCTGAAAATGTTAAATGCACCTTATAAAAAATGTGCAAATTATCAATTTGGAAACAAACAACACTGAGAAGATAGCCGTGCTGGTTTAGTAATAATTTCTTTCTGAGAAATAGTGAAGAATTATTTGACTTTTCAAGTGAGCTCCTAAAATACGTTCTCACAATTCTGCGATGAGGTCACAGAATGACACACACATTATTTATTCTTTTTATTTATTGAGTGTTATACGGCTGATAGAAATGTTGTTATGCAGACTAAAAAGATAAATACACTGTTTATTAAACAGGATGAACCAAAGGGTTTCCTTTTTTTTGTTTTGTAACTATTACTAACAACTGATGATTATTTTGATTTCTAAAGACACCTTTCAGTTCTCGTTAATTGTGGTTAACCTTTGAGCTGCGTGTCAGACGTAAGTTTAGCTTGCTTATTGGGTAGAAGAAGAGTTGCAGTCTTACATATTGGGAGAGATGCATTCACAATGGGTCTTGTAGTGAATGTGCCAGTTAATGCATTGGAGTCCGATGCATTCACTGGCACATCAATACATTTATGAATACGCACCTTGGAATGTTGGAATGCACTTTTGAACCTCTTTGGCCTCACTTAGAAAGTATAGGTAGAAGTATTTGATCACCTCATAGCTACTGGTGCAACTGCATGTAGTATTTTATCAAGCCTTAAATTGTGTACCCCAGCAAGTGTGGTAGACCACTAAGCTTGTTTATTGTGGCTCTTTTTCTTTACCGGAAATAAAAACACAATAACTCAGCCTGGCTAAATCTTCAGCCATATACAAGAGAGCGATATACTGCTGTTATTACACTTTAATTAAAGGTTTGTACCACTGGGTTAGTTGTTATGTCTCGATCCCTGTATCTATGTATTATAAATGTACCTTATAATATGAAGGGTTGTTTTTGTTTCATGGTGCTTGGTCCTAGATAGAATGCATGTAGGTGTCAGTTTTAGAAAGATGTCTCGTTTAGCTGTACACTTGCATTTTGCAAGATGTTAGCAATTGTTATTGAAGAATGCCGTCTGTGATGACAGCGGTACTTTTTGGAAGAGAGGGCTCTGGAGTGGAAAGGAAGGTAGAGCAAAGTGCATGCATATTAGGGGTGCAAGTCGGTTAGGATCAGTTCCATATTTTTTTTAATCAACTCTTTCAGCTGTTTTTAACGTCCAGTTGGTTTTTCGGTAAAACCGAAATGAAAGTTTTTGGGGATTTTTTCCAGCTGTGACAAATATGCTCAATACAGTGCTACTACATCACTCATACCAATGTATATTATACAATTATACAATTAATAATATAATAAGAGACATTCAGCTTTTTAATTTATTATTTTCCTTGTACCCCCATTATCGCTGTGTCGCAAGTGGCAAATCACATCTGAGTAGAACTGCAGCTCATGGTTTTCAAATTTAGCTAATTGCAAATTTAGGCAATTGACATGTTGGCTTCAAAGTGACTGAGGTGTTTGGCAGCATTTTAACATAGTTTCTGAGGAAACACTTCGAATTTAAAATGTCACCTAGATTTATGTCAGCAAAAAAGTAAAGCTAGAACTCTGGCCCACCGCCAGTACCCTAAAAAAACACATGCAAAGTTCTTGTTTTGTATGCTGGTTTATTAGAGCATGTTAGTATATATAATACATATGCCTCTATGGGTAAAGCACTTTCACTTGAATTGAATCAATATGCCACTAGACTGCAGCAACAAAGTAATCAGACAAATTAAACTAATTTCAATGCATGCACATTAAATGAAGCTACCTTAAAAAATAAACCGACCTGCTCACAGAAGTATCTAATTTAAAGCAGCTTCCAGATATCTGTCTGCAGTTATTTGCGGTTTCACAATGGTTTTTGACCACAACTAATATTTTATATTAACTAAAAATACTTTTGTATTTGGCTGTGTTAGTCAGTTTAGCATAGTTTATTACATTTTTTTTTTAAGTCTACACAGAGTAATTTAACAGATGGGACACGCTCATGTTTGCATATGCCTGCTAGTACTAGTATCAGCACCTTTCATCGGCACACCTGAACTAAATATGAATCTGTAGTTATCCCTGCTGAGGGCTGTCTGAATCAATCAGGAAGGTCTTCTCATAACTTGTTGTTTATGTTGCCACAGTGTGCGATGAGCTCCTAAAAATGCCGCATTTTTTTGGTTCGGTTTTATCTTTTGTCGGTATCATTCAATTTGGAATTTGATGCATATTTTCGTTTTGGTTTGGGGAAAATCCTAACCATTACATCCCTAATGCATATACCACCCTATCTGAAGGTGCTGTTTGGGATGATTGATATCTGAATAATATATGTTCCATTTCATTTTTTCAGTATTATGACACTGAATGCATGGTTGGGTGTAAGTAGGAGAACATGTACTCTTTAAATATGTATGCAAGATAAAGTGTGAGCCTGTGGCAGCATGGAAACGGGCACACACGCTCATAGACCTGCTCATCCTGAAATGTTTTAGGAGGAAAAAGCCTGGAAGTGGCTCTGGCATAAAGCACTTGTCAATTGGAAACCTGTCTTTTGGTTTTATCCCTGCCTGCCATGCCTGCTATGCTTACAGTGCATTATTGCGTCCGTTCATTAACATGCATTATATCTTTCTTTACAGCCTCACTGCGTTTTGCTTGCATCGAAGGAGAATTCAGCCCCTGTGAAGCTCGGAGGTTTTGGAGTGGCTATACAGCTTGGAGAATCCGGATTGGTTGCTGGAGGTATTCTTTTTTTAAATTTATCCAAGCTGCCTTTTATTCATGTTTAACATAAGAGCAAGCACAAAATGAGTCAAACAGAACATTTTGACCAGTGTAAAATATTGCTGAAAGTGAGTAGCTATGTTTTCCCACCTTTGACAGGTAATCAAGAATAGCCAAGTTCCCAGGTGAATTTAGCATTCTAGGAATTTGGGCAAATTTATATTGTATACATCATCGTATTGTATGCATGTGACCGATTGCAAAGTGTGTCCTAAATTAGAGAAAAAGGAGGAACTTTTAGCAGAATTTAAAAAATCTGTATCTGTGGTTCTGTGTATTTTTAGATAAGCTTATTTTATTTGTATTGATGGTTGTGTAGTTTGTATTTCCTTAATTAACTCTTAGTATTATTTAAAACAGTGATTTGTTGCTTATGGAGAAAATGAAAAAAGGCTTAATGGTTTCTCAACCAAAAATAAAAAGGCCACAAGATCCTGACATATATGTCAGAGAATCAGGGAAGTGAAAACAAAAAAAAAAGTTAATTCTGTATTGTTATTGGACACAAGTTACATCACTGACTTTTACTCCATAATGACTAGACAGATATACCAGAACCGAATCATTCAACGATGATTTTTGGTACATAAGCATTTGTTGCTTTCTGAAGGTTTGGATAAAAGCCACAAGCTACAGTGACCTTTTAAGAAAGAAAGAAAGAAAGAAAGAAAGTGTGATTCTTTTTCCTGAAGCTTATGTGCATGTGAACTGTGTAATTGTAGATAAAAAAAAAAGTTACAATCCTCTGTGATATTGGTCCACAAATGCACATACTGGTTGAAGAAAAAAGTTGAAGAACACGGATTAAATCGACAAGGCATAAATGTAAATTATTATTGTTGTTACTTATTTTTTAAATTGTAATATCTGCACTTTCTATAAAACGCCCAGAGCTGGCAATCCTATAAAACTTATAAACACATGCTCTTTCATGATGAGTACACATATCTTTGTAAATGTGCCATATTTGTAATTATGTAATTTATCAATATTTTGAATTGTTTGTATTTTTTCTTCAGTTGCTTGTACTTTCTGATGAAGGCAAAGCTGTCCGAAACGTCTATTTTCTATTTAACAATTAATAAAACAGTGTATATTGATATGTGGCGGTAAGAAACGGGCAGAGTTTATTTTTTTTAATTTTAGAGGATTTTTTCTGTCTGAAAACATTTTGTTCCCTAAGATTCATAATGTGCAAGTCCTTCCTTTTACTAAGATGGCAGATGCACTGTGACATCATGCCGGTTGGCAGCTGTGACCACCGGTTTCTATAGCGTTTCTCCAGACGTTCGATTTACTTTGACTGCCACTTACAATTAGAAAAACAGGGACTTGAGCCTCATACTAAATATTTTTTTTCCTAGAGGTATTAGGGGCAATTCTAATGGTTTTCTTGCGTTCATCTAGAATTTTTGGGGGTGGAGGTCTGGCAACACTGGTGCAGTGAGGTGCACATTATTAACACCTGCAGAATACGGTAACCCCAGTTTCATGCAACAGTTTGTGCATTGCACACGTGCATTAACAAAATGCCCTGAAAACTGATCATAAAGAAGGGCTGCAGTGCAGCAGAAAGCTGAACAAGTAAACAAAAAAGGAAGTAACAAGTAATCAAAAAAGGAAGTAAAAAGTACATGCTGTCAGATCACGACTTGACTAATGCTGAGCATGGGAGCTGCAGCATGCTGTTTCCCATATTACAACTGTACACAATTAATGTGCAGTCACCAATTCCACACACATTTTCAGTATTGCAAACCATCTGCATTAAATCAATACATCTTGTACTGCAGGGGCCTTGATGTTCCAAAAGTACATTTGTCTTGTTGAACTTGCCTTGATGTGAGCAGTGCTAAAATAAAACTCCCATCATTGCACTAATGGAGCACTTTGGCAGACACTACAAGTAGACCACTACTAGTATACCACATGCTTAAACCATCCAAAACTGCACCAGAATGCACCATTTTAATCCCTTTTTCCCAAAAAACACCCCCTCCCACACTCTTCCCCCATCGGCCCTACACGCCACGATGAGATCGGTGCTCCCTACTACCCTGTAAGTGCCACATACCTTAAAACAAATTGAAGGTTTGTGTGCAAACAGGACTAAACTATGGACAATGTATACAGCAGTAAAGTATGCTGGGGAATTCTATTTTAGTGTACAAATAAACATTCTGCTGCTGCATGATTGATTGTTATTCCTAATTGATTATAGGCCCCTGTGGCAATGCGCCCCGCCCGTGTGCATTTGTGTGTTATGTGTTGTATGTTGCGTGCGTGTGTTAATGTTGGTGTATAGTCATTGGTACACGGGATATAAACGGGTCTGTGTTTCACGTGTATTTAAAAAGTGTAGATTTGTATTTAGGCACGAGGAGAGCACAAATCACTTCACGTGCTGGTTAAATGTAATATGTGAGCACGGGGTTGCACAGAATTAATTCACGTGCTGGGATTCAAGTGAATAATTAATTAGTAATTGAATCCCAGCACAATAGTATATATAGACGCACATTTCTTGCAGTCGGGGTTGGGTGTTCGAGAGTGGAGAACGGGTGAGGAGAAGGAGAAACGTAAAGTAAAATAAAATAATAATCTAGAAGTGTTTGTACTCACCGTGTTTGTTTGTCTCTCCGTGCACCGTTTGTTAAGTGTTTAGTACGTTTTGTTTGTCTATTTATTTTGGCGCAAGTGCCGTGTCCTGTTTTGTTTTGTGTTCAAACCTTTTATTTTCTGTGCTGTTTTATTAAATGCTGAGCGAAACCATTCGCTCAGCTCCACCAAACTCCAAGTCTCTGTCTGTTTATTTCCTGCTTCTGGTCTGACGCCACCCACTCCGGCCGTCTTTGTGACAGCCCCCCTAAAAAATTTTTTGTCCAAGTCCACAGAATATGGCTTTAGTTGTGAAGTTCATCTGCCTTGCTGTTTGGGTCCATTGTTAAAAATACAGCTATGGCCAATGTCATTTGGTAGTTTCTTTGATTACAGGATGTTAAATAAAAGATCTAAATTATGTTCATATGTTTGTTTTTTTTGTTTTGTTTTGTTTAATTCTGACTCAATCCTAAACTTTTGGAAGGGAAATACTATACTTGTATGTGTAACTGGTGTTAATAGTAGGGCAGTTCAGCAAACTATTTAATGCAGGACAATGACACTCTGTGTGTGCATGATGGGATGAAAATGTCAGTTTTAAACCTGGGTTACCATGGAGGGTGTATGGGGTTACCATGCAGGGTATACTTCATCTTGGATCTGTCTCTGCCTGCTCCGTACCCAGGCGTGGTAACCTGTGACTTCAATAAGGACTGTACACCGCCAGCTCTCTGCCTTCCTGTCCAACCACTCTCTGCTCGATCCTCTCCAATCTGGCTTCCGCTCTGCTCACTCCACTGAAACCGCCCTCCTGTCTGTCACCAACTCACTAAAGTCTTCCCGAGCTGCCTCTCTCTCCTCTGTCCTAATTCTCCTCGACCTCTCTGCTGCCTTTGACACTGTTGATCACTCTATTCTACTATCATCTCTTGCTGACCTGGGGATCTCTGGCACTGCTCTGGCCTGGTTCTCCTCCTACCTCTCCATCCGCACTTACCAGGTAACCTAGCGTGGAGCAACCTCCAAACCTCGCCCTCTCTTAACAGGAGTCCCCCAAGGGTCAGTCTTGGGTCCTCTCCTGTTCTCTCTCTACACCCGCTCCCTGGGCCCCCTCATCGCATCCTATGGTTTCTCATACCATTTCTATGCTGATGATGCTCAGATTTTCCTCTCCTTCCCCACCTCTGACTCCACCATCCCCTCCCATATCTCTACCTGTCTGTCTGCTATTTCCTCCTGGATGCACTCGCATCACCTCAAACTCAACCTCTCTAAATCTGACCTCCTTTTCTTTCCCTCCTCCTCCTCCCCCTCCTCTGATCTCTCTATCTCTGTTCCTCTGGAATCTACCACACTCTCTCCCTCTTCATCCGCTAAGAACCTCAGAGTCACCCTGGACCCCTGCCTCTCTTATTCCCAGCACATCTCCACTCTGGCACGCACTTGCCGATTCTTCCTGAGCAACATCAGAAGAATCCGACCCTTCCTCACCAACTATGCCACCCAGCTCCTGGTCCAGGCCTTGGTACTTTCCCGCCTAGACTACTGCAACTCCCTCCTGGCTGGCCTCCCTGCATCTGCCACCCGTCCGCTCCAGCTCATCCAGAACTCCGCTGCCCGCCTGGTGTTCTCTTTGCTTCGCTTCTCCCATGCAACTCCACTACTCTGCTCACTCCACTGACTCCTGATCACCGCTCGCATCCAGTTCAAGACTCTTGTACTAGCCTACAGATGCCTTGACCGACTGCACCCAGCTACCTCCAGACCCTCATCTCTCCCTATGCCCCCACTCGACCTCTCCGCTCCGCCTGCACTAGAAGACTGGCTCTACCTCCTCTACGCTCCCCTGCCTCCAGAGCCCGCTCATTCTCCACCCTCGCTCCGCAGTGGTGGAATGACCTTCCCACAGATGTCAGGACTGCCCAGTCCCTGACGACATTCCGGCGCCTCCTTAAGACTCACCTCTTCAGACAGCACCTGTAGAACTCCTCTGTTTTTCCCCTGGGACACTTATCACTCTTCCTTAAATGCGCTTTACTTGCTCTTATCTGCCCCCTATTTTACTGCATTTAATCCTGTACTTGAGCACTGTAATCTGCAAAGTGTTTAATCTGTAGTATTTTGTATTTAATCATATCCTGATGTAACTATCACTGACACTGTTATCTGCTGTATTATTGAATAGTATTTTGTCACACTTGTACTTGCTTGAACCAAAGTCATTGTATTTATCTTGCTCTTAATTGTATTATTACTTGTACTGTGATACTTGAAATGTATTTGCTTACAATTGTAAGTCGCCCTGGATAAGGGCATCTGCTAAGAAATAAATAATAATAATAATAATAATAATAATAATAATAATAATAATAACTTTAACACCACTTCTGCTTGATGATTTGTAGGCAGAGTTGGAACGCCTCATTTTATGGCCCCAGAAGTGGTGAAGAGAGAGCCCTATGGAAAGCCAGTCGACGTCTGGGGATGTGGGGTCATCCTTTTCATTTTACTCAGTGGATGTCTGCCATTTTACGGGACCAAGGAAAGATTGTTTGAGGCCATCATTAGGGGGAAATACAAGGTAATAGTTGTTTTTTTTATTTTTTATTCCAGTGTGAGCTCAAGGCAAGCTGCCACTTTTCTGGATAACTGCATTACATTGTTCAGAAAAAAAGTTTCTAAGGGTTTTTAAATAATTTTCTTCATATATGTAAATAATATTATTTCTTAAATAATAGAAAATAAAAATATAATGTTGCCTGGTGGGCTACAACGTTGGCAGTCTTGCAGACAAACTTTCTGACTTGTACTTAAAGAATGGCAAAATGAAGTACAGGATGTTTTTAGTTTTAATGTATTTTACTTGTTCAGCCTGCCCAAGAACACGGCAGCAGCATCCACCTGTTTGTGTTTCTAAGGTAGTGGGTCGTTAATGTTACTTTTTCTGTTTTGTGCTTTCCAGATGAACCCAAGGCAGTGGAGCCATATCTCTGAAAGTGCCAAAGACCTGGTACGCCGCATGCTGATGCTGGACCCCGCAGAGAGGATAACTGTTTACGAGGCTCTCAACCACCCATGGCTCAAGGTAGGGGCCTTGATAGATTCTGCAATGCCTTCAGCTCAAATAGTGCTGCATCTCCAGAAAAATAACTTTGTTTCAACCTGGTTGCAGCAGTGTGTTGTACTTCTGCAAATGCGTGTTAGAGATTGATTGATAAAGGGTCCACCATGCTCAATTGCTGGCAGATGAATGATAAAAAAACAACATCAATTGCACTATTTTCTGGAAAATAATATTGATATTAAATGAAAAACTATTTGTGATAATATTTATTTTTCCCTTTATCCCTGACCATATATTTAACCTTGTAGTGTATATATACATGCTATCTGCATGGACATTTTCCTTATACTTGAGGCATGGTTGCACTTTTAGTATAAAATGTTGTGTTTTCTTTAATAATAATTCCTGTCTCTCATACCCATTTCATCCAATTGAGTATAGTCTTAAGCACCATGATAACTTTGTTTCAATTCTCTCCTTACAATGGGCCTTGGACAAATAACAAGCGTTTATTATTTGTATGTACTTTGTGGATAAATAAATAAAAAAATCTGTTAAGTAAATAAAGAGAGGAAGAAAGTGAGCTGTTTTATCTATATGGTCCCTGAACAGCAGAATACATTGCTGGAAGCTATTTAACCACCTCCAGCTTATATGTATACCACATTTTGAATTTAGTTTGATTCTTGTTATTTAATTTGGAAACCACAACAAGTTGGTCTGTACTGTGCACCTGACTTCAGGGGACTGCAGCATATTAGATTTTCAGGAAAATGCAATTGCTGCGATGTCTAAAACAAGTACAATGGGAATGAACCCTATACTCTGCATGTAGACTGCATTCTGCAGTCCTGGGAGACTGTCAGGTAAAGCAGTTAACCTCCTGTTTCCTTTCTTGCAGGAGAGGGACCGCTATGCCTACAAAATCCACCTCGCTGAGACTGTGGAACAACTGAGAAAATTCAACGCCAGAAGAAAATTAAAGGTAGCCCATTTTGACACCAGGTTCTTTTTAAGTGGTACTGTTTTTTTCAGAGCTTGAGCCAGGAAACGTACATTAGAGATATGACTCAGAGACAGGTCTTCATTTCCACCCATACCCCAACTGAGAGCTCACCGCAAGGCTCTGCTATCTCTATTTTCAGACTGAAAACTCAATTGAAAACAGATAAGTGATCACATGACATTTGCATTTGTGTATGCTAAATTCCACGGTTTTGCAAAACTGACATGCCAAACATCATATAAATGTGGAGAAATGGACACATGTGCTTTAACTATTATTGCTCTAATTCCATGGTCTGTCTGCTCCGCAATGGCAGAACTTCAAGTAAAAAGCTTCCTTTTAGTTGCTTTTTGTTTGTGGTTGCATTACTTTGGTCACAAGATATCCAATGTGGTCTCTTGTGCTTTTGTGTTACTGTGAAACCAGAGTGCTGTTTGTTTTTAGAATTGCGATCCTTTTAGTACCTATGGTTAGTTCTTGGGGTAAGGGCTAATTAATTAGGTGTTATTTTTTTGTATTACACTTGCTTTGTAGTGTACATCATGTAGTGCAATCCAGTCTTAATCTCTCTCCGTTTCACCTTTTCACCTTTTCAGTGTCTTAAAAACACAAATTGCATTTATTTCACCCTTTTAAAAGCAATTGGTTAATGTTATGCATCGACCAAACTGCCAAACGCAGCACCCCAGGTTGGCACAGTCCCTTTTTGTTCAGACAAACAACTGCCTTGCCGGCCCTTCCTCTGGATTATACATATACCGATTTCCTGGACACGACAAAAATTGATCGCCTTCAAATATAGATTTTTACATCTGAAATGGGAGCTGAAAATACCTGATTTAGCTTTTCAATTGAAGATGCAAGCCATTAATTTCACCCAGGCAAAACCTCCCACACCAAGATTTGTACAACAACCTCGGCTAATAAAGCACCTTATGATGCCACGACCACTGGAGGAACATGAAAATAAATGCAATACCGTTTGTGCACTTTTATAAAAGAGGATTCATGATGCAGGGAGACACACCACAAATACTGTAAATGCAGAGAACTTTGTTCAGGGAAAGTCCCTCCCTCTTGCACTATTTCCTAGAAATCTATAATAAATGTGCAAAAACATATTATGCATGTAAGATTTTAGATGCTGTCATTTTTTTCCTGAACCTTTTCATAATGTAATACCCTGCTTGCAATAATTTTTATTTCCTATACAATCATTTTGTTTCAGAAATGACATTATTAACCATAACAAATAGCCCAGTCAGTTTCTATTCAATAAACTGCTATTTATCATTGTTATTATTCATTGGAGAACTAGAAGCTGTCGTTATTAAACTAAATCTGATCTTGTGTTACAGGGGGCAGTGCTAGCAGCGGTTTCCAGCCACAAGTTTAACTCGTTCTACGGAGACCCTCCCGAGGAGCTGCTTGACTTCTCTGAAGACCCCACATCCTCAGGTAAGTGACGGGTTAATCTCCACCCTTACTCAGAAAGCTTGTACTGTTTGTGCTTTTCAGGTACATTGTATCTGTAAATGCAGTAGAGCCCCCTCCTCACCCACTCCGTTATCTTAGCTTCTTTCTCATCCCAACTGAAGGGATGTTTCCCAACATTTTCAACCAGTATCAACACTAATGGGAATAAACTTCCTCCTGTACAAACTGTATCCATGCCCCCACTTCTGATAAAATAGCTTCTACAGTAATTACTATTAAGCTTGGTTGCTGCTTTAATATACATTGTGTGTTCAGTTTTGCCAGTGGTTTGCCAATAGCAGTACCATTCAGTTCACCCTTTTATAACTATTGTGCAATGATGCCCATCCAACTGAGCAGACATTTAGTTCTGTTTTAAAAACGGCAATATCTTTCATTCTTTATTTTAAAACAGTGCTCCATAGTTGCAACTGGCACTGGCAATCTTCAAAGTTCTTTTTCAAGGCTTAATGCCTGGTGTTGGTAACAGAGAACCAAAACTTGCACAGTACGATGCGTGCCCCCTTTTTAAATTCCTCTGAGTTCAAACAGAAATCTGATTCTTGTGCAAGATCCTCTTCGCTCTCTCAGACTTTCATTTCCAGTCCAGTAGAAAGATGTCATTTGTCCAGATCTTTTTTTAGCTTTCCAGTGCCTGGTCAGCAACAGTGGTTATAAACATACCGTGCTATGCTTCAGGCTATCTTTATAACTTGCAGTTTGATTAACAGTCACATGATACATGGCATGATGGCATATGATTTTTGTGCACCGCATTCACACCTTGTTTTTTTTTTTAATAGAAAAAGTATTTAAAAAATGATAAAAACAGGTCACCTTTCTTTGCCCTCACTGTGTATTCTGTGCCTTTTGTTGTTATTATATATGTAAGACCACCTTATGTAGTCCTACTATTACTACAGACACACTAACTCTGCCTGTAGCAAAACAAAACCAACATTTACAACAGTACGATACCAGTACAAGCAGAACTCTTTTAAAATAATATTCAGACCCTACAGTAGTTATTATAGGCTAGTGACTTTGCGTTGTGTTATTTTCTTAGTTTTATTTTAAAACTAAATTAAGAAATAATTCAACCTTTTGATATTTTGCAGGTGATCAAACACAGTTTTATTGTTTTTCCTTCTTTTGTTCATGCAGTCACATCCAGACAGTCATCCAGTCTTCACAACAGAAAACAAAAACATTTCTTATGCAACAGATGTAAAGCACTAAAATGTATTTAAAAGAGATCTTCCAAAATAAAATACAAATGCTCACTATTCCTGTATAACCATAAATCAAAACTACTTCATATCACTGCCTCATAAATCACAAATCATAAAATAACATGTTTTGACAACCAATATAAATCAAAGGGTGTTTAACAGGTACTTATTAATTAATATCAAATGATAATAACAACGGGTGGCAATTTTAAAGCAAGATTTGAACATAGATAAAAAGGGAGAATAATTCCATGTGGCTTACCTTCACAACAGAAAACAAAAACATTGACCTCTGACATGTGGGAAGTCACAATGGAGGGTACAATAAGACATTTCCTCAGGGGGTCTCAATTAAACCAGCTCCCCCTGGTGGTAACAAACAGAAACTGTACTCTAGGCTACATACACCTTTTACCCCTAGATTTGCTTGATTGTACCTGTTCCACTTGGATATGTTTTTAAAATGCAAGCCAAGGTTTTAAAATGCATTTTCTTAGCATTAACAATATTACTACTAGTCCCCCTCTTCTCTGTTGAAGATCTTTTGGTTCTTTGCTTGTGTTTTCGAATTTAAGTTGCTGCTTGAACCAACTTTCTGGTTTTCTGCACAATACAGGGGGTGGGGCAGTATTCATCTTAATAAAACTAATAAGACATGAGAATCGATTTTAAATAATGTATTTCCTGGGAAACACAAACAGTCAAAAAGGCGTCAAATTATTGTGTTAATCAGTACCGTCAAAACCAGTTTATTACCACTTGCGTCAATGTCACCCTCTGCTTATTCTCACCATGTTGAAATGTCCTGGAAGGAATATAATGTCGATAAGGACACACTCTTGATAATATCCCTCTGGTTACTGTCACACTCTGGTTAATATCACTCACATTTAACAGTCCTACAGTTGATTTCTACCCCACTTAATATCACTTTGGGAAATGAATGCATGACATCAGGTTTGTGTGCAAGTAAGTTTTTGTATAGTATTGAAGTGTTAAGAGTATAAAGCACAATATACTGTTGTACATGTACAGTGTAATATATTCTATATGAAAATACCTTTTATTAATGAACACTGTTTAATTCAAAGCTATATCTAGTACTATATTTTAGGTTCCTCAGCAAAACAGGAATATTTGTTGTATCAACATTTGTTCTGTGTTTTTATTCCTATTTTGCCAGGTTATCGGGTGCCACAGATTGTCACACATAACTTGACTATGGAAATGAGGATGACACACTGTATGACATCCTAATACACAAGCTATTTGTAACGGGCTAGTCACTAGTTCAGTACAATACTCCTCCTTTCCTCTCTGTTTAGTTTGTTAAGAAACACTTTTGCCATACAATATTGAATAAAACATTTCAGAACGTGTAGCCCAACACTTCAGTTCAGCAGCCTGTTCAAACTGTTCAGTTCTGAAAACCTGTTAATGTTTGTTGTTTATCCTAATGCTGCCCTCCTTCTAGGACTCCTAGCCGCAGAAAGTAGGTATCCCATTGTTCCTACTCAGTTTGGCTATAACTGTGTGTCTCTTAATTTACCAGGCAACGTGTTTCACTGGCCTTTTAATACTGCTGTAGTTCCAGGCATGTGGGAAGTATGGGAAGTAGACAAAATAAATAAAATACCACAGGGCTGTATTATAAATGTTTATCCTTGTATGTGGGTAAAAAAGCACCAACTGTATGTTTTTGTTTTTTTCTCAATCCATATCAATCTGTAAGCCACTATTGCGTTGAAAATCGCAAACATTTTGTTACAAAAAAAGGAAAGGCAGTATTAAAATGTTTGATTCCTCCACAGTTATTTTCAAAATGGCATGCCATTTAAAAATGTTTATTTCTAAATTCACTATCTATGTACACATTTGTTTCATCCCTCTGACTCCATTAAATCGCAATAAAACCGAATACTCATGTAAAGGGGGGGGGGGGGGGGGCTTTATCAACCATTAGGCATTAATGTAGATTTCTCTCCCAGACCATTTAGAATGGGGCAGAGCTAATTTATTACCAAGGCAACCCCAATCCATTTTATCAGGGCTTTTTCCAGGTCAGTTAGCATGGCTGAAGCAGAAAGTAAATACAGAACTGGGATTAAAGTATAGCTCTGCTTTAATATGCTGCCAAGCGAGCCTCAGAGCTGAACTGCACCGAGGATGGGTGCTTTTCATGTAAGCTGTACACCTAAAGAGGTTGTATACTTCACATCACCTTACTATAGAGAATCATATTTTCAATAAACAAACTTGTTTCTCATTTACAAAATATTCGTAAGTACCTTTTTTATTTTAATTAATGTACTGTACTTACTCAGTCAGTGTATTATTATTATTATTATTATTATTATTATTATTATTATTATTATTATTTTACCAATGCCTCAATGAAGCAAAGCTTCAGTTACCCACTTGGCAAAAAGAAGGGAATTAAGGATAATAATAATAATACTAATAATACTAAGAGTTTATCAGTGTTGACACACACACACAAACACACAGAAATGTACACACAAAAAAGCTCATTTCAGGTACAAAGGTCGCTGACGTCATGTCCAGGGGGTCACAGTGAGTTGTGTTTGTTTGTTTGTCTGCCCACAGGGGCTGTTTCACAGGTGCTGGATAGCTTGGAGGAGATCCACGCATTGACTGACTGCAGTGAGAAAGACCTGGACTTCCTGCACAGCGTCTTCCAGGACCAGCACCTCCACACACTGCTTGATGTGAGTACAGCACAGCTAACAGATCAGTTATAGTCATTGAAAACAAGTCTATTGGAAGATTTCAGAATGCTCAATCAGAATTTTAATG
Source organism: Acipenser ruthenus (assembly GCF_902713425.1). Taxonomy (NCBI): domain Eukaryota; kingdom Metazoa; phylum Chordata; class Actinopteri; order Acipenseriformes; family Acipenseridae; genus Acipenser; species Acipenser ruthenus. Next base: position 45,301,529 of record NC_081197.1, read on the forward strand.
TAAAACCATAAAAAAACAGCTCAAGTAGACAAATGTTTTGACAGTGCCTTCTAAGCCAAAATGTTTCTCTCCTTGACTTCATTTCTTAAAACCTTTTTTAGTTTGTTTCAAGATGTAGACAAATGTTTCAGTGTGTGCCCTTTTCAATGCTTGCTTACCTGACTTATTTTCTTATAGTTTTACATAAGGGAAGAAAAAAAAATCAATGACAATAAACGGTTGTGCTCTTATCAAGCCACTTGACTGATTTTATTGGATATGCCAAAGGAAAAAGATTGCAATGTAGAGAGATGTAGTATCAACACTAAGCAGTAGTGAAGGATGATATTGTTGGTAGCTTGTGTCATTTGGTTGTCAGGATTTTGATTTGCAAATCATACATTGTTCCTTTTGCAGCATAAAATGAACTGAATATTGAATCTGGAATCAAGTAACAAGATCTCAAACATGCTTTTAACAACTTGTGCAATAATGCACAGTATGACAGGTAGTAGTTGCCCCCTCTCAGTCCTGGATATAGCACAAATCCATGGGTATTATAATCTGATATAAGTATTGTAATTTCTAGGCCACCCTAATCTGTAAAGAATGGTGTGACCCATTTTAAATATATTTAATTCTCAGAAGTTAAAACATTTTTTTGTTGGGTGTTTGGGGGGGGGGGGGGTGTGTAAGTGTCGTTTTTTAAAATCACCTTTCAAATAAATGTTAGAAATTTCGAATTCATCAATTGTATGCTGTAGTTTTTTTCATGAAATGCGTCAATATAAACTAATTTAAGTATTTTAGTATGTACAAACTGGAATCTGAAATTCAACTGGCTACATGTTATGCTTTGACATGCTCTGTGTACAGGTGATGAGCTCCCATTATATAGTGGAGACACCCTATGTGTTTAGGACGGTCTTCAGCGTGTTATTGAGTAGTAGTTTCAGAATCGGGAAACAGAGATGCCTATCATATCTAGCCAACTACATATGCTAAAGAAGAGCTGTGTAGCTCATGCCACAAACGGTGAGTATGGGCCTGATGACCTTTCACCTCCATTTTTTTTATATTTTAAATTTCAAGGGTGTTATTATTATTATTATTATTATTATTTATTTCTTAGCAGACGCCCTTATCCAGGGCGACTTACAATCGCAAGCAAATACAAATACATTTCCAACAAAAAATAGTGAATTGACATAAGAGCTCAAGTAACCCCATTCGGTCTACTGAGCTGTAATAACCTTATAGCCTCAGAAAATGGAAATATACAGAGGAACCAGTCTTTGTATTTTTTTGTATTTATTCTTATGTAATTATTGTTTTTTCAGTACGATTTATAGGCCCTTAAAATGGTGTCCTTGTTGGTGATTGTTGAACTCATTTGAATGGCTATTGGCAATGTATAACTGATTAGCATGACTGATTTTACACCCTGGTAAGGTTAACTGGACAGTGCTAAAATTCAAAGACTCAATTTTCCAACATGTGTGCTTATCAGGAGAAATTCAGCTTCTCTGTCAATTGAAACTTTGCCTTAAAAGTGTTTGAAAAGCAGAGCATTTTCACATTAAGGTGGTGTAAAAAGAACGCTGGTATTGTTGAACACCCCTGTGAAGACAGAATATTGTTTAATGAGTGCTAATTTGCCTCATAAACCTGAGCTGGCCAGGGTCCGGCACAATGGATTTAAAACTAAAGGCCAGCTTTGTTGCAGCCAATTGTAAGGAATTCTTTTTGTATGTTAAGGACACTTTTTTTTGTGCAAAGTAGAAAACTGGTTTTGCTCAGTTCTTTGTCGTCTCCTTGTCTCTTTTATGACACTCACGAACCAGAGTTTAGTTTCTTTATAATGGGTTGGAGTGCTGAGGAAATGCACAAACTGTCGGCAGAAATTAAAGTAAGGCAGGTGTCTTTTGTAACATAGATAATTGCGCCTGTGAGTAAGTGAAGGTATAGGGCTGGATTTTTTGTTCTGTTTTCACTAGTACAAAGTTTGCCTCTAGTTGTAAAGCTAACAAGAAACAGCAATGTTTTGGGTAGAATCTGTTAAAGGAACCGTGTTTCTTACTAGTTTTATAACATTAACATTGTTTGTCCCCTTGTTATAAAAAAGAAGGGGAAAAAAAGGGAAACTTTGCACTGGTGCAAACAAAACAGAATTCTGGCCCATAAATATTGTTTTAAGGGACCTGTTTCAGTACTGTCCAAGTCAGTTAGTACAAGGCGGTTTGCAAAGGTGTTAGCTGTGGTTTCTATAAGAGATAGATAAAAAAAAAAAACGTGTTGAATCTATTTTCTGTTGACTGGTTTTGTTGACAAATCAACAGTTTTCTGTGGATTCGTAACACAAACTGTGGATTGGTTTATCAACAATATATCTGCCCCGCACTCCCCTTCTCTTCAAAGCCACACAGCCACTTTTAGTTAGAAGATTCGTAGAAATGAATCAATCAAAAGATTAATGGGTGACATCACAGATATGTTTTAAAAATGGCGAATGGTAAAAGGCAACATTTTATTAGTGCCCAGTTAAAATAAAAACCTGGATAAAAAGAAATGCTGTACATCTGTAAAACACATTCAATCTTAGACTCATTCCAGGGCACAGCTAAGATCTTGTAAGAGGGGTGTTGTGCGAGACAGAGGGAGAGGGAGTAGCTAGCTCTGCAATCCAGCTGCTTCCTTTAAAAGGATCTGTAGTGGGACCGCCTCTATCAGCACTGAGCTGTGGTGGGCCGCCTTCTGGGGACAGTTTCCATGGGGGTCTCTGAATACAGATGTCTCTCCATTTACAAGTTAAATTTTCACACAGAAGGAGCAAGACAATATCTTCTTTTGTGAGTCTGGATGCCTTTACACGGTGGTAGTTCAGCCATTTAGGAAGCTGTTCTATACATTAAGATATCACTGAGCACCCGGCTTTTAGGAAAGCATTAAAGTTGCATTGGTGAGTCTGTTTTTTACTTACGATATAGTAGTTTGTTTCTAGGGGGTTATTGTTGTTGTTTTTTTTTTCATGTCATACAGACATGTTTTTATGTAATAAGTGTTCTTCAAAATATAAAGTAAGTTATAATGGTCACTTTCTAAGTGTTTTGTATTTACTGGAAACAGTTCAGTTTGGTGTTTTGGATACATTTTTCATGGTATAGTCCCATTACCATTAAGAGTTGTTTACTTATAGGGACATTTGTTGAGACTGTGTTGTGGAAGTTCAGCTCAGGAGAATGTGTGTTCTGATGTGCAAGTAAGACCATGCTCTCTGAGATAGTAGTGTCTGAGGAAGTTGGGATGTTTCACATAAGGCAATGAAATGCCCATTAAAGGATATGAAGCAGAGGCTACTGATTTGTATCATTGGCTATCTCTGGGAAGAAGGCAGAACAATAATAATGGAGTTGACTGCACAGCGATGACTGTCCTCTGTAGATACAAAAGGTGGATGCTTTACTGGTTGCTGACTAGACACACTATCCACACATCTGTAGTGTTCAGGATTACGCGTTGAATATATGCCTAGAATTATAAACTAAAATGTCAGACATTGTCAATTGTACCCAGAGTGTTTAATGCTGAGCACTAATCCTGTGACTTCGCATCAAACAAAGGGGCACACAGAGTACAGTGATTCAATCTGGGAGTATCTGCTGTACTCTGTGTATTTAAGTAAATGTGCAGTAATTATGTGGGTTAGTGTCTCTTGAGGGCTGCTTGTTGCCACTAGACCATAACTAGTACAGAGTCCTGTTAGAAAACTGAACTGACATTGAGAGGAAAAAAGCATAGAAGAATCTTATCCAGTGTCTAAAGAAAGTGGAAGCTTGAAGCATGTGTTTATAAAACATAAACAAACAAACAAAAAAGCAACTGGGTTTTGTTTGGGCATGTGTATTATTATGTTTATGCATTTATTTTCTTTGTTGGTATTGCTGGAACTTGGGGCTCCTGAGTGGCGCATCCGGTAAAGGAAATGTGCAGGATGCGCCCTATAGCCTGGAGGTCGCCAGTTCGAGTCCAGGCTATTTCACTGCCGACCGTGGACGGGGGACGGGGGACGGGGGTTGCTTAGGTCGGCCATGGTGTCCTCGGCTCACCGCGCACCAGCGACCCCTGTGGTCTGGCCGAGTGCCTGCGGGCTTGCCTGTAAGCAGCCCAGGGCTGCGTTGTCCTCCGACGCTGTAGCTCTGGGTGGCTGCATGGTGAGTCTGCAGTGTGTAAAAAAAGGGGGCGGCGAACTTAATATTTTCAGAAATGTGTGATTCAGATTGTGATTTGAAATGGATCCTCCATTTGCTAAACTAGCTGCTTGTCACTCGTGTCCCTAAAAAAACAACAGTATTAGCAATGACATGATGTTTCAATACCTAGGGTTGCTTAGCAATAACTGGTGCAGTCATAGACTAATTGTTCTTTGCACTGAATAGCAAAACTTAAGTCGCAGCAACACTATAGACACTATTTATAAACTACTTGTTGCTGTTTTTAGATTGCTTTTTCTTCCTTGGGGGAAAAGGTGTGCCTAACATTGCAAGGCTTACAAGATTGCTTGAATAATCTCCTCCCCCATGGAAGTATTGTGACTGCTGGAAAGTTTTCTTTGATTGGTCAGGTATAAAACTGAATTAAATCTGTTTTGTCTTCATGCAAGGATTAAGGCAGACATGGCTGACTTATTCAGGTCAGACCTGATCCTGCAATGCTACCGTTACTAAAGTGCATTGCTTTTTTTGTTTGTTTTTGAAGATTCAAGGTTTTGACTGCTCAGTGTTTTTTTGGAATTGAATGTGAGCTAGTTTACACTCAAATGTTCAAATATACTGCGTGTAGTGTTGTCTTTGAAAGGTAACTAACATTTGTCCAGCTTTTCATTTTGCAAAGGTTAAGTGCATCACCCACGTATTTTCCATAAACATGCAATTATATAATTAGGTGTAAATGTGGAACATGTGTTAATGTGAAAAAGAATCAAAACGTCTGTAGCACAGAAGCAAATCGTATTCATACAAAGCATTGCGTTAATGAGATTTGCTTTTGTGCCTCACAAAAAATAAAGCTTTGTTGTGCCTAAGTCAGCTGCAGTTATTTTAATTGGCCACAATAAGGTGCTGCTGCAATGCAAGCTACTGTATATGTCGCAAGCAGCATCAATTACCTGTAGGCAAACAACGTGTATTTTTATTTAAATTATAAAAACATGATTACTGTTCTATATAATGTTTTATGGATTACCTGTAAAACAAAAAAAAGGATTTTCAATCAAATATAAACAGAGGTGTTTCCATTGTCCAGTACTTCTATATTAAAAAAATCAAAATAATAATCATAGGTCATTTAACTTAAATTGCCTAATAAGTCACCACCTTTTGCTTAGTTTTGTTTCTTTGGAATAAAATACAGTTTGATATACCGTATTTACTCAAACTGAAGTCGCACTTTTTTGACCGATATAAAAATTGAAATTTGGGGGAAGCAACTTGGATTTGGTTTTTTTCAGTCAGGGGACCAATTTACATTTGCACATGTCAATTACTGTGGTGCGCTTGAACGAGAGCTACTGTACACAGTGATGCCCACTGCAGTAACTCCGCTTCATACAGTGTCATGCTTTTAAAAAAGCATTATTTAAATAACTCTTGCATAAAGCTTTGTGAATATGGTCTTATTTACAGTATTGTATATGAACAGTTTTGTTATAAATGCAGGCATGTAGGTAACAAATGTTTAAAATCAATTTTCTTCAGGAAAAGGTCTCATACCTATGGGTATCATCATGTACAACCTAAAAGATTAGACCTGGTTGATTTTCTTTTTTTTTTGTTTTGGGAGTTGTAATTTTCTTTTTTATTTTCTCCAAATTTAAGTATTTTATACCTTAATAGTGAATTATTGAATAACAGATTTGTATATGTTTTTTCCCATAGAAAATGCTTGTAACTGTGTTCAAGCATTTTAAGGGCAACAGGTATTGGAACTAGCTTTGATAAGACACATCACATGTAACCTGAGGAGGGGGAGAATAATTGTTAATCACAGAACATGAGACTTTGGGAGTGACCCTTAGGGTGTCTTCTGTTAGTACTGTATGTAACGTTGAGGATACATAGATGAAAAAAAAATGCTCTTTGAATAAGAAACCTGTCTACAAGAAACATTAACTCGGCTAAGATATGTCTCATCTGAAGATTAGATCAAATGACTTAATCATTATTGACACTGCTGCAGCTGAACTCTAATCCACTAAAAGGTACAGCTTAGCACCCCGTCTTAAATCACAGATTGCACACTTTCAATTAGTATGGAAAACTGAATCATGATAAGCTTGTGCTGGCTGCGCTTGACTCATGACAATTCGTTGCATGGTAACAGTAGAATCCGATCACATTCCTCTATGATCCTCAGAGCAAAAAATGTTTCCTCCTTAATCTTTTGTATCTCATTAAATCTCTGCTGCATTAAAAATGTAATGCTGCAGTATATAAATATATCAATAACCCAGACAGTCATGGTTATGGGTGATATTTTCAAATTTCTGGTTCTTTAAGCCTTTGAAAGCATATGGTAAATGCATATGCTCCTGAAAGCCTAAAATAGGTGGGTATTTTGTGCACGTGTAGTAGGGGCCAGAGATTTACTGGTTGATGGTGTCTGAAGCATTGGTATCCCAGACTGCCAACGTGACCAGGAAAGGAGTGGCACCACTGTGTTAGTTAAGGAATGGCAAATGTCACATACTGCTGTCTGTCTGTGTGGCTGGAAACTACTGGTTACTGACATTTTGGGTAGACAACAGATGCAGATGATTGTGAAATAAACCATATGCACAGTAACTCAAACTCTTTATGTAGGTGCCAACAAGTTGTATCAACCATTCCTGCACGCATGCATACCACAACCAGATATGGAATTAGATGCATGTGTTCATAATTTTTTAGATGGTTTTGCGTTTACTTGCTGGGTCGTCACTGAATAATAACGCTGCCAGTAGGGTACCAGCAATGGTAACCTTAGTGTCAGATTTATTAAAGAAAGCAAAACAAAACTAAAAATCAACTGTTAACCACACAAGGCGAGCTCTAGCCTCATTAAAAGAGACATCCCGCTCCAGGTACCTAATACACTACGAAACCCTGGCTGGGCAGAGCCTTCACAGGCACCGTCTTGCAGTTGAAGGGCTCCTCGGTGTAAACAAAGCACCCCTTTGTATAGCATGGCGCTGCAGTCGCCTCGAGCTGTGGCGCAGACGCTTCTTGAGCTGTGCTCAGCCTCCCCAGGCAATCCAAACCTCCCGATCAGCTCAGTGCCGGGCGAGCCTACCTGCTCAATTGGTTGCCTGGCAACGAGTCACCTGTTATGCGTCCCAGCTGCACACATCCACGCAAGAGCCAGCGACGGTCCTTCCTGGCACGGGGCTACTGAGTGATGTAGAGGAATACTGAATTAAACCATGGTATGGTATAGAAGCAGGTGCAATCACAGAGCTGAAGGGCTACAGTAACACTATTTCTCAGGTACCAGGAACAAGCACAATGGCAAAAAATCACATGCATTCGAGCAAAATGCCAGCCATTTGAGCAATATATAAAAACAAACTATTCAGAATGATGGAAAACATCAATAAAAAAAAGTTGAAGGGGTAAAAATAAATGCATCTGTATCATTTTATATGTAATGTGTTTTTCTTTTACACTGAAGAGTGTCTGTTTGTGATAAATAGTATGATGTATCCTGAGAGCTCTCACTGTAATTTCAAATACCTATTAATAGAATCTCTCGAATTAACTAAAAAGTTAAGATGATGAAAACTTTAGAAATCTTTTAATCTACATAGCTGTACTGAAACTTGCTGGGTTTTCTGCTCTTTGTTGAACTGCTGTAGTGATGGGTTGCTTTGGTGCAGCTGGATTGTGAGGTTATATGCATCATCCTGAGTCTGTTTAATTAAATAGCAGCCTGGGCTACACAGTGGAAAGGACTGCACTTCGAACCCTTTCGAAATGCTGTTGAATGTCACACAGTGGTCTAGTTTCATATCTCAAAACCGGTTAATAATAAGCTACTGTATTCGTACAGTTTCTAAGAGTTTTAAAAAGAACCCAGATTAAACGATAAACAACGAGATCAAAGGCTTTTTAAATGTGCCCTTTACATTGGAGGATGTGAATTAACGCTCTGCAACTCTGAGTTTGGTATTGTGCTTTCATTTTCCCGGTCCTTTGTGGGTTGTCTGGGAGGTATAAGAATTAGCTTTTTTTGCAACAGAAGTTTGCCAAGTTTTTTTTTTTTTTTTCACAACTACTGCAGCGAAAATTAAAAAAAAAAAAATAATCAATTTATAAACCAGCAATAACAGAGAAGGATACAATGTAATTTCATGTTTCTGACCTTTTGCTTCTGCAAAATAAACTTTAGTTTAGGTGAAGTTTGTATGTTTTGCAAGAGAATTGTAGAGCTTTTGCTGCTGTTCCCATGTTTGATAAGAACAAATATTCTGTGTGTGATAAAAACAACCATCTGCCTAAAGACAAGGCTCACATATTAATGTTGTTGTTGTTGTTTCTTTATTTCCCTGTGAGGGCTGAAGAAACTTGGTCAGAACATACTTTGAGCTACATAATGCAGCACTAAGTATTTGATACAGATGTTCACACAGACAAAGATTTGTTTGTTTTAGAATGTTTGCTCCCAGCAGCTTCAATTACAATATAGCGCTCTACTCAATTATGTTTGAATGCAACAAAAACTGTTTTTCTGTGTAGTTGAACATCAGATAGCTTTCACGATAGCTTCTGGTTTGCTCCTGCCTTATTTGGAAATGTATGTATTTTAGATTTATCCTTCAGACACTTTGTGGCTTTTTGTATGTTTGATTACAAGGTATATGTTGAAAGGTATATTCATATATATTTTTGCACAAGATATTTAGTGCAGGTGATTAAACAAAGGCTGTCCTTCGATAAATAGGTCAGGAATCCAGCTACGAATGTGTTGCATCTGATGACGGTGGTTTGGTGTTTTTGTTTTCCTTTCTCATGGCCTTGTCTAGTTTCACAGTTCCGCACGGTTGAACACAAGTTTGTTCTCATACCAATAAGACATAATGCTTCCCCTATGGAGAACTTTTCTGACCTCATGGCTGGCCTGCCAGCTGGCAGCTCCTCTGTATATTCCCACCAGGAGCTGATCTCGGTGTTTCCCAAGCACAGGGTGTTTATACTGTACAGCCACTCGGCCAAGTTGCAGTGCTGCTGTGGAAAACAAAACGTTCACTGCAGGACAGTGGAACCAGGAAGGTGGAACTACCAAACTATGGGCAACTTTGTGCTGTGCCTCCCACCATGAGTCATAGAAGGCTGTTACTGATGCCTGTAAGATTTGTTGCGATACCTGCTTATTTTATCCACCTCTCTACATGTCTTTCATCATTGAGATATATTAAAAATAAGAATTCAGCATTTTTACAGGAGAACGACAATTCTTGACGGATGTCATCCTTCTAGTTAGGGAAGATTTGTTTGGTTTCTTAAGTTAATCTAAATTTAAATTGCATAGAACAGCACTTCACACTAAGCACAGTGTTGTTGATCAGATAATGTTATGTTATGTTCTTGCTGTAAGGTTCATTGAAACGTGTTGTGAGAGAGTTGCACCAATGTCCCCTTGCACCATGCTTTGGTTGAGAGATGTCTTGTCATTTACTAAAGCCAACAAGGTTTTAAATCCTAGTTCTAACCTACTGTCCTACTGACCAGTTGGTACCAGTGAGGTACAAAGGTATTGGTCTTTCCTTGCTAACTGTACACAGTGTTTAGCTGAGCAAGTGCACTGTAGTGTTTTTTTTTTGTTTGTTATTTGTTTTTAATTCCCACAAAACTTCCTCTAGAGCTGAAACCTCGCTCCTAATAAACCCTTTTTTCTGAGCAAATGGAGTGAAGGAGGAAACCGGAAAAAAAGTCTAATCCGAGGTGATCTGGATCTGCTTTTTGTGTGTTTTGCAATTCCAAGGAGTCAGATATCAGTAATAAAATCCTTTCTCGACATAACCAGGGCTAGTGTTACAACCTTGAATTGCTTTAATTTCAGCCTTGAGGCCTGAAGGAGTCATTTTGATACGTATTGTATAAATAGCATTGTATTTTCTACATGAATGATAGGGAAGTAAGGTATAAATAAAGGTGAAGATGATCTGTCCACAGCTTGTTTTAATCTGAACTCCCGGATTGGTTAGTGATTTAAGTAGTAAAGCTGTTTTGTTTTTATTACGTCTATGCTTTTCATTTGGTTTAACTGAAATTGGATGCCTGGAGTTGAGATGTCATTCGGTTCAATTTGGGTCTTCCGTTTTGTATTAGTTTCATAGTGTCTTCTTGTTTTAGTTTGTGTGGTTTACTGTAGGAAGTGGTGTGCTCGGTTTAAAAAACGACTGCAGTTTCTACATGAGACAGCGAAGGGGTTGATTTGATCCACTTTTTATACCCTGCTTGGAGAAGCCACAGCTTGATTTTATTGGAACAGTTTACAGTGTTTGGGAATTAGCCTTGTTTACATCAACTACCTAAAGGGTGCAACTTTTTATTAAATAAATCTTTTATTAAGTTATAATAAAATTATAATGAAAGACTAGTTACTTATTAAAATGTTGCACCCTCATTTCCCTGTTCTTTATTCCGTTTTTAAATGCAAAATTAAGGACTTGGGGGGGGGGGGGGGGGGGATTCAAAAGCTCATTTAGTTGTTTCACTGGAATATAAGTGACTAATGTATTGATGTTAATACAATTACGAATAGTGATTGTAATAAAGTGTATCTATCTTAAATATATATTATAACTTTATTAAATATTAGTTGCTTATGTAAGTGTTGCACTGTTATCCTGGTAGAACCTACAGTGGTGGGGGGGGGGGGCGAGGAGAGAGTGTTGGTTGCCAGTCTGTCTGGCTTCACCAGTCCTGGACATGCATTTGTACCCCTAGAATACTGACGGGAGATTGGGGTTCAAATGGCATGGTGAAGGCAGATGGAGGGCGCGATTTAATGCAAAGAGATAAATAGAAGTGCATGCCTGAGCACAGTTGTGTGAGTGAGTGACAGAGGCTGTCTCGGTGAGAGCGAGAGGTAGACTGGAATTTAGCACAGAGAGAGAAGTTTTTATTATTTTGTTTTGCCTTGGCGTGGTCCGTAATTGTTTATTTGTCCTTTGAGCATGAAGCTACTGCCTGTGTGGAGCCTGCTTTGATTTTACATGTGACGTTACAATATGTTGTTTTAGGAAAATCATATTTTTCTAAATATTGTACTGTTTAATAGAAGAGGAGGTGCAAGAGAAAAAAAAAATCTCTGAAAGGGGGACAGCAAAAAAAGTTTGAGAACCCCTCACTTAAAGGATGTGTTGCAGTAAGAATACCTCTGTTAAGAAAGGGGAACAAGACTAAACGGCTAAAATATCCACAAAAACACAGAAACTGGACTATGGAACAATGGTCAGAGGTGCTTTGGACTGTTGATGGATGGACAGTGACACCTGTGCCTTCTGCCAGTTCTGTTGTCAATTCAACGCTTGTTGTCTTTCTATTCCTTAAGGATGTTAGACAGCTTTCTGAGTCTTCCAGTCTTGGGTTTGTCAATTACAGATGATGTTTCTCTGTACTTGTTGATTATGCTTCGGATACCACACCTTGAAAACCAAGTCAAAGTTGTTATAATAGTAGAAAACACGAGTGGAGGCTTTGAGTAAATTGTTGATGCTCATAGTGCATCAGAGTAGAAAAATGCAACATGTCTAAGACTTTTGCACAGCAGTGTACATGCTCAGGGCTTTATAACTGCTCACTCTTAAGGGTTGAAATGAAATACATGTAGGAGACTAACGCTGTCTTCTGTTTCATGGTTCTTACAGCTGTATGACAAGATCAACACAAAGTCGTCCCCGCAGATCAGGAATCCCACAAGTGATGCTGTACAGAGAGCCAAAGAGGTGAGCTGGCCAGTGCTCTCATTCATGCTGATGAAAACAAAGTAAAAACCAGCAGTGCTAATGGGGGCCTTAGGACTAGTGAACATGTAGTAGGAGCTCAGCTTCCACATTCAAGTGTTGACAAACATTTTGGCCTATTTTCTAAATGTTTACTACATCTAGTCTTTGATAAATGCCTACATGAACTTTTTTTAATTTAATCATATATGTCCTTCAAGTTATGGCTGTTACATTATGTACCCGAGACCTGTGTATCTATCTGTTTGTCGCTGTTAAGCGGAGTTACCTTTCCTAGAATGATAAATCAGTGTTGAAAGGTTTTAAAAGTATTTGGTGGATGTATATATTGTGAACATTTTCAGATGCTCAAAGATAACATGAGCATATGAATTGCCACCAGACCCACTTTTAATGCAGTGAAGAGACAGACAGCCCAATGAAGAATTAAAAAAAAAAAAAAAGCAAGTGTATTATAAAAGGATGTAATAATTTACCTGCCTCTAGAGAATAACTTTCTTTGCTGGATCAGGCACTATGGTCCACGTTTGAGAAGGAATTTGTGTTCATTCTTAACAAATGCGGACAATAAGTTAGCAGTATTTTAAGTAGTGTATTAACTAAAAAGCTCAAGTAGTTTAAATAAAGGTTACCTTGATACTAGAAGTGTCCACATTTCAGATCGTGTTTTCTGTGGTGAAGCTGTATCATAAATATCTTTCTTGGAACTGAATGCTTCGACCACCCATTGTTGTGTATATGTTCTCCTTTTGTGTTAGCTCTTGATAAAGGTATGAAATGATATGAAAGAGATGATAACTGTGTTTTTTGCATGAAGCACTCCTACTTTTACAATTGTTTTCAATGTGATTGAGAAACCGCACGATTCTTTTCTCTTAACTGGGGTGTCTCACAGTTTTTCTATTGCATGAGGTCAGAATCATCTTTCAGATTGCAATCACGATTCTATTGTCAGAATAAAGCATATGATGTTTAGAACGTACAGTGTTAAATGCTAAAACATGTTTTATAATGCAAAGGCCTGATTCTGTGGTATTGAAGAAATGCCAGGTTATCTGAGGGAGTGAGAGTGAAGCTTTAATCGTAGCACTGGAACAAAAGTCATGGCACAATCGACTTCATAAAGTTCAAATTACATTTTTCATGTCTCCATTTAAAATTATTTTCAGTAAATAAGGAAGCAAACCTTGTAAAATGTGTATTTACTAACATAGATTAAAACACAAATGTAAAATATTTAATTTAATGTCACAGTAATCTGCAGAAAATTTCCAATTTCCAGTGTTGGTTTTATTTTTCTTACAGTGCAGTGGGGAAACAACCGCTAATAAAACAAACCATCAAACAAAATAAACCTAGCTTTCTGTTGGAGAACTAACTAATCAATACTTTGTGTGGTCCCTGTGCATACATGTAGTGGTCAACCCATTACACTGCAGGGAACAAAGCTTTCATTCTCAACCACAGTAATCATATTGGTGCGCTTTTAAGAATCAACCGCTTATAAGAATCAAATCATCCGGGACAGATGTGATTCTTAGAAACAGAGTGCACTGTACCTCCTAATCTGTGCTATTACCTGGCCTCTTCTGTACATAACACTTTCCCAAATGCAAGACCATGGCTACTAACCTGCTCCACTAACACCAAGCTTTCAGCTCTAACGCACCTATGCCATCGTTACTCTCCTACGTCATTCAATCACTGTCAGCAGTCAACCGTATTAGATCTTAATATATTATCATTGATCTTAGATAAAGACAAGGAGTAAGTTTATAGTCTGAATCTATAAGGGGGGGGGGGGGGGGGGTTACTCTAGCAGATCCTTTACGGTGGATGTTTGTTTGTTCATCACAGAAGAGACTTTTTAACGAGAACTGTCTTCAAGTTCATACTGCACAGCTGTAGCGTGTTATTAATTATGACCTGACAGATGTAATAATGTGCACCCATTCATGCTGTGTTTATTCTGGGTTTTTAGCTTAATAAAAATACACACAAGCTGTTAATTTGGCCATAAATTTGACAGCAATTGTATTTTTTATTTGCTAGAAGTAGTTGTATTTCCTTAGGTGTACAGTATAAGCCTCACTATGTATTCAGAATGATTGTTAATGGTAACTTCTACCATTTGCAGGGTGAGTTTTATGGCATGCATGAATTATCCATAACGCTTCCAGAATATGGTTGTTTCTTTCTGGGGTAAATCAAGATCTCAAGTTTCCTTTTGCACTGCTTTTCCTTTCTACACTTCTCACCCACAAGCAGTACTGAAATGCTTTAAAAAATATCTTTTGCAAGTTACTGTTTTCAAAATGACCAGGGTGCGTGGGTATTGGTGATCACTGATGATGGGCAAAACTAACCAACTACCTCTGACTGATTCTTCTTGATTTGGTTGACTCTATATGAACGGAAGCCTAAGACCTGGATAAAGCTTTACTAACATGACCTGTCTTAGTAATTCATATTATCATTGTAGAGCTGGTAGAAAGCACTGTATAATTCACCTGTGTGTCTTCTTACACTAAGAATTCCACCGACGACGAAGCCAGCGCAGCTTTGAAACATCTGGAATATGTAAGCCGGAGGCATTTTAAAACTTTTAACTTGTCATTGTCTTTTTAAAGCATTTTGGCATTTTATGTGGGCAGAAAAAAAAAGACCAGTACCATGAACAGTAAGAAAAAAAAGAAGAAAAAAAGGAAAAAAGTTGTTCTATATTTAAGTAATACTGCACATAGCTATTTTTCTTTTTTTTTTTTTTTACTTTTGTATCTTAACAGTTAGACAATTAAACATTGATTGAATAATATACAGTCAAACATGAGGACTATAAGGAGTGAATCAGTAAAGGTAATGATGATGGATCCCACATTTTACAGTGAAACCCCTCAGGAATACAGAATGATTTCATGAGAAGACTTGCTTGATCATAAATGGCTGTGGTTCACATTTTTTAACACCACTACCTTTTTTTGTGGTATCATGTGATCATTTTAAGGTCAGATTGATTCAAGAAAACCGAGAAGGGGGATTATTTGCTTTCTATTTTCTTTTTGCTTCACGTGATAGCTGAGCTTTTATAACCACCTATGCACTGCATATCTAGTACAAGTTCAAGGATGTTTCAAACTCTATATATTTTGCAGGTACTGGAAGAGATTTCATGTTACCCAGAGAACACTGATGCTAAAGAACTAAAGCGGATCCTCACACAGCCCCATTTTATGGTGAGTTCAGCACACAAATGTATTGGGAGTGAAGTCCAGTGCAGTTATGTCAGAGTTCATTTAATAAATGTCTTTTTTTTACGTGGATATATTAAAGATTTAATACGAAAGACAATATTCCGTTTTGCGTTATAAGGCAGAAACATTTAATACAGTCAGTTTTCAAGTTTCCTGATAGTATGAATTTTCTACAAGGATCCTGGACAAATTTAGCTGTCGCTTATTGTAAATTACTTCTTATAATGCAAATTCACTTAACACAAATTTCCTGTTAGTGTGAGTTATTTTGGAGCCCTCCCAAGGGAAAAAAAAATTGAATAAAATGAATTGCCGTAGTTTTAACAGCTGAGTGTAAAGGATATTAGGAAATGTATTCACTTGCATCCAGATTGGCGCCTCTGTTCTGTATTTTAGTGCTGTTTGGGGACTACAGATCCCATGATGCATTTCGAGTTCTCTTTGTGCTCATGCAAAAACGTGCATTATCTGTGCAGACGAAAGTGGAGGTGTTGAAAGTGGTGGATAATGCACCACAGTACAAGAAAAAGAAAGATTTCAACATTCCCACGACCACTTTGTCAACCATTCTTAAAAACTGGGGTACAATAATAATTACTGTAACTTCAGTAGAAACTGTCTATGCATTTGGCTTAAAATCTGATAATAAGAATTACTGATAAGACTTTATTTGCTGGTCCCTTGAAATTTGTATTAACAAGAATTGACTGCATTGGTTATCTTAGGGATATGGTTACTTTGAACATGTGGCACAACCAGACATTTTGTGTGTGTGTGTGTGTATCTATTGGTACCTTCACACAGATCATCAGAAATAGGTTCTTGGTTTGAAACAAGTTGTGTGGTAATTAGCTTGCAATGCCAGTGGTGCAGTAAAGAGATTTATAGGAGGGGTTATGGGTCAGAAGCTGGTGGATTCTTTAAGCTGGTCTGCGCTGCTTAATCTTGTCACTCCTTTCAAAAGCTAATTAAGTACATGTTGATTATGGATGGGTTTTTTTTCTATTGCAATACAAAGTGTTAACCCTGATCTACATGCAATAGTGATAACTTACAACACAAAAGAAAATAATCACTAACCAACAGTGTCATCTGCTAAGCTCCTAACGAGGCAACTTTGTCTTGCATTTTTACGCTGCACTGTTCTTTAATGAGCACTCAAACTGGAGGGAGGCAGAATTAAAGGAATTCCCTTAGCGTAGCTACCAAATAACAAAGCAGCAATGGGGGAGAAAGGGTTACTTGTACAGCCCCCTAAAGAGTTGTGGTTACATGGTGATGTCATCACAACCCTCCTGCCAGCAGTATATCTCAACAGGTGGGGGAGGGGAGGGGAGGGAGGCACTGTCAGGTACAGGCTGGTGAAATCCCAGCCAGCTTGTACGACTGCTGAGCGTGCAACAGGATGAGGAGGAGGCGGCAGAAGGAGAAACAGATTGGAAAGTGTATGTGAAGAGAACAGGGTTGTGCAGACATCCCCATGGCCTAGGTGAGAATGGGGCATTTCCAATTCCTGTAATATGGTTAGCTGTGTTCGTTCTTTGCCAGGCTTCTCTCCTCCTGTGTTTATGCTAGACCTTGTTTTCGTCGTTTTAGTCGGCAGGGTTTTTTGTTTTTGTACTGTATATAAAGTTATTTACAGACACTATTTAATTGTATGCTGTTTTGTGGCATCTTGTAAATTGCTTTTAGGAAGAGTGAAAAACACATTGAGGTGTAGGCGAAATACAAGTGGGGAAATTAAGTACTATAAATGTGGTGACTTAACTCGGGTGTGAGACAGTGAGTTCTGCTTCACAGAAAGCTTTCAGGAGGGCTTTTTTGATGCGTACTTGCGGGTTTCCAACATGTTTTGTTATACAGATAATTATAGATACCTTAAGCATATGGACAGACACATTCTGTTACTGCAAATCGCTTCTCTAAAATTAGTGGATGAGGCATGTGTACCATGATGTCCTTTTCAACATGTGGATGTCCAATGCCAGTATTGTCTGCATATCTCCACTTGATTCCAGTACAATCGTAGCTATAAGCAGGGGGCGAGCTATGCTTTTTGTATTCCAAACATTTATGCTGCATTGCGTACAGATGCAACGCTCTCTATGGACTGTTTTCTAGCTACTGTAGACAGAGAACCAGCGAATACACTGATGACACTGTTTTTAAGCAGAGTCAGCCAGTAAGACCTGTTTTTAAAACGTCAGTACGTTGACATTGATGACATTGCTATGCTCAAACCGCTCTTTTTTCAAGTTGTTGAAAGTGCTTGGAGAAACACAGTCATTCCTGCTGAAAAAAATAGACCATGCCAGCATTTTAGAACAGTTGTAGGACAGAAAATAAGTAATAAAATAAGTAATAAATAAGTTGTAGGACAGAAGATAACCAATTTGTGTTGGTTACACTATATTTGAAATGTGTGTCTACACCTTTAAATTTCAGGTTTGAATAAAAGTGTTCCTAACCCAGTATTGGCTCGAATTCAGTCTCTCTTGCCTGTGCTGTACTTTTGTTTAGTATGGGAAGACTGCAGCAGGGTCAGATATCAGATACAGTAGCTTTCTCTACCCCCCTCCTAAAATGGCCCCATCTGGGAGCCAGCCTGGTTATCTGACTGCCAGGATTCATTACCTTAAGACTGAAATGAGTGGGCTTTCAGAGGGAAGTTCTCTTAGCCACAGTCTTTAAAGACATTTTAAATATATATATATATATATATATATATATATATATATATATATATATATATATATATATATATATATATATATATATATATATATATATATATATGTATGGTACAGGAGGAGAGGGGAGATCACTGAACAGGCTGCCAGCCAAGTGCTGCTGGATAAGGGCTCACATTGATTCATTTGTTGGCTCCTGACAGAGCCCTGTAAGTTCCTGTGACCAGACTGACTGTAATTCATTAATAAGTCTGCGCTCAGAATATATTAGCTCAGCTGGAGACTTTTAAACATCAGTGGCTCGTTACATAGAATACTTTGTGAAATTACCTTCATTTCCTTCGGTAAGTGTGCTGCAGAAACCAACGTGACATGTTAGTCAATACTTTAGACAAGGGAAACTTATGGTTAAGGGTTATGCTCAAACTTACTGCATAAGATTTATGCAGCCGGCTGTGGAGGAATTTCAATGAAGAGGAAGTGGTGGGAAAGTTTGATATATTGTCTGAAATAGCACAAGATGCAAAGTGGCATGTTATGGGACAAAGACATACTGTTTGTGAGAAACGTTGCGAGTTCCTCTCAAATTCACTGGATAACGAAAAGAAATAACCAAATAACACAATATGGCTTTATAAAGGCTTTGTGTTTCTACTTTGTGCTTGTTAATGTGTAACTTTAATGTGCAATCCCACTGGAGTGTTTACCTGGAAAATTAGAATTAATTTGCAATATCTTGGTGTGTATTTTGAAGTATTTTTTATAGACATGCAGTGCAGGGTACCTTCGAGTCTCCACTGTGTGCGGTACCTTCGAGTCTCCACTGTGTGCAGGACACCATGTTAGAGTGTTTTTCCTGTTTCTTGTACCCCGCAGGCCTTGCTGCAGACCCATGACGTTGTGGCCCACGAGGTTTACAGTGACGACGCGCTGAGAGTCACACCTCCGCCCACCTCCCCCTACCTGAACGGAGACTCCCCGGACAGTGCCAACGGCGACATGGACATGGAGAACGTCACCCGCGTGCGCCTGGTCCAGTTCCAGAAGAACACGGACGAGCCCATGGTAAGGCACTTGAATCATTTTTTGCGTGGTGGCGAGATCCAGAAGCATTAAAAATACATTAAAGCAGAGTTCTATAAATGTGACATTTAAGCAGTCGGGACCACCCTAGAACCTAAAAATGAGCACCCAGATTAGTTTGCTCACCCACCAGGTTTAATACAGGTGGACCTTCCATCGAAGGGGCGTTCTTCTGTATATCCATTACTCCCTGGTGACGTCTGTTAGGCCCGCCACTGGGACTGCCTGATTGATGATTAGTGGTATAGTAAAGGCAGCAATCCGCCTCACTGCACATGACTATTAAAATGATAGAGAGATTGGGCTGTATGTGGTCAGAAAAACAACATTTTAATAATGATACAGGTAATTACATTGCATTAAATTGTAAAAAGTAATATCTCTTGCATTGTGGCCGTTAGGGTAAGTCATTTCTTTTCATAGTGGTAAACAATTTTGCCTTTGTCCACCAGACCTGTTGAGTGTGAAGGTTACAAGTGATTATTAAATGAAATGGTTTTCTTCCTTATCTTCTCTATGATTCATGTTTTTCTTTGTTTGCTCTGCTTCGTAATCCATCCGGCTGGTATTATTAAAAGCCTTTCTGGTGACCCCACATTCCAGTTGTTGAGAGCCAGATGGTACAGAAATAAAATTTCATATCCCAATTATTAGACATACCAACTGAAAAACCTGATATGATAAACTGTAGCCTTGAAGGATGCAGCCTCAAACTGATTTCTGTCCCCTTGCCTTTAGTGCAATTACTCAAATATTGTGTATGAACTTGATCTTTAAGATGTGTTCACTTCTGTACAAAAAAAAAAAATCAAAGGTAAAGCCAAGTAGACAAATGTTTGGGCTAATGCCTTCAATCTAATAAACATTCAAGTATTTTCCAGATTTATTTATTTTTTTCTCCCCCCCCCCCCCCCCCCCCCAACAGGGCATTACTCTAAAAATGAATGAACTGAACCACTGTATTGTTGCACGAATAATGCATGGCGGGATGATCCACAGGCAAGGTAAGGGCTTGTTTGGGTTGTTTTGGGTCAGTTTTGATTGAACGGTCCATATATAAAGCAAATATATATATTGAAACATTTTAACACAGTGAAGATGGCTGAAGGTAAGCTGACAGATGAGAAGAGGGGTTAGACAACAGAGGTAGGCGAGATTGCTTGGGCGATTGACAGTCCTATTTGTAGGTCTTGACTGAGACTCAAATTGAGTTTGATACTGAAAGCTGTGCCAAACTTCGGATCTGGAATGAAAATAGGAGGCTGTGAATTAATATATCTCTTACTCAGGGAGTAAAGTTCTTTACAGTAGGCAGCTGCATTGAGTGTGTGTTTTTGTATCGGATCTCCAAACTGCAATCAGTGAGTCTGAGTAATCATAAAAGTGCCTGTTGTATTGTGTCACAGTACACCTCTATTACTATGGTTACCAGGACCCTAGATATAAAATGCTCAACCAGTCAGACACTGCCTTGTTAACATAGTAACTGGGCTAGGAGAGAGAAAGATATTGGACTGTTCCCTTTCAAGTAGGGAATATTAACCATTACAAAACGGGTCTTTCCCATTAAGACTCCCGAACCTGAAAACTTATACCAAAGACTCTCGTCCGAGCAGTGTGACATGGCTGCTGCTCCGCCCCCGCAAGCATAAAATAGCTACGCACACTGACAACGACGCCATTTTCCTTTTCAGCTGAACCTGATTGCATCAGGGAATTGATAAGCATTATCTTTCTTTCTATATATACCTTTATTGTGCTATTTGCATTATGCGTAGGTCTTATTCCGGTGACACTTGCAAGCCAGCCTGTCTGTATAGTTCTAAACAGGCTTTGTTGACAGTCCAGTTACAGGCGAAAGTCACCAAAGCTGAAGTGTGAAGTGTGAAACGCAAAATATTCCTCAGTGTGTTGGTACAAATACAGGTGCTTCTTCCCTGGTGTGCTACATTTATGGCATTAGCTGAATTCATGACAACTGCCATATAAATGGTTTGATGTAACCATTTGTTGCACTTGTTTTGCTCACATATTAACTTTTTCACTCAGGGTTGGAATATATAAATGGGTGGCTTGGGAATTTGTGGACTGTTTGTTTTCTGGTTTGAGTTCATCAGCTTCATTTATTTTGTCGATTATGATATTTCACTAGAAACATGAAAGCAGGTGTTTTGTGGTGTCTGTATAAAGTTGCAATGTTGCTGCGGATTTCTTAATCCACAGGCAGACATTCTGTTGAGTTTGTTTACATTTACAGTCTCAACTTTAGAGAAGCGTGCCACGCCCCCTTATTTCTGATACTTGCTTGCCACGACTTCACTCCAAGGACGTGTAGTCTGGCTCCTGCTACTATATGCAGAATTGGAACGCTGTTTTGACTGATAAATTTTTCTAGAAACTGTTGCATGATCAAGTCACCATGTTTTTAAATTCAATCCATTCCTATCTGTTTGTCGCACACCAAGATTGATGTTTCTCAGTGGCATTCCTGTTATGTGGAAGGCACACTCTGGTTTTGAGAGAGCAAAGTAGTAAGTCTTCTTCAGTGTCTGTGGGCCAGCAGATAGGCTTGTTTGGAAATGACGTCTAATTCACTGGCTGTGGAGAGCGCTATGTTTTTCAGCAGTGGACTTTGGGTTGCTAATGGAGTAACCCTGTGAGCAATGGCGCTGGAACAATTTTTATAGTGGGGGTGCTGAAAACCATTGAACAAAACTGTAACCCCTGTATATGATGGAAGCAGGTTCACAGTACTTCAATCCAGGGGGTGCTTCCGCATCCTCAGCCCCCTTAGTTCCAGCGCACCTGCCTGCGAGTATGATGGTGCACCTCTGTGGGTTATCCTTAGGTAAAGAGGTATCTCTGTTCTTAACAATAAAATAACCAATATCGTTTTATAATAAAGCCCCCTCCTGCTCTCTCGACTTGCTTTACAGTTGCAGATTTGCCAGAGTGATAACAAGCTTGTACCCTCTTCTTCCCTTCTAGGCACACTGCATGTTGAGGATGAAATCAGAGAAATAAATGGAATCAGTGTAGCCAACCAGACTGTGGAACAGCTTCAAAAGATGCTTGTAAGTAAACAGAGTGAGTGAGTGAGTGAGTGCTTGTGTCTGGATCTGTTACTTCTTTTAAAACCAAACTCTGGGTGACAAGAAACAAAAGTGGAATTAACAAGTAGAACTATCAGCTCCCATTGACACAGACGCACACTGTGGAGATATCAATCAATCAGTCATTCAATCTTTATTTTATGTAGCACCTTTCATAGTGGACCACCATCACAAAGCGCTTTACAAGATGCAGTAACAAGAAGAAAATCCATAGTACTTTAAATACAGAGAAATGCATAATACATGCTATACAGTAAAAAAACAAACAAAAAAAAAAAACACAATGCATAATACACTAAATACAGTGGAAAGTGCATAATACATGATAGTAACATAATACATTAAATAGTAGCAGCAACACATCAGCTAATAGCAGATATCAGACTTAAAGAGCATGGAGAGCAAGAGAGAACAGGTGGGTCTTGAGAGTTGTCACGCACCAAAGCTGGGAGGCTGTTGGGTCAAGGAGGACAAGCACAGAGGGAGCACCAGCATCAGCATTGAACAGGAGATCGTTCACAATCCGGAGCAGAGCATTTTCAGTACCGGAAACCAGACTGTAGCGATTCAAGCAGATTGTTATCCATGATATGTTTCAGCAGCTGACTGGCTACAGCCCTTTCAAGAGCTTTTGAGAGAAAAGGGAGATTAGAGATGGGATGGAAATTAAATAAGTGGGATTAATTCTGCAGACTTACAAGTACTATGTTGCCAACTAAAAGCAATAACAATAACCAAGCATCTGCATCATTTTTGAGCAATGTCCTCCCTACTGGAGGTATTTGCATTACGTGACAGACGTTACAGATTGACAAAAGGAGAATTTGCATATTATTGTTTCATAAAGCTGTTTATAATGTACATAACGTTTTTGTTGTGTGGCCATTTGTTTTCCCATATTTAAACTGTACGAGCGCAGTCTGATGTCTGTATTCCTAAACTTAGCCAGCTGTACGCCTGAGATTCCAAAGTTTTTTGTTTATGTAACCAGACCTGGGTAATTTGACTTCAAACGCTGAACCTGGAGGGTTCCCTGAGTGGTTCACCTGATAAAAGCACAGGTTGTGTGAAGTTTTCTTTCTTCGTTGGGGATTCCAGAGACAGCATCACATTGGCTCCATTGATCTTGAATGCATGTTTGCAGGGACACTTGCCGCAAAACCTGCTAAGCACTCTCTCACTAAGAACTGCTGGGAGTCTTTTTTCAATTAATGTAAACGATGGCGGATCTGAATACTATTTTAAATAATCAATAAAGGCCCCAAGGTTATAATACATCAAAAAGTTCACATATGTCTCTTTAGTTCGTAAATAATAAATATTTATTTAAACTATGAAAAAACTTTGTAATGGTTTTTAAATGATGGCAGTATTTAGATCTGCCGCTGTTTTAGACCCCATAAATAAACTTTGCATCTTTGTAGAAAAGAGTATGGTAAAATTGGCTACTTACTTATCTGTCGCAAAACTTGTTGCAGGGTAGTGCATGTATCTGGTGTATGTGATTTGAAGATTTTCTTTTCACATTGCAGGAAATAAATAGCTCACTAATAAAGTTGAGGTTGGTTATTACAGTGGTGAAGTCTTCTATATAGTAGAAGCCAGTGTTTTTGAGATGCTTTTATTTTCCACCATTATGTAATATTTATATGAAATTGTGATGATGAATCAGTTGCTTTATAGCTTTAGGTAAAATATTGATGTTGCACTGGCTGTTACTGAAGCAGCCCTGGCTGCTAACTCTTGTGTTTATTTCATCAGTCATGTCTGTAGAAGTTTAATCTAAAAGGTACCCAGTGCATCGCTGACTTTTTAATACCTCCTGCTTTTCCTCCTTCTTTTTGAAACAGAGGGAAATGAGAGGGAGCATCACATTCAAGATTGTGCCAAGCTATCGCAATCAGTCTTCATCTTGTGAGGTAATGGATTTAATAAGTGTGTTCATATTGTTGCTGTTGTGGGGTTTGTGGTTTTGTTTTATTTTTCAAAGCCCCTGTGACTTACTAATTGCCTGCTGGTGGCTGTTTGTTTGTTAACGCTTTTTTGGAGACTGGTTCTGCCTGTGCTGTTATTCTCTGCGCACCAATTTTACAACAAAGATACCGGAACCCTGGGAGGTGGCTGAACCTGCTCAGCCCCATCTCCATATCCATGTACTAACAAACATACCATTATCCGCACTGCCAGGAAAACGCTATGTGCCATGCTTACAGGCGTCCAAGGAGGTTTAAATACCAGTATAGCACAAGTTTCATCATTCTGTACCAGAACAGTAGCCTGTCTTGGAATGGTAGTCTTCCAGTCCAACATTATTATTTATTTCTTAGCAGACGCCCTTATCCAGGGCGACTTACAATTGTTACAAGATATCACATTAATTTTTTTCATATACAATTACTTTTCTTTTATTTTTACACATTATTTTTACATACAATTACCCATTTTACAGTTGGGTTTTTACTGGAGCAATCTAGGTAAAGTACCTTGCTCAAGGGTACAGCAGCAGTGTCCCCCACTTGGGATTGAACCCACAACCCTCCGGTCAAGAGTCCAGAGCCCTAACCACTACTCCACACTGCTGCCCCATTACTCCACACTGCTGCCCATGTTTATTGATTGTGGCGTGCTCAATCCAGTTGTCTGCTGCTGTAAGTTTAATGTTATTAAAGCATTGGTGATGGAGTCAATTGTGAGCCATTTTACAAAAGCAATGCAAATTCGTCCATTTCAAAAATTGCGTCTTTTTATTGACGCATAACTTTCAACTGCAGAAAATGACATTGATATTAACTTAGCAATACTGAATGTAGGGGACTGTTGTATCTCTCTTGTATCGCTACCGTGCTGTATATGGTTCCTATCTTTAATAGAGAGCTTTGCCTTCATAAAAAAATGAGTTGTTCTCAATTGCTGCTGTTTATCTCCACTTAGTGGCTATGGGAGGAACTGCATGATGTTAGTGTAAGAAAAAACAACTATACTATAACCCTTCAGTTTTGTCCTGGTGACCTTGTCTTTTTGTTTTCTTATGCAGAGAAAACCCATAAATGGCAGGACAACATTTGTGGTCAGGGCCTAAAGGTGAAATAACACCTAATACAAATAGTTTTAAATAAATAAATAAATAAAAACTAGATCTTGGGTAGTACTGATTTTTTTTTTTTTTTTTTTTTTTTTTTTTTTAAAGTAACCAAGGTGCTCAATGGTGGAAGTTGCAGGTAGCGCCAGGGATTCAAGGACTAACAGTAAAATGTGCAATTAAGCTACTGTTCCTCGGGAGCAATGGGTGTGAAGTTAACATTGTGTTCACAAAGCACCCTGCACATGATATTTTTTCAACGCATGATGAAGACCAGCAACTCCCTAAAGGTGTAGATATGTAGATGCCGTTAGATCAGAGTGTTCCTAAGTAGGAGTAAACTTCAGGACTTGTGTTGTGCTTTTACTACCAAAGTCAATAGGTCATCAGGGTGCAGTATTTGGAGAAACACAAATGTCTAATAAACCGTAGTTTCAAAGCTCCCATTTCTGGTACCTACCTAAACCTAGTACTTTATGTACCGTTTTGGCTTCTGTGTTTGTTTTATTCCCAGGCTGTTGCCGCTATGTGTTATGGTTGACTGCTGTTCTCTTGTTACTGAATGTTGTGTCTTATTTCAGAGAGAGTCCCCCTCCACCTCCAGACAGTCCCCAGCTAATGGGCACACCAGCATTAACAATTCCGTTTTGGTAAGGCTTCCATTTCCAGTGAAGAAAACAAAATCCAACCTTTAGTCGTTGGTGCTCATCTGTCATTGTTTTATTTTAGTTTCGCCTTTTATTTTCTGTGTCTGATGGGACTTCTCTTGAATACAGGTTCTCTTCTCTTGAACTTGAGTGGTACAGATTTTATTTTTTAAAACAATTGTTGTGCAAGACAGATCCTTTTTTTTTTTTTTTTTTTTTTTGGGACTTTAAGGTGTGTGAGTTCAGGGGGGTGATTATACTATGCATCATTTCGCATGGATTTCCATTTTATATATATATACATTTTTTAAACCTCTAACTGAAATCCTTACAGTTCTAGGGTTATTTTTATTTTTTTATGGATACACTCAAAGGTAGATGGTGCGTTATCATTCATAAGAGTTTTGGGTATTATTATTATTATTATTATTATTATTATTATTATTATTTACTAAGTAATTAACTGTAGCCTAAGAACCCTTCCTGTCATGGAGTACCCAGTGTTTTTTGCAGGAGAGCTCTGAGAGGAGTGGTGTAGTTTCCGCTATCTGAGTTCTCAAATTGGTGTGCCCTCTGCTGTTGTGTTCCATGTACTTGCACTGTAAAGGCACTGGCCTGGCATTTCAATATAAAGAAGCTGCGACTTCCTGTGCATTCCTAACGAAGCTTGGGCCAGCCAGCATCTTCAGCATTAAATAAGGTGTCACATTGGTGATAAATTATTGCAGTAGGAAGAGAAACAGCTATCCTTTGCAAAAGCATTACATTATTGCACATCCAGAGATTCATGTCAAACCGTGTGTGCCCTTTGTAGTCAGTCATTGCTGGGATGTACATTTTTAAGAATATCAGAGTGCTTCATGCTTGTGTACCTGCAACTGCTTGGCAGAAAATACATATTTTTTTAAATAGCAAAACAGCTGAACAGTCCTTAAAGTGTCGTCAATAATTGGAATATTAAGGGTTTGAGTATATTAAGGAATCTTTATCTTATAATGCAGTTGAGATAGCATGTTCTCCATGAAGATCTGGTTTGGTGCTGAAGGTGGTGGCCTCTTATCTGCTTCTTCTAGCTTGCTGCATCAGTGATCTGTCTGATGCACTGCAAACACTTACCATTGTCAACTGTGCACAATTAGTTTGAATGAAAATGTGAAGACATGCTGCAAGTGTGTTTTTATTTCCACCTCAGTAAACGGTACATTTTTTCTTTCATGGGTTGACTTTATTCTGCAGGACATTCCATTAACTACCCAACCAAAAGGACGACAGGTGAATAGACTTGTGCAATAAATCCTTTTTCATTGTAGGCATACTGTAGCTGTATGTAGTTAGCCCACCCACTCCCCTTCCCATTTCATACTTTACTGTATGTGCTAACCTTGCAAAAGCATGACGCATTTAACACACACATCTTACTAAATTAATTTTCTGTTCCATCCATTAACACTAGGCATAGTATAACCTGGGGGATACATTAATACCAAACTAAAATATTCCATCATGTTTTTTTGTATCGAAATAAATAACACGTGCTGCCTAAAATAAAATGTACGAACTGCAAGCATGCACGATGTTTTGTAATGTATTGTTCATAATACATACAATATGGAAGGAGGAGAGAGATTACTTCTGGTTAACACAGTATAGGTACCACTGGAGACAAGCTTTTAACAGCTGCTGTTTTCAGCAAGTGCTATAAGAAATAATCCAAAAATAGCGTTTGGTGTCAGTATATCCCTAGTATATTCTCAGTCTTGCACAGCACAAGATGCATATATATTATTTTACTTATGTTTTTAAACTTTTTTTTTTTTTTTTTTTTTTTTTTTAATAATACCCTCATCCTGTTCCTGCAGGGGTGCCTTTAAGACGTAGATCACTGGGGTGTTTGTTTCATTAAAAACTGAGTAACACATGCATATGCAACAGACACAGTGGAAGTAATTATTCTTCAGTGCTTACGTAATTCAGTGGATCCTCATTATAGTGTTTTTTTTATATATATATAAAACCATTTCTACATGGAAATCATGTGCAGTGAATTATTAGTCTTGCTTTGTTGTAAGACATGCTCTTTAGAGGGCATTTCCTTTTCTTGTCTGTTTGGCTGCTGACAACAGACCTGATGCGTTGTCTCGCTACGTTTTAAAGACACACCTGATCGCTTCATTAAAACTTTGCATTCACAGAACTTGTAAACCGAAGTGTTCTCTAACCCTTTAAACTGAATATTCAAAGTTTTTATTAACAACTCCTTCCCTTTATCTCAGACAGGGAGATGTGGTTTTGGGATAAAAGCTTGGGTAACTTTTTTTTGCAGTTTGGCGTTTTGATAAGATACCGTAGCAATGCTTCTTGATCCTTCCTGGGTAAACTCAAACTGGGATTGAAGATCTAGTTTATGATGACAACATTTCTGCTGCTGTCCAGTATGAGTCCTCATACGTATCATGGCACATAATTTTGATAATCTCCATGCTTACTGTGTCAGATTAAGGACTGATGTCAGTATGATTAACTATAGAAATGATATTTATTACAACATCTTTGATTAAGGCAGCATCCATCTGGTGGCAGCAGTAGCTTATGAACGGTTCTAAGACACACTGTTTAGGGATGGGGAGGGGAAATTGTTAGCAAATGTACCACAGCTTGTACAGTTGGTTCACCTTTAGAATTGTGTGCAAACACAGTAAGCATCTTGCACCAAATAGCCTTCATTAGAGAGGGTGGGGGATATATATTATAGCACGTAATACAAGCTTCTACAACAAGCAATATTTTGTATATTCCGTTTTTGAGGCCTGGGCCTGGGTGGATGGATCCTTAAGGTGAGAAACCC
Source organism: Acipenser ruthenus (assembly GCF_902713425.1). Taxonomy (NCBI): domain Eukaryota; kingdom Metazoa; phylum Chordata; class Actinopteri; order Acipenseriformes; family Acipenseridae; genus Acipenser; species Acipenser ruthenus. The sequence continues at coordinate 45,330,217 of NC_081197.1, forward strand.
TGCATACTGATGCTTGCCCTCCTCTCTTGTTTTGTTTTTTAACTTGTAAACACCTCTGCATGTTGTCTTCAAACAACAATACAGGAAACGGTCCGTGTTCACATTTGCATCACCTTACTTTTTACATCTTCACCCGCTTGCTTTTCCTGCTGTACCAGCAAATTGATAGATAAACCGCACTGCAATTGTGTTGTCCTCGTTCACAACTGAACTGGTGTGTGTTTGTTTGTTTTAACGGATGTGTTGTCTTGCAGATATATGTAAGAGCACAATTTGAGTACGATCCAGCGAAGGATGATCTTATACCCTGCAAGGAAGCAGGCATCAAGTTCCTGGTGGGTGACATCATCCAGATTATCAGTAAGGATGATCACAACTGGTGGCAAGGCAAACTGGAAAATGCTAAGAACGGGACAGCAGGCCTCATCCCATCTCCAGAACTTCAGGAATGGTGAGTTCTGCCATACAATGAAACTTCACAAAGATCCGTTGTATTAGCCGGCAGTGATGTACATGCGTTTCTGTTAAGAGTATATTTTTTAGATTTAAAAGTGATGAAACTTGATATGGATTTTCATTTGCACACATTCTTGAGAGTGATCATCTCGGTCATGGTGACCTGCTTATTCATGAGTTTTGGCTTTTGATTGGTAGGTCTAATGAAGGCACCCGAATGAGTTTTCATTGCGCAACGTGCTGTGAATGTAGGTAATGGTGTGCCCCTACTGTGTGTCCAGTTTTGTAAGTCACAGCCAGTTGCAACCAGAATGGTGTTTACATCGTAAACCCACCATATCAAAAATAGAAAATCTCCTGGTCAGTTTGCAAATGTATCTAGTCACGTGACATTCAGGATAGCGGGTACAAAAGCTAACTGTCCTGTGCCTCTCTCTCTCTCTCTCTCTCTCTCTCTCTCTCTCTCTCTCTCTCTCTCTCTCTCTCCTCTGTTTTTAGGCGTGTAGCCTGTATAGCAATGGAGAAAACCAAACAGGAGCAACAAGCCAGCTGTACCTGGTTTGGCAAGAAGAAGAAGCAGTACAAAGACAAATACCTAGCAAAGCACAACGCAGGTGCTGTAAAAATAGAGCACAGATTATTTTTGTTCTTCTAACAATGATGTGTTTTTTGTTTTATTTCATTTTGGTGTAATATATGTAATGTTCTACTGCAGGACTGCATGATGACGATTAGTGCTTATTTAGAAACAAAATGTGTAAGGTCACAATCACAAATAGGTAAGAGCTCAATTCATGCACAAGGTGACCTTGGAGCCCAGTTGTTGTTCTGCATTAAACACTTTGGACAGACTATAGTGTAATGGAGAACATCATCAATTATTCATACTTCAGTACTCTTCATAAATGCCCGGATTTATATAAATCGTTTTAATTTCAACCTTCAGCTTTTGTTTCCAGATCCATTGTAGAAATAATCTAGCCTATTTTATTAAAGCTAATTCTCAGTAGTAGGGTTTTGTCCTAATCGGACGGAAGATCAATGTCCTGTTTCTATGGAATACAAGCTGTGCTGTAAGAAGTGGTACTGTGGGCTCAGCGCTATCCAGGCAGCAATGTGATATTAAAAGGTTCACGTTAGTTTACAGTTTTAAACAGAGGTCCAGATGATTTTATAGTTTTCAGCCTGTTTCCAGATTCAGGAGAGTTCTTGTGTCTTGGCCAAATTCATGTTCAGATACAAAATTCTTGATTTTCTTGAATACATTATGATTCTGTGGCCAACGTATGTGTATAACTGGAAAATAAGAAGTCACAAGACTGCAATTATTTGAGACCTGAAGATTGCAGAAAAGTCACGCTCCAGTTGTTACTCTGTGGAAGACAGTGGAATATGTTTCTCTTCAAATTTGTAAACATAATTAACGTACATTATTTGATTTACAGGGATTCATAATAAATAATATTTCACAGTGTTGTGCAGGGAAGTCAGGATTTTGCTGGTCCGAAATCATCTTTATGTACTACAGGACCTAGTTTCAGGATGCTAGAACATTTCACAGTCTCTACAGCCTGTAGTATTGCAGAGCCTTGACCCTATGGGCTTATATAAGCTACTCAGTCAATATGTGTTATCTGCATGTTGGCCGAAGGTAATGTTTTATTACATTATAAAAATGAAAGAATAAAGCATGTTTTCTATACTTCCACTGTGCTCTCAACAATGGTTAGTTGATCTAACTGCAGTGTTAGCACTGCTAAGTGTGACTTTTTAGAATTTGCTGTGTTCTTTGAAATACTGCATGTCAGCTTTATTCTGGGTATTTTTTCTGTGATACATTTTTTTGGTTAACTGATGTAATTGAACCATATCTCAATGACCCCCCTGTACATTTTTCATGCCGTCTTCCTCCCAATGGCCTCTGTGCATGTAAGTAACATTGAGTGACAATGCCTCTTTTTTTGCTTCTTACCTTTTTTATTTAGCGAGAATGTATTTCTGTATGGATTTATTTAATATTTTTTTGGTTTCTTTAACACCAACATGAAACCAAAAAAATACTGTTCGCTGTCCCCACCTCTCCCGTGCTCCCTCGCTGGCTCCCTTTCTCTGTTGTGTTGTTAGAAAGTCTTTTTCCTGTTGGCACCTGTGAGAGCAAGCGTTCCCGTGTCCTTTTGTCTGAATTCAGGGACTAGCAAGGACTCCACTTTGCTGTTTCCAAACATTACTGTACCTAACGTGGCTTAGTGCCCAGTCAGTTACTTTTTGATAGCATCTGATATGGGGCACATTAAGAAAACATCAAGACCCCTGCTTCCCTGGCCATCCCTGCCCATCCCTGCCCATCCAAATTGTGTGTTGTGGTCATTTCCCTGTATGTGGAAAAATTGCTTGTAACCCAAGCAAGCACCATTCAGGACCTGGATAACATCAGATTTATAGCACCGATATAGCCATGTTGTACTGGAGGCATGGTCTTTCAGGTACTAAAAATGGTGCTTATTTAATCCTGCCCTAGGATTGCTGCAAAAAAAGTCATTATTTTGAGTGTCCAAGGCAGTCGGATTCCACTGTGCCTGTGTGCCAGGGTTGTAACACTAATCCTCAGTTTCTCGTATCGACACTGCAGCATTCAGATCTTACGTAAAGTGACAATCAAGTGCTAACAGGAAATTAAGATTGTATATTTGGTAGGGTTGGAGCAGAATAACAATTTGGGGGAGCAAGACGGAATAGAATACTGTAGCTTTAAAATGACTGCTTTCCACAAAAAGATGCACAATAGTCATTTCTTTCTATTTTCTAAACTAGTAACCTGAAGGGCTAATTTGGCTTGATTAGTTTTAAATCTTTCTGCCGTCTAATTTCTAAATTGTTTAATTGAACCAGTGAAACATCCACATCCTATTGTAGAGGAATTCAATGTTTAATTGTATCTTATTTTTAAACCTGGGGTGGGATGGCTTTCCATGACCGGAATTGGCCTTCTGTAGAGATTCCTTCTGTCTATTTTGTGGAATGCTGCTATAATGAACAACCAGCTCCTACTAGGTTAAAAATGAATGCAATTGTCTTGTAACCTTTGCCAGTGACTGTATATATGCTGGTTCGCTAAAACATATTATTTCTTTCCTAAATTTTCTTGATGCATATTCTTCCATGTCTCCCCTAAATAATAATTTCTTCAAAAGGATGGGGAACTTAGGCCTGTGAAGCATGGAATAAGATTGCAACAATATCTTGATATGAGCACTAAAAATAAAAAATAAAAAACTTAAGCTATTTTAAAAGGAGTTTTGTGGCATGTTTAACAGTCAGTATTGTATCCAGTAGTTTGTTTTGAGATAATAGCAGACTGAGGAATTACTGTCAAGTGCTGCTATACAGTCTCAATCTTTTAAGGCGCCTCTTCCTATTGGTAATGGGCATGAGCGTGTTTTTAATAAGTCTTTAAAATTGAACTGCAGCATTAAATTGATCTCCCTTGTATACTTATGTATTTGATTTATTTCTTTTCAGTCTTTGACCAACTAGATCTCGTCACATATGAAGAAGTAGTGAAATTGCCAGCATTCAAAAGGAAAACATTAGTCTTATTAGGTAACCTCTTTTTATTATTATTTTTTTCCTTGAAAAATATTTTAAAGGTGTTTTTCGGGCTAACGTTTTTGTTTAATCACAGGTGCTCATGGAGTTGGTAGAAGACACATCAAGAACACACTCATCACAAAACATCCCGACAGATTTGCATACCCCATTCCACGTAAGTCCACATGATTGGCTGTATAGCCGGTTTTGATTCAGATTCAATCATAGAAGTAGATAAATCTATAAATAATTTAAATAAATAACTATGTCAGTTATTTTAAATAATAACTATGTAAAAAAAATGGCAAGTAGCAGTCATCCATTTAAAGGTTTGACGTCTAAATGCTTTCCAAGTAGGAAACCTCCATGCTTTTTTCCTGCGTTTCCATAACTTGGATCACATTGAACTGTACGGGATAAGCTATAATGCAATTTAGATACTCAGGAATCTCAGCCAATAGGCCCGCCAGCTGTGTCATTGTATTTATCCAGTCATGAGGTAAGCACCAGTTGACCACTTTGTTCTCAAAGACTTCGGTAAGTCTCCTAGAAATCTCTGCATGTCTGCTCCATTTATATATGAGGTTATTTCTGATTTGTGTGAATTATAGGCATCGCTTACAGCTCTGTGGAAACATCTGTTCACAAAAAATTCACGTCTAGTAGCAGGATGCTGTTTCATCATTCATGTTTCAAAATGAAAAGGTGAAAATCTGAAAAGCAAAGTAGCATACAGCTGTTGTTAACTGAAACGTGGACCTGTTAACCCAGCCTAGCCTAGTCCTAGTGAAATACATACAATTGGTCTGCAGGTTTTATTTTAAAATGCAAACCCAAGAGGAGATGGAATAGGGACGTCTGATCCATGATTCTGGTAGTGCTGAAATGATAAAGCTGCCAAACTCTTCTGTGAGGTGCACATTCTCTGAATACAAAATTATCAAAGGCTTTTGACCTGTTGCTGTTTTGTAAAATGTTGGCGAGAATGTAATACATAATGTCTGGTTTTACTGAGATTAACTGTCTGTTACATCATTTGCCCCTCTTTCCTGTGGGAGCACTTTGAGCAAACGATCTGCTCCCAGGTTTGAGGATCAGTGAGATAGATACAAACTGTTCCTGGGGGCGATTTAATCAAACCAACCTGAGACCCAAAGAATAGTGCGTCTTGGTGGGTTTGTTTAGCATGTGGACTACAGCACAGCAGAAAATTCAATACATTGGGATAGGAAGGGGAACTAAAATAGACTACTGCAGTTTGTATGGGGCTTATGATGCTCTGTTTTGCAAATTTGTTGCATGTTTCATCAGATAAATTATACATTTAATGTGAGATTAGCTCATTTAAAATCTATCTGGGATCAGATGTCCAGTGGAAAAAAAGTGGAAAAGAGTCAATAAGTGGCATTAGATACATAAACCAATCCTAATTACCTCAGCTTGCATTGTGCCATGGTTTAGGTAGCATGAACTTGGTGTCTAATTTAGCCTATATTTCCCTAGTGGGTGTGTGTAGGAATAATGTTGTTGCCTTTAAAGGACAAGGTTGGATATTGTATTTCATATTGGCCCTGCTCCAAATGGTCACAGGTAAATTATTTTTATTTGTGTTATTTTACACCTACAGTATAATGTTCCATGTATCATAATTAGGGCCTCTGATTTTTGGTTTTAACCGATATGACCAGATAAAATATTGTGAGAAGTGTTGAATTTAAGTCAAGGGAAGTAATGTTAAAACTTTACAATGCATTAGTAAGACCTCACCTAGAATATTGTGTTCAGTTCTGGTCACCTCGTTACAAAAAGGATATTGCTGCTCTAGAAAGAGTGCAAAGAAGAGCAACCAGAATTATCCTGGGTTTAAAAGGCATGTCGTATGCAGACAGGCTAAAATAATTGAATCTATTCAGTCTTGAACAAAGAAGACTACACGGCGATCTGATTCAAACATTCAAAATCCTAAAAGGTATAGACAATGTAAACCCAGGGGACTTTTTTGACCTGAAAAAAAGAAACAAGGAGCAGGGGTCACAAATGGAGATTAGCTAAAGGAGCATTCAGAACAGAAAATAGGAGGCACTTTTTTACACAGAGAATTGTGAGGGTATGGAACCAAATCCCCAGTAATGTTGTTGAAGCTGACACCCTGGGATCCTTCAAGAAGCTGCTTGATGAGATTCTGGGATCAATAAGCTACTAACAACCAAACGAGCAAGATGGGCTGAATGGCCTCCTCTCGTTTGTAAACTTTCTTATGTTCTTAAAAGAAAGGAGAGCTGCATCTTTGCCATAACCCTCGATTTTCTTTAATGACGTTTCAACCTGTGTCACCTGATCTGAGAGCAGGGTTGCCAACAGGCTGCAGAATCTCGGGACACTTTAAGGCAGGTCAGGTTTTGTAACTCACCTCTCTAAACTGCAAGTAATTCAGTAAAGTGAGTGTGAATTGTGCAAACTGTCGCTAAATTAATTGAATTGTTTTACTTAGTTGTTACCAAAAGCACATACATGCCTGCAAGGATTGTTTCCATCAATTAGAGCAGCTTTATGATTGGCTTTATGAGTCACTGACTGGGTGGGACTGTGTAAAGCAGTATTAAACAATTAGAAACTTTACCTGCTGTCACAAGGTTAAATGAAAGTGTGCAGGTGAGTGCAGAGTTATCTATAATAATGGTGTTTCACTATTTTGATAGTTATTGCTTACTGTATAAAAAAAATTCAATCAATACAATTAATCGTTTTTACGATGCTCTCCGGATAGGTGAGTTAAAAAAACCTGACTTGCCTTTAAGTGTCCCGAGATTCTGGAGCCTGTTGCCAACCCTATCTGAGAGCTAGGAGGAAAACATTACCGTGATGAGTGACCTGAATCTCCCTGCGAAATAAAACCCACGATTTAAGGGCACCGTGTAACACATATCAAATAGGCTACAAAATAATTTTTTAATTATTGTAATATAACACAGCAGTTCCCAAATGGTTCAACTTATATTGGCACATTACAGTAACATAAAATTTGATTTACTAAAGGTAAAGCATGTTGTTCAACAACATCTTGCACATGTGACAGTTGTAAAGTTACAAAAAATATATATTTCTGTGCATCGATTTTTATTTTTTTTCTCTCAGTATGATCTCTAGAACACGTCTAAGACAAAGCAACAAAGCACAAAAGTCTACAACAGTTTGCCATTACTATATATTACAGGTTTACTGCATAACTTACTCTATGAAAAGTGTGATGTGAACGTGTTGTTGCATACAGGGGTATGTTTGCATTCAGCAGCTGCATGACGTGTTTAGTGCATGCTCCACCAGTAGGGGGTTGAGAGACGCAACAGTTCATCAAATGTGTTCTTGTTATTAAATACAAAAGTTACACAAGATACAAAAGATTTGTGTCTTTTATTTAAAGAAGAACCGCACACATTGGACGGATATAGGATTCGGATTCGTTTTACCCTGCTCAAAAAGTAGGTGTTCGGCCCGAATCCAAAACCGAATCCTGGATTCGGTGCATCCCTAATAATAACAGCATAAATGAAGCCAAGAACAGAGACTTGTTTTAAATTAAAAAAAATAGCTGACATGTTTATCCATCCTGCACACTGAAACCAAGGAAACAAAGGCAGGGTCAGCTGCAGAAAAGAAAAAAAAAACAGTAGAGACTAAAACAAGTAGTAAAGTCAGTCAGACTGCAAAAATAGACACAGCATTCTAAATAAACACCTTTTATTTATTAGTGGTTAGTGTGACGTTCTTTACTTGCCATTCCACTACTGAGAAATAATCAGACTTGTTTTTAAGCTACACTGTGAACTAACCCAACCCCACCCCCACCCCATCTCCTTATGTTGCAATATCCACAGACACAACCAGACCTTCAAAGAAAGACGAAGAAAACGGCAAGAACTACTACTTTGTAACACATGACCAAATGATGCAGGACATCTCAAACAACGATTACCTGGAGTACGGCAGCCACGAGGACGCCATGTACGGGACAAGACTGGAAACGATACGCAAGATCCACGAGCAGGGACTGATAGCAATACTAGACGTAGAACCACAGGTACGCCACCTCACCCCTGAGCTCCCCAACACTATTCTACTGGCGTGCAGCTGTTGATGTTTTGAAAACCACCTGCTGCTGTTTACATAAATAAATATAATAGTTCTTATGGTAGGAGGCTGGATTAAATAACAATTTGTCTATTTACATTTACATCAATGTGCTAATTGGGGACTGACAAACTGTAGTCTTTCTGTAGTGCTCTTTTGTTTGTCAGTTACACCTCTTGAAGCCAACTTTTTGGTTGTTGTTGACAGGCTCTGAAAGTCCTGAGAACGGCCGAGTTTGCTCCCTATGTTGTCTTCATTGCTGCACCTACCATCACCCCTGGCATCAATGAGGTGAGAGCCCACTGCTAAACAAAATACACAGTCCCAGAATGCAATTATCTGCACTCCCCACTCTGCTGCTTATTAACAGGACTGAAAGGGAGTTTAATTGGTCGATTTGTGTCAGGCTGCTGCAATAATGCATAGGGCTGCTTTATCTCCTGCAGTTAGTTAATGAGTTTCATGATTTGGGTATGAAATTGATCTAAAAGGGAGTAACCCCCCCCCCCCCTGAAAAATGCAGAAAATACAGAAGGTCATTGTGATCAGGAGTGTGCTTGCATTTTATTGGAACTGAAAATGAAAAACTTGCTGTGGCTTTCCATTGTTTTGCGCTCTTTCTTCGCAACAAGCGGAGGCAATACTAATTCTGCTCCCTGGTCCAGTTCCCCTTGACTTTCCTCTTACATCAGGCAGCCTTTTCTACACAGCTGTAATTATTGTAATGCACATAACATCCAGAGACTGAGTAAACAACACATTATTAAAATGTTAAAGGCATGCACTTCAGGATTAACAAAATAATGGACTGAAATGATCTTGCAAATAGATTTAGATGGCACAGCAAACACAAAAGTCGGGGAGGGGGGGGGGGGAATGAAAAAGAGATTAATCTATTTTAGGAATGCATTCATTCCTGAGAATTATAGAGCTCTAAGAATCTGTGCACATTTCCAGCCGTTCTCAATGCAAATGCAAGCAGGGATTTCATGTTCTTCATGCTGGACCCTGTGTGTTTGTATCTTTTGCTAACAGTATATTGAAACTTGTTCAGTCCATTTTCATGTATGTGTTCTGTACTTCCAGAATTGCATCATTTTATCTACCTTTTGCAATGGTGTTGTATTGCAATGGAGCTCATTTCAACAGTGTTGTTGTTGTTGTTTATTGAGCTTTTGGCCAGTGACCACTTTAAAAAGCAAAACCACCACTTCGGTTTTGTCTTTCTTTACTGTTGAATTACTGTCATTGCAATCCTCTTTTCATAAGTACAGGCCAGTTCTATTAGGATTGATAGTGTCTGATTGCATACGTGGCAAGGCAGGGCTTGCATGACCCTAAATCCCAAATAGAACTGCAGTAGCTGTTCGTATAAACACATAGTATCATACACTAACTATTCTATATAGCTTGAATTGTGTGTCTTGTATTTGCATCATCTGTTCTATGTAGAACAGGTTGGCATGCTGTCCTGTACAATGTGTTTCAAATGCCTCTATAGTGTCTGTATCACCTCCTACCATATATCCAACTTTTGTTTGTTTTGTTATCATTTTTCTCTTTTGTTTCTATAAATAATTTGGTTTTGCTGTCCACTATGCATGGTTTTCCTTTATTTTTCTTGCATTCCCTCTCATTCTACTTAGCTTCCCAGGTGGTGCAGAAAGTTACCTGTAAGTATTAATGGTAGTTAGTCTATGGATATTAGATATTAATCTGTGTTAGTCTATGGATGTTTAGCATCTGTATGTTTTAATTGTCCATGGTGTGTGTTCATGTCCAATTTCAAAACAACACAAATCCATCTTGGCAACAGTAGCAAACAATTTTCAGGCTGTTCTAAACCAAACAGAGATGGGAGGGGGTGGAGTACTTCAATTACATCGCAAAGTTATTATTATCATGATGGGATAAAGCCTTGCTTCACTGTACTGATATTCATTAGCAAAGGTGAAAGTCTGGTTAATGCAAGGTAAAATAGGATCAGGGCAGCAGAAAAAAAGAGGTGTTTCTGTCTGTGTTAGCAAGAGAGTTAAATGAAGGGAAGAGTCTCAATACTGCGCAGCCTTCATTAGAAGAAAATAAAATGGTAAGATAATCACAGGATAAGATAGATAATAAAGCCCAAGTAGCTTTTTAATTAATTGCAAGGTTTTAATTAAATTGCCGTGAAATAACAAAACTTCCAGAGCATGTAATAAGAGTTGATGTCAAATTTGAAATAATCTTGCTATGTGAAAGCTTGTGTGTTGAAGGTCATTGTCAAAATAAATAAGGCCAAAGCAAAGACACACACGTTTAGAAGTTTAATAACTTAAAAACACAGAACTGTGAGCTTGAAGGATATAGGATTGTGCTCTTGCTTGAGTACCCATGTGTGCAGGGCTGCTAGAAGAGAAACAGACCTACACACAGGGCCTTGTCCTTTATCTTAGTTTTTATTCCTTGTTCTTTCAGGATGAATCCCTTCAGAGGCTGCAGAAGGAATCCGAAATTTTACAGAAAACGTACGCACACTACTTCGACCTGACGATCATCAACAACGAGATTGATGAGACCATCAGACACCTGGAGGAAGCTATCGACGTTGTGTGCACTACCCCACAGTGGGTGCCTGTCTCCTGGGTCTATTAGACCCTCCTGGCAATGCTTCTTTGCGGAACTTCATCATTCCCTGAAACAACACCTCAAACAGTGAGAAACCTCGTTGTAAATGACCTTAAATCAATAGGTCTCGGCCCCTACAGACTACCTAGATGTAGTGTTGCATAACATTTTTTAATATTGTCATGTCCTTATAGATAGGAGGCAACATTTTATAGAGAATTTTTAAAGAGACAGTATCACATTACTCACAGGTACAGATTTTAAATGTAAAAATAAGTAATAACAAAGCATATTCTGTTTATCATAAATATATGTGCATCCCATAACACAGTATCTGTCATTGGTTATACAGTACTTAAATTGGAAGAGATTTCCATTTCGAACACAAGCATAACCTGCACACTGAATGCTGCCTTGTATGATATCCCATCTCTAGTGCAGACAGATGTTAAGTAGGTAAAACTACAGTGTTATTTCATGATTTAAAAACTGCTGATTTATTCACTTAGATCTTTTGTTTGAATCAGGCAAGTGAAAGGTGTATTAAAATGCATTCATTCGGATGTTTTTATTTTTATTCTTAAAGCTGTTCATTTTTTAAACTTTCTCCTTGTCTGAAATGCAGCCTAACACGCCTGCCCCTCACAGCAATACTGTCTCTTTAAAGAGGTACATAAATGTTTTAGAGATTTGAATGAGGTCTTATGCATGTGGACAGTTGCAAGCTTTCATGCTGTTGGTGTTATCAGTGTCAAACTACTGTAATCAACTGCAGAGTACATTCCATTAGTTTGGAAAAAACACAAACGCACCCAAGGGAATTCAATATTTATGGAAAAAAAAAATGTAAACCTATGCACATCCCTTGCATTTTGGGCAACTTTATAAACAACTGATTTTTATTAATCATGTAGTGGAGATGTGTTTGTAAATTGTCTCGATTTTAATTTGTTGTAAGAAAAAGGGGGAAGAAAATGTACCGGATTCACCATTGCAGAAAAATGTGTCGTCTGAGAGTATTAATGTTTTAGTTAAGTTTAATCAAAATGCTGATTTTTATTCTGTATGTAATTGTTTCAAGGAGGTGCGCACAATTTGCAAGCAAATACTGTGTAAACAAAGAGCCAGTTTGTGCATCAAGACAAAACTAAAAAAGCTGTTTTTTCTTCTAACTGCCCTGTGTAAATTCCTCTGAAAATGAAAAGCAGCTCTACAGTCTGAACAGTTTTTTTTAAATATACTTCCTTTTATGTGTTCAACAAGTAAAACGCCTTTGATTCATCATTTTTTATATGCAAAGTCACCTCTCTTTTGTCTCATTACCCTTTCCTTTCAAAGCACACACACACACACACACCCCTAAAATATAATGACCAAAAATACATCGCCAGTAATCATAGAGAATTAAATTAAACAGGATACCAAGGTGTTCTGCTTGTGTTCCCTAACCCATTAAACAGTCACTTACAAACATAGTGCATTCTCAAATTGAACAATGTATTTGCTATAAACTTCCTAACATGTTCAGGGTCAGTCAACTCTCATAGCACATCCCCATTAACTGTACAGAGTGCCCATAAACCTTTAGAGTCACTTGAGAGACAGCAGTAAGATGCAATAGGCCTACAGTTAATTAACTCTCAAAGGGGTGACTGCAATGTATGTCTAGGGTTTGTTCCAGTGGCATTGATCTGCAACACTTCCTCACCACCTACATTAGTTACCTTAGTTGGATCAGTGTGCTGTATTGGATAAAGTACCATTCCTGATGCCAGGGGACATGCAGAAATAGACAATTCCAGAGGTAAAGAAAGGGGAAAATATCCCATATCTATTATGCAGGAAAACACACCAGGCAGAATTCCATTTATTGGAGGGGAAGACATTATAAAAACGATTGCATACATGTCTTTACAGGAGGGATAAAAACCTTGTCAACAGGATCTTCTGTTTAAGTTGAGTGTACCTCTCTCAATCATTGTACATGAGCACTGGTCAACTTCAAGCAAAAATGTTAACAATAAGTTGGGCGATCGTCTTGTGAGGGTGACAAGTTTAACTGACGTGCGGTGTTACGTGTAATGGCCTTTGAATTAAAAAGGCATTACAGTACAGTATTTTACTGTCTGGACTATTATTATGTATTTCTTAGCAGACACCCTTATCCAGGGCGACTTACAATTGTTACAAGGTATCATTATTTTTACATACAATGACATTATTTTTTTTACACATTATTTTTACATACAATTCCCCATTTATACAGTTGGGTTTTTACTGGAGCAATCTAGGTAAAGTACCTTGCTCAAGGGTACAGCAGCAGTGAACCCACAACCCTCCGGTCAAGAGTCCATAGTCCTAACCACTACTCCACACTGCTGACTAGCACTACATTTAAGCATCTGTGGATTACTTATTTTCTGTTGCGATGCAAATCTCACAGTTTTTCATGAAGCAGAGATGCAAAGCTCTGCAATCCACCCTCCTCCTCCTCACCGTGCCGCTATCTCACTCCCTCTACATGCATATCACACAATAACAGTGTTGTACTCAGTATGTATTCAATGAATGTGTATTCACTTTATTGAAACACATTTTCACTAACAGAGAACACAAAAAAACTACCGGCACAATGCAGTGGCGCAGTCAGTTTGATTAAAATCTATGCAGTCTTTCCTGCTTCATTGCACTATCCACGCTGCGTACGTGCCTAATCACGCAAGATGTGAAAAAAGTAAAAAACAGCTGTACACGTCACTGCACTTGATCAAGTACCGTATTACATGTAGTCAGTTTGCCCCGAAATGAGTCTTACAAGCAGATTATTTTACATTAGTTAATATAGGAATGATTTTGTCCCAGTGGTTTTGATCACTATGTGCGGTTGATTCTTATATCAGTGATTCTTATAAACGGACTGCAATATCAATATATATGTATATATATAATATTCCATAGCTGAATGGTAAATGTGCTCATTAAAAGCTGCAGACTCAAAACCACAACAGGAACAGGCTCTATAATGCACCAAGCCAGCTGGAAGCTATTGCTACAATCATTTAGTGGAAACGCTTGTTGACACGCCCTTATGTGTGTTTCCGTTTAGGAGAAGCAAGGCATTCCTCTAGTCTGCTTGAGTGACGCACTGTTTGTGGCCACACCTTGAGGTGTCACACTTGCTCTTTACATTCACAGTGGTCCAGTTTTTACTTTCTCATAAACAGTACATGCAGCACGGTATTACACAGACACAAAGGAATTCTATTTTATACGTTATTACATTTAAAGTTAAACCTGAATGCAGGACTCTACCACTAACTCTCCACCCAATAATGTTTTGGTTTTTTTTAATATTATTTTGGATTAATGGTAACAAGAATATGTACTGTCATTAATAGTAGGACTGTAGCAGTGCATTCAGACAGCTAAACAATGGATTGAACATCTATAACAATAGGGTGGCAGTACCTTCAAAAATAAGTACAAAAAAATGTTCTAATTCGTATGGGATGCAACACGCTCCAAAGATGAGTTCTACTCTCAGGTGAACAATATGCATTGACCTTTTACCTAAATAGAAAACCTGTTCTTATTCCACTGCATTCCTTCATTCCGGCAATATTCTTGACATGTCTGGCTAGCTGGGTAGCTGCTCAGTGTGTACATTGCACATATCTTTGATTTATTTTTATTTTTTTTTGCAAATGAAGAGGTGGCCAAGAGAAGTGAGCTACAAAAGGAGCATTTTTACTTTTAAATTTAACTAACCCCTCATTTCAAAATGTCAAATAAAATTGTCATTAAAATACAGAACCAAAACACAGATTTAGAGAACAGAGTAGTAGAATGTAATAACTTCAGTTCCCCTGCTGCTCCAATACGTTGCACTCCAGCATTGCACTATTCCAGGTTATGTCATCTGGCCTTGAGGGCAAAGCTTTGAGGAACTCTGCTGTAGGGACAAACTATTTCAATTGTTGTGAAGGGAATCATGCAGAATCATTCCTCAATTTACAACAAAGTCCTTCAGTCTAATTGAAACTGCTCACATACATGACTTTTGTATTGTAAGTTTTTATTCATACTTCTTTCCACAACTGATTTTATCCAGTCAGTCACACAAGGGATTACATGTTCTACACTGGCAGGCAGGTTTCTCGTCTGTACTTCATCACTGGTGATGTAACAGGTTTGTAGGTGGGGTTGGCTGTGGAGAAGTCAAGAAGCTAAGAGGAAGGTTCAGTCCTGCCAAGAACAGAGCGGGCTGTGAAGGAGCCTCAGCACTATCTCAATATGCATAACAGCAGTTAACCCCCGTAATAACACATTCCTTACAATAAGTAACTTCTAATGCTATTTTAATGTTTTATTTGTAATTGCTCTGAATGTTTCTGAGATGGAATTTTTCCAATGTTGTGTTTAATTACCGCCCCTGCTCCCCCACACAATTACTGTTTCTAATTAACTTGCACATAAAATCCTAGAGATGATTAGATAGAGATTGACTTTGCCTACGAAGTGAGGATCAAAATTCAAGCACAAATAAAAATGGAGTTTCCTGCTGTCACTAAATCATGTTAATAGCAAGTTTCATGACTGCCTCCCCAGCAGGATAATACACTTTCTGTATCTGATGTCTGTAATGTTTATTCTGAATCAAAACTCATATGACAACAACTCAAACACCTATGGGTCTATTGACTTTTTTTTCTGCAAAAAAATATATGGAAACACAATGCCAGCTTTATGAAAATGGCACAATAATGTTTTCAAATACATATATTTTAAATCCTTACTGGAAGGACCGTCTACAAGGATATAATTGTGTTTGTTACAAGTTGAGTTTTAATCCATTGAAACAGACTAACGCGTTAAATCAGTCTTTCTTTAACGTTTGCATATGTATTTCATAACATACAACCAAAGAAGGTTAACAAAAAATCTGTAATTGGCTTATTTCTCTGTTTATTTGAGTGAATAACATTAAACAACAAATATGGCACATACAAAAACAATGCGTCTATAAAGTCTACATAACGTGGTAAACATCTGATGATTCTGCAAACCAAACAAAATGGCCGGGTCTGTTCGCTATATAAAGTGCAAGATTAATTTAAATCTACTTAGCTAAAAACAGGCATGAAAGAAATAACATAGTTTTAAATCTTACGTGCAAGTTTTCCTTTTACATGCATCCAGCCTTAAAAAAAACAGATACACAACGAACCATAATTGTCCCCGTAATTCCTTTGTGTTCTGTGCTAAACTTCAAGAGGAGAAAGATCGTATCAATCCTAGCTATTTCCATAACTGAAAGAAACACAATGCTAAATCTACTCCATTTGTTTAAGTGAGGGAAGGGCTTTTAGAGCAGCTCTGTGTAAAGCAGATCAACCTTACATTTAAAGAAGATTAATGCATTTATGAATTGCTTGGAAATCCAAAGTCATTGAATTGAATTAACAAAACAGGACATATTGTCTGTATGGTAGATGAAGGAACCTGCTAAAGCAAACGTTTTTGCGGCACTTAAAAAAGGTTGCCTGATTGAATATGTCAGAATCCTACACTAATCACATACAGGAACGGCACTTTCTTATTTAACTAGGATATTGTGTCTAGCATTATTTAAAAACTTCATTATATATTACACCTTATGCAAAGCACATTCAATTGTATAGTCTGTAAGTCAGATAAGGTCTTATTTAAAGTCATATTTTTAAGTGTTCATCCATTAAACACTTTTAATTAATTTCTTATATTTTCAGGGGATATGTCCCTTGCTTGATGAAGTAGTGTATCCGAATCCAATTCAATACATTTTTTTTTTTTTTCTTTTTTTAAATTTAGTAACTGCCAGTTGATTTTACCCAGTTTTTCTCCCAATCTCAAATGTATTTTTAGGCTCAGCTCACCGCTACCACCCTTGCGCTGACTCGGGAGAGGTAATGTTGAATACACGCTGTCCTCCAAAGCGTGTGCCGTCAGCCGACCGCTTCTTTGCACTCTTCAGGTCCGTCATGCAGCCAACCCAGGGCTACAGCGTCAGAGGACAACACAGCTCTGGGCAGCTTACAAGCAAGCCTGCAGGCGTCCGGCCAGTCTACAGGGGTCGCTGGTGCGCGGTGAGCCGAGAACACCCTGGCCGACCTAAGTCCACCCCGCTGGGTGGCGTTCAGCCAATTGTGTGCCGCCCCCTGGGAGCTCCCGTCCACGGTCGGCAGTGGAATAACCTGGACTCGAACTGGCGATCTCCAGGCTATAGGGCACATCCTGTACTCCACGCGGAGCGCCTTTATCGGATGCACCACTCGGGTCAAATTAATTCTTAAACAAACGTAATTGTAAGTTTTCAGGCTTCAGAACAAACTTTTGTTGGCTTTAACATCCAGCCAGTTTTTTGTAGTTTTCCTTTCCAGCACCTAACAGCTGCAGATAAACTGCCTAAATCTGCAAGACCTTCTGCATCTAACCCCCAGTCTTACACAGATTGATGCATGAAGTTACAATAGTTTTCAAAAGGATCAGTGTGCTTTATCAGTAACATACCATCCGCAAGCAGGGAAGGTGCACATGATACATCAGAAAACAGCCAGGTCCAAACAAAGTTGCCTTCCCATTGTGCTGCCAGATCTCCAGCAATGAACTGCGGGGTGTTTGTAAGATGGCACAGTTCAACATATAAGGATACATACAATCAGGAAAGCAACCATAACATCACTGATTGAGGAGACAGAGAGCTAAACAGGGCAGGACAGCCTGCAGCAGCACATTGTCTGGAAGTGCAAGACTCCAGCAGACACTTTATCATCTATTCCATCCAGCAGTGACACATTCCTGAAGGTCTCGGTGGAGTTACCAGGCTCTCTGAGTTCTTGTTGCAAGAGCTTGGAGATGACATTGCTGAACTTGTTCTCTGTGGTGTAGTGCAGGCCCTCTGTGGACATCGGTGTGAAGGAGGTCACCTTGAGCTCGGCTGGGTCCAGGCAAAAACCATCCAAGGACTTGGTGAAGACCACCACACTGAGGTCCAACCCAGCTACCAAGGGAGGAGAGGCACAGGGAATGTCCCTGACCAGCTTGTAGTTCTCCATCCACTCCTTGAGCCACTCCATGGTGCAATCACACTCCCAGGGATTACGAAAGAGGTAGAGCCGTCCCAGGAAGTAGATGGGCTGGAAGACGAAAAAGGGCAGGGAGGTCAGGTTGTTACTGTTGAGGTGGAGGGAGATAAGGCTGGTCAGGTTCTCAAAGGCTCCCTCCTCAATGAAGATGAGCTGGTTCCTGTCCAAGCAGAGCACCTCCAGCTCTGTTATGTCACTGAACCAGGTGTTGGAGACGTTGGTGAAGAGGTTGCCGCCCAGGTTGAGCTTCTTCAGATACCTCAGACCTTTGAATGAGTGCCGGGGCAGGTCACTCAACAGGTTGTCGTTCAGGTAGAAGTACTCGATCCACCGGCAGTCCTGGAAAGCCTGGTCGTGGATGACGTTGATGTGGTTTTCCTGCAGGTTCACGTACTTGAGGTTGCTCAGGTCCTGCAGGGAGTTGTAGGCCACGGCCTCAATCCTGTTGCGCTCCAGGTAGAAGTGTGTCAGATTCTCCATGCCTCGGATGGCCCCTGGGATCCAGCGAAAGTTGTTCTGGAAGCAGAGGAGCTCCCTGAGGGCAACCTGTTCCAGGAAGATGCAGTCGGGCATGTTGAAGAGGTTGCTGTCGGAGAGGTCCAGCTTGACCAGATGCTTGAGGGCGGTGAAGGTCCGGGTGTGCAGGTAGCGGATGTACTCATTGTGAGCCATCTTGAGCTCCACCAGGTTGGGCAGACCCTTGAAGGCCCCCGGCGTGATGAAGGAGATGTTGTTGTGGTCTAGCGACAGGTAGCGTAGTGAAGGCAGGTTACCGAAGGCCCTCTCAGACAGAAATTTGATGTTCTTGTCCAGGTTGATGGACACAGCCTCACAGGGGAACTCCTTGGGGAGGTCAACAAGGCTGGAGCGGTCACACAGCACAGTGCAGCTCCGCTCCTGGGTACAGGTGCAGCGAGCAGGGCAGGAACGGGCACAGGCCCAGGGGGCAAGGACAGGGGGGATCAGGAGAAAAGAGACTGGAGAAGGGGGTCAGAAGGGAATGAGAAGGAAGAAGAAATGTCAAGAACTGCTCTGCAAACTAGAGGTTTTTGAAATGTTTTATACAAACAAATACATCCAAAGAATTGTTATATATATATATATATATATATATATATATATATATATATATAGTATGTACATTGCTGTACCAGATATAGTACAATATTTGCGTATTGTAGCCTTTCTGCATTGAAAAATACCTTAGAATTACAGGGTTAAAATGTTTTGGTTTCGATAACATTGTATGTAGTTGTGTTCGTTATTTATGCAGTAGGTATGCAGTCATTACTGTATACAACTTGTGGTAATGTATGCCTGTTGTCCTCTGGGACTACTATTTGGTCGATTATTAAAAATACAACGTTTTAGCACGTTAAGCAGAGGAAACACAAAGCCGTTTTTTCAGGAATAGTGGTTGAAATCTGGTTCCGGGAGACCTAGTTTGAGGCAACTTTCCTGTACCAAACCCCAAGTCTCTGCTGGTGTGCCACGCAGTCTCCTGAAACCAAGTTCCAAGCCACAAAGTGGCTTCATGTTCTCTCAGCTTTTCTCCTGCCTTTACATACCTGGCAGGAAGCATACAGATACATAAGAAGTCTTAATGACAGGCCTGCTTGCCAGGTAGGAATAAAGAGTGTAATCTATCACACAGGCTTCCAAGCTTCACACTACTCCTGACTGCTCAGGCCCGGGAGAAGACGGGAGGAGTGTGTTTGATAACCCACAGAAAGCCGTCTCAGTGTTGATAAGCCACATGGACTTCTAGCAGACCTAACATAGCTGTTAATCAGAGCTCCAGAGGGAACAAGTGTCAAAACCATACAACACAGGATATAAAACTTCATTTGTAGATGCATTTTGCAATTTACTGTAGTTCCAAATGTTGACATAAAATCAATACTCACCATTAACAAGTAGAAAAAACATCACAGTGTCTATTCACGTGTGGCATTTCAGGATTAAATGGGGATGAGTAGAAGTCGGAAAGATCTAAAATAATAACAAATAACACTAAGAAATCTTCACTGAAGTGTTTTCGTACTGATTCCATTAAACAGGAAAAAACAATGCATCTCTATAAAATACACATGAAGCATCTGAAAAGTACATTAAAACATTCTATATAAAAACATGACTATAAAAGAACATTAAAACATTCTATATAAAAACATGACTATAAAAGAACATTTTACAGCATGTAAAGGTTAACAAAATATTCAATGTGTGTCCTGCATAAAAAACACAGACATAAATAACAAATTTTGAAATTCGAACAGTTCAGGAAATAACTAAACATGCTGTTTACCTTGTTGCTGTGCTTGACTACCAGCCTGTTTGCTCACTGCATGGAGTGTGGACGACTGGATTTAGTTTCGCTACCCTGACCACTAGGATTAATTTTTTTTAAATGTATTTTCTCCATTAAGCTATCACTTAATGGCTGACAAATCCTCTGGATGAAAAGGAGGATTAGAGGTGATGGAGTAAAATCTCTGTTCCCAGCTCAAATCACAACCCAGTCTCTTGACACAGGGGTTGTACCGACAGACTGGAAAATAGCAAACGTAATACCGATCCACAAAAAGGGAGACAAAACCGAACCAGGTAACTACAGACCAGTAAGCCTGACTTCTATTATATGTAAACTTATGGAAACTATAATAAGATCCCAAATGGAAAATTACCTATATGGTAACAATATTCTGGGAGATAGCCAGCATGGTTTTAGGAAAGGGAGATCATGTCTAACTAACCTACTTGACTTTTTTGAGGATGCAACATTGAAAATGGATAACTGCAAAGCATACGACATGGTCTATTTAGATTTCCAGAAAGCTTTTGACAAAGTCCCGCATAAAAGATTAATTCTCAAACTGAACGCAGTAGGGATTCAGGGAGTGGTTAACATGTAGAAAACAGAAAGTACTGATTAGAGGAGAAGCCTCAAAATGGAGTGAGGTAACCAGTGGTGTACCACAGGGATCAGTATTAGGCCCTCTGCTATTCCTAATCTACATTAATGATTTAGATTCTGGTATAGTAAGCAAACTCATTAAATTTGCAGACGACACAAAAATAGGAGGAGTGGCAAACACTGTTGAAGCAGCAAAGGTCATTCAAAATGATCTAGACAGCATTCAGAATTGGGCAGACACACGGCAAATGAAATTTAATAGAGAAAAGTGTAAAGTATTGCATGCGGGCAATAAAAATGTGCATTATAAATATCATATGGGAGATAGTGAAATTGAAGAAGGGAACTATGAAAAAGACCTAGGAGTTTATGTTGACTCAGAAATGTCTTCATCTAGACAATGTGGGGAAGCTATAAAAAAGGCTAACAAGATGCTCGGATATATTGTGAGAAGTGTTGAATTTAAATCAAGGGAAGTAATGTTAAAACTCTACAATGCATTAGTAAGACCTCACCTAGAATATTGTGTTCAGTTCTGGTCACCTTGTTACAAAAAGGATATTGCTGCTCTAGAAACAGTGCAAAGAAGAGCAACCAGAATTATCCCAGGTTTAAAAGGCATGTCGTATGCAGACAGGCTAAAAGAATTGAATCTATTCAGTCTTGAACAAAGAAGACTACGCGGCGATCTGATTCAAACGTTCAAAATCCTAAAAGGTATAGACAATGTCAACCCGGGGGATTTCTTTGACTTGAAAAAAGAAAAAAGGACCAGGGGTCATAAATGGAGATTAGATAAAGGGGCATTCAGAACAGAAAATAGGAGGCACTCTTTTACACAGAGAATTGTGAGGGTATGGAACCAACTCCCCAGTAATGTTGTTGAAGCTGACACCCTGGGATCCTTCAAGAAGCTGCTTGATGAGATTCTGGGATCAATAAGCTACTAACAACCAAACGAGCAAGATGGGCTGAATGGCCTCCTCTCGTTTGTAAACTTTCTTATGTTCCTAGAACAGAACAAGCATATTTCATGCAAATTACATCGTCAGAAATCTCCTTTATTTTAACCAGATCCATGCGAGAGCCTGCCAGAAAGCCAAACTAACATCTCCCGCACCAGCATGCATGAATACACTATTTACAAGAAAAACATTAGGTTATTGAACCCTGGTTCCCTGAAATTAGAAATGTAACCATTACTGCATGGGTGTTTACCTCCTAAAGACCCGAAACCTGAATATTCTATACCAAAGCTGCTCAGCCAAGCCTGTGACACAGTCATGGCCTGACCCGAGGGCATAAAATGACAGGGCTCACAGACCTTAGCGCCATTTTTCCTTCAAGCCTGGTGCAGTCATGGCCCTTGAAGGTTAATAGTTTCTATTTCAGAGAACCAGGGTAAGAAATATAAACATTACCTAATGGGTGAGTATACCAAAGCCGTCTCAAGGGTAATATTGTAGAACGACAAATATTTCAGCTCAGCTGAATGCATGGGCTCAAATATAGGCTTCAAGAGTGCACTGAGCACCATGTCTAACTTCCAAGGAGGAACAATGTCCTTCATAGGTGGCCGAAGCCACCGAACGCCTTTCACAAATTGCCCCGCCAGGAAGCTAAGCTCCTGGGGAGACCGAGTCAATCTTGACATGGCACGCTGAAATAGCTGCCAGATAGACCTTTAATGTAGAGGGGGATTTCCCCTCAACATGCAGGTCCTGCAACAAATGCAATATTATTGTCATGGGACAAGTGGTGGGGTCGAACCCACGAGGCAGACACCATGTCTGAAAGACTATCCACTTGTACCCCTACTGGGTACATGTGGATGGTGCTCTGGCATTTTGTAAGGTGTCAATAACCCTATTCGACAGACCCAGGCGGCTCAAATGCAGCTGTTCAGGTGCAAGACCCAGAGCTTGTAGGCTCGATTGGTTGGGATGTCATAAGGTCCCCCATGCCTGACTGAGCAGGTCACAGCGCTTGGGCAGTCTCCATGGAGCTGCATCAGGGTTTTCCTGGGACAATAGGGGGCTACTAGGAGCACCTTGGCCCAGTCCTGCCTGATTTTCTCCAGCCACAGCAGAAGCAAGGCGATCAGTGGGAAGGCATATAACAGTAGCATCAGCCACTGGTGTGCCAAGGCATCTACTTCCAGCCGGTCCCAGACTCCTATTATGGAGAGCCAGACAGGACAGTGGGTTAATTCCTGGGAGGCAAAGAGATCTATCTCTGCTCTCCCAAATGAGGCTCACCACCTGTTGTGTTGTCTGTATGACCAGGATAGCTTCCATGCACTTTGAAAAGGCACGAGGAGCTAAAGAGACCAAATGGCAAGACCCAGAACTCGTACACTGTTCCCCACCGGCGTAGGGGGCCTTGAACGTTTGAATAATAACGTACTAGTAATAATAACAGTGACGTGCCAAACGATACTCCAGATTTCGCCCTTTGAGTGCAGCCAGTTATTAAAGAGAGAAAAAGAGATAGCTTTAAAAAGAATGGCACCCTGGGATATGTAGGTATTTGGTGGGGTTTTGGGTTGTAATCAGGAGACAAGAAAACTACAAGTTCCATAATGCATCACTGTAACACGGACTCGCAGCTGACGTCAGGGACCAAGAGTGTTCTGTTTTCATTGAAGCGCGAAAGTGTACAAGGATTTGGGAATGAAAGGTGATTCTCCGGGTTTAAAATAAGGAAAATTCTACTCAATCATAAACGGTGTATATTGTGCCACATTTTTCACATTTATTTTAAAAAATAAAAATAAATATAATCAGTTTAATTCGATATTTATGTTGTGTTTGTTGGTTAATGAGTTGTCGCATTATTTCAATCCTCCTTCCTCCCTTTGTAACTAACTTACTCCTTGCTTGATATTTTTGTATTGTGTGTGTAAAAAGCGAACACGAACATATGTATTTGATTGAATGGACAGTGTGACTATCCAGGCGGCTAAATAAACGCTCTATATTATATAGGCAGTCATAAAAAAATAGATATTAAAAAGTCAAATTAAACGGGGAGGTGGGCAGATATAAAAATAAATTTCAGTGGGGCGTGAGTAAAAAAAGGTTGAGACCCGCTGGCTTAGGCTGGACTCTGGCTCATCTGAAGCTGCCGCTTGCCGGTCAGTCTGATATGAGTGTGAGCCACTGACTGAATGAAAGCCAGGTGCCGGGGCTGAAGGTATTGTCAGCTCGTCAGCAACATAGTTTGAGTGAATAAACCTACCTACCTACCTAATGGGTAGGTAAGTAGGTTTATTACGTTAGCGACCCATTGCTAGCTGCTAACCCAACGTCCTTGTTGGCTAGCTAGCTTGTTTCACAGCTAATCATTATGTGTGTGTGTGACAGAGAGAGAGTGTGAGTGTGCGTGAGCATGTTTTGATATCGTCATCCAACTAACGTTAGCTAATCACTTCAATTTGGCTTTAGATGACTAAAGCATAATAGCAGCCAAAAAAAGAAAGATGGACATAAGGAAGTATTTTTTACAAAAAGTCAAAGTGTAAGTAGGAAGATGTTATTAAAGTAATAAACACAATTGATAATGATTCTCATAGCAAATGAAAAAATAATTTACTAATGAAGTTAGCAGAGTCATACTTTCACTCTAAACAGCATGCATCAATTTATCATTTTATCAGGCGAATGAAGCAGTGCAACCTGGTAAAAGCAGTACAGAGGCAGCAACAGGGTCGCAGGTGAGGTCTGTAATGGCTTAGTGATTATAACAGTGAAAGTGTTAGACTCAGTTTTGAGATATATTATTGTTTGAGGCACATTGTGATATGATAGTAGGCTAATGCTGTATAGTAATACTCAGCAAATAAAGTTAGCATAGCCATATATTTTCTCTCTATATGACATGCATCAGTTTATTATTTTATCAGGTGAATGAAGCAATGCACCCAGGTACGAGCAGCAGCACAGACACAGGAGAGGCAGGCAGAGCACGTGAGCGTGCATGTGCTCATGCTTGTAGCGGCAGGGGTATTGGTAGCTTACAGTAAGGCTGGGATAGGTTATAATTCAGGTTATTAGTAATTCTATAGCAGGGATGTCAAACCAGCTTCCAGGACGGCCACTTTATCATAGTGTTTTAAGTGTATACCAGCCAACTTCATGTCAATCAGATTGTCCTCGATTCATGTCCAGCATTCATTTCAAGCCACCAGAAGTGACCATTTAAGAGCTGTCTCCTAAAAAATTTCTTCCCGGGGGGGCACGCCCCTGAATACAACTAAATACAACTAAAGTTGAATAAGCACGCTTGAGGAACACCTCCGAGACCTGGCACTTGGTTGGGGCAGATGGCATCCTTGGATAGAAGCGCTAAATTAGGCGCCTGTACCAGCGCGGCAACTGAAGCCTCTACTGGCGGAAATTGGGCCAGTTTCTCCGCATTGCGTAGACCGGGAAACAGCAGGAGCTGTAGCCGGGTGACCCCAGGACGACTGGATCTGAAAAAGAAAGTTTGGTTACAGTGGGAGGGGGCACGGGAGAGGTGGTAGGCTTGTCATCGAAGATGGCCTGCCTTGTCTCACCTTCTGTAGGCCAGGGCACTTGCAAGACTGCAGTGGCCCTCTTGATCAGTGGTAGAAGCTCTGCCGACAGGGAGAGCTTAACCACACCCGTGCTGTCTGATTCCACGTCCTCAGATGGGAATGCCAGCTCCTGTTCACCCACCTCCTCAGAGGAGGCAATGCACAGCACATTATCCTGCTGCCAACCTACACTTGTAGCCCCCTGGGCCCCAAGGGGGCAGGCGGCACCGAATGTTCACACAGTAACTCCGTTCCTTGGTGGGAAACTGCTGCCCAGAGCTTCTCCATCCTCCTTCCTTGGAGGAGGAGGAGGAAGACCGTGAAAATGGCTTCCCTCGTCATCCACTCTCCCTTGGCACAGAGCCATGGGGGGGGAGGATGCAGTCACCTCTCTAACAGAGGGTGATGGGAAAGAGCACTGTGCAGGAGCGAGGGACACAGAGTGCTCTGCAGAGCTACGGGAGAGACGTTTCTCCACTGTGCGCTTGGAGAAATGTGCACAAAACTCGCAGAATCTGCGGTTCACCAGGCTTGTCCTTGCCCTCAACAGGCAGACTGGCCTTGCATGTATCGCAGGGATAAAACCAAGGCATTATGCAAGTAGCAATGCAGTGTACAGTAAGAAATGTACAGGTGCTGCCTCAGTCTGATTAAAGACAGCAACTGGGCTGTTTAAGACCGGCTTGATAAGCCCTGGTTGGTAGTGAATCTGTACGTGTATTTAAGTTTAAAAAACTATTACAGCATAAATAAAATTAGCAAATTATACGGTCATAATACTTCGTATAGGCTCCTCCTGTCAGGTCAGTTCTTGAAAGAAAAAATGGCACCGAGATCTGCAAGCGCTATCATTTTATTCCATCGAGGACTTGCCATGATTGCCACAGGCTTGGCTGAGCAGCTTTGCTATTCAGGTTTTAGGTCTTTAGGAGGTTAACACCCATTAGGTAATGGGTACATTTTGTACTTGAAAGGGAACTACCATTGTAGGTTGCCTTAAAGCTGAAGTGATTCATAAAGATTTAACATTATATGCCATGTTCAAAATGAGCCACAGAAATTACTGTAAAATGCTGTAAATGTAACAATTACACAAATGTTTTGCTTCACTGAAATCTACTGTAAAGCTGCAAGATAACAAACTGCTCCTATATGTATGGAAGTACCAAAACACAGCTAGGTAATCTTCATTGAGGATATCATTGGTGCATGTAATGGCAATCTTGAAGGGTCAGGTTAAAACAAAAAAAAAAAAAAAAAAAAAATCAGAAGCCCTAAATACAACGTGTATATAATTAAGCCTGTCAAATCTCTTCATTCATGTTGTGCATCCATTCATTACCCATTATAAAATCAAGGTCAAGAGACCTGGGTTCATAATGAAAGGGGTAAATGACATCTGACAATGATTTGAAGATAAATTAAAATGGATGTTCAAGAAAAGACAAATCAGTACCATACCAGAATAAAAAGGTCAGTTAAATAGATTTTATTGTAGGAAATCTGTAGAGGAATAACAGAATCCATCCATGTAAAGATAACATCTCTGTGTGTTCTGCCTGAATAAATTTAAAATTCTTTACTCAAGTTAGCAGTGCTGCAGTCCTGATCATGCATAGATAAGGGTAAGACCAGTAACATTGTGTGTGGAGGGGGGGTGGGGGAGAGGAGAGAATACAAACAAATCCTGCAGTTTAAACTTTTAAACTTTTATTTGATAAAATCGCACAAGACGCACAGCTGAGTCACCTCATGCAGTGCATAGCTTCTAAACTATTACATAAAGCAAATACTAAATCTATGGCGTTCAAAGTGTTCAGTTTAAACATGTAGCAAGTTAAAAAGCATTTCATCATTAGACCAGCCTACGGTTTCTCAATCCGCTTTCAATCCAGTTAAGACTTATTGCTGTAGCTGAAACCTGCTAAATGTTACATAAAAAACACCAGGATGCACCAAATATGCAATAAAGAGAATAACCACATGTTTTACGATTGCCATGTGCCAGACATTCACTGAAAAAAAAAAACAAAAAAAAACAATTACATAAAAAGAACACCAAACACACAATTGGAGAATCTGGACACCGAGTTGATAAACATTTAGGAAATGTGTTTCATCTAATATTTTGTTAACTTTTATCCAAACCTTGGCATGTTTGTTTATTTTTTTAAAATTTTGGATTGCCAATTTAATATAGTTCTATAGAAACATTTGGCCTTGCAGCCAACAACAGGTGTGGATTTGACACCGAGTCCAATATGACTAACATTAAAAAGCTCACACTACCCCGAAATATATAAATTTCACGCATACGGGTGACATTCAACATTCAAGTGCCAGTGTTTTTGTACTGTCTTTTGGTCAAGTTTTGAAACTTTCAAAGAAATCACTTTTAGGCTTATAAAAATAAATATTTCTCAAAAAAATGCTTAATAAATTACACAAAACTAGCAGCAAAAAAGTAGAATCTAGAAATCTGTGTGCAAATAGCTAAATTCCCAACTGCTAATCCCCCTGGTCCCAAATAAATCTTGGTTAAGTATCAAGCCCCTTCCCCTTTTGTAAACAAGCTGCGTTTCACAATCTCCACACAATATTTGGAAGCTTAAGGACACGCACACAAGACATATATAAAACTTTTAATGTGCAATAAAATAATTTTGTAAACCGTGATGGGCACGACATACAAAGGGCCTAAACTTAAATAGCACCAGTCACCTTAAGTTACCTCAATACTGTCACTGCATCCGCTTCAAAGCAGTATAAATTTCAGAACAAGGCACAACACACTTGAGAATAAATCTATTGCACTTAAGTTAAATGCCATTTTCTTCCAAGCCACCTTGCTTCCAAAAAGAAGCTTATGCTGGCACCCTGTCCAATGATTTTAAATACACAAGGCAGTTTAACTCCCAAGTAGTTTACAGCATTAATGTACCATCAGGAGGAAAAATATATCCTCTCTTTGGCCAGATCTAAATGGATTATACAGCCAGTTTATGCAATAGAAACCTACGCAACTCAAACTCTGGTTTATAAAACTGCACTCTGAATGCCACCGAAACCTTGTGCAGTTCTTTGTATATTTCTGACCTCCGCAACCGTCAATACAGCTTACTTTAAAATCGTAGGAGCCTTTTTTCCCCCCCCGATGAAGTAAGCCAAGGATGTCTGTCAGAATTTAAAACGCAGCTTGAAAAAGAGAAAATGTTTATACGTTTGTAATAAAATAAAGCCTGCTGCAGAATTCCTCCGTTTTTATCCTCTTGACCAAAAAACATCAACACTAGCATGCGTATAAGACAATCAGCCTAGTCTTTCTGCAGGGCTGCTTTCGGTGCTGTGCTCCTTTTATAGCCATTCTACTTCAGTTTCAATATGGCAGGCATTTGTCTTTCAGATTACCCATATGTAAAGTTTAGAAACATCTTTTAAAAAATTGTTTTTCAAATTACCCCTTGAAAAGAATGTGTTAAGGAAAAAAAAAAAAAGCCCCGCTTAAATGGGTAGTTTGCGGTACTTCACTAGCTGCCTTAACACTGTCAAGTCATTTGAAGAGTGGAGTAACATGTTCCAGCATTTGTGTGTATCTAAAAGCCAGCGCTTTTAAAAA
This sequence comes from Acipenser ruthenus, assembly GCF_902713425.1. Lineage (NCBI taxonomy): Eukaryota > Metazoa > Chordata > Actinopteri > Acipenseriformes > Acipenseridae > Acipenser > Acipenser ruthenus. Next base: position 45,359,211 of record NC_081197.1, read on the forward strand.
GCACTGAGGTGTATTATTGGTTATTAAGATCACCACCTGGAATGGCTTTTTGAAGTCTACCATGTCCCTAATGGGTACCTATCCAGGATAGAGTGAGCAAAAAATCTGAACTCTTAATCCCTTTAAATACAGTTTGCCACACAAGGAATCAATACCTTTATCAAACGCTTCTGGTGTTTTTACAAGCTGCTTGTGCTAAAGCCTTTAATGTAGGCAACCTGATACTGTCCCTGTGACAATTTGAAGTTCGAATGGAACAAAAATGACAAGTCATATCATCCCAGTATTTGCCAAGGTTTGATTTAGTTCAAGCTTTTATGCCTTACAAAAACAATTGATCTTGGCCAACTTGAGCCAGTATGACAATAAAAAATAAATTCTGTCTAAAGTTAAAGGCACAGTACATTAAACAAATGATCCTCAGTTTACAAAAGAAAGAAATGAAGTGCAGCTGAAAACTCTAGAGTCCAAGATTCTATAGGCATTTTAAAAAAAACAAAAAAACAGCCGTCATGTTTTGTCTTATCTAAGGTGTGATGCTCTGGTTCTCTGCAGGCCATCTTCATTTGCTTTAAGCTCCCTTTAAGAATGTTTTCAGAGAATCACAGCTGGTAATGTACTGCGAGTTCTTGAAGCTACACAAGGTATAGTCTGGCTAAGTTACATGTGGTTTCCATTCAGCTAGTTTGGCATGGTGACCTCCACTGAGATAGATGTGATCTTCAGTTTCCCCACCAGTCAACCTGGGAGTTGTAGTTTCCTCCATAACCGTCACTGCTGTAAAAGTTTCCAAAGCCACCTAAGAAAATAAGTGACATGTCAGGATGGTATTGCAATGACAAAGTCAAAATATAAACTCCAAAACAGTATTTTCAACTGGGGTCCAGCCAAAATAGGCAGCCACTTTACATGCAAGCTGAACTAACTATACAAGTTGGTTTTTAAAAAGGAAGGCATTCAAAATACCACCAAGTTTAAATCTACCCAAGTAACTGCTCTTATAGTGGAGGAAGCTTACCACCACCACCACCAAATCCTCTGTTTCCACCGTGACCTCCCCCAGGACGGCTTCCACGGCTGCCAAAGCTGTTGGCAGTATTGCTGGTCTGACGATAGTCTCTTGCGCCAAATCCACCAGAAAACCTGATAGAAGACACATTTAGTTAATCTTTACTCAAGGTTAGAGCAGTGCTGCAGTCCTGATCGTGTATAGAGAGTAGTGACAATGCCACGCAAAAGGCTATTTAAAATAAAAAAAAAAAAAATAAAAAAAAAACCCTCATACACCACACATGACTTTAAAAACAAAAACTGAGGAAAAAGGCAAGTTCTTTACCTCTTGGAACGCCCACGTCCAGTGCTCTTGTGCTGGTGCTCGTAAGCCAGGCTCTCCAGCCAGGAGGGAACCTCCTGTTTGGCTTCAACTAGAATATCAAGGAGGTCCTTGGTAATGTTACTGTTCTTCTCATTGAAAAATGAGGTTGCCAGACCTAAAAAAGGAGAATAAATAAAAATAAATAAATGCAGTTCTCCAGAGAAAGTGAACATCCCAACCCTTCAATAATTGTGATTAGTATTTGTCTATGAAATTAATTCCAAAATACAGCATTTCAATAAACACTATAAAGCCCTTTATACTGTCAACCTTAATGGCTGAAAAAAAAAAAAAAAACAACCTTTAAAATTAGCAACCATTAAAATTAGCAGTGAAGGAAAAAGCAGTAAAACTGTTGTGTTGCATCACAGCTTGTAACTAAATTGCTTACCAAGGTTTCCTACACGGCCAGTACGGCCAATGCGATGGACATATTCTTCAATGTCACTTGGAAGATCAAAGTTAATCACATGTTTCACATTAGAAATGTCCAAGCCACGAGCTGCCACCTGCAAAATTAAAATCAATTAGTCTGATTTTCTCACCCCTGCCCCAATGGGCATTAACTGTTAATCTTCAACTGATTGACACTTACAGCTGTGGCCACCAAAATTGGGCACCTTCCTGAACGGAACTGGAGAAGAGCTTCCTCTCTGTCTCTCTGTGAACGGTCTCCATGGATACTGGTGCAAGCATAGCCTTCACGGTACAAGAAGTCCTCAAGGGCATCTGCACCTTTCTTGGTTTCCACAAATACCAGAGTCAAGGAGTCCTTGCCTATTTATACAAAAACATTTTGTTGCTGCAGTTTCACGTACACATAATAGCAGTGGTTACAGACCAACATGCCAAATCAGTGCCAGATTTACAAGTTACATTTGATTTTAAAACTCATGTTTCATGACATTTAACTTAATTGATAATTAACCAGTTTCCTTCATTGACAACCATTACACAAAGTAGAATGTATAATTTTACAAAGCAATGAGGTCTGTACAAACAGGGTATGAACTTGGTTAAAACTAGCTCTACTATTCAAGACTACCAAGTAACAGTAACTTTAGATCAATTGCAGACTATGGAACATATCCAATATGCAATCTTTACAATCGTACTACTGCTTATCTATTGTTAGTAGGGTTCAATGTTTGTCACAGGGTTTGTTTATTTATTTAGAAAATAGCTATCATAAAATTGGGGCAAAAAAAAAGCGCAAGTACTATGCAATAAACTCAGAAAACAGTATTCTGGGGTCTCAGTTAACTTTAAAAAATTGACTGGCATAGCCGGTTGTAACAGTCGTTAATCTGATCAAAACTACAACCTGCCCAACGTCTATATTACTTTAATTCAAACACAAGCCATTTAATATGCAGATTTAAAATTAAAATGAAGTTTTCTTGAAGACTGCAACATCAGCCAAAATCTATGCATTCCTTGTATTTTGTCCAAGAGTTTTCTGGACATGTTAAATTTCCTTTCACAGTCTGGATCACTAACATATGTCACAGCACACTAAAGTTATGCAAGCATTTAGAGGGCTTTATAAAATACAACTTGCAATATCCTGGTTAAATTGGGTGCAAGACTAAAAGGAAACACTGAAAAAGTAGCTTCAAGGGTAACTGGACATTTGGTTCAGCCAGGAATCAGAAACAACTTCCAACAAGGGGAATAGCATTTCTGAAACAAATCAATTTGACTTTTCAAAATGTTGCTATGCGTTGGTCTATTTTAATTGGCGTTTACAATACATTACAACGCTCAATTAGAATTTTACACAATTAGCTCCAATAAATGAAATGACAAGCATTCTATCACTTAATATTGAATATAGTAACAAAATATTGCCTACTTACCAGGTTTGTCGGAGATTTCACTTGCGTTTTCCTGAACCTCACTCGGAATTACTTTGAATAAAACCAAATCTCGCAATAAACGTATAGTACTTTCAAGAACTAAACAATTTAATATGCACTTGTACGTCCAAAATTACAACAAACATGCCTACCACTTGGGAGGGGCAGAGCAGGCCATTGTAACTGGTTTCCTGAAGGGATAAACAGTATTGGGAGCCTGGAATGTAACTTAAGTGATATTGTCTGTGTCTCTTAAGCATATTCTACAGCACTTATCTTGCATGCATTTCAGCACGTTACTCCACTGTAATGCGAGCCAAGATAGTTCTCCCAAGACCTGCTCTTGGCCAGTAGGCCAACAATAGGAAGGGTTTTCTTGAATTTGCAAGAAGTCACATTATTATTGACTCTGAATTAATGAATCTGAAACTTCCGTAACAAACATTGAACCTTAAAAAAAAAAAAAAAAAAAAAAAAAAAAAAAATCACACAAAAAAAAAAAATTGAACTTCATATTCAATAATTAACACTATACAATTACAACTACAGCTAAACTGTACAAAAGCAGACTTCGCTAGAGAACTTAACAGCAGTACAATCAGCATTTACCTGTAGCATTCAGCAGATCAAGCAGGAAGGAACGCTTATCTCCCTCTTCTACCCAAACAACTTTCTGGGTGATGTTCTCGGAGGTGGACCCAACACGGCCCACAGCCAAGAAAATGTACTCTTCCAGAAAGTCACGAGCAAGGATCTGAACAATTTCAAAATTACAGCATATCAAGCCACTTGTTATTCATTTTAGAATCACACACATTCTCAATCTGGTAGTTGTCTTACCTGGATTTCTTTAGGGAAAGTAGCACTGAACATCATGGTGTGACGGATTCCTTTTGGAGGCATGGCGTCTTGCTCAACAATGCGACGAATTTGAGGTTCAAAACCCATGTCAAGCATTCTGTCTGCTTCATCCAGCACCAGATACCTGAATTAAAAAAAAAAAAAAAAAAAAAAGTGTAGAAATGCCATTAACCCTTTGCGGCCCATTGTCAGACTGGGTCCGACATTGCAATTATTCCTCACAGGTCCTTAAAAAAAAAAAAAACGGGTTTTTAGTCGTTTTCTCCGGAAAAAGCCGAGAACCATTCAATTGCCGAGTGGGAGCGACAGGAGCCGAGAAATTTACAAAAAAAAAAAACCCACGTATCTCATGATTAGTCATACATGGTATCTGGTATCGGATAACGGGGCAGGTTGTAAGTAAACAAGTTGGCTGACTGAATCAGCGCACAGAAAACATGGGACATTTGCAGAGCTTTGAGATGTTATAGTAATAAAATAATGACTTGGATCGCATTATTGATGAGTTTGGTGATAAAACGAGTGATCCGGAGATGATCGATCGGTATGTAATCTATTATTATTATTTATTTCTTACATAGGTGAACGCTATAGCAAACGAAAGGGTGGGTCTGGAGATGCCTAGTGAGTGCTTTGTTGATTGATATGCAGGGCCATTTAAACCCGTTTGACTGGAAAAAAATACTTTTAAACAGCGCGTCTAAAATTAACTGCGCGTGTGAAAATAAATTAGACCGGACGTGCCTGACGCGCGATTAATAAATGAACCGCAAAGGGTTAAGTGGTCAGTGCCAACCCTAACCAGTCTCTATTTAAATGATACTCAAATGCTAGAAAAGCACATGTGCATCTATAGATAGGGATGGTTGGGTCTGATTAAAAACAAGCTTCAGCACAATTAAACAAAACTTATAGTGCAGCTTTTGCACTGAATCAAATCTAAGCACATCTGGTACTTTTGTTTTGAAATGTAGTTTCAAGCATCAAGAGAATGGATATTTGTATCACTCTCTCCTAATCTCTTGATACAGTATGCATCTTAACAGGTTATTAGGTTTGGCGATACAACGGTCAGGGCACAACAAGAGACATGCCATGGATTGGTCAGAGTACAGGTAAATAAAGTTGCCTACTCATGGGGCTCCCGAGTGGTGCATCTGGTAAAGGAGCTCCACGTGGAAATCAGGATGCGCCCTATAGCCTGGAGATCACCGATTCAAATCCAGGCTATGTCATTGCCAACTGTGACCGTAGGTTCCTAGGGGGTGGCGCACAATTGGCCGAGCGCCTCCCGGGTAGGGAGGGACAAGGTCGGCAGGGTAATCCATGGCTCACCATGCACCAGCGACCCGTGGCTGATACGGCGCCTGCGGGTCTGCAATGGAGCCATTCAGATCTGCGTTGTCCTCCGGCACTATGGGTTCGGTGTCTTCACAGTGGATCCGTAGTGCGAAAAATGACAGATTAGCAGGAACACGTTTCAGAGGATGCGTGTTTCAGCCTCAGTTTCCCCGAGTCATGAGAGGGTTGCAAGGGTGAACCGGGATAAAATAAAATTGGGCATAAATTGGGGAGAAAACTAGGGTAAAAACCACTGGCGACAACTAATTTAAAAAATAAATTGCCTACTCACTTGCAATATTCCAGACCAATCTTTCCCCTCTCCATCATGTCTACAAGACGGCCAGGAGTAGCTACCAGGAGATGACAGCCTCTTTCCAGGTCACGAATTTGCTGTCCGATGTCAGCCCCACCATATACTACACATGGACGTACTTTGGAACGGTAGGCAAACTGAAGAAAAAAAAAAACACCATGTTAAATATATCAGCTCAAGAGCCAGCTGCCCAACATTTCGTGGGACAATATTAAATTAGAACTGAAGGACAATTTAAAAAATAAGCAACAAATACAAAAAAGCCAATTTATATTACTGCTCAATTTTAAATTTTCTGAAATACCATTTCTGTAATGTGTTTACACACATTACATTAAAAATTACTTTACAACATACAAATAGTAAACAAATGAATACCCAGTGCATTTTTACTTTAGCCTATAGGCTAATGTAAATAACAGCAACACAAAATAAACCATGCCTTCTCTGTACACTACTAGAAAGATTATTGAAGTTGAAAATAAAGGAATTTAACTTGTGTACTATTTAGTTGGGTAAAAGGTGTGCTAATGTTGCAATATTAAAAGGCTATACCACATAGTACCTTGCATATACTGCACAAATATACATTTTTATTTACATAGAGTTTACAATGTATGCGTGGCAAGAACATAGCCTACCTGCTATTTAAAAAAAAAAAAAAAAAAAAGTCCACAATTGTTTTGTTGGTATAACCTTTGTGTTGCAAAAAAAGGTACCACAATTTTCTACAAGAACACCAAAACAGCTACAAGTTCAGTATCGTTTCTCTGAACGGTTTTGAATGAGCTCACCATTTGTTTCACTCCCCACCTTCCCTCAACAAAATCTTGCAAAAGCCTCAACCACCGGGTCATTAGGGTGGAAGTGGCGGCTGCTCTAATACACAAGAATTACTAATTAAATATAACTAGAACAATTGCAATATTTGGAATTACTTGTGGAATAATGAAACGAAAAATAGCATAAATTCAGCTGTCATTAAAATTGCCCTAAATATAATATTGCAGTGGTGGCAGGCTGGCTAAGTGTTCACTAGCTCGCCAAACCCCCAGGTATTCGTTGGTTTACGAAAGGTAATAAGCCAGGTAACTGTGAGCTTCCCTTCTTCCGGGCAATGTGCATTTCATCATTCACCCCCCCCCCCCCAATGAATAAAATTACTTTTAAAACAGCATGTCATTGTAAACCGCGCATGTGAAAATAAATTGGACCGGACATGCCTAAGAGGCACTGAATAAACAGATCGCAAAGGGTTAATAACTTGTAAATTGCCTAAAAACATTCAGAGTACGTTCTATCCTCCATAATCGTAAACAGCTTAAATAAATGTGGTTATTGAAATAACAGCTACAATACAAATGGGTCTCCAGTCAGTAGCTATCCAACAGCACTGGTTATACTTCGCTTGATTCATGGGTTTGCAGCGATCCTGAATTTCTAAAAGGAGTACTGTCAATTGACAGGTTTCATTTGTTGTATTGATATCTGTAGCATGTATTTTGAGAAGTGAAAGCATGTTTAGCACACAGGTGGTACAGCTCATTAGATGCACTGTGACACTGGCTCTCACTTTGACAATAGATACAAGTAACCCTCTTTCTATCCAATAAACAGTCAGTCAGTTTTAAAAGAATAAAATACATCCCATTCACAAGTCCTTCAGTTTGAGTGCTTTGCTACACAAGGCGGTTAGTGACTAATTATATATTCAAACGATGACTACACACATTCAATCCTAGCATGCACCAAAATGATGCCACAGGAAATTACAGTATGCTAAGTGGGACAAGACAGTAGAGTGATTAACGTGCGTTTGACATGCCTTTTTTTTATTAAAATATTATCCAAGGCATGAATTGGGAACAAAATTCAACTCTAAGGGCCAATGCATACCGGACTAGTACAGAGACTTAAAAAAAACAAACAAAAAAAAACACACCACTAAATGCAAGTGTAAACTACTGCACACCGCAAACTACATAGCTTAATTCTGTAAAGTTTTTTTTTTATTTATTTATTTTTTATTCCTTCATCATCTTGTGTGCATTGCACTTGGACAAAATTCATTAAAACAAAACATTTAAATTCAAAGCAGTTAGCCCTTGTTTATTGTTCACAACAATGTTTTAAGTCAGCCTATCAGTGCATCTGTATTGGCTTTTCTGTGACCTGTACTGTACAGGAGGAGGTAGGAAAAAAAAAAATCTACTTTTTAGCATTGGAAGTAAAATACCAAAAATGGACGACAAAAGTAAATAAGCAAAGTATATTCCGGCTGAGGATCGTGTCAAGAAATTTCCCCAAATAAAAGTAAATGCAAATGGAGGTATAAATTGTTTTGCACATCTTGTAATGTGACTTGAGAAAATGCTTCGAATCACATTAAAACAAAAGGCTACCACAGCGGCTGCTAAACAGAACGCAACACAGCTTTCAGAAAACAAACAAGTCAACGGAGACAAAGTATTGCCGTCAGTTGTAGCCAAGTTAAAAATCAGTACTACAGGTACGACCTAGCACAGCAACCTCGCTTCAAACAACCTGTCGCTTACTTTAAAATGTTCTCTCTTTTGACTGGACTAATATTAAAATTCCTGGATGGGACAAACATGCTGCATATATGACCTTTATTAACCCTTGTCCATTTATTCAGCACGTCAGGTCCAATTTTCACACGCGCAGTTTATTTTAGACGCGCTGTTTAAAAGTATTTCCCCCGCCCCACCAGAAAAACATGTTTAAAAGGTCCTGCATAGCAACAGCCCCACCCCACCCCTTGTTTGCTGTATTTTTCATACCTCCATTAGTAGTGCATACCGATAAATCATCTCCTGATCACTTGTTTTATTACCAAACTCCTCAATAATGCGATCCAAGTCAATATTTTACTACTATAAACATAAAAAAAAAAAGCTCTGCAAATGTCTGATATTCTTTGAGCGCTGGATGCAGAAGCAGCTATGTTGTTTGTTTATGTCCGTGTTATCTATGTGGTGCCGGGGCTATCCATATTGATGATATGCCCTTTTTTTTTTGGCTTCTCTCAGCTCCAATCGGTCTCACTCGGGCATTGAATGGTTCTCGGCTTTGTCAGGAGAAAAAAATGACTAGAGACCTGTTTGTCTTTTTGATTATGTCGGAAAATTGCAACGTCGGACCAGGTCCGACATAAGACCCCAGAAGGGTTAAAGGCGGTCAGATGCCCTTGGGTAACCGAGTTTTAGGACCGTTTAATAGATTTCTACAATCTGTATAACTTGGCAACCAATTTAGTGGATGCAGAACATGCAGTCTCAGTGTATGGGCAAGTCTTCAAAAGACAGCTCAACTACCACGGGATGTTGCATGCTTGCCTTTAACAAATTACCACTATTATTTTTAGGCTTGTATAGTGCTCTGAAAATCTACTTTGGTTTATTTAATGTTTAAATAGATCCAAATTCCTAATTTTATTCCATAACCTACCCACAAAAATATCATGGAGATTTTACATACAGTGCAAACACCCAAAAGACGGAGCACAAGGAGGTTAAATGACTTGCTCAGGGTCACACAATGAGTCAGTGGCTGAGGTGTGATTTGAACCAGGGACCTCCTGGTTACAAGCCCTTTTCTTTAACCACTGGACCTCCTATAAATATGAGAGAATTGGACAGGGGTCTGAATACTTTTGCAAGGCACTGCATATATATATTTATTTATATATATATTTTTTATAATATATATATATATATTTTTTATAATATATTTTTTATAATATATATATTTTTTATAATTATTTTTATATATATATATTATATATATATAAAAATTACACTATGATACACTTCAGTGATAATTAAATCTAGGGTTTGACATCATAATTACAAGACTGAAGGTAGATAATTTAAGCTGTCACAGGAAAAATTCCATCTCTGGTTTCTGCAACTCACTGAAGAGGCCCATCTGTTATTTTGTATAATACATGGATACCCTTGTGATGCTAATATTAAAGACGAGGTTCAGCAGTTCAGCTTTTTTTCTTTTGGTGCTGTACAGAATCATTATCCGTTAGAGCTTCAGCTTTATTTGGAGGATTGCTTTTATTCTCCAAGACACAAATGTATCAGCTTTACATTTTTTTTTTTAACCTATTCTCATTTTGTTGATCATTAATGAACATTTCTGTAGTATGGGTGTTTGAGTGATTGCAAAACAAGACATTGTGTTTGAATTGAAAGTGCTGGTCTTGAGTCGTCGAATGGGTCAAAGTATATTTTCCTCTAGAGGAATTCTTATTACTTTGTTTCGATTTGGTTCTGGATGCAAATAGCCTTCATTCATGTATTTGAAAAAAACTATGTATGTATGCATAATATATATATATAAATTAAAACAGAGTGGATACCTTTCTTGCTTCATCATAGATCTGGAGTGCCAGTTCTCGGGTTGGGGCCAGAATCAAAGCGAGTGGATACTGTTTACGGCGTCCATATTTTCCATTTTCCTAGAGAATTAATATAAAAAAGGTAAATCAATAAATACACATCTCATTTTAAAACCTATAAAACCACCTCCAAATCAGCAAATGCCAAATAAAATGCCAAAAATACCACCCCCTAAAATGTTAAATGTTTCTCTTGACAAGGCTCCCTAACCAATGGGTCAAATTAAAAATATTGTATATTGATGTCAGTAAATGAGGCCCATCTTTCTACAAGTTAAACGCTTAGCCAGCTTTTCTACACCTATGCCTAATAAAGATAGGAAAGTTTGGCGCCTGGCCAGACTACAGGGGTTGCTGGTGCGCGTTGAGCCGAGGACACAGAGGTGCGTACTTACAAAGCATTTTCAAAACTGATTCGCTGGTAGGATGGGACCAGCAAATCAGATGCTAGTTAACACGAGCAGGAAGAGAGCATGCCCACTGCTTGTCTGGCAGAAATACTGTAAATAGCAAGGCAGGACGTTCAGTACCTTTTCATTGATAAACTTAAATGTTATTAACTATGCAAGTTACAGGGGGCTCCCGAGAGATGCATCCAGTAAAGGCGCTCCACGCGGAGTGCAGGATGTGCCCTATAGCCTGGAGATCGCAGGTTCGAATCCAGGCTATGTCACAGCCGACCATGACCGGGAGTTCCTAGGGGGTGGTGCACAATTGGCTGAGCGCTGCCCAGGTAGGGAGGGCTTAGGTCAGCAGGGGAATCCACAGCTCACCGCGCATCAGCGACCCCTGTGGCCGATAGGGCACCTGGGGCTCTGCAGTGGAGCCACCAGATCTGTGTTATCCTCCGGCACTATAGGTCTGGTGGCATTGCTGTGGATCTGCAGTGCAAAAAATGACAGCTTGGCAGGAGCGTTTTGGAGGACGCGTGTTCCAGCCTCCATTTCCCAAGTCGGCAGGGGGGTTGCGAGCAGTGAGCCAAGGATACAGATAATTGGGCATGCTAAATTGGGGTGAAAACCGGAGTAAAATAATTGGCGACAAAAACTATGCAAGTTACAAAAATGTAATTATTTAATAATTATCCAGTATTTATATCTATGTATATAATGAGGAATGGAATTGATCGAAAAATGTATTTGATTTAATCATAGGAGCCCTAATGTACATCTGTAACTTCTTAATTTCTACAATTGAATGTGTTATTTTGGAGAAACAGCACAAAGGAAATGTATGCAGTATTAGGAAAACAGCAAGTAAATGTTTTAAGGGTGTATGATTAACCCTTAGCGGTCCATTTATTCAGTGCATCTCAGGCGCATCAGGTCCAATTTATTTTCACAACCGCAGTTTATTTTAGATGCACTGTTTAGAAGTATCCCCCCCCCCCACAGTAAAACAGGTTTAAAAAGGCACTACATGTCAACATGACACTCCATACTGCATCTCCAGCCCTGCCCTACCCCTCGTTAGCTGATAAATCATCTCCTGATCACTCGTTTTATCACCAAGCTCCTCAATAATGCGATCCAAGTCATCATTTTACTACTATAACATCTGAAAAAAGCTCTGCAAATGTCTGATATTCTTTGAGTGCTGGATACAGAAGCAGCTATCTTGTTTGTTTATGTCCGTGTTATCTATGTGGTGCCGGGGCTATCTGTATTCATGATACGCTTTTTTTTTTTGGCTTCTCTAGGCTCCTATCGGTCTCACTCGGCCATTGAATGGTTCTCTGCTTTTTCCGGAGAAAAAAAAAACAAAAAATCGACATTGGACCGGAAACGGAAAATTGCAATGTCGGACCAGGTCCGACATAGGACTGCAAAGGGTTAAGATGCAAAACTCAAAAACATGGGATTTTTTTTGCTATATACCGTCTATTGCCAACTTACTTTTTTACAGTACAAAATTGATATACTGGTTGCAAGAGAATTGATCATTTGAGATAGTTATTCCTTTAATGGTTTAACTGTCACAATTTTACAGTGCAGCATGTAAATAACCCACATATAGAACTGAAATCATGGTTTACATTAATGCCATCACAAATTCAAATGGTAAATAGTTCATATATTTATATTTAAGTCAAACTTCACTGGGTTCTTACTGCACACAATGTGATGTTTAATTGAGATACATTTTTGTATACAACTGAGGGTTTGTGAATTTAAGGGATATGTATACATTTGTGTGTTTGAGGTTTAAGAGGTAGACATGTTTAAATGTAATAAAATATAAATATGATCCACTTGTAGAACGGGCAAAATACAAAAGGTAAAACTTGTCCTGGGCATGAGGCAAATTTTACACCCCTGTTCAAATGTCAGAGTACAAGAAAGAAAACATTCAAAATTAAGAAAACAACCCTTAGTGTTTTGTTCTTTGTCTTTACTCAGACAAAGACACACTACTCCTAACACCGTTTTCATTGGACATTCATATTGCTGCCACACATACTAAACATTGTCTTTTAACAGTCTTGTGCATCAAGGCCTTTACTGCTTAAGTATTACCTGGGGGTTGGCTTTTGCCGCTTGTAAAGCCTCTCCTGGACCTTCAGTGTAGATTTGGCTGAGAACTGGAAGTAAAAACGCTGCAGTTTTCCCAGAGCCTGGAAGTACATAATTAAATATTAAAAGACATCACTTCTTAAATAAAATGTACAACTATTAAAAAAGACACCAAGTAAATGGGCATAATCCCAATGCAATTACCTGTCTGAGCACAAGCCATCAAGTCCCTCCTTGATTTGATTATTGGAATAGCATATTTCTGCACTGGAGTAGGTCGAGTGTAACTGGTTAAATTTATGTTACCCATAATGATTTCTCCCATTTCCACATCTTGGAACTGAAAAATGAAGGTTCACCTTTAACATTTAAAAATAGTTGTACTGGAAACTAAACCCACCATTATCTTTTAAAAGCCAACATTTATTGGAACACATTTCACAAAACTGAAATTCATGGGTTTGTTTCCACCACACCCTTACATTTCAGAACAGGTTTGATGGTTATAATAAAGCAAAATGACATGAATCTGAAGGCCCAATATCAGGTTCCCAGGACACCCCTCAAATCTGAAATTGCTGTGTACACAAGGTAAAAAGACTTACACTTTCAATATGTGGAGGGCAATTGGAGCCAGTGGCCTCAACGGGAATGTCATCATACTTTTCAAAGTTAATTCCCGTGTTGCCTCCAGAGAAAAGCTCTCTGAAAACACACACATTTCACCATTAAAAATCAATTGGGCAATGACATTTATAAAACTAAAAGTGTTATTTAGGAGAATCATGGTTTAAAAAGTGCAACATTTTTTAGATATTTAAAGTTAAACTAATGCCAACCAACTGATTACCAACAACTATATCTGCCCAAAAGACCATTACAGGCCACTTACTGTTCCACACGTTCATTAGGTGACAGCGGTTTTGACCAATCTTCGTCACGGGAATTGTCCTCAACCCATCGGCTGCTTCCGCCACCGTCCCGGGAGCTAAATCCTCCACGGTCATACCTGTTTAATAAACAGACATTACAGTCAAAGCTTTTATAAGCCATAATCAAAATAAAAGACTCATTCCACTGTGTTATATAAAAGATTTGCTACCACTTACATTGTCTAGTAAAAGGCAACCAATTTAATTTATGGAGGAGTTCTGCATCACTGCAGCTAGCTGAGGAACTAAGCAAGGTAACTGCAAAGCATAAACCCATCATAAGACTTCAATAAGCCTTTAACCCTTTGCAGTCCATTTATTCAGCGCGTCTCAGGCACATCAGGTCCAATTTATTTCACACGCAGTTTAGTTTAAAAGTATCCCCCCCCCCCACAGTAAAACAGGTTTAAAAGGCACTGCATATCAACAGGACACTCAGTACTGCATCTCCAGCCCCGATCCACTCCTTGTTCGCTGTATTTCACATACTTTTTCATAGTCGTGCATGCTGATAAGTCATCTCCTCGTTTTATCACCAAACGCCTCAATAATGTGATCCAAGTCATTTGATTACTAGAACATATCTAAAAGCTCTGCAAATGTCCGATATTCTTTGGAGTGCCCGATGTAGAAGCAGCTGTCTTGTTTGTTTATGGCCGTGTTATCTATGTGGTACCAGGGCTGTGTGCATTGCTCAGATACGCCGTTTTAGCTTTTCTAGGCTCCTATCGGTCTCACTCTGCCATTGAATTGTTTTCTCTGCTTTTTCCCCAGAGAAAAAACAACTAAAGATCTGTGTTTTACGTCTTTTTGATGATCTCAGGACATCGGACCGGAAAGGGAAAATTGTAATGCCGGACCAGGTCCGACATAGGACCGCAAAGAGTTAAGTTCAAACCGGAAAATGTGGCTTTACTTGTCCAGGTATCTGTTGCCAGGGCAAGTGTAGCAAACAAGTCACACATTACTAACTTGCCACTACATAGACGGTGACTGGCGCTTATAAACTAAACTGACTCTACAGCAACACCTAGAGGATATACTATGATTTGCGATTACCCTCAAATAATTGCAGTAGTTAAATAACATTGCCAATATATGTTGCCCATGATTGGAAAAAAATGGCCTTAACTTTGGGAAAATCAGGAGCCCTTTCTGGGAATGGGCAAATTCCATTTTTCAAAATGACCAATTCCATTTACCAATTTAAGAATCAACATAATCTGAACAAATGAATGAATGAATGAATGAATGTATCCATCGCCCCCCACCCCTCCACTCCTCCCCCACTCCCCCCCGCTAAGGCTCTTCAACTAGTTTTTTAATTTAAGGGGGCAAAATTGGGGAAGTTAGGAGTAGGCAGGCCAGAGTGTTACTCTGCACATTTAAAGCAAGAATAGATATTATATAAACTTAATGATGTTCATATGTTGAACACTACTTAGACATTACCATATGACTTGTACTTTAATAGAACAGTGCAAGGAATTAAGAGCATCATTACAAACATTTTAAAATGTGACATAGTAGAACTGTTAAGAGATCAGTGCTTCTAAATACTGTGCCCTCTGGATGTATTTCCAAAAGCTCCTCATTTGGTTTCAAAATGCCTTTTCATATTGTATTCCTTAACTACTGGACACACATTCATTGCACAATAAAACAATGACTGTTCGGTACAGTTGGTAAAAAGTATTTTTTGGTCCACTCATTGTTGAATCTACAATTTTCACCATTTTCTGTTCTTAATAGCTAGAGTAGCGAACCATGTTAGAGCAACACAAGAATGTAAAAAAAATAAATAAATAAAAATAAAAACACCCCACTCCGAGTACGTAGTATTAAGGACTTAATGATACATTAGAAATAAGTTCTAAAACTAAAGGTTTCACCTCAACCACCGTGTCATTTCCTTCTGTTGAGAGGGTGACAAACAGTTATTTGCGATAACTGAATTTATGTATTAGTTATTTTAAATCTGGGAGTTGACTCATTTCAGGTACTTCACTTTTCTGTATATACACAACTCTAATTATTCCACAGAACAGAACTCACAAAACAGCTAGTTGCTTTTTTTAAACAACTCGACTCACACAGTACACAGGCAGCAAAGCAGAATTCCATTCCCAAAATGCCAATTCCGTTCCCAATGCCTAATTCCGCGATTCCGTCCGTGGCTCCGCAAATCGTGGAAAATCAGTAGCCCTATTAACTGCCAAGAGGGCAGTTTACAACTTTCGTCTGGCGGTAAAGGAGACTGACCGTATTTGTGCATCAAAAGTTGGTTTGCCACTTTAAAATGAGCTCTACAGCACAGGCTGAACTACACCAAGAGCAGTTTGGTTTCTGCAAAGTGCTTATGTAAGACATACCAACGAGATGGAATGCAACCTACTATATGATGGAGCAGCTTTCCAAACACAGATGGCCGTTATCTGCAATATTGAGTGACCAAAACGTCAGAAAAGCTCATCACTACTTTGATCTCAAAACCACAGCAATGGGATTTTTTTTTTTATGCAAAATATTTGGAATCGCCAGTTATTTCTTATTTTCTCTCCAATATGAAAGGTCCAATTTTAATTTCAACCAGGCTCACCGCTGCCACCCCCTTGCTGACTCGGGAGGGACGAAGACGGACACACGCGTCCTCCAAAACGTGCAGTCAGCTTCTTTACACTCTGCGGGACCCCCATGCAAGCACCTCAGAACTACAGCATCGGAGGACCACGCAGCTCCGGGTAGCTTACAGGCAGGCCCGCAGGCACCCCGCCAGTCTACAGCAGTCGCTGGTGCACTGCGAGCTGAGGACACCCTGGCGGTGCTCGGCCAATTGTGTGCCGCCCCCTGGGAAATCCCGTCCGCGGCTATAGGGTGCATCCTGCACTCCACAGAGTGGGATCTTAACAAGCTGCTTAAAAGTATTGTTCCCAATGGAAAACACTACACAGTAGCAGGGAATGCAGTCTTACACTTTCAGCAGTTTTACTTGTCACCACAAACTTGATTGGCAAAATTAAACCAGCAATGAGTGATTCAACTGCTGTTAAGACACACAAAAACTTCAAAAATTGGAGAAGTTTCTTAAACAATTTAAATCCAAAATCTGCATAAGTGCCAACAGCTGCTCTTGATCCCCGATTTAAGATGCTTACATTTTTTTCTGATGTGCAAAAACAAAGTCATAAGAATTTACAAATAAAGAGGAGACCAGACGGCCTATCTTGCTCGTTTGGTTGTTAGTAGCTTATTGATCCCAGAATCTCATCAAGCAGCTTCCTGAAGGATCCCAGGGTGTCAGCTTCTACAACATTACTGGGGAGTTGGTTCCAGACACGCACAATTCTGTGTAAAAAAAGTGCCTCCTATTTTCTGTTCTGAATGTCCGTTTAATCTCCATTTGTGACCCCTGGTCCTCGTTTCTTTTTTCAGGTCAAAGAGTCCCCTGGGTCAACATTGTCAATACCTTTCAGAATTTTGAATGCTTGAATCAGATCACCGCATAGTCTTTTGTTCAAGACTGAATAGATTCAATTATTTTAGCCTGTCTGCATACGACATGCCTTTTAAAACCAGGGATAATTCTGGTCGCTCTTCTTTGCACTATTTCTAGAGCAGCAATATCCTTTTTTGTAACAAGGTGACCAGAACTTAACACAATATTCTAGATGAGGTCAACGCATTGTAAAGTTTTAACATTGCTTCCCTTGATTTAAAATTCAACACTTCACTATATATCCGAGCATCTTGTTGGCTTTTTTTTTTTTTTACAGCTTCCCAACATTGTCTAGATGAAGACATTACCGAGTCAAAATAAACTTCTAGGTCTTTTTCCACAAGTGAGCAACTAAAAACAGCAAGTTAAAATTATTTTTGAACAAAAAGCACCAGTCCCACTTTTTTTGCAAGCCAAGTAAAATGTTTAACTTAAATTTGATTATTGGTTGTTCAGTTAGCTTCAACAAGTACAAAAAAAAGACCTAAAGTGCCTGTCTGGATTGAGCCAAGTAGGGTACATCGCTGGGGTCTTCAAGAGTAACGTTAAATTCATCAAAATGTGCCTTTGGCCACTTCATTATGCTATTGAGAAGACAATGGCATATTAAAAATGTGGTGTCCTTTATTTTTTCAGGAACAAAAAGTCCTACACAACAATTAGTACTCCTTAAATATTTTTCTACTTTAAACGTGTTACATTTAATGTTTTATTACCTTTCGCAAACCAACGAATCTTGGACGAATATCCAAACATGTTTGTCCCAGCACCATTCTAAATAGCCTTTCAACAATAATTAAATAGCTGGGGAGTTTGAATTCTGATTTAAAAAAAAAAACCCTTGGTGTTAATTTATAATTACCACAGACTTTGCTTACCTTCCTCTTGACCCAGTTCCACGGTCACTATAGAAAGAGGACTTTCCTCTATCGTTACGCCCTCCAAAGCTAGTGTAGGGGTCCCTCTGGTCTTTGTTCCATACAGAGTTATCTTTATCATATGCGAAGCCTAGAAATACACATGTACTATATTAGTGACAATGTAGCTTTTTAATTGGCCATTTAAAAACTTAACTATTAATGTGGAGACCAAAAATGAGCATTTCACGTGACCAAAGTGTCTAAACCATTTTGTAACAATTTGGTTTTCCACACCATGTAGTGCAAATCAGTGAGACTACACTTTAGAACACAAGCATCAAGACCATGTGCTAGACCAGCAGGTGGGAAATCTTTTGGGGCAAGTAAAGGGACACCCATCACAACCTTCTGTAACAAGGAGGGATGCACAAGCCTTGTGTAGTTAGCCACAAACACCTTTGCTTACCTGCAATGGCTGTTCTGCAAACAGTCTTATTGACAGAGCTACTGTTCTGAATCTCAAGGATAAATGCCAAACTTATTATTCATGTCACTATTTGCAAGCTTAAATGTGGAATAAATTTTAAAAGCTCATCAGTTTACCATTAAACTAAATTAAATGATGTCCAACCACTTGTTCTCATGTCCTTGCAACTGTTTTAGAGGACAGAACATTGGCATGATGTACTTCCCACCTGTATTCTGAATTGGTTGGGACTGGTTAAAGGAGCCACCACCTCTGTTGCCACGATACCCTCCACGCCCACCTCTGTCACCTCGTGTGGATCCTCCTCTTCCTCCAAAGCTGTTGCCACCATTCATCCTAGAATCCCTATCATCATGATATCCATTCACAAAGCCATTGTTTCCTTGTCCATTGTCCCAGCCAGGAGAATCTTAAAAGTAAGACAACAAATCCAAGTGTTCAATAGAGATAACAATGTATCAGGGGACGCAAAGCAAGCAGGAAAAGTAGTTATCCAACTGAACATATATACAGAGACTTGCAAAGTGGACACAAAAGGTTCAACTACAATAGTAAACCAAAGTGTCAAAAGGGGTTATAACTCAGTCGCACTTCTTTCCTTGATTGGTTGTACAACAATTACATTCTTGGCATTTGATAATTTCACCAATTGAAAGTTTAGATTTATACATGCATATAAAAACTTCATGTTTAAAAGCCATGCAGAAAAAAAAAAAAAAAAAGTCTTAGTTTTAAAATCAATAAAATACATTTCAGGACACCCCTATACATTACAACTCATTTATACTCCGATCCTGAGTTGACCCCCCCCACGAGTGCATATATATAAAAAATTACACTAGATATAGAGATTTATTTCTATCTATCTAGATAGAGATATATATATATATATATATATATATATATATATATATAAATTACACACACCAGTAGGCCTATATAGGGCCAGCTGTAGGTGCTTAAAATAAATTAGTTGCCTAAAATCAATAGTCACTGATTGGAGCACTGCTAATGGTACAAATTACCAAGGAAATAATGCATGTGCTTCCATATATATTTAAGGGCGAAACCCAGTGGTCTGGAGAGTCTAGTTTTGCCAAGGGCTTCTTGGCAAATCCCAAAGTTACCACTTTTTTCAGCACTCACTCACCCGCGTCCAAATCGGGCAAATCTAGATTGGCCCAGAACTTAGACTGGGCAAAGTTTTCACTGAATTTTGGGGCTAGCCCAGGCGAGTCTAGTTTCATCCCATGCTTCTAGTTAAGCTAAATCTAGTTTTGCCTATGCCATTTATTTGGGCGAGTCTAGTTTTGCATTTCTACACGCTCCTCTGCCAGCTTCCAAGTGCATGCCAGGATACCTGCCTTGCCTCCACTTCTGCAAACAACGTAGCGCCTGTGTGCTGGGTTTCCAGTGGCAGAAACGACTCTTATTAGCTCTCTCTCCCAAAAAGAGAAGTCAAAAAGTCTCGCTCCTCCATATGTGCAGGCAAACTCGCCTGCAAAAGTTGTCAGAAGTGGAGGCAAGGCAGGTACCCTGGCACGCACTCGGAAGCTGGCAGAGGAAAGTGTAGAAATGCAAAACTAGACTCCCCCAAATAATCTATGCTGGGACAATTTTGAAGCGTTGGACGCCCCGAAATTCAGCGAAAACAGGTTTTGCCCAGTGGTCTAAGTTCTGGGGCGATCTAGATTCGCACGATTGGACGCCCGAAAAAAAAGTGGCAACTTCGGGATTCACCCAGAAGTCCTTATCTAAAAACTAGACTGGCCCTGGCAAAACCAGACTTGCCAGACCACCAGGTTTCGCCCTTAACACACATACATGGTGCAAATCGTTTATCGTTTTAATGTACTGAAACACGTTGCATCTTTTGAAGTGTAAAGTCATTTTACAAAGATGTGGAGGATTACTGGGTTACAACCCTGACTGAAGATGTCATTAGCAAAGGGGGCCTGTTGTACTAACAAGGTCAAACAATAGGCCACGTTTTACTAAACATTTTAAAACTAACAAACAATTACCATAATGAACATTATCATAGTATGTCGCTTAAAACATAACACAATATATCCATAATAAAGTTGAGTTCTTATCTATAAACAGTAACACGTTTAAAGCTTGGGACTCGCTTCTCTGTAGCCTGGTGTTGTTTACATTATCGTCAGCATATTTTAAATGATTGGAAGCTGAAATTACTTTTTTTTTTTTTTTTTTTTTTTTAAAAACACTTTATACCAATACAGTATTGGTGAGCAATAATTAGTTTGTTTGAAAATCAGGCTTTAAATCACTGAGAATAGGTGCACAGGCGGTGATTCTGCAAGTGCTCAGGGGCTCAAGCACCAATGGGGGGAAAATAAAGTCCCGCACAGTGCAAATAAATCACCTGTTTGGTCAAATTATAGTGTGTATGCTTCACAAGCAGAACTGTTATTGCAGCGTTTAAAAATATAAAAATCAATTTATACAAAGCATCCCACTTCACTTTAGTGAAGACCGCATGTGTACGTGAGTACATTATTGTAGATAGTCATTCATAGCCAGCCAGCCAGCATTTTTGTAAATAGCAACACATGTAATGTACAATAAAAAAACATTTGTATCATCTGTGTCAATTGCAGGAGGAGCTTCATGGGTCGGAGAGAATTTTTTCCTCCGTCATCCCGTCTGGTGCAGTCAGTGTCAAATCAGCACACAGTACAGTAGTCACTCAGTAACGCAGTGCAAACAGATGATTGATCGAGCTACGAGCGTTTACGAAGGTGCTTTGTTTAAAAAAAAAAAAAAAAAAAAGTATAACTATTTTAGCAAAATAAAACCTAAGCCTATTTTTAGGGACCCCGCCTGTTGATTCCAACTTAAGCACTTCACATAAGGTCTAGCAAGTTTCAAAAGGTACTAGTCTTTTGGACTAGTAGCACAATATTAGTTTCTAACCCTGTATATTCCAGGTTAACTAAGACAGACTACACACATCATGAACCTAACAAAACTATATTTGCTTTTTGTGACTCAGATGCACGAGACCAGTCAGCTGTTAGGGTGCCATCTTGCAGGGCTTTTAGCCAGCCACAGTAAATAGCTCCATCTTGCACCACATGGTCAGGGTCCTTGGGACAAATAATGCAAATGCATTTAATTTTTTTTGGACGTTTTTCAATTTTTTTTTGGTTGCTTTTGTATATATGGCCATAATTACTTATCCAGTTTGTTCAAATTTGTTTTCTCATGTTCCCTACATGTTGAAGTTTCATTGTACACAGTCAGATTTGAGCTGGTCATGCCAAGATGTTTTGTAAACACATTTTTTAAAAAGCACTTTACTGTGGTTTTTGTTATCTGTACTAAACAGGGCGAGTCTCAGACTATTTAACTTTTCATGGAAGCCTGGCGTGTGCATTTATAGCTGAGTTAACACAAATCGAACAGTAAACAGCAAAAATAGCTCGGACCCTAAATGGGTTAAAAACCCTAAAATAAACTGAAATTAAATCAAAAAGGGATAAATGAGCAGACCTACAAAATAGTTGCACACAACATGCCCCAAAGGATTTGATGAGGCCTGGAAGATCTTGCATTGTTTTGGATCCAAGAGTCATGTCAGCATCAACTGCCCCCCACCCCCGCCTTCACCTGGTCTCTTGATTTAATCCACACTTGAGAAGGGTACGAGGCGACATTTTGAATTGAAATAACCAACAAGCCATCAGCATGTTGTTTATTAGAAGTCGGGGACTTGATCTCCAAATGTAGACCACACTTGGAAACAAAGCACTATTATACACTGTTAACCTATATAGAAGGACTGTTTCCTAGCTTTACCTTGCTCGATTCTGCCATGGAGATGCAAGACTGTCAGAGCAAAGAATGTCAAATGAGTTTAGGGGTGTATTTAAATAAAACACTGGGACTTTTGCTTGTTGATAACTACACCGTTAAATATAAATATAAAATATATATAAACTGTACTCGATAGCCGTTCCATCAACATTTGTGCTTAATGACACTATTTTGACTGCACAATTCCCAATGTCAAACAGCTAGTTTACTTGCTGCACAACGAAATATTTAGACCCAGTTCAGTTTTAGTTTCTCCTTCTCTACAGGATAGGAAAAACAATAAGTTGAACATTTCTTATAAATAGAAAAGAACCTACTCCTGATCTCAAATCAGCCCCGCCCCGCAAGTATACTTCATTGAATCAAGGAAAAACACTTTAACATCCTGATATTGACACAGACAACTTAAAGCCCAAGTCTGTTACTTTAAAATGGCAATTAGTGTATAGCTTGTAGCAAATTTCATGGCATTAATGTTTAAGCTGAATCCGTATGCACGCAACATGAAGCAGAGCTTTCCTGTGCGTAAGCTGTCACAAGAGAAACTTACAGCTCCTTACTGTGGGGAGTGAATAACCGCTGTATCTACCAGAAGTATAAGCATTTCCTGCTGTGAAAAAAAAAGAAATAAATGAAACCAGAGCTACAATTCAATGGCAGTAACAAGCAAATACTGCCTTTTAGCATAGTCTACAAAAAGCCTATATTGAGAAACTGGGGCCGGTTGCAATAAGGTCGGTTTTGAAGTCAGACTAAGCTGGACTATCTCAAATTGGACTAGGTTACGTCCGTCTTGAATGTTGCAATATAAAAAACCTAACCTAGTCAGACTTGAAGTTAGACTTAAGTGGGACTTGAACAGGAAATCTAAAGTGAGAATAAATGGCATGTGCCTTTTTAAAGTCACAAAGAAATACCAATATTCTATACAACCGTGTAACAATTAACTTTAACAATATGGCAAAATGGAAAAAAAAATAGGATTTCTCAGAAACCAAAGAAGCTAACTATTAAACAAAGGCTCAAATATTACTATAATTGTAAAATTAATAACTCCTGAACTGAGTCGCAAAGGTATTAACAGATTTGAAAAAAATTGCGCTGTGTAATTTAACACTTCGTGGTCAAGCGTGTACTTGTTGGGAATGTTAAAAAAAAAACCCACCACAAGTGAAGTTTATTGTTTAGAAGCATTTCAAGAAAAACTTCCCGTGGCAAATAGATTTTTTTGTTGCCAACCTAGTTTGCATTTTTTTTTTTTTTAAATATTTAATCACCATTAAATATATTACTATATTAGTTATTTATTGGACATGCACAATCCATCGACTTGTGAAACTATTAACACATTAAGACTGACTTGTTTAATAGAAATGAAATGCTTATGCAATAAGGCACGAGAAGGCATGCATGGGTTGTGCTGGATATTGTCACTTCTTGGTGTGTTGTTGTCTAGTAAAGTAATCAAAGTCAATTTTTTTTTTTTTTTTTAAGCCAGTCATTTAAGCATTTAACTGCCCCATGGGTGGTACTAAGAGAGAGTGAAGAAAGGCGAAAGTCAGGTGGTTCAAATATCGTGTGTAGTAATGTAAATACTGTCAAAATATTAAAATATCCAGTTAAATTAATGAAGCCGGTTTCACAAAATGGCTGATACCAACTAAAAGGAGTAAAATAAAACTGAATCTCACAACTGTATCCGACCGAGGTTACAGAAAATGACTGGTATGTACTACAAACTAGATACCAAAACAGCGTCTTGTTTAAAATAGCAAACTGGTTCGTAGTGCAAATTAATATAAACTGGAAGAGATGACAAGACACCTTGATGTCTTCAGTATCTTGCATGACAGCAGGTATTTTGACAGGCGATTTCTTTGATTTTGGTGGCGCAGTGATACATGGTTAGCACAGGTGCAGTGATTTGCCTTTGTTCCTAATCGTGACATTGTGCTGGATATTGTAACGGCTTGGAACACTGATGGATCAATCAGCATGCAGCATTCTAACAATCCTTTTTATAATTATAGTACTATTAAGAAAGAAAGAAATCAGAAATAAAAAAAAGTCTACTGTAAACCTTGCGTGCATTTCGGTAGAAAAAACACTGGGGTTCAACAGTTACAAAACATCAAGAAAAATCAGAATTCCACAAAGCAGCAGTAATAGTTGGCAATGAATTTGTGTGTGATGCAACAAACTAAAACACCTGTACATCAGAAGTTGAATTCAGCTTAAAGAGTGGAAAAAACAGGCAGAAGCTACTTATATTTGAATAACTCCCAAGTGTTGCTTATTATAGTTGTACTCTTAGTATGTTACTTAAATGTATTAGCAAATGTGTTTCAAACTGCACGGAAAGGAACATTTCCTTAAATTATGTTATAAATTTGAGGTGAGGTTGGGTCACAGGGAACCTTTTGTGAATTTAGTGAACCAGTCAAGCTACAAGGCTAGACCCGCCCCTGTTAATCACTAATTGGTTGATTGTGTTCACTGTTAATTAAACCAAAATCCTACAAGTTACATTCTACTTTTGTGTGTTTTGTGCGACGGGGAAGGGGCAAGTATTTAAGAAGGACAAGTAGATTTAAGGACAAGTACATTGTTCTTGTATTTTGTCCCTTGGACAACAAGTTTTTTTGTCTTTAGAAATTGGCCACCCCTGCATATATAGATTAAATTATATATACAGTGTCGTGAAAAAGTATTTACCCAGTCTGATTTTCTGCATTTTTCACATTGCATTTGGCCAGATTTTTTTTTGTGGGATGTAGTAGTATATAGAGGGAGTCAGAGAAAAAATGACACCAAAGTTTGGTGCTTCTTTCATTTGTTTGGTGTGCAAGGTAATCAAACATGCAATCTTCAGGTGTGAAAGTTATTGCCCCCCCACCTAGTTAACTTAACCCAATTAAAGGGATAATTATGGTTGGCTGTTTGAGTACTTTGGTTAACAACCAGGCCTGATTTGGGCCAGCCCTGCCCAATATAAATCTGACTAACTTTGGCCCTTACCATCAAAGTGAAGTTGTCAGCTCAGAGGTTCTAGAGGCACATCATGCCACGAACATAATAAATTCCTGTAGACCTCCGGAAAAAAGTTGTTGATGTCTATCAGTCTGGAAAGGGTTACAAAGTACATTTCTAAGGCTCTGGGGCTCCACCAAACCACAGTCAGAGCCATATTGTCCAAATGGAGAAAGTTTGGGACAGTAGTGAATCTTCCCAGGAGTGGCCGTCCTGCCAAAATCTCTCAAGAGCAAGGCGTAAAATCATCCAGGAAGTCACAAAGAACCCTAGAACAAAATCCAGGGATCTGCAGGCCTCTCTCGCCTCGGCTAAGGTCAGTGTTCATGACTCCACCATCAGAAAGACACTGGGCAAAAATGGGATTCATGGCAGAGTAGCAAGGCGGAAACCATTGCTCACCAAGAAGAACATGAATGCTCGTCTCAAGTTTGCCAAAAAGCACCTGGAGATCCTCAAGAGTTCTGGAACAACGTTCTATGGACAGAGGAGTCAAAAGTGGAACTTTTTGGCCGACATGGGCCGCCGTTATGTCTGGCGAAAACCAAACACTGCATTCCACAGTAAGAACCTCATACAAACGGTCAAACATGGTGGTGGTAGCGTCATGGTTTGGGGATGCTTTGCTGCATCAGGACCTGGACATCTTGCCATCATTGAAGGAACCATGAATTCTGCTATGTATCAAAGAATTCTACAGGAGAACGTCCGGCCATCCGTCCGTGAGCTGAAGCGCAGATGGGTCATGCAGCAAGACAATGATCCGAAACACACAAGCAAGTCTACATCAGAATGGTTGAACAAGAAATTTAAAGTTTTGGAATGGCCTAATCAAAGCCCAGACCTAAACCCCATTGAGATGTTGTGGCAGGACCTGAAACGAGCAGTTCATGGTCAAAAACCCACAGATGTCACTGAGTTGAAGCAGTTCTGCATGGAGGAGTGGGCCAAAATTCCTCCACGGCACTGTGAGAGACTAATCAATAAACTACAGGAAGCATTTGCTTGCAGTTATTGCTGCTAAAAGTGGCGTAACCAGTTATTGAGTCTAAGGGGGCGATTACTTTTTCACACGGGGGCACTGGGTGTTGCATAACTTTCTTAAATAAATTAAATATGTATCAAATTTTTGTGTTATTTGTTCACTCATGGTCCCTTTTATCTAATATAAGGTTTTGGTAGAAGATCTGATAACATTCAGTGTCAAATATGCAAAAATACAGAAAATCAGAGAGGGGGCAAGTACTTTTTCATGGCACCTATATATATATATATATATATATATATATATATATATATATATATATATATATATATATATATATATATATATAAATGAATAAAATAAATTACACACTGTAATAGTGCTATCATGGAATGAACCATGCTTATTCTAAATATAGGTAAAGAACTATCGTATGCAAGGATTCTTTCAGTGTTATTCTGGTGGATTGTTTAGAGCAGGGGTTCTCAAACCGGGGGTCAAGTGGGGGGGGGGGGGCACGTTAAATTTCAGTCGTCCCCCCCCCACAATTACAGCTATACCGTATAACAGACGGACACTATTTGAGCTTTATTGGCTATTTTGATTGGATAATACTTCAATCAGAGGACTGCATACAGTACTTGTAGCAATGTTGCCCTCTGGCAGACTGGTATGCAGAACAGGTTAAAGCACTGGACAAGAGAAATAATGTGTCAGTAATCAAAATGGATACAAGAATGGCAGTGTTGAAGACATTAAAGGTAAATTAGACATTTCCATCAATGGATTTAAATCTGGAATTGATCTGATGCGATCAGAAACCCAGGAGGCACTGTAAACTGCACCTGCTACTGTAGTAGAACTGTAGACAAGCATTTGTGTGTGCCAAAATTGTTTGCATCATACTTGTTAAACCGGTATAGAAAAGAGTTGGGGTACGGCAATACTTTAAAATTTAGGTATATGGTACTTATGTATTGCTATACACAACTATTATCATGATTCAAGAGCAATACATAGCTTCTTGTTCTCCAATCAAATTGCTTTTGAAATATTAATGAACGCCTACAATTTGGTAAGATTCTCCTACTTGTTTGTCACTGATCAAAGACACCAGGCCAACATGTCCATGGAAAAAGACAAAAATCTTAGCTCAGTGCTTACCATTCTTAGAAGCCTCTTTGTTCCTTAAATGGGGTGGAATGTAACGTCCTAGGTAGAAAAAAAAACAGGCCATGTAAACTACCAGTAGGCAAGAATACACACTAAGGAACCTATAGCCAAGTAGCTTCAATAAGGATGCTGTAACCCAATGTAAAAGGCACGCGTACAAGTGCCAAGAATATGAACTTGAGTCAAGTTTGGCTCCAAGTGTACCGCTCTCTGGCACACTTATTTCCAACATCCAAGTTAGAGATCAATTCAAAAGCCTAAGATACTCACTGCCTGACACTCCACCTCCCTGTCCGTCAGCAGCGGAGTTCAAGTCTAGGCCAGCAAGCTGGGGAAATAAAAAAAAATAAAAAATCCAGGACAAGGTTACATAATTTATAAATTACACCTCTGACAAACCACTTAAACTGAATACCACCCCCACTGGCAAACAGAACTGCAAAGAAAGAATAAAAGTGCCTTAAAAAAAATAACTGCTGAGCAGGTACTTAATCTACATGCCAGCGACTACAGTATGTTGACAGTGTTGCCACAAACATTCCATGGGTAAATCTTTAAATTGAACCTCCACCATCTGTTAAATAAGCCATTAGGGTTTAAGATTAGATGCTGGCAAGCCAACCAGCAGCCAAGACCAATT
Organism: Acipenser ruthenus; assembly: GCF_902713425.1. Lineage (NCBI taxonomy): Eukaryota > Metazoa > Chordata > Actinopteri > Acipenseriformes > Acipenseridae > Acipenser > Acipenser ruthenus. Next base: position 45,387,351 of record NC_081197.1, read on the forward strand.
CTGGCTCCTATTCTACAGTCACGTGTTTAAATATCTACCGGGGGAGGAGATACCGGCTTCCCAGGCCTACTTCAGATAAGGTTAATTACTGCGTAACTTCTGCGTTATGTAAAAATGTTTATGCTTTCTAAACAAAGATTGAATTTTTACATATTATGTTTGAATTTTTGCTATTATATATATATATATATATATATATATATAAATTGTTGACGCATACAGATTCGTTGCAGCTAGTCAGAATACAAACTGCCAAGTATACCGTTATATTTTTTACCGTCTGTGGCGACTAGTAAGGTTAGCTAGTCATTTATACCAGCAATAAACATTTGATTTTACTAAATAACGTGAACCCCTTTAGATTAACTATTTGTAGCTTCATCTTTTCTACAAGTTAAGCTTCCGACAAGGATTTAAACTTTTGCATAAATCCATATTTAATGTAACAAATAGCTGATTAAAGCAAAAAATAGACGGATTGAATACCGACATATTAATAAAGAAACTTAAACCGCAATATGTATGTAAAGGTAAGTAACAAACTATAAAACAACGTTTCTATAAGACTTTTGTTTTTATTTGACCAACACTAAATTATGTACAGATACCGATTTAGTTGTAAGTTTCTCCACGGCCAAACAACGCAACCAGCAGTCAATACTGCTTATTCAAAGCCTACGATTCAATAAAATATTTAGTTGGCAATTTCAAAGTTCTCCATTTAGATATAAAAATGTAATTTACTAAAAAAGACCACTGTAAGTAAGAGTCCCTTACATATATTCAATATTAAATAGTGTTAAATCTAACGTTTATGGATTAAGCAAGAGTAATTTAATTAAAAATGGATTTAGTTTAACACTGACAGATTCCTTCCTTTTGAGTCTTAGTTTACCTTTAAACTTTAGTTTAAACCGTACTTAAGCCAGTCAAAAAATCAATTCAGTCGTTGCAATAAAATAAATAATAAAGTAGGGAAGGCCCATTTGAAAACAAATACATAAATAAATCTTAAAATTAACTGCGTAGATATTTTCTCAACATGTAGAAAATACAGAAGCCTGTAGATGCCAATGTTTTCAAATGGTCGTGCTCTGGTTCCATGTTTTTAAAGTAGCAGTAATCTGAATACACCGAGAAGCCGGTTCCAGTAGAACAAAGGCCGCCATTGTAACTAAGGCTAGCGCAACCCGCATTGAAATGCGATGCTCCGCCATCATCACCATTACCTCCTCCTCCACCACCATTTTAATTTACAGAGCTAAACCCGAACGCACAGAAGACATGCCAGATAATCCATTTTCTGAATCACCGGGCACACCGACAACACCGCGTTTTCATCCAAAGTTTTCTCGGTTAAATTTTAAATAAAAATAACATATCTTTAACTCACCTGCTGATCTAGACCAAGTGCATTTTCGACGGCCACATGACTCATAACTAACGAATATCAATTATTTGTTTTGTTAGCAGAGAATGATTTGATAGTTGTCTTATCTGCCTCTGTTACTCTTTTCAGCTTCGATGAAATTTATATATAAATTATTTTTATTTTTTTTCCCCCGTGTGGTGTTACTCTTGTCCGCCTCTGCACTCGATTAGAGCCCTTTTAACCGACACCTTCCACTGGCCCGTGGAATAGAACAGCAGTAACTACCGCGAGACTTTATTTGGAGAACCAACCCTACAAAGAAGAGAAACAAGAGGCAGTTCTCGCGATACTTTCTTTTTTGGTAGAAGATGGGAGGGAAGAATGCAGCGGTTGCCACGAGTATGCATCAGACCATAATCATTCCTAAAATATTTGTATTTCAAGAAACTATTAGTTTCATAATGTGAAATATTGGACTTTTTGTCTTCATTTTTAACATATTTTTCTACACCAATACAACATACTGCCACAAGCAAAAGCTACATTATTTCACTTAAAACAAAAGTGGTAACAACTATCCACTGCCAATTGTTATGCATGAAAAAATATGTAAGGCCTTCTATTGTTAAATGGTTTATTCTCACCATACATCACAAAGTAAGTATTGCAGCAGTTCAACTATATTCTAAAGTATTATTATGCATTTCTTAGCAGATGCCCTTATCCAGGGCAACTTATAATTGTTATAAGATACCACATTATTTTTACATCACAATTTTTTTTTTTTTTTTTTTTTTTTACATTATTATTACATACAATTACCCATTTATACAGTTGGGTTTTTACTGGAGCAATCTAGGTAAAGTACCTTGCTCAAGGGTACAACAGCAGTGTCCCCAACCAGGGATTGAACCCACAACCCTCCAGTCAAGAGTCCAGAACCCTAACCACTACTCCACACTGCTGTTCCAAATGTTTTGGAATTACTGAAATAATGGAATATTCATGACCACCATGGAAAACATCTATAAGCCCTTAGGGCATTGGTTGTAGGGTAGCCCAATTATCAAAACATATGGCAGTTTCATCTTTGACTCCACTTTTACTCCCTTAAAAAAGTAACAAATGTCAAACCAGCAGAGCCAATTTGCAGTTTATTACCCATTTACCAGACTCCCCATTAGAGCTGCCAGTCCGGTTTTTAAACCTGCTGTCCGGTTTCCTAGTACACTGAAAACTGGGCACGCATTACCCGTTAACACAGTGCCAACGTTGCTGAAAGACCACCACTGGCTCTGCCAAAGGTGCACATTTGTGACAGACTGCTGTGACTTTAATTATCAATTGCTGCTGCTAAAACAACAAAAGAGTTGGACAAACGGCAGCACAATTTCAGCTTTTGATAGGTACATCATTTTGAAAAAAATGAAAGTTGGCAACCCTACTCCCCATGCTTTTGAATAGTTTCATGAGTTTTTCTTTAATCAATATCAATATACATGTATATATGTTTTAATTGTTTTAATGTCATTAAAACTGGAAAGAAAAATTCAAATGTATTTTATCTGACCATTTCCATTCCTATCGCACTTCGCCAGAGTCTGTATTTCTTTATTTAATGGAGAAGAGGAGTTTGATGAAAAAGTTAGCAGGGCCAAAAGAATCCAATATAAAAAATAAATCTGCATACTCATAATCATAATATGTATTTGATCTTGCTCTTAATTGTATTAATACTTGTACTGTGGTTCTTGAAATGTATTTTTGTTTACAACTGTAAGTCGCCCTGGATAAGGGCGTCTGCTAAGAAATAAATAATAATAATAATACATAGATAGACAGATAGATAGATAGATAGATAGATAGATAGATAGATAGATAATAGTATAAAGGTTGGTTTTGAAATTGAAAGGCATGGCTACTACATGATTGCCACTGATACCATCAAAATATTTTATTGTGAAGACGCTACATCAACAACTATACTGTGGACTAGGTGAGTATTTTCCAGGGACTAGCATTGTCTTGAGGATTTTTCCTAGGTACTGTCGCTTCTCTATTATTTAACCAGCCAATCGAAAACTTGAAGACCAACATGAATGAGAGAGCAGCCCGATGTTTTTCTTTTTTATATTATTCACTTTTTTTGTGAAGAAAATGTATTAAAAATTCAACTACAAAATGATAGGGGGAGCAGTTAAAAAGAGTACTGATGCTAATAAACCCGTGGCACTACCCTTTAAATGTTATTCCAATTCCATTCTTTTTGAAATTAGAAAATAAAAAGAAATGACTACCGGTATATTAAATATGTATTTTATATGTTTGACTCATGTAGGTTGCAGTTATTATTAGCTGCTATATGTTTAACAAGAAATTTGTGTAATGTGAAATATGTATCATTGCTTTTAGTTTAATGGCTGAAAATCACAAGACAATGTAGTTTAAAAATAAGGCTTATGGATCCCTGTCTTAAAGCAGGACATAGACAGCAAAGTCAGAATGGACAAGGACTTTGTTCTTTCCGTGTTTTAGATCTTGGTTTTAATTTTTTTTAGTAAAGTCAGACTTCAACCAACTTCAGTCATACATTTGGCGTAGCGCCCAGCTGGTGTTACGGTACTGTCAATGGACTCTTTATGACTTTTGTTCCAGACTGTATTGTTTTATCACAGGGTAACAGGATTTGTCATATAATATCTGACCGTGAGCAGAAATTATTGTCCAGTAGGGGGTTACAGACTTCTAAAGGGTCCCTAAAATCCTTCTTGACAAAAGACTTCTACATCCACTAAGTGTATACTGACACATATTCATATTATACCCAAACTTTTTTGGGTGAAAGGCTTCCACCTTTGCAAATCTACTACACCTTCCAACCCCACATGCATCTCCCTTCTTGCGTGTGCATAGCAACCAAACAGAAATCACTGAATAGCCTTGGATGATGTCAGATCAACCCAGGAAGATCACTAGACAGTTACTGAGGAACTGCAGTAAGAGGAGAGGCTGAACATTTTACAGGTGAAGAAGTAAGAACAGGATTTTGGAACTGCAACCTGTACCTACCCTTATTAAAGTTTACAGCTGCAGTATACCACAGTAAAAGCAAAGCCAAGTGTAGTAAAGCAGAGTAAAAATAACAACTTAGTTGCAGACATGAGAATATAAAGTCTTCTCCTGAGAAGCTTTTACAGTAACTATTTTAATTTTTTTTTTTTTTTTTAATAAATTTTACCTGTTTTTGAATTTTCGATTTTTTGCAACTGGCACTCTCAGTTTCTCCTGTCAAGTCAACCCTTTGTTTTCACCGTCCAGGCCAAAGCAAGGGGTGTTACCAAGCTGCTGAAGCCTAGAGGAAGGGCCCAGCCTGGGAGTTCTCCTAGTGGGTTGCCTCACTAGTAGGGTTGATGAAGAATGATGAGCTGGATGATGCCTAGCTTATTTTGTTCCGATCAATGAGAGCTCAAAGACAAATGCAGTGTTGCCTGTGGACCAAGCACAGCAAGTCAGCAAGCCCAGAATTTCACCATGACCATTTTTTTTGTCCCTCTCTGAAAATGTGTCTTTTCCTGTGGACTTGCTCCAAGCACATCCATGTGCTTGGGTTGCCCTATATTTATTGTTTTATTTATTTAGGTATTTTACTAGATATAGGCCTAGATTAAATTAAAATGGAGTAGCAGTGTGGAGTAGTGGTTAGGACTCTTGACCAGCGGGTTGTGGGTTCAATCCCAGGTGGGGACACTGCTGCTGTACCCTCAAGCATGGTACTTTACCTAGGTTACTCCAGTAAAAACCCAACTGTATAAATGGGTAATTGTATGTAAAAAATAATGTGATATCTTGTAATAATTGTGAGTTGCCATGGATAAGGGTGTCTGCTAAGAAAATAATAAAAATGTCCCCAAGTGCTTTTAGAAGCAGCTAAACTCCCTCATAACTGTGAATGAATTGTTTAGAATACATTACTGATGGTCCATTAGGTTGTATTTCTTTAACTGCTTGTTTCATGGTTCTTACAGCTCTATCTATCTATCTATCTATCTATCTATGAAGGCTGTGTGGTCCAGTGGTTAAAGAAATGGGCTTGTAACCAGGCGGTCCCTGGTTAAAATCCCACCTCAGCCACTGACTCATTGTGTGACCCTGAGCAAGTCACTTGTGCTCCGTCTTTCAGGTGAGACATAGTTGTAAGTGACTCTGCAGCTGATGCATAGTTCACACACCCTAGTCTCTGTATGTTGCCTTGGATAAAGGCGTCTGCTAAATAAACAAATAATAAATATATATATATATATAGTCATTATGTCACTAACAAACCTTGTTATCAGTTGGTTTGTTATTTGAAGCAGAGAGGAGGTGGGAAGGATGGGACCCAGGTACTCATTTAGTATCTAAATTTTACCCTTTAGATACTAAATGAGTACCTGGTATCTGGGCTTATATAACACAGTGTTATTTGTGTTGTGAGTTTTGGCTACTTTTATATATTTAAAACTACAATGAAGCTTTTAAATGTCATACCTGATGAGAAAAATGTGTTTTTTAGGTTAAACAAACAATCATCACAGAGTTTTCTTTTCTGTTTGCATTAGCCACGGCACTCTGGGAATCCAGGCACACAAAATGGATTCATTTCAGCAGGAAGATATTGTGTTGAATTTGGATGAGGTTTTTTTTTTGCCAGAGAAAATGAATACAGCCTGGTGCCAAGATCCTGTTTTGACTTATAACAATTTCAAACTGCTTTCTTGTTAAAGGGTGTGGTAAGTCGTTAAGAGAACATTTGTAATCAGTTCGGAAAAGGATATGTTTTATTTATGTAACCTGAAAGTGGTGCTAGCAACAAAATAATTCCATAAATCCTACCTGTGGCTCACTTCCATTTCCTATAAAGGTCTCAAATATGCAGTTTCGAAACAAATATGTGATATCGCAAACTTGTATTTCATTTTAAAGCATGACATCTGGTACCACACAAGGTGAAAGAAAGTTCTCTGTTTGTTTGACTTGCCTTCCAGGAAATCTGTTACACTTGTGCTTCCTAGGTTATTGCACCTCAGCAGTGTCTTCAGGTGAAGCAGCTAGTTGGTTACTGACAGTAATGAAGCCCCTGAACAGGTAGGGACAAATTTACTCTCCAGGTGAAATGACCATGAAACTGCAAGATTATTTGAAATCAAGGTCTGCAAATTGAGATTTCCGTAACCAAGAATTCCACCTTTCTGACTGCCTATATTTGGAAGACGTTGGCAAAGGTGGGTTGATTTCTGTAGCACACTGCCATTGAAGCTGTTCTATTACAGCTTCAGCCCGTTTTGAAACCGTTTGTGTGTGTGTGTTTTTTTTATTATATTTTTTTTACTGTGGTATTTTGTAGGGCAACATGATCAATGTGTCATTCACTAAACATCTTCTACAGCACAAAGTTTTGCACCATTCTCTTTTTAAAAGGACAATTTCATAAAATGTTTATTAAATAACTCACTATGTTAATTTAAGGGCTCCTATGCAGAACATATGCCTAATGTTCCCTGTTAGTTCAGTACAATTCTGCACAGGAACTGTTTTTTAAGGTTCTAGTTGAATAAATCTATTTCTAAAAGACCAATTTTTGTACAAAGGTACAATACTCTGGAGAATTCTATTTTCATTTTTTTTTTAAACAACTACAGACCTCCATAAGAAAGTTTGTTCTATATGACATTTGAATTGAGTTTTAAAGTGTATTTTAATTGTGTATACATTATCATTGTGGGGCATTGTGACAGAGAGCGAATGAATCCGAATCAACAATCTCCTTTTCGACCTGTAAGGGCGCTGTACAACAGGAACTGTAGGCCTCATACTGAATGGTTGGGCAGTTCATTCCAGGGTCAGTCGGAAGCCGGCCATTCAGGAAGGGGGCGGAGTCACTGTACCAGGAGTGAGAGAGGTGACGCAGTGTTCGACAGAGTTCTCCCCCTTTGAGCTCTTGTACGGCTGACAGCCTCGCAGCATCCTTGATCTGTTGAGAGAGGGGTGGGAAGAGCATAAAAGCTTGTCCAAAAATGTAGTGCAGCATGTGTTCCTACTCCATGATCGTCTGGATTTGGTTAGTCGTTTGGCCCAGGATAATCTAAAATCGGCTCAGCACTGGCAACAGCAGCATTACAACCAATTAATTTAGATATTTCGACCAGGAGACAAGGTAATGCTTCTTCTTCCCACATCGGAATCCAAACTATATACTAAATGGCAGGGTCCAAATGAGGTGATTCGGGCTATAGGGAAAGTCAATTATGAAATTCGGCAGCCAGATCGCCGCAATGAATGGGAAATTTACCATGTCAATTTATTGAAGCCCTGGCAGGCAAGGGAGGCCTTATTTATAGCCCCAGGCGAGGTAGAGGATGATTTTGGATCCTGTATAGAGGCCTCTAGCATACAGAACATTCCAATGGGGGAACAGTTATTCCCAGATCAGCAGAGAGATCTGCATGTTAACTGAGGAGTTCAAGGATGTTTTTTCTGACGTGCCCGGCAGAACTAATCTCATTAAATATGACATTATCTCTCCCCCAGGTACCACGGTTCGAGAGAGACCTTACTGGATCCCGGAAAGTCGACGAGGTGGCCTTCACAAAGAGGTGCGGGCGATGCTCGAACTTGGGGTGATTGAGCCTTCCAGGAGCAAGTGGTGCAGTCCGATTGTGATAGTCGCCATAAAATCATGTATTTCATAACACACCGTGCAGGGAAAGATCATCAAAATGCGGATTACTTTTCCCGGGAGGGGGGTGTAATGGGCAAGTTAGATTCAGCTGAGTGTTCCTTCGGCTCCACGCTGAGAGGTGGGATATGTGACAGAGAATGAATCTGAATCAACAACCTCCCTCCCGACTTGTGAGGGCACTGTACAACAGGAACTGTGGGCCTCGTACTGAATGGTTGGCCAGTTAATTCCAGGGTCAGTTGAAAGCCATTCAGGAAGGGGGCGGAGTCACTGTACCAGGAGTCATCGCCCTAGTATGGTGAGCAAAGTGTCAGTTATGAATTGGAGGAGACGTGACTGAACTAGCGATCGGAGGGGGCAGGGCTTAGGGTACTTTAGGGGGCCGTGACGCCTTAATTGGTTCCTTTTGTAGTAGTTAACGAGAAGAAACTAGGACTGTGAGATTGTGAGAGAAATGTTTTTGTTTGTTTTATAACTGTGTATATTTCCGCTAATACGAATCTGGGAGCTGCCGCTTCAAACCAGCAATAATCCCGGACTGCACTGCACCTGTATACAAACCAGCACCACTGTTTAAAGCACCGCACCTGCACCTAGAGCATGCACTGTCCGGAGATGTGTCTGTATCTGTGTTGTGTGTCTGTGTTTTGTATTACTATTTCGGGACTGCATCCCCTTGGTTTATACACTGGCAATACCCATAGCTGGGTAGAGCCAGCATTATTATTTCATACGGTCAAGGCAACCATTAAAAAGAAAATAAAAGATCTTGAACTGTGAACTTTGTGTTTGTTGTTGTCTGGAGCACCTGCATCACCCCTACATCTACGTTACTGCCACCGACATGCTGTTATCCCTTTGGTAGTCTCAAGCAGCAGTATGTAGCCCTGATTAGCAGTGTGTCTTAAAAGTTTAAGATAGCCCTGTGAATCAGCTGATGCACAGTTAATTGGCTGTGCTGCAAAGCTGTAGAATTCCCAGGTGCTCAGGATCTGACAGGCTTTCCAGTGAGCAGAGCCAATCAAATCCCACAGCAGCGAGATGAGCACCAAGAGGTTCTCCAGACTCAACAGTGTGTAATCAGCCAGACCTGCACTGTTGCAGCAAAGGAGCTATTCCAGTAGAAAATATAAAGGTGACAACATTGTGGCTATGCACTCACATCATTGTTTTAATCCACACACTACAAATACAAATTATTGATTGCAAATATTTTGTGACAAACCGGGGATTGTTTTGTCATGTTCTGGACCTTTTCAATGTCTTTTATACCATGTGGTAAAAGAAGCACTCTCACAACAGCAAGTGAAGTGAAAACAGGTGCTGCCTGTATTTTTATTACTGTACAAAAACAACATAAACCAAACAAAAGCCTAACTCCAAATTAGCTATAAAACAGGACAGCTAATCCGTTTATGGTAACAAAAACCACTTGGTCACTAAAACAAGTGAACACAACACAATACACGGCACTACATTTTCATTATTTCCTCCCCCTACTCTGCTACAATATAGCATTAAAAGTAAACTTGGTATGGGTAGGAAATATCAGAGTCATCTTACTTGATGCACTATTATTTAGATTCAGTCAGCAGACTTCAAACAAGCTGTGCTAGAACAGACAAACCTGTATTAAATAAAGACCATGTGTTCAGAAAGACCACCTTTCTATAGCGAATACTCTGTTTTGCTTACTAAATATCTTGGCATGCCTCAATAAGTGTCAGAAAATTGAGCATCATCCTTGTAATTAATAGTGGGGAGTGTCATGTACATTTTGTTAGCGGGGTCAGACAAATCTGGAAAGGTGTGAAGGAGGTTGGAGGGAGGGGGGGAGGCACTTTTAAGAACAACGTTGGATAAATGGGGAGACACCTCTCCTTGCCCCTTTTATTTCATGGGTCACTTCCGTGATCTTTCATACAGGCCCATTATTATAAAATCAAAGTACTAACTTATCGTGAAATAGACCATCCCAGCTCACGACATAGATGAAGAATACAACTGTATTCCAAATGCTAAGCTGTGACTGAGAAAACCCTGCTGAATGAAATGCCCACGTGTTTACAATATTTCTTACATTTTTCCATTGTTTAGTTCCCACTTCCCACTGGTTCTCTGTGTCATTCTGCTATCTCACGGTTTAGAAAATCATGTTGGACAGAATGTCTAAGTGGAATGTATTATTATTATTATTATTATTATTATTATTATTATTATTATTATTATTATTCTTCTAGGGTAAGTCAAATAAAGTACAAAATTAAAAGGATATGTCTCTTCCCGATGCAGTTCAAAGGTCATGCCTATGACATCCTGTTTTGAATATGTGTCTGTTTTTTGTTCATACAATTTATTTTATTATTATTTGTTTATTTAGCATATGCCTTTATCCAAGACTTACAGAGACTAGAGTGTGTGAACTATGCATCAGCTGCAGAGTCACTTACAATTACGTCTCGTCCGAAAGACAGAGCACAAGGAGGTTAAGTGACTTGCACAGGGTCACACAATGAGTCAGTAGCTGAGGTGGGATTTGAACCAGGGACCTACTAGTTACAAGCCCCTTTCGTTAACCACTGGACCACACAGCCTCCTGATTAATAAAGGATCAAGGAGGACTTGGTAAAGCCTGTTTTAAGTAATGCTGTGATGCATTACCTGAAACCAGAACCACAAAAACCTAATACAACAAAAGCATCTAAAGAAACAATCGAAAGAAGCATGAATTAATATGAAACTCAGGGTTTCACACTAAAAACTGTACAGCCTTGTGGTTTATGATGCCTATGATAAGGCCCCTAATGACTTTTAGCATGCTGACTGAGGACCCCCACCCAGTGAATCTACAGAAATGTGAAATTTGTTTTCTTTACAATCACCCTGTTTCAATCACCATGCACATTAGAAATTAAGATTAGAAATAATAACCCCATTTCTTTGTCAGGTGCCATGTTTGTGTGTTGTATTTTTATCTTAATATCCCTCTTAGCCATATAGTTGCATTACTATTATTATTATTATTATTATTATTATTATTATTATTATTATTATTATTATAGGAAGTGCTGCACTTGCCCATAATCAGAATGTTTTTTTCTTGTTTTTCTTGTTTCATAAATGTTTCATTTACAGGACAGACCAATTACATACTAATTACTAGATAAAGACTGAGCAATGCAAAGCAGCAGATATTCTTTTGAAAGGAGATTTCCTTTGCTGGTATTGCTGTTGCACCATGGCTGTACAGTACATAACTGGGGATAGCGTAATTCCACACAGGTTGACTGCCACAACTCATTCTGGATTCTAGCCATTTCAAAAACAGAGCTGCTGCCACCTGCAGGGTACTGCCAGCATATAGTTTGCAGATTCATGTCTCATACCTCTGCCTGTGTAACAAGGTTTTGGGGGGGGGGGGGGGGGGGGGGGCATGTAATAAAGCTCCTGTTTGACACATTGTCAATAAAGCCCTTATAAAACAAAATGCAGCTTCTTCAGAAATAGAAACTTTTTTTCTCAACATTTTTTGTTCTTTCTACTCCAGTGATTGATTTCTGAAAATAAAAATAACAAGTAACTTGCCAAAATGACCCGTTGCCTTTCTCCCATACAAACCAAAAACTGATTTGTGTTACAATTGTGAAATGCTGAAAAGAGACACACAGTAAAGAGACATTTGCCAAGGTGACTCTGTTATAGCAGGCTATATTTTAACATTACTACTGTAAACAGTTAGCCTGTCAGCATTTGTTCAGAAGACTTCCACAGTTTTAGTTTAGCAGATCACTTAACACTGAAGACATAGAGAAAGTCTCTGAACGCTAAACATTCCTACTTCACTCCGAAACTAAGAAGTGATTATAGCAGATGTTGAGCACTTACTGACCCAATCACCCATTCATCTATGAACGAAATAAATAAATAAAGTAGATCTCCCTTTTTTCCCCCAATGATGTCTCTGTTACACATTCCTGATACCATTTTATAGGAATCACCTGTAGTTTATATCTTCTACTTGGATTTTTAAATATGGTATGTACAGACTATTTTTTATATGTTTGGGGCACCAAGACAGTGAGGATTAATAGTGATTAAGGAAGCAGCCGCATTCGGCCTGATGATTCTGAGGGTGATATGTCAGCCATTTGAAGCGATTAGGGCCAGTTAAGGACACTTCCCCTGTCCCTCTATGACTGACAAGGGCCAGCTGTCTCTGGTGGGATCAGTGTGCAGTGGGGGGTGGGGGATCGAGAGGAGGCAGACTGAAGGATCAGGTGTTCTCCTGCTGCCACTCTGTGTCAGTACCATCGTTATCTGAAATGAAAGGCTACAAAACACATCTAAGTTATTTTGTAAAAATCTATTCTATTCTAAAACATAATGTTTCAAAACTTGATATCAAAAGTTGTAATGTCCTTTTACTTTCCAGATTTTTTTATTTATTTTTTTATTAAAATGAATAACTTTTTTTTAACAAGATCGACTGAAAAATATAGCATCATGAACCTCAGTTGTTTAATAGTTTTGTAACATAAATAGGCTTGTTATGACTGACAGGGGTGGTCATTTAACTGATGAAGCTAGACAGACATGAAGTGCACAATATATATACTTGCAGCCCTTTCTATTGTCTTCGGTGGTGGATGGGTTGGAGGGAGGTTCATCTGTACCATTAATACATGACAAACCCTTATTTAATCTGGTTGTATAGAAAACAAAATCAACAGCTCAGCATTTGCATGACCAACACCCCTACTCTTAAAATGTTGTGTGTACCACAGGATACACCACCTTTAGTACACTCCATCTAACATATGTTTTTGTTTGAACACAAACTGGGCATTGTGTCCCCTGAGATATATTCCCTTTAGTTTCTATGCAAAATCTCTAGCATCTGCTTCTCAGTTCTCCATTTATCATGCCTGATTGAAAACCATAATTGCTGCTTCTGGACAATGTAGAGACAGCAGCATGGTAATTGTAATAATGTTAATTATTTATTCACATGATTAGAGTAAAATAACTGTCACATTCTGTGTTTAGACAGTCAGTAGACAAGGCCATGTTAAATCCAATAAAACAATATGCTTATGCATTTTATTTACAGCGAGATCAATTGTATGTATCTGCAGGGCTACATCGCTCATAGAAGACATGGATGTGAAGTGCTACTCAAGAGAGGCAAAGAAAACAATTGGAGTTACTCAGACTCAAATTGTGAAGCAATACAATACACACATGGGAGTATGGACTTGGCAGACATGATGGCAGCTCTGTATCGCACACCCCAAAAATGGGGAGAGGGTGGTTTGATAAACTGAAAGTGTATCGATTGGATATCACCCAGAGTCTGATTCATTCTCTGAAGATGAAAAGGGGACTGCCGTCCCATTTTGAGCAGGTTGAACCACCAGTAAAATGTATCAACATGCCTGTAGTGCCAAGGCCAATCAGCAATGTACGTTTTCATGGCATTGACTACTTTCCTACATTTACACTGAAAGGAAGGTGCAGAATGTGTGCTGATGGGCAAACCACAGTCTGGTTTGAAACATGCCATGTGCGTCTGTGCATTGTTCATGGTACCAAGCCATGCAACTGCTTCAGAAACGTCCACCTCATGTGTGATCTATATGTACAATAAATACAATTTTAAAACATCCTTATGCATAATGGCTATGTGACCATTTGGGTTAAGAATGCATCTCTGTACAATCTCACCTCTGAAGCAGCTGATCTGGAGATTTCTCTTTTTGGTTTCATTGACAGAGTCTTTTAATAATAGATGTTGAATTTAATAAAATTGACAATAGTTGTGCAAAGATAGTTTATATGTAGAGGCACAACCTTCCTCCACCCTTTCGAACCCGCTTGCTGTCTGTGAGCCAAAATAGGCACACTCCTGCTATATAGTTTTATTAATTGATCAGCAGTAGGTTAAATGTCACAGGCCAAGGTATACATTTTAAAATATCATTAGCTTTTATACAAATTATGTTTATACCTATAACGTTCTACAGGAACTTCCTCTAAGAATTATATTTTGCTCTTGGAAGACAAAATAATACATTGCAAACGTTTATAAAACCTTACGGCATCTTTAACAATATCACTGAGGTGTCAATTTGCTGGTGTTTTATATTTTATGCAGTAAAACATACTTTTACTCTTCTTGAAAGCTCCCAACTCCGAATCTAACATAGCACTGGAATGGGACAGGTTGTAAACATGTTTATAGCCATACACCGAGGTATCTATGTCTTATCGGAACTGTATAGACCTAAAGAAACGTAAGTACACAAAACTAGACTATTTTATAATATATTTTTATTTATTGTTTCTATTTGTTTTTTAAATGATGTCAGTAAAAAAAAAAAAAAGGCCACTGTAAATCTGTACGTCAGTAAAAACAAAATGACAAGGTTGGCAACCCTGATTTGACTACACGACAATGTACAGGTGGGTTTTGTTTATTTAATATATTGTAGCGTGCACGGGGGAAGGCAGCAGTAGGGCTGGTAGGTGACGTAATCACACACAAAGACATAAGTCCGATATACGCTCCTCGCAATGGAGCCGGCTCTTTTGTACAGCGGTATCGGCACTATGCTTTCGTGTGAGAGATCCCGGGTTCCTGTCTGCCCTCTGCTTGTGTGTGGATTGCATGGCCCTGTGTGATGCACCTGCCTGCGGGAACTGAGATTCACCGCAATATATTTTTGTGGCCTATGGGGGACCTACAGTTAGTGGACACAAATTTGAGCACCCTCTTATATAGAAGTATCATGTTTTTGTTTTAGTTTTTTTTAAATTGGATAACAGTCAACATGGTACTCAGTTGTATTTTTATTCAGTAAACCGTGAAAGGTGATTATCAAGCTCCGCTTTGGGATTTGACGTAGGCTAATTTATTTTTAAATGTATTTAGCACACCGCCTTCAATTGAACTGTTTCTAGCAGATTCGGCCATTCGTTCAGTTCAGAGCAGTGCGTGAAATGTCCGTCATAATAACCATAATTGACAGTTTCTGATCAAAACCATGTATAACTTAAAAACGAAAATGATACCTTTTACAAATCGATGGAGCGTGTTAAGCTTATATATATATATATATATATATATATATATATATATATATATATATATATATATATATATATATATATATATATAGATATAGATATAGATATAGATATATAGAGGAGTAGTGGTTAGGGCTCTGAAGTCTTGGCTGGAGGGTCGTGGGTTCAAAACCAGGTGGGGGACACTGCTGCTGTACCCTTGAGCAAGGTACTTGTCTTTACCTGGATTGCTCCAGTAAAAACCCAGCTGTATAAATGGGTAATTGTATGTAAAAATAATGTGTAAAAACGAATGTAATTGTATGTAAAAATAATGTGATATCTTGTAACAATTGTAAGTCGCCCTGGATAAGGGCGTCTGCTAAGAAATAAATAATATCTAATCGTATATTTATTGTCATTCATATAAGAAGATAGGGTGCCAGAAGTGTATGTTTGCTTAGGTCCCCGTGACGGATTAATCCGGCCCTGACTCTATTTATAGCCATGCCATTTTTGCCACGCACGAATGATAAACATCGAATAAACTACATTACCCAGTGCACATCGCGGTTATAGATCTATTTTATATAACCCTTCAAATAAGCAGTAGTATGGTGTTATTATTTTTCACAACTAATTCCATATTTTATATCTAATTATCTGTAAATGAGACAGTGCTATATATATATATATTTTTTTTTATCCGTTTTTTTTTGTTTTTTATTTATTTTTTCCCATGTGGCGCCGGGCCTTTCTCCGGAAGAAATAGAGCATCTACCCGCTTGACTTCCTCTTTTTCTACAGCCTGGGTTAGGTAGGAGAATTGCGATTTTTTCCCCTAATTTAAATCTACCTTTAATCAACTTATTTATTTCCCCATCCATAAACATTTTCACCTTGTTTGTGTGGCGAAACATGTATACGTTGTGTATCTAGTGGCATTATTGATTATTATGTTGTATTTCAATAAAATAACGTTTGTAGTTTAGTAGTTCTATGGACTGTGACATGTTACACACGACATCCCTGTCGCTTTGCAGTTTTTGCAGGGGTACCTCGCAATCATTTGAGAAAATATCCAGTACCATAATCATGTGTTAACATAACGCCGGTGAAATACGTTAGCTACGTGTTTATGTTTTACAAGTATACAGAGCGGTGCTGGTCCCGGTAGTTAATAATTATTTGAAGTGTGGTATATGTTGCGTCCACCGCTATTGTCAATGTAAAATAATGGCATTCGGTTTTTCCTATAGACATTGTTATTATAAATATCCGGTGGTTTGTTTTTTAATTTGTCATTTGCATGTATATTTAGGTTTTAGGTGGTATACAACATATCGTGAGTAATGGCCGACGCTACCGGTACTACTTCCCAGTCTGTAGTTTAACAAGTTGTTGCTACAGGAGACCACGTTTCAAAATTAAACTGAAGATTAGCTTCAAATTATTAACAATGCAAACGCTACTGCGGTTATGGGAATATTAATTTTAAGTTTATTGTCTCTCCCAGTTTGTTTTTATTATTATTTAAACCTCCACACACTGCTTGCATTTTCTGAGCGTAGATGCCTACCTGTTGGTAGCGTTGGTCACGCTGTTGTCATAAAGTGAATTTTCTCTTAACAGTACACAATGGGGCGAGTTATCAGGGGACAGAGAAAAGGTGCGGGCTCCGTCTTCAAAGCCCATGTGAAGCACAGGAAAGGCGCTGCTAAACTCAGAGCTGTTGACTTCGCTGAGCGCTATGGCTACATCAAGGGAATTGTAAAGGTAATTATCTTGAACATCTCTACTGTCGTCTGAGATGTCCTCCACCAGGAATGTCACCAGCACAGCACCGACTCAAGAATAACTTAAATTGATTTTTTTTTTCGGGAAGATGTGAAAATTCACACTGGAACAAAACTCTATAAAGCTACTTTTATTAGGCCGATTTTAAGAAGTAGCATTCTGAATTTATTGTAAAGTGCATTATATAAAAACTCCCCACTTTTACAGGATATCATTCATGATCCAGGCCGTGGTGCTCCCCTGGCCAAGGTGGCTTTCCGTGATCCCTACAGATTCAAGAAGAGGACCGAGCTCTTCATTGCTGCTGAGGGCATTCACACTGGGCAGTTCATCTACTGTGGCAAGAAGGGTGAGGTTCAGCCCTTTAATGTACTTTTGCTATTTCAACTGTAGGTGCCAGTGACCTATTAAATTGTGCAAGGTTGGGTGTCACGTGATGCTTTTGTGGATTTTTTCATTGACTCCCACTGGCAAGAAGACACAATCATGTCCCAATATAAATTGTAATATGAGCTGTCCCTGTACAAAATATACTTGGATTGTGACTGACTACATTTATACAAAGTGGTGGTTGGAATCTTGCCCAGTGGATGCATCTGAATACTAGTTTGGTTAGTGCATGGGGTATTTGCTCCTCTTAGGGGTACATTTCTTTTATTTTCCTTGAGCGCTGGGGTGTTCGAGGCTATATTTTCACAACTGCTTGCAGAAAGGTTCAAATTTGCATTGGGATTTTGTAGCTATTGGTTCTGTTTACTATGAATTTGGATCACTGTGAACTAAACAGCAACAACAGGAATGACGTTTGTGATGAGATATTCTGCAGTATCCTGTAGGTATAAGTCTTGGAGAGTGCCTACTTCATGATAGTTCATTTTGTATTTAAAGATTTTCTTTTAACAAGCACTCTGACTGCACGGGCCCTATTCAATATGTGTTATTTAAGTCATTTATAAATGTGTAGTTATCCCCAAACTTGTCAGTGTTGTTTAAACCCGGGAAACAAATGTATATTTATTAAAAAAATAAAAAATAAAAAAATAAAACCGATAGCACTTAACCTTTTTGATTTACAATGTTGGTCCACATTATGAATTTCGGATAATCTGAAAGTTTGGGTTTGTAACACGCTCTGTTTCTGTCCTTTTCAGCTCAGCTGAATATTGGCAATGTTCTCCCAGTTGGCACCATGCCTGAAGGTACCATTATTTGCTGCCTGGAAGAGAAGCCTGGTGACCGTGGTAAACTGGCCCGTGCCTCTGGGAACTACGCCACTGTCATCTCCCACAACCCTGAAACTAAGAAATCCCGCGTGAAGCTGCCATCCGGGTCCAAGAAAGTAATCTCCTCTGCCAACAGAGCCGTTGTCGGTAAGTGCACATCTGAAATACAGTATTTTTCTGGTATTAAAGGGACCAAGTTCAGAACACAAACAAAGTGGCTTGAATAGGGTGTAACAATTAATTGTGATACTTTTACATATGTATCATCGGAATAGAGGTGTTTATCGTCATACAAGACCAAAAGCATAACATGGTGCATTGTAGTTCACCAAATGTTTCTTGAATTATAAATGTTTTGTAGTTGGTATAAACACTTACTCTAGATTTGTCTTGAGAAAATAGTCCACTGAATGATGATTTGATCGTATTAAGCAAGTAGCCCATCAGGAGCATCACATAGTGATGCATATCCTGATATGTATAGTGACATTAGTGTATCATTGCACCCCTATTGAGAAGGGGTTGACCTCTGAAGTTAAATGTTTTCCATGTATGATCAACTTGCATATCGCTTCAAATTGATTTAGGTATAACCACTGTATTTCAGTTTTTCTTTTTTTATAAATACTCCACTAAAACCTTGTAAATTGGTATCTAGGTGTTGTTGCTGGTGGTGGTCGTATTGACAAACCAATCCTGAAGGCAGGTCGAGCCTACCACAAATACAAGGCCAAGAGAAATTGCTGGCCACGTGTCCGTGGTGTGGCTATGAATGTAAGTGAAATAAACTTTATCATGTGTTTTTGTAGAAGCTTTACAAGTAGGTTTGATTTTGATGTATTCTAATACATGTCCAATTGTTGTAATTTAACACAGAAGTAGTTTATTGCACTGTCTGTAAAACATTTGATCAGACCAGTTGCTTATTCCCAGATGTGTAATGAGTGAATGTCTTCTCTTCCCTCTTCCAGCCTGTTGAACATCCCTTCGGTGGTGGTAACCATCAGCATATTGGTAAACCCTCAACAATCAGGAGGGATGCACCAGCTGGTCGTAAAGTCGGTCTCATTGCTGCACGTCGTACCGGTAGACTGCGTGGAACAAAGACCGTCTCAGACAAGGAAAACTAAGCTACAGTACTTCCTCATAATAAATGTGTAAAAAACCCAAATCTTGAATACATCTCTTTATTTCATGTTTGATCCTGGAGGGCAGATATGTTCTGGTAATCTGACTTAACCACAACATCCTGTACGTAATACAACATTTCAAAAATCTCCACCTGCACAAAAATTAAAAGGAACGACAACTCCCAAGCACAAAATGTTTATTTAATCTACTGTGATTTGGCTTAAGAGAAATTGAGCGAATGTTGTAATATGGTTTTATTTCACTTTCAGGGATGAGCTGTTCTTGAGAGCACACTGGATTGAAACAAAGTGTCAAATATAAATATACAGTAATAATTGTTGTATAATGATGCTCATACTTACATAAAACCAGCAGACCAGGCACATTTGGACAGAGGGTTACATTCATGAGACAGGTGTAACTCACCTAAAGGGAGTGGTTACACACCAGCAGTCAAGGGTTTTCATCTGGTGTTCAGTGTATTTCATTAAATATAGTAATAATAAAATCTTTTGTTAACCCTTTGCTGTCCATTTATTCAGCGCATTGGGTCCAATTTATTTTAGACGCGCCGTTTAATTTTTTTTTCTTTTCACAGTAAAACAGGTTTAAAAGGCACTGCATATTAACAGGACATTCAGTACTGCATCTCCAGCCCCGCCCCAACCCTTGTTCACTGTATTTTTTACATGCCTCTTCATAGTAGTGCATACCGATAAATCATCTCCTGATCACTCGTTTTATCACCAAACTCCTGAATAATGCGATCCAAGTCATTATTTTATTACTATAACATCTCAAAAAAGCTCTGCAAATGGCCGTGATATTGTTTGAGCACTGGATGCAGAAGCAGCTATCTTGTTATGTCCGTGTTATCTCTGTGGTGCCGGGGCTATCTGTATTTCTCCGATACGCCAGTTTTCTTTTTTTTTTTGGCTCCTGTCTGTCTCGCTCGGCCATTGAATGGTTTTCTCGGCTTTTTCTGGAGAAAAAACAACTAGAGACCTGTTTTTTTACGTCTTTTTGATAATGTCGGACAGGGTCCGACATTGGACCGGAAAGGGAAAATAATGTCGGACCAGGTCCGACATAGGACCGCAAAGGGTTAAATATGTTTTGCTGAATAGAGGCGGGCTATGTGCATGTCATACAATTGTACCAGTGGTCTAACTGATTAAACTCATGGAGGACCTTTTTACCCACAAGTTACTGTGTATCATATGCTTTGAGTGTGTACTGAAGCTGGCTTTGATACTCTTAACATTCCTAATTAGGAATCTTGGGAAGAATGGATGAAGACTGAGGCATCTGTCTACTTTACATTTATAAATGTGTAAGACAGATGGTTACAAAAGTTGCATCACCTAGAATTTTAGGATTGAGACAATAAAAAACTATATGAACAATTTACATAATCAAAGAAACTACAAAATGACATTGCAAAGTTCTACCTGAAGCCAGCAATAGTAGTACCGTATTTCATGTTAGATTTTGAAGTGTCACATTTTTCATTAAGTATATGGGAAAACTACAAATGGCATGTAATTCAGTATGTTAATATAACATTATTCTGCAGGTTTCATTTGACTTCATGAAGCAACATTTTTTTAATTCTATAGGGTGATGCTAGACTTTGCCATAGCTGTACATGCTTTTTAAAAAAATAATTAGAAATTTGTAAATTATATTTTAACCATCTGTACAAATCATATTGTAGTACTGAATCTTTGTCTATTTATATTTAGTGAGTTTCATTTCGATTAAATAAAAATTAAAGTAAATTCCTTTGATACTTAAAAACTACTACAAAACCTATTTACTGTAAATAAAGATGTGGGACACTAAACAAATTCAAAAGAACAATCTTTAATTCCCTCTTTCAATGCATTCTCCAAAAATGAGGATGTAGTTAACAACAAAATGTAGAGTAGGGTTAATACAAAAATCTTAAAAGGTCAATCTTAAAAAAAAAAAAAAAAAAGTTTTTTAAATCAGACTTTGTCAGTGTCGGTTTACAGACTAGTAGGCTCGATATTTCTTGCAACAAAGAAATGACCACACGTATGTTGTTAAAGCAAGTATCACAAGTGGACAAGATGTGCCCGTATCCCAGTGTAAAAGAAGAAAGGTCCTGATAAATTCCAGTATGAAATGTCATGCATTCATTTCAAGGACCTCACGCCTGTATTTAACACTCCAGGGTGCCATAAGCATATCATTTCCAGCGCTGTCCCAACGGGACGACTGTTGAGGAGCATGTACTGCATTTTACAATTCAAATAGTAATTTATTTAGATTTTTGCTTTTTTAAAGGAACATTTTTACAGTTTGCTAGGTTTGTACAGTGCTCCAAGGCAAATCAAGGGATTCTATTTTCCATGCATGTTTCACAAAAGCTTAAAAAAAAAAAAAAAAAAAAAAAAATGTCAACCATTAATTAAAAACTACTAAGACCTTACAGGCATACATAAAACATTAACATTTACATGTACCCTGGTTCAAGGTTTTAAAAATAAAATTGCCCTTAGTTTAATTAATATTTCACAATTTAGGGGAAAACCAGGCTGCTACACAAAGCTGTGATCACCTGCAGAAAATCCTTCAGGTTCTTAACTATATTCCCTCTTGGTGAAGCATTCCTTAACTTGACTGTAAAGCCCTGCAGTATGTACAGCACGTACTGTAGAGGACAATGATGCATCTTCATAGGCCATTTGTGTGGTTTTCGCCCATATCATCTGTGCACCACATATTTACAATACAGCATAAATAAAATTCGAGACAGTTACAGAGTCAATATTCCATTTTCTTTATTCTTGCTAAGGGGCGCAATGCTTTTAGTATATTTCTGTGCACAAAAACCTCACAAAGTGAAAGTTCACATCGCGACTAGCTCCAGAATTCAACGTCACACCATGGCCAAAACAAAAGTCGGCAAAACTGGGCGCAGAACTCTGTACAGTCAATATTTTCTTTAAAAATAACACAAGGACAAAAATGTTCCTCTTAAATCAAATTCTATTTGTGAAATTCAGCAAAATAATTTCTATAAAATAAAACAGCAAAATATTTAAATATAATATGGTGGGCTGTATCTTTTCTTTTGCAGGAGTATTTGGTATTTTAGACAAATTCCAAAAAAATACACACATTCAAGTTACCAATTAAATACAGTATTTACTGGTGTTTTCCTTTAAATCCTAAAGAAGGATGCTTAATTAGCATTCAAGATACCTCTAAGAATTTGCAATTCGACTAACCAGCAGTTATTTCATATAATTACAACCCTGCTTATTTTTGTTGTATGGATGAAGAGTTCTAAGACAATGCCTGCTTTCAAGTAGGACTGCATGAAACAAAATCCAAGCGAGTTACTCCATTGTAGGAGGCACTCAGAACATCTTTGCTGACTTCAGCCTTCACTGGACTGCAGTAGAAGGAAAGTGTTAAGAAGTTAATCTAAATGTAAGCTCTACCAATGAAACTAAAACAAGCACACCGAATACAGTCTATTATGCTCCAGGCATCCTGGCATAGCAAATTGTTGCATATATTTTTTTTAAATTTAAGTCTTTAAAATTCCTATTACTGAAAACTATGTGTTTATTATCCCACCAACAGACTGCCAAGTATTAAATCTGAGGAATATATGTGCAATTGAAAAGCCACTTATTCTTATATTTTTGTTTTCCCAATTACAGCCATCAAGGTGTAACAGGAAAGGCTCTTAGTTAAAATCAGGGCCTACAACTGCTGTCATGTATGATCATATATTTCCCATCGGCTACACTAATCTGGTGTGAAGCCATGCTAAATGTTACAGCATATTAACTAGCGCTTCAAAATGAATCAACTAATACCAGAATGAAATAAAGGCAATGGAAGAGATCTAGAACAAGGTTACATCACCACTTTTCCACATCAACCAAATATTATAAGGTTATACCAGCCAGTTAATAGCCCATAGTAAAATCAACTTTGGCAGCAGTCTCAACATAACATGGTTGACATGGTTAGGCTTTTTTTTCTTCTTTTTTTTGTCTTTTCCTAAAAAGAACTGACCCCGTAAGGCAGACAACCTTCACTGCTGAGCACAGGTGATAAAGCAAAAGATTTTTTTTTTTATTTTGTTGTTTAGATCTGCAAGTCTCCTACAGCAACAGACAGTTTTGCTGAGGAAATTTAACAGTCAAACATAAACATACTATATACACCTTTGCCATTTACACATTAGCATCAGGCCTGTTTTCTTACAACACTATACACTTTCCACTGCAGGCGGGTTATATTTTGACAGCAATATTCTGCAGGGCAGGCAGTGAATAGACTCTCCACTCCAGGTTAAATAGAAATAGTTTTATTCTGAACGAGAAGGACCTGGAGAATAGCTGAACTGTAAGGCCTGGTCGTGCACTTAATTCAACTGTCTCGATGGAGCGAATCAGATGAGAACGTGCAGTTTTTATTCTTTCGTCTGAGCTGGAGAAACCTCTTCACTGCCTTCCCAGTTTTCTTGTGCTCGTTGACCTGGACGCTGAGGGTTGTTCATGTGCTGTGCTGCTGGGCCTGTGTACGGCTGACCATGTGTATGGTTATTCTGAAAAACAACAGAGTATACATGGATTTAAATAAAAAACCTGGAAATGAAAAACAAAACATCCCCGGTGGCATACTGCAAGTATTATAAATATGGGAAAAGAATCTGTTGAAATGGCCACAGGTTAAAACAATATTGCAACTTCATTGACAGAATTAAAGAATACACCTGCAAATACCATGTGGTTTGTATCATAGATATGGTCAGAGGTTAAAACAATGTGAAAGTATTGAGTGCCAAATATTAGGACCCTAATAAGTGTACTGCATCTATACTCCATAAACCTGAATAGTCGTAAGACCTCGACTTGACAGGCATGTCAGATGTCAATGTTAACACCATTTAACATATTTAGCATAAAGTGTATATGTGTAACCCTGCAAATATTCAGTCAATACCTAAAAATTAGTCAATGAGATTTAAGGGTTTGACAGTTGTTTTACATCTATTGGTCAGTAAAGTATAAATCACAAGATTGTGTGTAATTTTCACAAGGTGCAACAGATTGTAATACCCAACCAAGATTTCACAAGATCAAGAAATCTCAAAAGACTTTGAATTAAGGTATCTTAACAAGGCTTTCACATAACCCTGGAATCGGTGTAACTAATTTAAACAAAGAAATCTAGTATGCATTATGACCACAGAATTCCCAGGCTCCAGAGGTTGAAATAGTTCTCAAAATGGCCCCTTATTGGTTACTGATATAGAAGAAAATAACACAGTTCAGAAAAATGCATGCAATGTATGGTGCAGGCTTTTCCCAAGAAAAGGAAGAAAAGCATTGAAATAGTTCCAGGACTTGAGATTCCATTCTGAGAAATGTGCGTGGTGTTAAAAAGTAAGGGTCTAAAAGTACAACTGTGCTCATTGCCAGCTAAGGTTGATTATATTCTCTTAATTAGGAGAGGCAAAAATAGTTCTTTAAAGAAAAAAAATCATTCATAATTCAAAAATTGCTAAGAGAAAATTGGTTTTCATGATCAATAATACATTTTGATTCTGATTCTAATTTTTCATGGCTCAAATCTAGAGGCGCATGGTATCAAAATCCCATCCTTCTTCACAGCAGTTATTGATATTTTAACCCAAGCGATTATTAGGGATTTAGCACACTCACTGTGTAAACTGCACCACTGTCTTGTCAAACAAACTGCTTAGGGAAAGGTGAATGCTACACAAATAAAGCATTAGTAAGCTTGAGCTTTGATGTGACAGCAGTAGAACACAGAATCACAACTGTCACACACGATTCAAATATGCAATGTTCAGAGTTCACATTCCCTGAGGAAAGTCCCCTCCCCAAAAAACAAGTGAGTGCGCATTGTCACATGGAAGGCAGCTGACATTGCAAATGGAAACTGCTGTTGTGCACCAACATTCTTTTAACCCCAATGTGTATATCACTAACTTTCGATTGAATTTGATTGATCTTGAAACAGAGAGCTACATTTGTTTGTCTCCACAGAGAGAAGCTAAATACAGAATCACCTTTAATTAACAAGCAGGCAGTGCACACAGGATCTGAGAACGTAGCCAGAACCGCATAAACAAATTCATAACACAGATTCTTACAGGAGCAACTACTAAATCCAAACTAATGTTATCCTTGGTAACTGCTTCTCCATGGGTTACACCGTATTCCCTCTAATATTTAGTTTAAAAAAAAAAAATCTAATTATGACTTTAATATTTTGTCACTCACTGACTGTCCACAATAGCAATCTCAAAAACTTGAACTGCTGCACCTTAAACGATGTGTGTGTGTCTGTTTCTGTCGTAAATATTTGGCAAATCACACCTATGAAACCTATTTTGCTCCAGAAATGGGAGATAGATGTCACACTTGTCATTACCTCAGGAAAGATATGGATTTTATAAGAAAGTTTCCCTTGCTGATAAATGTAACATTGCCAAATCTGCAGAAGAGCTGCCAGAGTTCTGCAACTGAGAATTTTGCCAGCTGCCATTCCCTGCAAGTGTATCTCAAAAGATACAGCCTCTGGATGTATGATTGAACAAGCTGTTTAAACAAAGGGTTTGCGGCTGTTGGACCGAATGGATCAGACAATAGGCAAAGAAATGCAACAATGGTGAAAAATGTAAAAATCGCCTGACCCTCAGGATATTACTGATTGGACTGAGAAAGCCTGGAATGAACTGAAACTGAAGAAAAGACATGATGAGCTTGTTAGTAAATATTTCCTCATTTGTGGTATTTCTAATGCTTTAGATGTTTTAATCCGCAAGAGTCTTGAATCAGGTGAACTGTAATTGCTGAGGAAAATTAAGAAGTGCAGTTCTTTGGATTTTCTGATGAGGACATTGCTGTATAATAAGTACCGGTAGTCTAAATGTAAGTGACAGCTGTTAGCTTTCGAAACAGTTATAGATGTGTTAAATACAATTGAATGCATAAGGTTATGGTAATATTTTTTTTTTTATAAAATATAAAAAGTATTTATTTGTATACATATGTATATACGTTTATAGATTTGGTTAAATATAATTTAATGCATTTGAAGCTTGTGCCATATTTGTAGTTTATATCTTGTTTCTTAGTGCTTTTAGATGCATTTTTTTGTACTTGTTTCAGTGGGATTCCCCTGTATAGTTTTGCTAGTAGTCCTGAAATGTTTTAAGCTTTTTCTTCTAGATTTACCTTTTCAGTAGCCTGTACATTAAATTAGCAAGAAACCATATTATATACTCTTAGTGGCATGGATATAGATTGCTTGTATGTTCATAATGATGTATTCATCAGAATGTATTTTGGTTCATTTTCATTTTCTTCAAAAAAATTACTTTGGGAATTGCAGGTCATTCTTACTGAAGAACAATTAAGAGGGAATACAGTAAACAGTGTTTTTTCTTCCTATATGAATTATTTGTAAAATAACTTACAGTCAATATCAATTAGATGCTTTACTGGAAGGAAATAAAATCACAATTTGTTGTATTACACAGATAAGCTTTGATAGAAATAAACCAGTTAAATAATATATGTTTAGCAAGCAGTGGAGTAATAAAAAAAAAAAAACAGAAATACTAAGAAGGAGATGGCTGCTTTCATTACAAGTCCTAAGATGTGAGCAAGGAATATTATGATCTAAAACCAGTACAAATGTTGTAAACCCCACCCCCCCTTGTTAAAGACAAAGCCAGTTACCTGTTGAAATTGTGAGCCTGGTGAGTGAGGGTAGAGAGGGGCATCTTCTGGAGGGGAAGAATCATGGTCATCTGGGGCATCCTGATCATCAGGCTCCTGAAATAAAAAGATGTAAAACACTCAAGTAGCTGGCATGCTTTTTCCATCAGAAAAGCAATACACTACACAATTCAAGCGCTTATGAAAAATATATTTCTCTTTTATTGACTGGTCCAAGTAACTCTGTTTTAACATTTCAATATGCAAGCTGATATGAGATTAGTCGGATAAACATCTGATTAACTGATCAGTATTTAAATATGCAATGAAATGTGTCCTGGTACTTGCACTGCAAGTCAATGTATTTAAAATATCAAGATAATATAAATAGAATGCATGTCTATTAAGACTAGAATGAACTTAGAAGAAACCCAGTGTCAAACTGAATTAACTTTGATCTGAAAACTAGGTAACAAATCCTTGTTAGTGTAATATGTTAAACATAATGCTACACAATTTTTGTGCAAAACACTATACAGGACTACTGCCAAAAACATGACAAGTTTTCACTGCAACCGTTAAATTTAAATGTCAAAACCAACACACTGCTCTTACAAAGTAAAACCATACAAAAGGTCTAGCTGGATACTGCATATATAGGGCTATAATTTGACTTGTTAAAAGGACTACTAGGCAAGTAAACTGGAACATCATCCAGTGTCCCTAAATGACGCCTTACTGTTGTATCATCAACTTGGGGATGGGTTATACAATTTCTAAAGGATTGGTATCACTCCCCACTTATTAGCTGTCAAAATGCAATTAAATATTAAAATCTAGTTCCCGAAGAATCTAAAGTCTTTAGAAATAATGTTATTTCTTATTGTCCAAGTCTATTAAAACATATGATCAAATTTAGTATATACTATAAAAGATTTTTTAAAAGATTTTTTTCTTGGTCATGCTATTACATTATTTGTTTTTAATTTGTTACTGATGCAGTAACTTCGCCATATTTAAAATAAATAAATAAATAAATAAATTAATATATATATATATATATATATATATATATATATATATATATATATATATATAAAAAACATCATTAAAATGAAAGTCGTGCTTTAATTGCAGTCACCATTTCCTCGCTCCAATCAACACTGTAGTAACAGCAGCAGTGACACATACCAAGTGAGGCCTTACATACTGTAGCTGGTGGGCCAAATTCATTTCAATAAGGAACAGTTTATGATCCAAATACTAGTATTTGTATTTGACTTGTACAGACTTCTGTTACTTTGTTTTAATTATCCAATATGGACATAAAAGTACAAGTGGAATGAGACTTCATTAATAAATACATATTAAAAGATAATAAAGCTTTTACTGAATCCTGAAAAAATCCAGGTTTATTGGATTTATTGACGTTCCTAGAGACCAAATGTGTACACTGTAAGGTTGACTTTCCCTAGTTAGATATGTTCTTAATATTTTACTCAAACATGCCATGGTACAATAACAAGCACCTTCAATTTCCTGCCCATTTCAGAGGAAGTCAACTCTTTAAATTCCAGCATCTAATATTATCCAGACCTCCGCTCTTTTTTTTTTTTTACATTTTTTTTTTTATAGATTTTCAAGAAACTAGTACATATTTGTATAGATAAGTGTATTTTCATAAAAACAGTTAGTCATTAAAATATTTAGTAACATATACCCCCCCTCTACCGCTAAAATCTACAGTATATAAAAAAGTGTGATGTGTACACACAGGTGCCTCCACTATATCCTTTCAAGGGGGAATATGCACAGCCTATAGAGTAAATTAAAGCATAGAAACAACCGTTTTAATGAGGTTTATGAATAGTTAATTAGTTTCTTGTAGTGATAAAACATTACATACTTTCATTTGTTATCTATTGAACTGGTATTTGTATATGTACTGTTATTTGTAATTGTATTATTACTTGTACTGTGATTCTTGAAATGTATTAGTTTACAACTGTAAGTTGCCCTGGATATGGGCGTCTGCTAAGAAATAAATAATAATAATAATAATAGTAATAATAATAATAATAGTAATAATAATAATAATAATAATAATAATAATAATAATAATAATAATAATAATAATAATATCAAATGACCATTGTCAATGCAGTATTTTTTTTTATTTTACTTATTTTAAAAATTGATAGGCACACAGGAAGAGATAATAGTTGCAAAGTACTTGGTAAACAAGCTTTCTTTGTAAAGGACAGACTGTTTAAGGTGCATTCAGAGGAGCAAAAATTCTAAATGTAACTGGAAATCACCATTTTTGTATGTTGTAGTTTATGGTGTCATGCAAGGCCACTAGGTATACAGTTTCTTGTAAAGGTCCTGCACAATTCACAGACTCCCTTTACTTTGATTACTAACATTTTGTGGCAAATGCTGTAACTAGGGCTGTCAAGTGATTAAAATTAAATTGTGATTAATCTCGCCATTACAATTTTTAATCTTCGTTAATTATCCACCTCATTCAAGTTTGTTTTGTTACTGATGCATTATTATTATTATTTATTATTATTTATTATTATTTTTATTATTATTTTTATTATTATTATTATTATTATTATTATTATTATTATTATTATTATTATTATTATTATTATTATTATTATTATAGTTCTTCTTTATTACCTATAAGGACACACATGGTCTTGGACCTTCTTATCTTATCTGCTGACCCCATATGTCCCTAGTCGTTCCCTGAGATCGGAAAATGCTAATCTTCTGACAGTCCCTAAAATGAGTTTGGATCTGTCGGAGCCAGGGCACTTAGTTATAATGCCCCTCGTCTTTGGAATTTGCTCCCGATTTCAAATTGTACTGTATATTTCCTTATCAGTTTCCTTTAAAAAGGTGTCCTTTACTGATGTTTTTCATTGGCATTAAAAAAAAGTATTCTTTTATTAATAACTTAAAATCTAAATAAAACAAAGCATTCATTGAGTAACAGTTATATTCTCCTCAATTGTAAATACTACACTTTTAGTACTTTGTTCCATGATGCAGTTATATGACTAACTTTGTATGCTAACACCGACTGCATGCACTCGAGTGTATTATTAAAATGGTGCTGCAGAAAATGAATTACGGTGTGCTAAGAGGGTCAGAACAGAGGACTGCGATTAATGTCCAAAGAAATTAACGCGTTAAAATTGCAGAAGTTAACTGCGATTAATTGACAGCCCTAGTTGTATCACCAGACCACGATCATCAAATCAGCCAAATTAAAAATAAATCTATAGCTTGGAATGTCCCCTGCAGAATATACTCAAAGTGTAACTTTGCACTTATGTTGACTGACAAATGGTTAACCACAACTGCTAGTGATTGCATTGCCTAATTTACTTTAGGTATTCAATGTTGCTGTTTAGCAAAACACCCTTATAATGTAAACATAGAATAGTAAATGCAAACTAAACTATAGCCAAGGCTTGGAGTTTCCGATTTCTCTCGAAAAAGTCTCTGTGCCAAAAATGATTGCAATTCAATGAAGGCTAGATGAAATATCAAAAAACTGAACTGTGGCCCAAAAAAAAAACCAAATAAATAAAAAATCTGAAAAAATTACAAATATATCTTTTACTACCCCATACCCTGCAAACATGAAAATTGCAATTCTGGCAAGGTAACTGCTGTTGGTACCAAATCTTACAGTTTGCTGTTGCTGTCCTGTCACTTCCCCTGGCAATAGCTGGTGTGGAGAGGTCGATTTCCTTGCTGCGTCCTCTTCAGACACCACCTCGTGCTTCGTTAAGTGACACTATGTTGAAACAGCAGTTAATATTGCGTATAATCAAGTGTCAAAAAACGATGCAAGTGTGGATGTTATAGCGTTATACAATAATGTAAAACATTTTGTTAAATGTCAATGCAACTTGCATAAAATATATATATATATATACACACACATTTATCACATCTATAATTATGAAAATCAAACTATGTTTATACAGCTGTTTCAACAATGTCTTTAAACTGTCTGCTAATGTGTGAAAACCAAGTGATAAATAAAGCAAGTGATATGTATGTCATCTGCTGACAAAGTGGTGAAAGTGAGTCAAAAAGGAATATTTTAGGTAATCACACTGGTTTCTGTTCAAGTTGCTGTATGAACAAACTATTTTAAAATGTGAAGTTTGTTTCAAGTCATTACAAATGTGGTTTTAAATATATCTAAAATTGACAAAATAAAAGAAAAAATTTAGAGTACAATAATTTTTTTTTATTTTTTTTTAAATCGACTTTTACTATAAATACACTTCGAAAACTCAAAGCCCTAACTATAGCAAATAAGCTCTAAAATTGTGCGCTCTGTATAAATCACCAAGTACAGTACAATTAAAGTCTCCAAAAAGTACCTTGCAAAATAAGGAAAAGGAATTTATCAACACACTTTTTAAAATTCAGGTTGTGATAGTTAAAAGGAAGATCTAAAAGGGCAGCATCAGAACAAAATCTAAGTAAACAAAAAGAAATAAATGCTTTTAACATGACTGATAGCTCCATATGGATCTATAAACTGAATCTGACAACAGGTTCTCACATAATTATGAAAGTATGTGTCAATATCTCCACTGAAATCAGTGTCACAAGCCTTTTTTTTAATGCCTAGTGATGTATGGAATAATAAATATTTAAAAAGTGCTCCCACCTTCACCTTATTGTAATAAAACCATAGTGGGAATTAAACTTGGACAGACCTTACACCCTTATCCACGTGTATTTTTAAAAAGCGTTTAAAAATGAATACAGAACTCCAAAATCCAGGTGACAAAGTTCACCATCACACTTTCGCCGTACAGTTACCCCTTTATTCTGCCTATTGCTCTCACTCTTTTCCCTTACATGAACCTTGACTGACGGGGCAGAGCTCACTATTCATACTGAAAGAAAGATCCAGAGAAATGTATACATGTCTGCAGTGAAGAAAACATTTTAGCAGCAATTTGGCTACAATTAAAGTTAACTTAGCTAAGAGCAACACAAACTTTCCAACACCACAATGTTAGATGTCGTACGTTATTAGTAAACCAGGCAGAACTTAAGCCTGCTTGTTTAACCGATGCCAGCCTACTGGATATAGCTGCCGTGTTACAATCATTTATAATTTGTGTGGATTGTTGTTTAAATTAGATTTTATTAAAAGGACTAAAAGAAAGAACAGGGATATAATAAATATTTTATTTAATGTCTAAAATACAAAGATCATCCACTTTGTGTGTGGAGCCGTCAAGCTGTGCCTGTATTATTTTCTGGTAGCTAGTCATGGGAGATATTCAAGCACATGACTCGGACACAGGGATTGCTTCTTGCTAGCTTGATAAAGTCCCTTTATTACAAAATTCACTCAAATTCTAAAAGGTACAGCATGCTGCTACTATATTACTTTCAAAGCTTAGAATTTGAGAAGATCAAAGGCTAACAGCACAGCCTCGAGATGCTTCAAGTCCTTTACGTTTCATCTTACAATTCCAACGGTCATAAATGCAATCAATAACTGCAGAACAGTTCAAACCTTACATGGCACTAAACTGACATACACTTTCAAAATGTATAAATAAAACAGGATAATAAAATAATAAATGAAAATGTGTTCAATAGCAGATGGAAAGGGAGATGTAGAGTTTTCTAAAAGTAGGGTTGACATTTATTTGCTTTAAAGGGTTTTGAAAATGCTTTAAAAAAATCCACATTTATAATTTGTCTTCCCATTTATATTCATACCTACAAGGCAGTATCATTTTAGTTTTCAGCCCAAAAAATGAAGTGTAAGATGTACCTCCTCTGGACAGAGCTCACAAGCTTTTGCTAGAGTCATCCTGGCACTGTGCGACCTTTCCAAGAAGTAGCCATTTGACGTTTCATTGCTCTGTACAGGTGGTGACCAGTTGTTGTAGGTGTACTGAGGATTTCCAGTGTAAGGCCTACGTTCTAGTTCATCTCCAAGCCATTCAACTGCCCATGTCCACTTCCGCTTCAAATCGCCATTGCTCTACAAAACAGGAATTGTGCAATTCAAAACACTGGCCTTCCTGAAGTCTGAAGCCAGGCCAGTTTGCTCCATTAATACTCTCTTAAAATGACAAATCTCTAAAACTGTCGTGTTAATTAGAAAGCACTGTATATAACAAATGTTAAATATGCATTGCTATCTGATATAAAAAAAATGGAAATCTATTACTGTCCAATATAAAAACATGTTTTTATTTTTATATATCTGCTATTGAATTTCTGTTCTTCAGATTGATTTTTGTTCTGGAGCTTTGGTTGCACTGCAGTTGTTCACTGCTCTCAGTAACTTCAGCACTGGATAAATGATCTTGGTAAGTACAATAACATAAGCAACATATTGATTGTGTATGGAATAGTAACAAGAGTATAATCAAATACCTAATTAAACTATATTTACATCCCCAATATTTAAAGCAATACATTGAAGCAAGGATTATTACCTGTAGGATCTGATAAGCAACAGAGCAATTGCTGAACAGAGCTACCATGCATTTTATACACTGGTATGCTCTCTTCTGATAGTGGTTTTTAGAACGCTGAATGGTGTCAAACAGTCCATCCCTGTCATCCGGAATACCCTTAAGTACATTGTGAATCCTGAAAAGAAATGACAATCCTATTTCATGTTGTACTTAAGAATTTCCATTTACAAGGATGCTATAATGCAATAATAAAAACAGTCAAAATCTAAAATCAACAAAACCTGGATCTGACCAGAACATTTTAGGTACAACAACCCCCCTCACAAAAAAACTATAAAAAGGGCTATTAAAATAAAATAAAAAAAATACAAGTGCATTCCACAATTCATTTTTTTACTATGTATTTCTCCTAACATTTAATAATTATTGAAATGCAGCATTGTTTTGGATAGGATGTCCTAATTTCAACATGTGGCAATACCCTAGATTTGCCATAACATTTGGTCCTGCATTTAGTCATATTAGGTTCTCACGATACTTCTACAGTATTCAAACTTAGATGGTCACTGCTGTGGCTCCAGATTTACACTTACCTATGAGTCTGCCAGGAATCCTCTATTAACAATATCTGCAAAAGCAGATCCAGGTAAGGCCGGAGCTCGTATGTGTAGGAATATGCCACCTTAGAAATTAAAGGGGTTTTCATTTATTAGGTCATGTGTGGATGAACACAGAATTGTAACACAGAATACACATTGTGACTTCACAGATCTATTTTAAAACGTGGCTACTCGCTGATAAAACTTAAATCATACAAAAGTCTGGGACTTGACTTTAACCCTTTGCGGTCCTATGTCGGACCCTGTCCGACATCATCAAAAAGACGCAAAAAACGGGTTTCTAGTCGTTTTTTCTCCAGAAAAAGCCGAGAAAACCATTCAATGGCCGAGTGGGAGCAACAGGAGCCGAGACAAGCCGAAAAAAATAAAATAAATAAAGGGCGTATCTCATGAATAGTCATACTTGCCCCTGGCATCAGATAACGGCGGCCATAAGGAAACGAGATGGCTGTAACTGCATCAGCACTCAGAGAATATCACAGACATTTGCAGAGCTTTTTTGAGATGTTATAGTAATAAAATAATGACTTGGATTGCATTATTGAGGCGTGTGGTGATAAAACGAGTGATCAGGAGATGATTGATCGGTATGTACGACTACGACTATTACTATTATTATTATTTATTTCTTAGCATATGTGAAAGCTATAGCGAACGAAAGGGTGGGGCGGGGCTGGAGATGCCTAGTGAGTTCTTTGTTGATATGCAGGGCCTTTTAAACCCGTTTGACTGTGGAAAAAAAATACTTTTAAACAGCGCGTCTAAAATTAACTGCGCGTGTGAAAATAAATTGGACCTGACGCGCCTGACACGCACTTAATAAATGGACTGCAAAGGGTTAAAGAACAGCCTGATACAAAGTGTTTAATGTAACATTTATTCATTCAGACCAGTTTGGAATTACCACAACCCCCCTTACACAAGTGTATGGTATTAGGAAGTTCAAAAAGCAAAACGGTCATAAAGCAGACAGCTAAACTATAGCTTTGTTTAAGGAGACTGCTATTAAGTTGAGCACCACAAGCTTGTCATACCTGCCACAAAAGCTCACTCAGTACAGTGGATGAGAACTGTGGATTCTCCCAGCAGCTGAAGCGCAGGAGCTTAACGGTCTCTTCTGAATTGCTGCAGTCTTCAATTATCTTTTTTACGTAACTAGTGCGTACAAACATAATTTCTGCTACAAGCTGCTGGAGTGGCATGATGGGCTGAGACAGGTTAGGATCACCGTAGGGGTTTGGAAGTGGTGGATTACCTAAGAAGAATGTTAACAGCTTTAAAAAAAGAAATACAAGTCCACACATAGCTACTACAGTATATCCTCTCCAAAAACAACAGGTTTCTATTTTCACACACAGTTAATCTTACAAAGTTGAACTCCAAGCCTCCCCTCACTAAGAATCTTACTCATGCAGACATGAAGTGCAATTATTTGCAATGTAAGCAGCATGTCTGACATATCTGAAAAACTACCGCATGCAGCAGTGGTTAGAGCTTAGAACTGTTGGCCAGAATATCCTGGTTTCATATTCCAGTTCAGCTCCTGGTCTATTGTGTGACCCTCGAAAAGCCCTAAATGCAGTACATTTCGACTGAGCTATGGAACAGGTTACATGCTAGACCAGCTTGTAAACAAAACCCATTTATAAGAGACAAAGTGTCCCAAAATTACAAAAAGGTGTCAATATAATGTCTTCATATGCCAGCTATGTCCAAGAACCAACCCAAATGACACAGAACACTGGTCATATTCATACCACTAGGCAAGTCAACTACTGCAATTACACAAAACCAGAATCGGATTATTTCCAGGTAATAAAAACAAACCAGTAGATGAATTAAAACTTACCATTTATTGAAGACTGCATGCGCGATGATACATCGCAACAGCGCACTAGCTGTGACACTACTGTATACAATTTGCCCAGTTCAGCATACTGATATTTGATTGGAGGACCTGGTCCCTCATCCAGAGCTACAAGCATAAATGTTGCAGGGACACTCAATTTTAGCAACTGTGTTTTTTCAGCTACACCTGAAACAAAATTGAGAAAAGACATTTTTAGTAAATGTACCAAAAAATAAATAAAAATTGGACACTATTTAGTTGAATTTCATACCCAGGTTGGCATACATGACGAAGAGATTGAAGTACTGCTGCAGATGACGGCCATGCTCAGAAACCTCCCTTCGAAGCAGGTTTAACACCGCTCTCAACAAGTGGTCACTTAGGCTCAAATTGTCACAGCCCTGAAAAAGGTATGGACAGGACAGGAATATTAGACCACATATAAAGTTTGTTATGCTTCAGATGGGCAAACAGATGTTTTAATATAACCATGCAAAACATGTGCAGTCCTTAAAGAAATAGAGGTACAACTAAAAAAACTAAATTCAAGATTTATTTTAAGCCTCACAAAATGCTTAATGTGTTTGGTTGGGTAGTGGTCCAACACTTTCTAGGGCTCTGTAGGCAAGAACCACACACATATACACCATGTTAAGTTAGCTAAAGAAGATGATCAAGAGCACACATCTATTTGTACCTCTGTATACAGAACCAGAACTATCATATAAAACGTACAGGTAACAATATTGTACAAACTCTTAACAATTAAAATATGCTTTTACTGCTCTTTGCTTATTTTCTCCTAACCTGGCTGGAGGGTCCTGGTGAGGCAAATGGTGAAGGGCATGGTCCATCTTGCAAAGAGAAATGTGCAATAAATACTATGAGCTTAGCAAATGCACCCCTCACTTCTGCACTGGGGCACTCAAGAAGGTACTCTGAGAAGCGGTTTGGGTAAGCAAAGAGGACATTATGTGCAAACCAGTAGCGTACATTCTTGCTGTGACGGAGCAGGATGCACAATGCATCATACCTGAAACATACAAGAGGGAAGAGAAGAAGAGATTAATAACTCAGGACACTCAACATTAGAAGCACAAAACACGTGCAAATTTGAAACTAACTAGTGGACACCAAAATGTAAAATCTTACCAATCACTGGCAGGGCCACGGACTAATTTCTTGGTGTGAAATCCTGTGCTAAACAGAAATCTAGCAGCAAGCTGAACACTAATCATAGCTATTTCTTCTGCTTCAGGCAAAAGATGATCTTGTCCTAAAAAAAAAAACCAGGAAAAAAAAAAACATTAAAAAAAGTTACTGCATAGATTTAAAAATGAACGATTACATCAATGAAAAATGTAAGATTAAATAAAATGCTAAATATCTGGTTCCTGTAGTACACTGCGATTGAAGGGAATTTTAATAAAAGGATGCTAAACTCCAGTATATGATATATGATATGATATTTTATGGAACCTTAGCTCTTGTGTATGATTTCCAAAATGATCACCGTTTAAAAAAAAAAAATATATATATATAGTATCCCAATAAAATATTGGTTCTCCCATCAGTACAGTGCTCCCCTTGTATAAGGTAGCCCTTTATACCACAGGTGGCATGGTCGTGGTTCCCACCGGCCACATAATGCCCTTCCACTAGCACTTTCATTATTGTTGTAAGGAGGAACAGAAATAGGAGCACTTTGTGTATAAATCAACATGAGTTTCTAAAAACGCACAGCTTTCAGATCACCACTTAACTGAACAAAAAATATGCAACGTTCGTAACATTTTACCTGTGTGATATCATCACCCTTAAAACTAGAACCGCCAAGGCAGTCATTTTGACGGCTTCCACTTTTAACATTTTAAATTACTCTGTGTGTGTTAACACTAGCACTGCCATAGCAGCTTTTTGAACGGCTTTCGACATATTGAAATCAATACAATATAGCCGACAATTTAGTCTGGGCTTTGTAATAAATCCTGTTGAGTGCTTGAAACACTGATTAAAGTTATTCTACACATTATATATTATTATTTACACTACATTTCTCAGGCAGAACAACTGTTCCACCCTAAGTGTGACTGTGCAAAAAAATAATAATAATAAAATGTGCGTATTCTAAGGTCTCTGCACAGATCAGTGACCATCGGCAGCAGTGTGGAGTAGTGGTTAGGGCTCTGGCCTCTTGACCGGAGGGTCATGGGTTCAATCCCCGGTGGGGACACTGCTGCTGTACCCTTGAGCAAGGTACTTTACCTAGATTGCTCCAGTAAAAACCCAACTGTATAAATGAGTAATTGTATGTAAAAATAATGTGTTATCTTGTAACAATTGTAAGTCGTCCTGGATAAGTGCGTCAGCTAAGAAATACATAATAATGCTATAAATGAAAGCCAGAGACTGTTGCATTTTACAATGCAACGAAGTACAGTGTGGATATACTGGATCAAATGGCACGGCTGTATTCTGTCAAAGGTGGTACTCGCGGGGGCTCCCGAGTGGCGCATCCAGTAAAGGCGCTCCTCGCAGGATGTGCCCTATAGCCTGGAGATCGCTGGTTCGAATCCAGGCTATGTCACAGCTGACCGTGACCGAGGGGGCGGCGCACAATTGGCTGAGCGCTGCCCGGGTAGGGAGGGCTTAGGTCGGCAGGGGAATCCACGGCTCACCGCACATCAGCGACCCCTGTGGCCGATAGGTCGCCTGTGGCTCTGCAGCGGAGCCACCAGATCTGTGTTGTCCTCCGGCACTATAGGTCTGGTAGCATTGCTGTGGATCTGCAGTGCGAAAAATGACGGCTTAGTTGTTCAACTATTAGGCACAAGTGTTTTTAGTTATTGGTCTTCTGTTAAAAAAAACAAAAAACAAAACTAATGTTTATTATTTTGAAAAAATAAAACATCAATGCATTGATTATCGTTGATAAATGCCTATACGATAATCGAATACAAAATTAGGGTGCCGATTGCACCACCAAAAACGAAAAATAAAATAAGCTCCAGCCGGAGCTATGCAGCCTAGGGGAAGAATACAAAGTCAGCCGACTTCTGTTGCTTGAACCCTGGGAAGGCGCGACTCAAGCCGCTGGCTTTACGCGAAGCACAAGGCCTCAGCGGGACGTAACAAGCAACACGCTGTAGTACACACAATACGAGTAATTAGTAAAAACGATTACAGCGAGTAGTATAATATCACATTTAAATTGTGTAAAAACACAATAAAATGTGAATCAGATAGAAGCAACAAGTACTTATCTGAACAAGGCTCTCTGATCAGTCTTGAAAGGAAAAATGGCGCCGAGATCTGTGAGCACAGTCGGGGGACGGGCTACGACTGCGTCACAGGCTCAAAAAGCAGCTTTGGTATACAAGTTTCAGGATTCGGGTCTTTAGGAGGTAAATACACATTCGGTAACGGTTACATTTCGTACTTGAAGGGGAACTTAAAACAGCAAGTGAGTAAACTAATTTAATATATGTATTTTAGCGCATTTATTATTTTTTAGTATTAGACAGAAAATATTAATTATCATAGTGCCGTCTTTCTGTAAATTTAAACCACCATTGCAGCGTTCATGGGCATGTGTGGCTACTGTCTAACTAAAATCAAGATGAAAATATTGTCAAATCACTACATTGAAAACCACCATCTACTCGCTTCTTTCAATTTTATCCCCTGAACATGGCCCCTAATTCCCAAGTTTTGCTTATTGCTTACTCCCCACTTCTACACAGTTCAAAATATTTTTAAATATAATATAAGACAATACATAAATGTTTTTGATAAATTAGTAAAATTTGCAACAATGCCTATACATTTAAATACTAAAAGAAAGTAATCTTACAAAAAAGCATTTCAAGTATAAACTATTTGGGTACAAACCTGGAGGTGGGTTTAGATAGACACTGTTACAGGTCAGAAGTTTCTTTATAAACTGGAAATATTCCAGGCTGTACTGCATACGGTTGTGCATGAACTGCACATTCTGCTTCCGTACACTTTGCTCAATGACAGCAGGCATCTTTATCTGGTGGGGTTTTGTGGTAATTGCCAGCTCAGAAATGTACTTGACAAGTTCACTGTCTTTCTCCAACGTGTCCATACGTTCATAGAAAAGTATGTAGGCATTCCACCACCTTTTCTGGCGCCTGTAGGACATGCGCTTCATCATGTGATCGAAAACCTCCCCCATGTACTCGCCCCCGAAGCACTGGTTTTTCATCTCTTCGTCGTCGTCCATTTTGCATTCTGTCACATCTCCATCATCAAACTTATACCACCTGTTTTTCTCCCCGTCTCCACCATTTCTCTGAATGATGTAGGAGTAGTAGTGTCCACCACTGGCCTGACCGCTGTGCACAAGAACACCAACCAGCCTGTATTTAGTGCTCCCCGGCTGCTCATTCTCTGTGGGTTCATTTTGAATGACCTGGTTTTCAGGATTCACATCATCCCCCTCCAGCTTAGCCACACCTGCCACAGTGTAAGGCTCCATGTCAAGCTCTCGTGGAAATTCAAAGTAATCATTGAATTTGATTGCACATTCCCTTTCCCAGTCATAGTCAAAACGCTTTAGTTGGATAGCAAGAACCGGAGGCAACTTCTTAATGAGCAAACGTTTCACTGTGTCCACCTGCAAGACAGACAATGATTACAGTACTATAATAAAATACATTAAAAAAAAAAGTTATTTCTTAGAGAAGACACAAGTATGTATGGGGTAAATAAAACTTACTTTTAATCTCAAGGGACTGGCCAAAGATCACCAAAACTTTTTCCACTTGCTAATACGGACACTAGCACCAGTTCCATATTTTATACATATGTATTATAAATCACTGGTTATCAGAGGTTAATGCTTTATAGGAGATTAAAAAGTTACTTTATTATATTTGTATTTAAAAATATGTGCACATGGGCTCAATAACCCCAAAAAAAGAATATAGAGCACTTGAGTACCCCACAGAAATGTAGTTTACCCTTTAATCTAATTGGTAAAGCAGCTATAAATTAAGACTGCAAAAAACATAGCAGGCAGAGGATTCCAGTATTTAAGAAATCTTCAATATTGAACACTGTGGCCCAGACAAACTAAATGGACATTTCACTGAAATAAAACCAACCGTTTTGTACAAAATGTTATTCCCTTTTAATGCATACTAGAAACTGTAAAGATTATTTATTTACCTTTTTGTTGCACTTTTCACAGTGATAGGCATTGGCACCCTCCAGTAAGTCTCCTTTGACATACTGCTCCATTGAGTCCAGGAGGTTTTGATGGTTTCTAATATCTACATTCAATGTTGTAAATGATTCCTCACATTCATACCTACAAGAAATGGATCATTTTGAACAAAGAACTTTACGAGAATACACACAGTAACTAATTAGTTTTGTCTTAAACAAGAGCAAGAATTTTCTGACAACAACAAAAATGAAAAATGTTATTTAAATAAATTATACAAATATCAAAAGCAACATAACTGAAAATACAACATATGAACTAAGCATAAAAGCTGTATACCTCCCATTTGAAAACTTCATTAGGGTCTCATCATATGAAATGCAAGACCTATAATTTCCCTACTATATAGTAAGAACATCTCTGAGTGTAATAGCAGCACATCCCACTTATAAGTCTTATTTTATCGAAACACGCAGGATGACTTTTTTTAAAAACAGGATTTCAACTTTGTTGAACTTTTGTTCTGTTGAGTGTTGCATGCAACATGTAAAAGTGTACAACAGTGCATACCTGTGAGGACAACCCTGACATATCTTCTGATCAGCAAACGAACCCCCAAGAACTTTGCTTAGCATAGCTGGATGGCCAAGAGCTTTCAAAGCTTCATCTAAACTGTCCACCAAAGAGTTAAAGAATTCCAATGCATCATGCTGCTCCCTCAGATTCACTGGTTCACCCCACAACCTATATTAAAAAAAAAAAACCACAAATTAACTTTTACCATCAAGTGCTACTGTTGACCATAAATATGCTACACTTTATAAAATCCACACTTAATTTTTAGAACGCAATGGTATGTAGGATGTGCAACTGAAAACAACTCCTATTTGAATCAAAAGGCAGAAACATCAATCTCTCAAACCAAGTTTAACCAAGAGCCAATTGAAAATGAGATATAATGCTTCAGCTAAGGTCTTGTCATGGCTACATTTATTATTGGGAAAATAGATTTACCTAAACTGCTTCCAGAACCCCCTGGGCACATAGTACTGCAACCTAGAGGCAGCCAAGTGCCCAAAAATAACCTGCAGGTGCCGCAGAACCCCAATATTGTACTCCTTTCGATCTTCAGTTTTATTCAGTGAAGGTTTATCTTCATACTGATGGTGGTAACTAAAAACCTCCTCCCGAGGATCAACATTGGTCTGCAAATGAAATATTACATTATGGTTAAAACATTTATGGATGACAGTTCGTAAACAAATAATAAATGTATTGTGCCCTCAGATCCAAGCTATGCCAACATGGCATGTATGCTTGGAGATAGCTAATGTATCAATCACTAGGTCATGAGCAAGGATGAAAATCTTCATTGGGCAAAGTATTCAAGAAAAAACTGCAGTTATGTATTGACATGCATTTGAAAACTGAAAGAGATCCAAGTACTTCATTGTCCTGCTTTTCATCACCAGACATGTCATCATCAACATCACTGCCTGTGCCTTCAATAGCCAGGATGCCATTTCTAATAGGTGGAATCATGTACAGCTGCTGAATGACCGAGTTCATGTAGCATGTGGCTCCAGCATTCTTCAAGCCCACAAACCCTTTGGGAGGCCGAGGCCCAACAGGTGGCAGGTATTCCCATTCTGTAAGTGTTTCACAACCTATTTAAGATAAAAGGGAAAAATTACTATTAGGCATGAAACAGATGAGGAGGAGGAGGAGGAGGAGAAGAGATATTAAGCCTTCAAAGCCCCAATGCTAATGACATTGCTGTAAACAGTATAAATCTAGGAGGTGTAACAGGACAGCTGGACGCGAACCGGTGACCACGCACACTGAAAGACAGCGTTTTAACCACTACACAAGGGCTTCTCTGCATATGTGGTTTTAGAGCTTTTAACCTCATCTCATCTCATGACAAGGGGCAGAATTCAGAACAGCAGTCCATCACACAACACACAACAAAGGACAGCTGTTACAGAGGCATACATGGAAATGAATGCTGCATGGACTTGTAAAAAACGTTTGGTCATAGCTGTAGCCCTACAGAATTAAATTTCCGTCAGTCCAATGAAACCTGTTGAATAATGTTACGTTAACATATTGAATTACATAGCGCTTGGTAGTTTTCCCATATACTTAACAAAAAATGGACAAATTGAAATATGTGACATTTCGAAATCTAACATGAAATACTGTACTACTATTATGGTTTCCAGTAGACTTTTGTGATATAATTTCATAGTTTCTTTGATTACCTGATGTTAAACAAAATATCTAAATTATGTTCATAGATTTATTTATTTATTTTTATTTTTTTAAATAATGTCTCAATACTAAAATTCTAGGTGATGGAAAACTTTTGGCCATAGCTCTTCACTGTGGAGGTCTGGAATAAGACCTTGGTAGATAGAATATTATTAACCCTTTGCAATTTTCCCTTTCCGGTACAATGTTGGACCTTGTCCGACATCATCTTAAAGACGTAAAAAAACAGGTCTCTAGTCGTTTTTTCTCCGGAAAAAGCCGAGAAAACCATTTAATGGCCGAGTGAGAGCGATAGGAGCCGAGAGAAGCCAAAAAAAAAGGGGCGTATCTCATGAATACAGATAGACCCGGCACCATATAG
The DNA here is from genome assembly GCF_902713425.1 of Acipenser ruthenus. Lineage (NCBI taxonomy): Eukaryota > Metazoa > Chordata > Actinopteri > Acipenseriformes > Acipenseridae > Acipenser > Acipenser ruthenus. The sequence continues at coordinate 45,431,191 of NC_081197.1, forward strand.
ATAACACGGCCATAAACAAACAAGATAGCTGCTTCTGCATCCAGACATTTGCAGAGCTTTTTTTAGATGTTATAGTAATAAAATAAATGCCTTGGATCACATTATTGAGGAGTTTGGTGATAAAACAAGCGATCAGGAGATGATTTATCGGTATGCACTACTATGAAGAGGTATGTGAAAAATACAGCGAACAAGGGGTGGGGCGGGGGTGGGCCGTTGTTGAACCAGGCCTGCAGAGGGCGCATGTGCAGGAGACCCAAAGGTAGGGTCTGAGAAGCTATTGCCATCAAGCCCAGAAGTTTCTGTAACGTCACTACCTTGAGCACTCTGTTGAGCTGAAATAGCTCTAAACAGGTAGCTATTCTCAGTACTCTGCCAACCGACAGTGGACAGTATGGACCTGGAGTCCAAGCACTTATTCTCCTCATCAAGCAACAGCGAACCCTACTGGCCAGTCACCGAGCAAACACACTTGCTGAATAGGCACGCTTGAGGATCACCTCCGAGACCCGGCACTGTTTGATGGGGCAGACAGCGTCCTTGGACTTGAGCGCTAAATTAGGCACTGTACCAGCGCAGCAATTGAAGCCTCTACTGGCAGAAATTGGGCCAGGTTCAGCTTCTCCACATTGTGTACCCTATATAGGGTGTCCAGACCAGGAAACGGCAGGAGCTGTAGCCGGGTAACCCCAGGAGAACTGGATCTAAAAAATAAAGTCGGGGCGCACTGGTGGGAGGGGTGGGGGGGTAGACGATGACACAGGAGAGGTGGTAGGCTTGTCATCGAAGATGGACTGCCTTGTCTCACCTTCTGTAGGCCAGGGCACTTGCAATACTGCAGTGGCCCCCTTGATCAGTGGTAGAAGCTCTGCCGACAGGGAGAGCTTAAACGCAGGGGATGTGCTGTCTGACTCCAAGTCCTCAGGATGGGAACACCAGCTCCTGTTCGCCCACCTCCTCAGGAGGCAGCGAGGGAGAGCACATTATCCTGCTGCCAATCTGTGGTCGTAGCCCCCTGGGACCCCAAGGGGACAGGCGGCACCGTATGTTCCTGAATAAGACCGACTTGGTACTGGACCAGGGATGTAAGACCTGGTCGGTAGCGGGTTGGAACCAGGACGGCACAGGGTCAGTTCAGTAGTGTTTGAGTAACACAATAAATGCGTAATTAAATATATAAAAAAAATATTACAGCGTAAATAAAATTGCAGAAAGGATGTAAAACACAATAATTAGCAAACATTATACAAGTGTTTATCTGATACCAGGCTCGGGTCAGATCTTGAAAGGAAAAATGGCGCAGAGATCTGTGCGCCCAGTCCTATACCCTCGGTGGAGGGCATGACTGCGTCACAGGCTCAGCTGAGCGGCTCTGGTATAGAAGATTCAGGTTTCAGGGTCTTTAGGAGGTAAACACCCATGCAGTAATGGTTACATTTCATACTTAAAAAAGAACATGCAAACTCAAGTTGTGCAGCAAAATTGCTATGCGTAGTATTTCCTTTAAATATCATGCGCAATTCATATTTTTTCAATGCATAAAACACCCAGTATACAGCTTATCTGGAGAGTTCCTAGTAACAATGCCTTTTTGTTAAGTGGCAAAAAAGAGAGACAACACACCTAAATAGTACATGTCAGTTAACGTATCCACAATCTGCTTGAGGTTTCGGACACAGCCCACTGCTAGTGCAAACAGTAGCTCAAAACCGGCATTGATTGTAGCCGGAGTACTGCAGACTGGAATGGCCTGCTCGGCTGGAAATTCTCCACTCTTCATGTACTGCAGGTACACGTTGGAGGCTGGGAATATGAAGTCATCGATCAACTCCTAGAGAAGGAAAACAAATAAACAAATCAACAATATCTTACCACACTTGGACAGCTTGTTTTCTGGCAAAATCAACAACTTAAAATTATTACCGTTAGCATAACAGTTATAATATGCTATGGCAGAAGTAGATATACATGTTTAAGCCAGGTCATGCTGCAAAGCAAACCCCCTGAATGGATTAAAGTCTGTGGGAGACCTTTTAAAGCCGGCTCATACAGGACCATCATGTTTTCGTTTCTTCTGCTTTGCAAATGACTGACAAGCCAACTGGTCAGCTTGTTAATAATAATAATAAATAAATAAATAAATAAATAAATAAATAAATACTTTATTTTATAAAGCACCTTTCATGACATGTCATCACAAAGCGCATAGGGGGGTTCATAAGAAAAACCAGTTTAACAAATAAGTTTTAATGCGAGATTTAAAAACACCCAAGGATTCAACCTAGGGGCATAGGAACAGATGGTCCTATCACCCACAGTTCGTAGTTTGGTCGTGGGGACACATAAGAGTCCAATATCAGTGGACCGCAAATTGTTGTAGGGGTATAAATAGACAAAAAGTTAGTTATGTAAGGGGAGACCTAGTCAAAACCCTGGCTGCTGAGTTTTGGACATACTGCATAATATAATATATATTTAAGCCCAAATACATTTCCGCAAAGAAAAGATAAACCAAAACAAGAAAATGTACCTGGGATCATGTCTGAGGACAGTATAAAAACCACGCACCTTAATGAGGTTGGCACCACCTTTTTCACAGCCAATGTAGTACTTCTTTTCTGGGGTTTGGAATGCTAGCAATTCCTTTGTGACACCTATATGGCCCTCCAGAATAGTTTCTTCTACCCCGGTCTCATCAGTTCTTTTTACTTCATCCTGCAAGAGATAAAAGAAACCATACGTTTTTTAGTCTTTGGATATTAGAAAAAAATACATCACTTTCAAAAAAGACAAATCTAAATAAACTTACCCTAATCCTTTTTAACCAGTCAATTTCATTGTTGAGAAGGACCTCAGCATTTGGCAGATTGATGTTGCTGTTGTACGCGTAGTTTAGCAAGTGCCTCAACAATGTAAAGTAATCTCCAGCGTGCTTAGCTCTTTCCTTTGCAGTGCTCTGGAAATGAAACATTTGAAATGTTATTAGCAAGTAAACATAAAAATACCTTGAAACCAGTGTTATTTTATGAAAATGTGTAATTTACTGTAATGTAAAGCTGTTTATTCACAAATTATAAAACAAAAGCTGAATCATTGAACAAACAATCCTAAAAAATGTTTTTTTTATGACACAGTGAAAATTGTTAGCAGATGTGTTAGAAGTTTACTAATTATTTATGTCAACCTTTCAGTACCATCAAGACCAATTTATTTCAGATTAAATATTTATCCAAATTTGTCTTGATTAGTAGTCAAACTTCTCAGGAAGAGGGGCAGGACATAATGCATTCTGTACATAAACATGTACATATATACTGCAGACTTACCCCTAAAACTGTGAAAAGCAGAGTTATGAAGAATAGCAGGGGCCGGTGTCCCATGCAACACCTTGTGGCCATCAGAAAAAACTGTTCCTGAGCCATCTGACGAACAGACCTGCAAAGATTTGAAAATCATGTGACTTTCTATCACAGAAGCAGCATATCAAATGTATTGATCTATTAAAGCTCCCATTAGGTACACTAAACTGCCCTTATCCCTCAATATGGCATCACCAAAAACATTATGAAAAAATGTGATATAAAATTGTCAATTTCTATAACTTGCGCTAAAAGAATGCCCTTTATTCATCTCATATTAATGTGTGACTCTCAAGTTACATTAAGTGTAACCAGCCTGATTCTCTCTATATGTGCTAAAGAATCTATAAAGTTTATTAACTAGATAAGCAGGTTTCTAGATAGGTACAAATGTAAGCTTGGTTACTTACTTGCTCTGACAGTGCAAAAGCAAGTCGATTATGAAGGTCTGCCATGCCTTCTCTTTACTAAGTGCATCCAACGCAGTTGGGATTAAGGCAAAGCAGAGAGTCATAACTTCCAGTGCTTCACAGCAAACCTGTTCATCTTCTGCATCTGGTTCATTTCCTGCATTTGTCTGTAAAAGCAACATTGTAACACAAAAGTTAAAATCTTTAAGAAGGTGTTACATACTTTAATGGTCACTTTACAGGATTTATATTACAACCAGGTGCATTTACATATGTAAGGCAACATGGAAAATAAAATCTATATTTAAGCATCCTACCTTTTCATAAATCTTGCTAATCTCTTCATTTGAACTGAACACAAACTGCACGGTACCACAACCTGATGCCCAAACTATCTTCTGCACAGCTCTGATAACACAAATGTCTGGGATGTATTTTGAAGCCTGGAAGAAATTCTACATGGCAAGAAAAAAACAAATATAAATAAATAAAAATAAACAATACACAAGGAAATTGTAATAAAAGCATGCACCTGTACTGCACCAACATTTAAACAGTTACACTCGGTCAATTATCTTACTCAATTAGTGCATTGTAGTGTTTCTCTAACGACTCCACATGCAAATAATAGTCAATAGGTCATACCACATCAAAGCTTATTTGGTGGTTTATTTTAACTTACAGCACACACACAAATGTCTGTAATAGTGGCTCTCACATACCTGAACCCCTCCCAACTGAGAGGAAACTACACCAACCTCATCCGATATCTGCTGGGCAAGTCGAATCGCTACATTTCGCAGCATACATTCCGATGATGGATTGGGAATGTTTTGCAGAGCATTCTGTAGCACTATAGCCTGGTCGTGGGTAGCCTGGTTAATCTGGAAAGCAGAATTGAGAATTGGAATAGCATGAACAGTAAATATATCATACATACAGTGGTTTGCAGAAGTATTCACCTCCCTGCAAAGTTTTCACATTTTGTTGGCACCTGAGCGTACTCCACGACACTTTCAAATTAGACTTTACATGTAGACTCTACACCATAGGTGCACAACATATGGCCCGCGGGCCAAATCCGGCCCACTAAGATGTTTCATGTGGCACGCCAACACACATGAAAATGTTTTTTTACACGCCTACTCATTTGAGGCGGTAGCTATAGTAACCAGCAAATCCAATTGTGATTGGTTTATGACATTCAATTTTTTTGAAATTGTGCATTGGTTCGCCAGATGTAAATCAGTGACATAACAGATAAACCAATCAGAGCGGGGATTTTCCTTATACTACTAGGTTGGCGCCGGGGATATACTTCAGTGTAGCATTCATTTATGGCTAAAATAAATAAATGAAAAATTTATATTGAGCATCGACGGTTACTGATAAATCATCTCCTGATCACTCGTTTTATCACCAAACTCCTCAATAATGCGATCCAAGTGATTATTTTATTGCTGTAACATCTCAAAAAGCTCTGCAAATGTCTGTGATATTCTTTGAGCGCTGGATGCAGAAGCAGCTATCTTGTTTGCTGTGTTATCTCTGTGGTGCTGGGGCTATGTGTAGTGCTCAGATCCGCCCCTTTTTTTTTTTTCGATTTCTCTTGGCTCCTATCAGTCTCACTCTGTTATCTGCCCAGCAAAACGTCTTCCAGAAGGTGCAGAAAGAATCAAAAACTGTAACGGAGGTAAGCTAAGAAATTGCATCATTAATTGCCAAGACATCTCAGCCTTTCAAAGATGGAGATTGTGAAAGACTGTTTATTAATAGCATGTGAAAACATATGTCCTACTGAAGCTCTGAAATTTAAATAAAATTAGTTTGAATCAGCTGACCGCGCAGCGCAGATCTGGGAAACGACATTTTATGTCAGCTAAAAGATGTGGCAAAAAAGTTAGTGTACTTCTCCCTGGCAGCAGATAAAACTACTGATTGCTCAGACACAGCTTGGATGGCAATTTTTGTGCGTGGTGTGACAAATGAGTTTGAAGTTTACGAAGAACTAGCGGTACTGGCATCACTTCATGGCCGAACAACTGGCATTGTGTTTTTACAGATTTGTAAGTTCTACAAAATTAAGACACTTTTTAGTTAAAATGAATACAAAAAACACACATACCGGTGACGCAGGGCTTGTTCCTTCTACGACCGGCTGACAAGCTTCTGCCACTGCCTTCACATGGCCAAAGCCAACTGCTGTTAGTAACAATTTGGCTATTTTTAGAGCATTGAGGTAGGCACCCCGTCTTGTTTCCACATCTGCATTTGGCAGGAAGTTATTTCTCGTGAGCATGCTCAGAACAAGGGGAAGACCACCGCTTTTTAAGAAGTTGTACTGGAAGTCGCTGGCATCTTCTCCAAGGGTTCCACTGGCAGGCATTAACAAGGCATACACTACCTGTACAAGACAGACTATGTTTTAAAAAGGGGATTTGTGCAATAGCAAGAACTACACCTGGTTTCGTTCTGAACTTGTGTTTAAATCACTTTCATAAATGCAACTTAAAAGTACCGTTACAAAATTCTATACATTTAGTTTCAATATAAAATATTTTTGAGCTTGTTTCTTGGAACAGCTGGTAAATATTTAATGTTTCAAAAGAAAAGGTACTGCTGGTAAAAAATTATGAAAAAAGGTAAAAAAAATAAAATAAACGTAAGCTTTACAAACCTCTGTTAGGTACAGCACTTGAGAAGGAGAAGGACCAAAAAAGAGCGAGTCCAGGTTTGGGCTAAGGCTATTTTCACCAAGTTTTGCATGGTCTAGGCAGATAGCTCGTAGCTTTTCTACTGTAGTGTTATCTGGAGAGAGAGAGAGAGAGAGAGAGAGAGAGAGAGAGAGAGAGAGAGAGAGAGAGAGAGAGAGAGAGAGAGAGAGAGAGAGAGAGAGAGACACACACAGACACAGAGTTAGAGAGAGAGATATTAATACATTCTAAATTAATTCCCCCCCCCCCCCCAATTTAAAACAGGCCAATATATTTCCATCACTCTTGCATACATATATACAAATAGATTTAAGATTGGAACCATACCAGGAGGCATAAGCTTCATGAGGACACGGGCACCATCTCTCAGCAATGGCATGTTTAAACTGCAGCCAAGATCAGCAACTTGCCAAAGGAAAGAGATGTATCTCAGATGCAGAGACATTATCTGAAACAGAAACACAGTTTATAAGTGCACAATAGCAGCTTCTTGTTCAGTTGTTTCAGCTGCCCTGGAACTAAACCGATTTCCCTAAGCAAGACATAGTACACAAACAGCTATACTGACATTCTTAACCAAAATATTAAGAAAACCAGTCTATCAGTACGTTTACATGACAAAGTGTTTTCCGAAAACTGAATCAGAAAACTGATTTTCTTAAAACGTCACTTTTCTGCGTTTACATGATTAACGATAGAAAGTCTAATTAGAATTCAACTGTATATGGGGGGCTCCCGAGTGGCGCATCCAGTAAAAGCACTCGCTAGAGTGCAGGATGCGCTCTATAGCCTGGACGTTGCCGGTTCGAGTCCAGGCTATTCCACAGCCGACCGTGGACGGGAGCTCCCAGGGGGCGGCGCTCAATTGGCCGAGCGTCGCCCGTGGGGAGGGAGTGTTAGGTCGGCCAGGGTGTCCTCGGCTCACCACGCACCAGCGACCCCTGTAGTCTGGCCGGGCGCCTGCGGGCTTGCCTGTAAGCTGCCCAGAGCTGCGTTGTCCTCCGACGCTGTAGCTCTGAGGCGGCAGCACGGTGAGTTCGCAGTGTGTAAAGAAGCGGGCGGCTGACGGCACATGCTTCAGAGGACAGCGTGTGTTCATCTTCGCCCCTCCCGAGTCAGCGCAGGGGTGGTAGCGGTGAGCTGAGCCTAAAAATAATTGGGCATTTCAAATTGGGGAGAAAATAATAAAAAAAAAAAAAGAATTCAACTGTATACATGGATTGAAGTTTTCAGAAATGCAGGACATTTTCGCATGCAAAGTACTGTAGAACTCTAAGTATGATTTGAACAGATCGGACATTTTTTCTGCGATAGAACGGAGACCAATCCAATAACAAGTGCTTTATCGAAGTGTCAGGTCTTAAATTCAAAGATTACTATCCTATACCTCTTTTCAGATTGCCCACAATGTGCAATCAGTCTTTAAACAGCTCATCCTGTTCTATATTACCAGTTTATTTTGCAGACATTATTTTAAATTATCACGTAATTTTAAAGCTGGAAAACGTGCTGCTTCAGTATGGGCTATTAAAAAAATACATACGGACAAATATTACTTTATCCCTAACTTATTTATTATTATTATTTATTTCTTAGCAGACGCCCTTATCCAGGGCGACTTACAGTCGTAAGCAAAAATACATTTCAAGAACCACAGTACAAGTATTAATACAATTAAGAGCAAGATAAAATACAATGACTTCGGTTCTAGCAAGTACAAGTATATGACAAAATAAGATTCAACGGAGCAAATGGATCCATGCAGACTGACTACATATTATTATTTTCTCTGTTTTCTAAAACCATGTGCAGGAATGAAGGTCAAAGTTTGCACAGTACGCTATCAGAATAAGTTTTCCCGAAAAGTGCGTTTACATGATATACATTTGGTTCGTTTTCGGAATTGAATCGGAAATTTCTAGGTGCTGTTTTCTGAAAACTGACCTAAGGAATATTCCGATACATTTTCCGAAAACTGTGTTTACATGACTTTTGATATCGGAATTAGTTTTCGGAAAACCTAGTTGTTTTCCGAACAATATCGGAATTCTTATGCTCATGTAAACGCACTGTATTTTGGTTACTAGTTAGGGAATACGCCGTACTTGGCAAAAACAGTAAAAACACTAAGCAGCAAATATGGAGATGGTTGAATGGTTCCGAAAAATACACTTTCGGTCCTTGATGTAACAAAGTAAAAAAATATTTTGCATTTTATCCACAGAACCCAAAACAATAGGGAAAAATGCTTAATGGGCTCATGCTCCCTCACTCAAACTACTTATGAACTTAATAATTTCTGCATTCACGCCTTACTGAATTTTTGTCAAATATATATAAAAAAATAAATTAATTAAATTAAATTAAAATAAACAACTTGCCGATTACATTAGAATAGACACAGCTACACCTAAATATATCCCCTATCTTTGGTTTGCATGATTACAGAATTTATGTATGAAGCACCTTGATTAATTTAGAAAGAACATTTTGTGAAATACGTCAGGTAAATACATAGGCAAGCCCTCAGCCATGACAGGGTTCCTTAGATTTAGATTGTGCTAGCAAATGTAATTTTTCTGATTAAACCAATTTATTCCTGATGTAAAAGGAATATAGTATTATTTATTTCTATTTTTCCACCACATCAGTCCTCAGATAAATTACCAACTAAAAATGTACCAAGAAGAGAAAGTGGAGAAACTAGGATGAGACCACCAGCCAACATTTGCCACTATCAGACAGCAGGTCAAAATTACTGTACATTCACTGTTACACTGTGCACATCAAGGAGCTCACAAATTCTACAACTACAGCTTTAGTGTCGCAGATGAACAAAAGTCATCAATTACCACTCCAGGAAGACAGCTTTCTACTTCTGGGTTCGGTCCATCACTGAAGTGGTTACCATGGTTCCCCGGAGACCCAGTTGACGAATCAGAGGAACTATCAGGACTTGAAGGCATATTAGAGCTGACCTGTGTAAGCTTGGCTGTGATTAACTGAAACACAGGCAAAGAAAAACAATTGTAAAACAAATACCATATGTAGTGTACAAATACAAACCAATTTAAACAGTGTTATCACAACTGCCGGAACTTATATCATTTCTAATGGAAAAGGACAGATGCTTAACCTCTTCAACTCCAGATGCAAAAATGAATGTGCATTCCAGGTACAAGATTTTGAAATTATTGTAATTGGTATTCTTACCCCTGAAATTGGTATTAAATAATATTTGGAAAAAGTCAATACATGCAATACAAGATTTTTATTAACCCTTTAGGCTCCTGTGTAATAGATAGTGATATTCAATGTAGCAAAACACACAAACATTCAATCTTTTTTTACATTTTATTTTTGTATGAACAAACTACCTATTTTAAACAATCTTCGAATTCCTGGCTAGCGAACAAACCTTCTAATGCAGCCCTAATATATATTTTATATACATATTATTTTGATCTCTCGCATATTACATTACTAACACTGCCTTAGGGCATAATGACAGAGAGAGAAGGAATCTGAGCTGCAAATCTCAATACAAAAGGGGAAGCAGCCGGAGAGCTATGTCTTTCTTTGTTTATTTGTGTAGCAGAGGACTAGTGAGTCAGGAGCTGCAGCCACAGAGCCAGCATGGACCCCACAGCATGACTAGCACTGCAGAGCACAGCACAACAGCACCACTGTACTACAACCAGAGCACTTTCCCATGAAAGTGTGGATTACTGTACTACTGTTATTCTGTGAAACCCAGTGTTTTACCATTGCTGGTATAGGGGTAAAATGAAGGGTTTTCAGTCCCAAACAAAAGGGTTTCACAAAATAATAACACTGTACAGTGATTATTATTAATAAATAATTGACTATTTTGGTAATTATACGACTGTTTGGACATTCACTTCGTCACCCACACCACTCACCTCCTGACATGCATTTATACCAAGAGATAAGATTGAAAATAAAAAAAAAAAAAAAACAACATGTGTACTTGATGTACACAGGCACGGCATGGTACTGCAAGTGCTCTTTCATTTGACGTACATGCGTACGCCCTGGAACTGAAGTGGTTAAGAAATAAACAGAGTAACAGCTTCAACTAAACTTAAAATTACAATATTGTACCTTGTGTTAATGGATACCCTCAAGCCACATGAAACAGAACTGGAATGGAATAGCCAATGGCACTTACTGTTTTGTCTTTGAGATTGAGCTGTCCAATTAACTTCCGGTCATCTGCAGGATCGACAAGTTCACCACCGATGAAAAGTTCGATTTTTGTATGTGTGCTGTTGGCCTTTATTCGAGTCAAGATGCACCGGCGTACTGATCCAATAGTGTCATTCGTGTGGGACCAAATATCTAAATCATCTACCTGCCGTCCTTGGTTGGGGAAGCGTACTATGAGCGTAATGTGTTTGCCACGAAAAGCCCTGGAGACGAGAGAGATGAGTGGGAAAAAAAGGCTGAAATGCTTGCAACTTTAAACTTCTTTCCAATGCATAAATAGAGGAAAAGCATTATTTTACCACTGTCCACAACAATTATGTTCTATCACTGCAGCAATTCTTCACAACAGCTCAAGAGAACAGAAAAGTCAGTGGGTGTACTCCAATCCCAATTGCCTCTTTATACCTCGGTGCTTGAGAGTGGATATCAGCCAGCAGATGTTTGCTGGAGCTCACTCGAATCCTGGCCAGTAGGGTCTGCTGTAATGCAGTGAGGAGAAACTGGGATCTTGGCTAGTATGGCCCACTGTACCATGTAGAGAACTTTCCCTGCCAAGTTTGCCTTCCCATCCCCCTGGTATACCACAGCCAATGCAACTCTCCCCATGGAATCCCCAGCGAAGACTTGCATTATACAAGCATTTAACTTCTTAAGCATTTGAAAGTTTAAAAAATAAGCAACTAATTAAGATACCTTGACATAGGCAGAATCGTCCTTTCCTCATGATAATCACTGTCACACTCATTGATGTACTCTCTTAAAACAGTCAGCACTCGAACCATTCGAATTGCTTCTTGTCGGGCACAATTAATGCTGTCTTTGTCACCATCCAAGACACACAATGTGTCATAGGAGGCTTTCAACCGGTCAAAACAGGATTGGATGAAGTCTTCATGAATCTCTACCTGCGAGACACAATTGGAACCATTTAATTAACCATGTCAAACCAAAAGAATACAAATTTAACTACATAGACAACCATTAGCTTTTTGTGGTATTTTCTTCTCCAGTATTTGTAGATTTATAATGCATTGAAATATCACCATATAATACAAGTATTAATCTGCACACAATCTATAGGCATTTACCTGGTTAACTTGTAATTTTGGTCCAAGATTTGTGTATATCTCTTTAAGCAAATCTATTGCTCTACTGCCAATGTCATCACTTCCCTGAATCACAACCTGTTGCAAATAAAAACAGTATTAATAAAATACATTTAAAACAGAACCATTAGGCTTTCAGTTCTACAAAAGCTCTTAAAATAAGTACTAACGATATTATCCCCTTTTTTGTCTGAAAGTCCGCTACTAAAGAAATCACCCCGCGCTGCAGCTCGGTTTCACTCCAATAGTGTAACTGCAATCAGGTCATGTGACCAACTGCACAATACATGAAAATGTTAAAGCAACACTGTCAACACCGAAAAGGCTAACAAGTGTACCAATTGATTACAAATTCAGACAATCAGGTACTGAGGTATTATTGTTATGCAACTAGACTTACAGCTATTTATATTAAAGATAAATAAATACACAAATACTGTACATATTTTCACAACCAGTTTCATACACTAATACACACATGATTAAAACGCCATCATTATTATTATTATTATCATTATTATTATTATTATTATTATTATTATGCGTAACACTCCCCCATCTCGTATATTGAATGGTTTGGTTCAGAATCAGCTCATCTCACTGTCCTATTGCAGCTGCTTAAGAGCAAATGAGACTGAGATTTTGAAACAGAAGTGCATCCGTTTGCAAAAAAAGATGTGTAAGGCCACAGGTACCCTTTATTTGCATGTTGTGATTGAGTTTTATCTTTTAAATAAATGTTTAGCGTATTTTATCTACATTATTTCTTATATATGGGTCTAAAAATAAACTGTTCCAATTATTACATCTAATTGTAAAACGCTGACACCTCAGCATAGTGTTAATGCAGGTTCCCTTCACCTCGCTACATTATTCACACCTGTTGTTCCAGACCAGGCACGCTATATTCAAACTTTTTTCATTATTTCTCTCTCAAGGGTTTTTACGGTTATTGTATTCTTTGCTTATTTGTATGGGTTATACACATGTATATCTCCATATATTAATAGCAGCAAAACAGTTCAATATTCTACACGTGAAGTACGGAAGCAGTGCCCTCCCTGCCCAACAGAAGTGACCCCCCAGCACCACACCCCTGCCTAAGGGTTACATTGATGTGCAAAGAAAATACAGTTCTCTATACACATTTCATAAAACAACAATGCCAGTATTTCCCATGTAAACAGTTACCGGTATATATTGAGATTGTCGAGCAAAAAAACAACTCTAAAGTAGGTCATTTCCTACCATGGTTTCTAACCCAATTAGTAACAGTATATTTTAGTATATGTTCTTAAATACAAAATGACTGAAATGTGACTATTAAGATTAAGATTTCAGAACTTGACCTGCATCACACCATCACCTAGTAAACTCTGTTCTGCCAAATGATTATGTACAGGAAGAAAACAACATTTTGATCCTTGTCTGGAACCAAATAAAATTAGTGAATACCTGCCTTTTAAAAAGAAAAAAAAAACACCTAACCCTTTATTATGCTTCAAAAGCTGCAGGGGTGTGCAATTCATATCGTTCGACACCCGGGACAACAAGATTTGTGCGAGGGACACGTTTTGCCATTATACTTTGCCCGTTGGAGAAGTACTTTAAGTAGAAAAACAGTACAAAATGCAGAGAAACCTAAAAATCTGGGGTTCACATTTTTCTAGTTAACGTTTGTTACACAAACAGAAATACACAATCAGAAATGTACAATTATAAAATTAATTTAAAATTATTTATTTGCTGCTAATATACACTACCGGTCAAAAGTTTTAGAACACCCCCATTTTTCCAGTTTTTATTGAAATTTAAGCAGTTCAAGTCCAGTGAATAACCTGAAATGGTACAAAGGTAAGCGGTAAACTGCCAGAGGTTAAAAAAAAAAGTTTAGGTTACCAAAAACTGAAAAATAATGTACATTTCAGAGTTATACAAAAAGGCCTTTTTCAGGGAACAAGTAATGGGTCAACAACTTACAGCTGTTCTGCAGCAATGGAAGTAAATTAAGCCTTGAAAGTTGATGCTAACAATTCCTACAGGTGTCCCAACTTTTGTTGATTACTTACAAACCCTCTGTCTGTATAAAAGCAGTGTTGGAACAGACTGTGTTACTACACCCTCTTAAGCATTATTTGGACAGTATTGTACTGCAGGAAGTAGTATATTGCTCTCATAATGGCAAGAAAAAGGCAATTAACAAAGGAAGACAGACAGACCATTAATTAAAAGTGTAGGTCTTTCCTTTAGAGAAAATGCAAAGAAAGCCAAGGTGTCAGTGAGTACAGTTTCCTACACCATCAAAAGGCACTTGGAAACTGGAGGAAACTCTGACAGGAAGAGGTCTGGCAGACCCAAAACCACAACAGAATCAGAAGACAAGTTTCTGAGAGTCAACAGCTTGCGTGATAGGCGGCTCACAGGACAACATCTTCAAGCACAGCTTAACACTGGTCGAAGTAAGCAAGTCTCAGTTTCAACTGTGAAGAGATGACTTCGAGCTGCAGGTTTGACGGGTCAAGTGGCAGTAAGAAAGCCATTGCTAAGATGGCAAAATAAGAAAAAGAGGCTTGCCTGGGCCATGAAGCACCGCCAGTGGACTACTGAAGACTGGAAGAAGGTCTTATGGACCGATGAATCAAAATTTGAAATCTTCGGTTCATCACGCAGGGTTTTTGTACGCCGGAGTAGGCGAAAGGATGGTTCCTCGGTGTGTGACACCAACTGTCAAACATGGAGGAGGAAGCGTGATGGTCTGGGGCTCTTTTGCTGGATCCAGTGTCGGCGACTTGCACAGAGTGAGTGACACCCTGAACCAAAACTGCTACCACAGCATTTTGCAGCACCATGCAATACCCTCTGGTATACGCCTAGTTGGTCAGGGGTTCATCCTACAGCAAGATAATGACCCAAAACATACCTCCAGGCTATGTCAGAACTACCTTAGAAGAAAAGAACAAGACTGTAGGCTTCAAATCATGGAATGGACAGCACAGTCTCCAGACTTAAACCCCATTGAGCTGGTTTGGGATGAACTGGACAGAAGGGTGAAAGCAAAGCAACCTACAAGTGCAACACATTTGTGGGAACTTCTGCAACAGTGTTGGGAAGAACTTGCCGAACAATATTTGATTTGCATTGTAGAAAGAATGCCACGAGTGTGTTCGGCTGTTATATCTGCAAAAGGTGGCTACTTTGATGAGTCAAAAATTTAGATTAAATTTTGTTAAACAAAATGATTCCATGATTTCTTTTTTATCTCCAATTGTTTATTTGTTCTAGGCTTTAATTTCAGAGTACATCGAGACATTAAACTGCGTAAATTTCAATAAAAACTGGAAAAATGGAGGTGTTCTAAAACTTTTCACCGGTAGTGTATATTACAGCGATATTCACATTCCCTTATGGAGCGTAATACTGTCGAATATATCCGATCTATATGTTAATGTAAATTATACGTACAAAAGTCATTTTAAATTATGCATTTTTGTTAGGCTAATATATCGGATTTAAAGCCATATTCACATCATCTTATCTAGCAGCATACTGCCGAATAAATCTGATCTACTAATTGATATAAATTATACTTACAAAATCAATTTTAAATTAATATATCCGATCAGCTTATTTCCTGGCTCGATCTACTTATTTCCTAGCCTAGGCTCGTTTACATTAGAAACAATGGACCCTCCCCTTTAAATTCTAGAGCTTGATCAACTTATTTCCCGGGACACTGGTACTTGGTCATTTAGTATATAACTGAGGAAAAGCCATGACAATCAACCATTCTCTGGGCATATGAAATGTTATTCATTAAGAAACAAAAATATCTAAATCTTAGACATTTAAAACCTTCACATGAAAACTATTTCCTCTCCAAATAACCTAGCTATATCCTGGAATATATTATAGAGATATATATATATATATATATACACAGTGCCTTGCAAAAGTATTCAGACCCCTGACCAATTCTCTCATATTACTGAATTACAAATGGTACATTGAAATTTCGTTCTGTTTGATATTTTATTTTAAAACACTGAAACTCAAAATCAACTATTGTAAAGTGACATTGGTTTTATGTTGGGAAATATTTTTAAGAAAAATAAAAAACTGAAATATCTTTCTTGCATAAGTATTCAACCCCTGTGCTGTGGAAGCTCCCAGTTTACACCTTTGAAAGAAATTGCCCTAACGAGGACACAATTACCTTACCATTGATCATTGGTCAGGCTGTGAATCTGAAGGAAAATGAAGACCAAAGAGCATTCTACAGAAGTTAGAGATAAAGTAATACAATGCATAGATTAGGGAAAGGGTACAAAATAATATCCAAGTGTTTGGATATCCCAGTGAGCACAGTTGGATCAATAATCAGGAAGTGGAAGCTGCATCACACCACCCAGGCACTGCCAAGAAAAGGCCGTCCCTCAAAACTCAGCGCTCAAACAAGGAGACTTGTGAGAGAAGCCACAGAGAGGCCAACAATCACTTTGAAGGAGATACAGAGTTCAGTGGCTGGGAGTGGAGTAATGGTGCACCAGTCAACCATATCAAGAGCTCTGCATAACACTGGCCTGTATGGGAGGGTGGCAAGAAAGAAGCAGTTACTCAAAAAGTACCATCTGAAAGCACATCTGGAGTTTGCCAGAGAGCATGAGAGTGACCCAGCTGCGATGTGGGAAAAGGTTTTGTGGTCAGATGAGACCATGATAGAGCTTTTTGGCCAAAACTCAAAGCGCTATGTGTGGCGCAAACCTAACACTGCCCATGCCTCAAGACACACCATCCCTACAGTGAAGTATGGTGGTGGCAGAATCATGCTGTGGGGATGCTTCTCATCAGCAGGGACTGGGCATCTTGTTAGAATTGAAGGAAGAATGGATAGAGCAAAATACAGGGAAATACTGCAAGAGAACCTGCTTCAGTCTGCTAAAAAACTGAAGCTTGGGAGGAAATTCACCTTTCAGCAGGACAATGATCCCAAGCACAAGGCCAAAGCAACATTGGAGTGGCTCAAGAACAAAAAGGTGACTGTCCTACAGTGGCCCAGTCAAAGTCCTGACCTCAATCCCATTGAGAATCTGTGGCACTATTTGAAAATTGCGGTCCACAAGCGTCGTCCAACCAACCTGAACAACCTGGAGCAAATCTGCCAAGAAGAATGGGCCAAAATCACTCCGACACTGTGTGCAAAGCTGGTACATACTTGCCCTAAAAGACTGGTGGCTCTACCAAATATTAATGTGTGGGGGTTGAATACTTATGCAAGCAAGATATTTCAGTTTTTTATTTTTCTTAAAAATATTTCCCAACATAAAACCAATGTCACTTTACAATAATTGATTTTGAGTTTCAGTGTTTTAAAATAAAATATCAAACAGAACGAATTGTCAATGTACCATTTGTAATTCAGTAATGTGAGAGAATTTGTCAGGGGTCTGAATACTTTTGCAAGGCACTGTATACATATATATATATATATATATATATATATATATATATATATATATATATATATATATATATATATATATATACATATATATATATATATATACACACACACACACATACACACACACAAATACAGTTCACTCACACACACACACATTTGTAGAAAAATATGTATATCCACTACAGGGTTAACTTTTCAATGACAAATCACAGGAGGCCTCAATGATGCTTCTCTCTGCAGGTCTATACCTACCCTCCAAAGGTAATCCAGTCCTATTAACTCCAAGTCATCCATCATGTAGGCCCTTCGCTTCGCAACCAACTTTCCTTCCCTGCAGTTCACAGCTTTGAAAAAACGTTCAAAGCACTTCATTCCATTTTCCGTGAGGAGGGAAGGATCAAGCTGCAGCACATTGTTTTCAAAGAAGTCTTTGTTGATGTCTGGGTCCAGGTCTGGTTCATCCCCCATGAGCTTGGAATACCACTTGAAACAGGCTTCCCGATCACACAGGAAGACCGCATTTTCAGCGAGACACTTCCAGATCTGCTTGGCTTGCGGAGCACACAGCCAAAGCTGTCCATCTTTCAGTAAAAACCTAGAGAAAAGAAAGCTACATATTAGTGTTTTTGTGAACAAATTGTGATTATTTCTTTAGAGTATATAGCATGCGTTGGAAAGACAACAATTAATGACACAAAAACTACAAAACAAATTTGAGAACCATGGAATCAAGCACTGCGAAGAACTATGCAACTCTGTCAAGACAATGCGAGAGAAAAAGCTTGTACATGTGGTTCATGCAAGAAAAGGAAAAGGGCACTCAGATTTCAGGACCAGTACTGAAGTAAAGAGAAAGCATTGTTATTTCATAGTCGACTACATCCAGAGGACAAGTTTTAAAGCTAGTGATGGATGGCTATACAGATTTTTAAAAAAGACAATGCATCAGGCAGCTTTGATTAGCACGGGAAAACTCAGCGCAAATACAAGAGAGTTAGAACTGTTTCGTCAGGAAATGCTTCAATGTAACACTAAGGAAACGCAATATTTGGGGCTATGAGAAGAATGTTAATGTTTAAATAAGCCTTAAGGAGTACAACATATGTACATGTATTGTTTTTTTTGTAAACTTGCGTTCATCCGAATGTTAATTCATACAAACTATTTCTATGTCCCTCAAGCTGTTTGGATGACTGGGATTCCCAGGGGTATAAAGTTGTCTTTAAGGCAAAAAAGTGTGGCTCAGGCAGGGGCGAAATTACAGGTATTACAGGAGTATTTTTAACATTAGGTAGATAGATTACGTTTACAATTAGGCATGCTTAAAATTCAAAAGGTAGAGCACAGCACACATGACAAAAGTGCAGTTAACATATTTAATGATGGTGAAATACAATTCAAAAGCTGCTGCAGTATGTCCACTGTTTGGTCATTTCAAATCTTTTCTCAAAACAAACATTAAAACTTTAAAAGCTCCAGTGTGCAGTGCAAAACCACAATGAAAAAAACACATTTGTAGGCGAAAAACGCTAATAAGAAAAGGTCGCTACATTTAAATACACACATATTTTCGGTCCTCTAAAATAAAGGGCTCTACATACTTATCAATTGCCACAATGCCCCTCAAAATGTATGTCTATTCACGGAAATTACGGCAGCAGTGCCCTTTCATCTACAGCAACTAGAGAAACACCTGTATTAGGAATAGTTTTTTTTCCCCCCAAACATGATTAAGTTATTTGTGTGGTTAAGTCACACCAATTCCATATACTTGTGTCAATATTTCGGAATGCGCTATGTAAACTGACAGAATACAAATGCCTGGAAGTCCAGAGCTGCTGTATTAACATTAGGGATGGGAATTTTAAACGTTTAAACGTTTAAACTCTAAAGAGGTTTAACGTTTAATAATATGCTAGACGTATAGCTCGTCACATATCACCAAACGCATATTTTTGTATGCATTCATTTTAGTAATTTATCATCATATACAGCAGTCCGTCTCGTATTAGACTTCTGTGATGCCACAGTAAGGGCAGATATTATAAAAAGGAAGGGGTTTGGAAATTGCCTCCAAGTAGCTTTTCTAATTGGTGCAATAGAAAGATTGACACTGGGGCGGGTTTTATTCTCTGTTGATCTGGCACTTCATTGGTGCACTGTGTGTCTTCATGCCTGTAGTAGGCGTGGTATGGTATCAATTCAACGGCGAGGTAATAACGTTAATGACAAGCGTTTTTTCTGAGTTTGTTCTATATTTAAAATGGCATCCCTAAGGAAACCACATTTGGAAGTATTTTGAGGAACCGGACAAGAAAACCGTGGTATGTAAATAATTATGCCAAACAAAATTGCCATACCACAAAAACACAAGTTAAATGCTTAAGTTTGAAATGAAAACATTCAGAATTATTGTGGAAGGAGCTACTGACGGCAACAAAAAGCAAACATCCATAACATTTGCTATAGATATGGCCGAACAGGACGTGATCACGTTATCCCCTATGAGGACAGTGCGTGTGAATTGTGAATGCAGCAGTTTTGAAACTGATGCAAGATTATCTCAATACTGTGCCGATCCATAAAACAATAACAGTGAGGCTGTAAAAGCTTAAAGAAAATCCTGCTGCAGCTGTTCATACAAAACTTTCAAAAGGGAGAAAAAGTTGCAATTACCACAAACTCGTGGACCCCATTCCCCAATCTTCCCATAGGTGGAAGGCTGTTTTCACTTGAAATTGTTCTGTAAGCTTTTGGACTGAACAGCCGTTTATGTTTAATACAGTTTTTATTTGTATGTTGGAACTACTGCACTAAAGTAAAGGACTACTGAGACACAGTTCAAACAGGTAGGCCAGGCATCTCTTTTTACAATTTAATGTAAAGTTGTGTTGATACGTGAATTTGAACACTTTACGTTATTTAGTAATACTTGACCATATGGAGGCTGTGTGATCCAGTGGTTAAAGAAAAGGGCTTGTAACCAGGAGGTCCCCGGTTCAAATCCCACCTCAGCCAGAGACTCATTGAGTGACCCTGAGCAGGTCACTTAACCTCCATCTTTCGGGTGAGACGTAATTGTAAGTGACTCTGCAGCTGATGCATAGTTCACACACCTTAGTCTCTGTAAGTCGCCTTGGATAAAGGCGTCTGCTAAATAAACAAATAATAATAATATACAATTAACTGCACAAGAAGGCAAACATTATGTTAATTACTTAATATATTATTTGATTGTGTGTTATTTTCGCATTTAAAATAGAACTTGTGGCAATGTTTGGGAGGTTTATGTACACTAGTACAGTATGTAGAGGAGAGTGGCGTTCGATTCAAGTACTCGTCTCAAGCAACAATAGATCTCAAATCCCACCCCTACTATCAAAGACCGCAAACTTTTAAATCTCTGAGGCAGACTTTTTAACATCAGTCACAGTGCTGTTTACAATTCCAAAATATTGTGCTATTTTATCCCTGGTAATTACCTTTTCCAGAAGTGAAGTATTTCCAACTTTTTTTCAATTGTAAGCACAACAAGCCATTTTGCATTAGCGTCTCTCCATTTTTTTTCTTTTTTTAAACCATATAATTTTGGGCAAAGTTACTTAAAGAAAAGAAAAAAAAACACAAAACAACAACACTACAACAAAAAACCGTAATAGGTTCCTGTTTTGTTGTTGTTAAAATGAACCTTTAAGAAACACACTTTCAAAATATGATAACCCCAGTTTCAAGCAACAGTTGTGATGGTGACCAAAGGTGTGCGAGTACTGTTGACTAAAAATGTAGCTTAAAATAAAACATTGCATTCAAGAATAACGAAAAACAAACAAAAATACACTTAAAGTTTGTGTGTTGGACATGTGCCATAAACACAATTAAATAAACTTATTTATAGTGAAGATCTGAAACTCAGCAAAAGGTCAATAACATAAAAAACAAAATGGAAGTGAAAAGGTTACCGTATCAAGCTGAAAAAGGTTCTTTGTGAACTACAATAAACCACTGTTGTCTTTTGCCACTCAAAACATAGGGTGCCTACATAAAGTTTGGAGTTAACACAAACAGATTTATCGTTTGTTGCATCTTCTTTAGCAGCCGCATCCATCCCAGATACATTCGGTTACATTACCTTCAGAGGATGATTTAATTGACCTACGTACATGACCAGAGGATATCTCAGACTTCAGCCAAAGAAGCAGGCATGGTAATTTAATGTTACCATAAAAACACAAAACAAAACAAAAAAACAAAAAACAGTAAATGTAGCGTGTTTTGTACTAAAGCAGGGTCAGCTACTGCAGGGAAAACCAAGTTTATTTCTCAAACTGACCATTCTAAGGTGACACAGAACGCACATTTAGTTAGGAAACATTTAGTGAATTAAATTAAATGTACTGCAGTTTACTTCATTGCAGCAAAAAACTGCCTTTCATTAAACTTAGCTTTCAGATTCTGATAATTAAAAATATCTAAAATATGACTGCGCTTACTGTGGTGTATTATAATATTGAAATAACAAAACTAACTCACTGAAACTTAAACTTGTTTTTTTTTACTGAAACAAGAAATGGTTACAGTAAAACAAAAAAAAAACCATAAGAGCTGGCTGTGTTACATGCTCTCAGACCAGGACTCCACTGACTAACACTAAGCATGCGAGCTGCAGCACGCTATTTCCCATATTACAACTGTAAACAATTAAAGGTGCGGTCACCAATTCCCTACATCAGTGTTTCCCATCCCTGTTCCTGGCGGCACACCATGTCTGCTGGTTTTCGTTCCAACACAGCACTCAATTGCTTAATTGAACACTTCATTGAACTAATAAAGTGATTAACTGGGCATTTTCCCGTTATTTTCAAGCTCTTTGTTTGTTGATACGGTTCAATTAAGCAATTGAGCACTGTGTTTCATCAAAAACCAGCAGACACGGTGTGCTGCCAAGAACAGGGTTGGAAAACACTGCCCTACACAACACTTGCAAAATATCTCAAATATAACTGTTTAGTTACCCTTTAGTGTCTTAACTTGTTATATTTTAAGCAATTGAATAGTGTAGCAACTGACTTACTGACTTAAGTGGCACCCAACAATTTTATTTGGCCTAAGAGCCATTGGCTCCTAAGGCAAAAAGTTAGTCTGGAGCTCTGTCTAGGCTACTGATTGACAAAAAAACAAGATAAAATTTAAAAAAAAAAAATTCTGAATAAATAAATAGTTATTAAGTTAAACAGTGTTTCTTTCTGTAGGCAATAATTAGCTTTATATATGAAGCCTTGACTTAAGTTTAGTGGCCTTGGTGTTCTATACAAATGTATTGAACTGAACTGAAGGCCATTTTGGCTTCCTTGTTGCCAAGTTAGAGCCCTGTATATGTATATATAAATAAATACTTGTGACTAATTGGGAAACAATTCTTTATTTATATTTATTTATCTACATAAAAATGATTGTAATTATTTTAATTCCCCCAAATGACAGGTAGTCGTGTTATAAGCGGTATAACCCACAACGGGCCGTGCGGTTACCCAGAAGTATCATATATATCATTGGAACCGCACGGCCCAGAAACTTTTATCGTGTATACATCCGCAGTGTATTATTAGTCCCACATTTAATGTAATTTATTGTTCACTTATTAAAAATAAATTGCACAGCTCCATTTACTGTGAATTTCTGCATCGAAAGTGACATCTTGAAACTAGAGGACTGAGCATAAGCTAATTGATGCTGAAGCCGGATCTTGAGGTGAGTTTGTGTCCTTGTTATATGCAAGGCACACATATTCAAGTCCGTTGTCATCATTTCGGATCTCAAAAGATGTTTTTGTTAGTTACGTCGTGCCAGATTAAGTTTAAGATCAAACCAGACTTTTAGCAACAATCCGACCACGGTGTCGGGGGCAGTGCCTTAGTTTCCCGCAGACGCTTCAAATCCAGGTCGGTAATTCAACTCTGTCAGCAGAGAGGTTACAACTTCTACTTTTAAAATGCCTATTTAGTCCATCTCTCAGCGTTATAAAATTGAAGGCTGAATACTGGTCGCCAGTTGAACTTCTTGCACTGGCATAAAATTCCTTTAAAATGTTGTTGAGATTTTTTGGACTTATTTCCTTAAAATTAATGTCCATATTTTACTCTTAAGCCAGTCTTTAGGGACATTAACAGCCCATGCTGTAGGGTTTTTTTTGTGATTTTTTCAATCTTTTGTTTTCTTCGAATTCATTTAGCTGTTCCTCATCTACGTGTCTACTCTTGACAGTTGCTGGTGCACTTAATTGATTTTTTCAGCTGTCTTCACAATCAGAAAGTTGATGTACCAGTTATCTGGAGTTTCATCCCCAAATATATTAATGGAAATAGGTAGAAATAAAATGGCAGTTTGTCATGGAATTTAGAATGTAGTGGTACATAGTGATTTATTCAGTGTGAAGCGGCTCATTGGTATGCAAGCCATGGTATATGCTAGATATTTTATATATATATATATATATATATATATATATATATATATATATATATATATATATATATATATATATATATATATACACACACACATACATACATACATACATACATAGTGCCTTGCAAAAGAATTCAGACCCCTGACCAATTCTCTCATATTACTGAATTACAAATGGTACATTGAAATTTCATTCTGTTTGATATTTTATTTTAAAACACTGAAACTCAAAATCAATTATTGTAAGGTGACATTGGTTTTATGTTGGGAAATATTTTTAAGAAAAATAAAAAACTGAAATATCTTGCTTGCATAAGTATTCAACCCCCACACATTAACATTTGGTAGAGCCACCTTTCGCTGCAATAACAGCTTTAAGTCTTTTGGGGTAAGTATGTACCAGCTTTGCACACAGTGTCGGAGTGATTTTGGCCCATTCTTCTTGGCAGATTTGCTCCAGGTTGTTCAGGTTGGTTGGACGACGCTTGTGGACCGCAATTTTCAAATAGTGCCACAGATTCTCAATGCAAGATATTTCAGTTTTTTATTTTTCTTAAAAATATTTCCCAACATAAAACCAATGTCACTTTACAATAATTGATTTTGAGTTTCAGTGTTTTAAAATAAAATATCAAACAGAACGAAATTTCAATGTACCATTTATAATTCAGTAATATGAGAGAATTGGTCAGGGGTCTGAATACTTTTGCAAGGCACTAATATATATATATATATATATATATATATATATATATATATATATATATATATATATATATATATATATATAATGTGTGTGTGTGTGTGTATATATATATATGTATGTGCGTGTGTGTATATGTGTATATATATATATATATATATAAAAGAAAGAAAGAAATGAGCTGAAATATATATAAAAAAAACACACACACACACACAGACAGACGTATGCACTCTACAAAACAAAGTCATGTGGCCAAGTTGTTGAAACTGCAATGAAAATATGAGGCCCATTTTTAGGACAACTTCCATGTACACAAGTTATTACAAGCCATGGAACACAAAAAGGTATACAAACTTACCTTAAAAAATTGAGTCTTTCCTGGACTTCTTGCACATGACTGTATCGACTTCCCGCTCTAACGGTTTGAGGGTCATATTCTGCATGCTCTGGAAAATACAACACTTTTGAGTTGTCTATCAAATCTAATTTATCACCAATGAGTAGCTCTTCAAAGGTAGCATAACTACTCCAATACTTAAAGATTTAACATTCCATTAGTCTTACGAATATAACCTTACATGTAGCAGGTTAAAGGAACCGTCATTTCTATTTTGTTAGTTTTATTGAGATTTTGCCTACCTTTGCCATACTGCCTCATGCTTTCCATATAGGCGGAGAGATTTTCTGCTACCAAGGTGACTAGAGCATGATTATGCTGAAGCTGGTTAATTAAGTCATGTCGATAAAACACATGTGGGCTTCGTTGTGTTTGGCTGTAACAGTAAGGAAAAGAGCAAATAGTTTTGTTTTAGGAAAATATCCATTAACATTTATCATACCACCTGGTAAGTAAAACACAGTATATGATTTCCAACTCTTAACAAAAAATGCAGAGTCAACAATCCATGAAATTTATGTCATGAAATTATTACAGACAAAAAAAGATATACATGTTCTTAAACTGGCTGCGCATTGAGCTGGAGATATTATTACAACACCAATATTGACCATTACCTCAAGTTCTGTGGAGCCTCTCCAAATAAGCTACAAATTTCTCGGATTTGCTTGAGTGCTGGAATGACCCATTTGTCATTGGTACGGAGCTCTTCAATGAAGCGATCTATCCACTGAATCTTCTGTGTGTCTCTGTCCTGTGATCACAAGGAATAGAAATAAAGATGGTTAAACAATTTACTGTTTTAAACAAAAAGCAATTGGCACTGGAAACTGAAAAAAATGGTTGAATGTTGCGAACATCCTACAAATTTGCCTTAATAGTCTTATTCCAGTTATATGACAAATACATATATTGGTCATTCTGTACAGTGTAAATCATTCTCTGTTTTAACATCATTAAAATACATTAATGCTACTCCAAATATATGCAACACAACCCTTCAGTCTACTAATGCTAAAATCATACAAGAATACTTAAGTATTTCAAATGCAGGTTTTTGCATTTACCCCATCTGTTAAATCATGTAAATGTAGAATATTTATTTTGTGTCCACTGACCTGTGAACAGCTGTAATCCAGTATTTTAATATGGGCACTGAGAGCCTGGTCCATGATATCGACAGGTACATCATCGCTGTGTGCCAAATTCCACAGAAGATTTAACACCTTATGAGCCATGACCCCATCTTTGTCATCCTCCGCAAGGCGACGTATCAACTCCAACAGCTTCTCTCGCTGCTTTTTACTCGCATTTGTCCAACTTGTCTTTAAAGTTTAAAATGTAAAAATAAAAGTTGTATTTAGGTATTTAAGTTGTAAAATCCATTGAGCTCATCGCTGTGGCATCCTGTGGCACCAATTACTACAGAAAATCCTAGTGCTACATTAAATAAAATAAATCACTCGTTTTTATCTTTTCTCTGTGGTTACCTTGCGCAGTGACTTGTGTCGACTTCAAAAACTTAAAGCATATGTGTATATTATGATGAATTGATACATGCGTGTACAAAAATAGGAGAAAAAAATGGAGAGAAACTTACTTTGAAACAATCAAAGAGATGGTCAAGCTGCTCAGGAGAAAAATCCCATGCTAGCTTTGCAAGGAGATCATGTACGTTCTTGACAATCGCTTCATGTTTACCTGCCTGTAGCAGAGAGTGGGAGAAAAGATCAACTCAAAAGTAGTGGTAAGGAAATTAATGTATTGCAGTAATTCAAGGCGAAAAAGGAAGTAAACACATGGTTTTCGTTTATCCAAAGATGAACTTGAAAGGAATGAATTGTGCCAGCTGTTTTAATTACTGTTATCTATTGGTTACAGCAACAGAAAAATCATCTGATCACACATGATATCTGGATCATTTATGCCTTCTAAACTACTGTAGATATTATTAGATGTCAATATGTTTCTCTCAAGGCATTTGTCTTTAGGATTCCTCGAATTCTGTTCACGCACCTCTGTGTATTTAAAACATTTAAATGTAATGCGCAAAAATAAGCATAGCAATTTTGCTTCAGAGCTTGTCTGCCTCCCCTCCCGCCTCCCCTAAAACTTCCACTAACAACTGCATCTCCCAGAATACAATGTCTTCATACTAAAATTGTACACAAGAAAAACCAACCCAACAAACATTATCCAATCTCTGGCTAGCCCGGTTGTCTTTGTAGCCAATTAAAAGGGAATGAGACATGTTTAAGGAAATTATATGGAAAATCTGCATGCACCCTAGGTTGTACAATTTGGTATCATTGTGGAGAAACAATATAGGTGTCTAAAGAATCTAAAGGGTTACAAAAATAAAATAAAAAACATAACTGATAGCCAGGAGGAAAACACAAAACCAGAAAAGAAAAATAAAGCGACAGGCACAGTTAACAGAGATAAAACGAGAAGCCATTATTATGCTAGCCGCCTATCTGTTACCTGTGCTGCCCAGATATTGTCAAGATCTTGAAGAGTCAGAGCTTTTTCTTTGATGACAAACCGGAGGATTTTTTCCAGCTTCTCCACATACTGGGGCTGATGGAGACTGTCTCGCAGTACAATGGACAGGATGTTGTTTTGCTGAATCCATTCCTGCAAAAATAAATAAACTAAGAACTAAGCAGACGTAGGCACAACACCACAGATCACTGTTCATTACTATCCCTAGACTAATTGGGAGTGATATTTCACAAGCACAAAAACTTTTCATGTTAACATACACAGGTTAAAAAAAATAATAATAAAAAATGGAATATATTATGTTTTTCCTGTAAATAAAATATGCTAATGCTAATAAAACATTTCTGGGAACATTAATGATATTGACATGACATCAGTAACAGGTACAGCTATTATCACTGTCTGTAATATTAGGCAGTCAGTTTTCATCCCAGAACCACCCTCCCCCCCCCCCCCAATTTTACTTGCAATCTCATTGTAAGGTGTGGAACTCTTAACTGTGGCCCTAACCACATTTCGAAGCAGCACTGCACCTGGAGGTAGGCTGTAAATCTAATAACCCAATTTCAGTTCATCTAATTGTACAATCAGTTGTTGACTGGAAACCTCATGATACTTCCATTTGTTATAACTGGAAGGAGAAGTATTGTTTATATACTTAAACTGCTGTACTTACTGCCATCCGCTCTGCTGTTAACCACTCCTCCTCTTCAGGATTGCCATGCCGATGTGTATAATAGGAAACACTGGATATCACCTTATTAACTTCATTTAGTGCATTCATTTTACCGTTAAAAGAAGAAATTTGTAATAACCTGTTAAAATAAGAAAAAAGACAAAATCATATGTGGTAATGTATAATGAAGAATATATATTTATTTATTAAATTATAAAGCAGCCTTTTCTTACCTAAGAATCATTTTTAACCTAAAAATTTCTAAGTTTTTCACTGTTTCTTCTTGCCCTGGTACCCGTGAAGCTAAGTTCTTCAAAGATTTGATTATCATAGACAAAGCATCGTTTTTGGCTTCATTCTTTGCTTCCTTTTTCAACTCCTCATCTGTAAGGTTTTCTAGAAACTGTGGAACCATTTCTATTACTGGTAGGAAGTACTTCTTCACCGTGTGCAGTGTTAAAAATTCGTAACATTGCCCAAATGGTCTGAAACACAAAGACAAAATAAATTAGAGAGATACTAAATCAGATGACCTATGTGGTTTGTAAAGTGTGAAAAACATCTATACAAAGAAATAAAAGTCCTCTCTAATGAACGAAACGCTGTTGGCACGATTTATAAACTTATTTCTAATTAACAAATGACTGTATTTAGGCAGCAAATTGACACTGAAAACAAGTAAATAAAATGGGTTAATCCTTAAACTTACTTGATGAGGGCTGCAATTATCTGAACATTCAGTGCTTGGCCACTCATAAAGCGATCGTGCAAGATCTGAAACCCGTTTAATGTGCCAAACTTGTTTATTAGATCCACTAACCAGCCCTGAAAAAAAAAAAATAAATAAATAAAAAAATTAAAACATGTTTCTTATGAAAGCAGAAATACAAAATAAATAACTTTCCGTTTTATCCATTACTGTGTAAATAGTCTCAGGATTGTACCTTGCCACACATTTTATCCAGATTGCTTTCTTCCAATGACACACAAAAAAAGATGTTATCCAACCTAACGTTACAACATATACTTGTTTCCTTGTCAATTTGTATATATTTTTTTACTTCCTATAACAATTAGGGATGGGCACCAATATTGTGTTTTAGAACACTTCGATATTATAGATATCCAATTTTCATATCATTGTCCACCCCTAATAACAATGTACTTTTAAAATCTTAAAGGCTTTAACATTCATTCTTTCTTGTTCTTTAATTTCTTGCAAAACAGTGTACAACACATTGGCCAGCATTGAATTCCATATAAAACAATGTGTAATATGGAAACTCTACAGAGATAGTAGCTCAACTACAAAGAGTATATTATTGCTACACACACAGTTTTGGTCTGGATCTGATAAATAAAATTGCTCAGGTTCCACACCATCGCCACAAAATCAATCTACCTTTGGTGACCGTGGATCAGGTGGACGGGCAAAAAGCTCATCTTCTGCTAACTGCACTCCAGCCGGCACCGTCTCTGACGGACGTGTACCATTATAGATATGGAACTTGCAGTGAGGATTTAAAGCCATAGCAAGAAGTTCAAGAAGAGGAAACCAGTCCTGGGAGAGCTTGGCCACACAAAGTTCTACCAGGCGATGAGTGTTGTTTATAATACATCTCTGTCAAAGGGGGAAATCAGACCATAGTTAGCTTATACAAAATGTGTAATAAGACACGATGTTAAGGTATTTAATCATCATCCTCTACAATATTCCTCGCTCTATAATGCTTGCTGAAACCTCATTCACAGCAGCCATTCCTTCAGCTTCATACTAAGAGATAAAACATCACTTTTCCTGCATGCACAACCCAAGTTTCATGCAACCTGAAGAATCTCAAATTAACATTGTGTCAAAAGATGAAGTTCAGATCTGCCCTCAAAACTAACAAAGTATATAAAGGCCATCAGTTCACAAAGATACTCACATGAATTTCAAACTTCCAGCCACTCACAGCTTCATCCGTAAGGATTTTTGTAAAGGAAATTGTCAAGCCATCTCGAAAAAATCTCTGACACGCTTCACATTTTACATCAAGTCCTTTGAGGTGAAAAAGAAATGATTCATGACGTATAACCATCACAAAATTAATATTTAACAATGGATATAAAAGGTTTATAGGTGATTTAACAAACATTTTGAACTATTTAGAATAAACTACATTAAATACCCACAATCATAATACTCCTGAACATTATGTGGCTAGAAGTTTACTGTTTAAAAACTATAGAAAGTGTACTTATACTAAAAGGGTTACTATAGAAAGTGCTCATGAATTAGTACAAATATTTTACCCAACAAAGCAATGTTATTTCCAAGAAAATAACACCAAAATTAAGTATTGGACAAATGTATCAAGGACCGTGAGTCTGGTCAAAACCGAAGTGTTTTTGAATACAAACACAATGAGGTCTGTGACGAAACCCCAGATGGTGTCATGTCTAGGTGTCCTGATCTGTCCTGGAACGATCAAGCAACAGGAAAAAAGTATTTTGCCCTGAAACTCACAGGGAATAGTAGATAGATGGACTTCTGGATTATTGGCAACTAGTGTTCTGTGATACCTCATTTTAGGGAGCCTCGATACAATACAATGCACAGTATCATGATATTCGATATTATCACGATACTTTGGATCTTACGTCCCTTACATGTTAAAAGGCTGCCAAATTCCTTTTTTTTGCAAGTACAAAGTGCATAAGAGGCCAATACACAGTTAATAATGCAGCAGCATGGTGGAATGCTTGCGCTTTACGCATACATACACACACACACACACTAGGGCTGTCAATTAATCGCAGTTAACTTCTGTGATTAACGCGTAAATGTTTCTAGAGATTAATTATTTTAACGCGCATTGCTGTGTCTTGAGCCTTTCGGCACACCGTACTTCAATCCCGGCCGCGGCAACATTGTATTGAGTGTCTGAGTGCAGTTATTGTTTAAATAGAAAGTTAGTCACTAAACCGCTTAATGGAGCAGAAACCGCTTAATGGAGCAAAGCACTAAAAATGAATGGTATTTTTTTTTTTGAAGGGCTCACTGGACAGAAAGACACTTACTTGTCTATTGTCATAGTGAGTTCCAGTATCAAACACGAGTACATCTAGTCTGCTGCGCGCCTTCATCTCTCAAAATACACTAGCAGCTATTTTGCTACAGACACTAACAACAAATTAAACCCACCAGTTTCAACAGAAATGCAGGATCGCTGCTAGCCTATATCAAGCTAAGTATGATCATGATAATAAGTATGAGTTAGGCTGCGTTTTTTTTTTGCGTGCGTAGTATGTAAAGCCTAACAATTGTTAGTTTGCAGTTTTTTAATATGACGACAGTATTTTTGGTGGTCTCAATGGGTACATTTCCTGGTTAAATAAATACATTTTAAACAATTTTATTTACAGTTAAGGATAATAAAAACAACAGCATCAGTAATAAAACAAATTTAAATTCAATGGATGTAGTAATTGTAACAATTTAATATGCGATTAAAACCGGGATTAAGATTAATTTATTTATTTATTTTTTAAATCGTGAGATTAATCGCTTGACAGCCCTGATATATATATATATATATATATATATATATATATATATATATATATATATATATATATATATATATATATATATAAAATACACACACACACACAGCATCAAAAGAAACTTATCACTTATAGTTGAACATCAAAAGAAACTTATCACTTATATTTAGATAAAATTCACTAGAGGTGATCGAAAAATGACAAACTCCATATCCATTGTCCAATCAACTGTCTCACTAAATTAGGTGATTAAGTGCATATGCTTCAATCATAGTCACTCAAGCGTGTCATGGTCAAGGATGAATGCTCGAGTGATTAAAAAGAAACCAAAAACATTTCATCAATGTCCATCATATACCTTATTTTTTTGGAATATACCTTATTTGTTTCTTTTGATGCTCGGTATATATTACACATACATACATACATACATACATACATACATACATACATACACATTTCTTTACACGTCTAGCACATTCCTGTTTTTTGTTATCTTTGATATGCCTTTTTATAGGTAATACGCACTGGGGATTCACTTAAACTAATATTTCCACCTGCACACCCGTGGTGGTTTTCCACTTGCAAGACACCCGACCCGAGCCGACCCGTACCGTACCGTGAAACTCCAGCCTCGCAACATATCTGAATCTGGCTCGGGGCTGAAGCAGGCTGTGGGCGGGGTTACTGCATTTCATCATCACGCTCAAGCGTCATTCCAAGAGAAAGTGACAACCCCCAGGACCTCAACCGGTAAATGTTTTCCTAACTCCTTACCTTTACGCCGTGGGACACAACACACCTCTGACTAAATTACAAAATAAAATCACTCCCTCTCTATAATGCACATATAGTGAAGCAAAAATGTAACTTTCCGTGAATTAACTATGCATAAAGCACCATGTAATCAATGCTATATTTTTTACAAAACAAAGAAAAAAAAAAGGTAACATTCCCACACATGGATCATTTTAATTAGCAGTTTTTAAACTATAAAAAGCCTGGCTAAACGGCAGTCGTGAGTTCAGTTGTTTAGGCATGTATTTCAACACACCCCCCCCCATGCACATTTACAGTACTTTTCTGCAATAAAAAAATCCATGACAAAAAAATATTTTATTAAATTAATGCTTCATTCTATTTTTGCAGCCTGTGACATTTAATTTAATTGACTCAGCACATTCATTATGCGTGACGTCTCTCAGCTAGTCTCGC
Source organism: Acipenser ruthenus (assembly GCF_902713425.1). Classification (NCBI taxonomy): domain Eukaryota; kingdom Metazoa; phylum Chordata; class Actinopteri; order Acipenseriformes; family Acipenseridae; genus Acipenser; species Acipenser ruthenus. Next base: position 45,463,984 of record NC_081197.1, read on the forward strand.
CTTTCTCTTGTGTAAAAGCAACTCAAGCTACCCGAGTCGTACCAGGCTGGCTCGACTTGGGTGTGCAGGTGGAAAAGGGGTATTAAAGAACTGAAGAAACTAGAGTAAAAGACAAAAGTAAACTTCGGCAAAGACATCAGGGTGGCGACCTGAAAGAGGTTTCAATAAATTGGTGGTGTTTCTTCCCTTGTTTTTCAATTCTTTAAAACACCCGAGACATCTCCGGCATTCGCCAGGACCGCTGCAGTAATTTAACTTTCTCAGAACGCGCAGGGTAGTAGGGTAGTTGGTCACTTCCTCTAAGCATTGTTCATATTGTTTTTAAAAGCACACAATTACAGAGTTTTGTTTTAAAGGCTTAAAAAAAACCTGGAAAAAAAAAAAAAGCTAAAAATAAAAAAAAGGTAAGGTTCGAAAAAATCGCGATACTTCGATATTTTTATTTTACCCAAATATTAGGTATCGTAGGATTTTGGTATCCTGATACACTGTAGGTATCTATATACTGCGGAATACTACGGGCAACTCAATTTAGTATTGTCTCATGCATAGAAATCAATCAACCAACAAACTAGATTATTATACAAAATGACCCATACCTCAAAAAAAGTTAATCACCTCTTTTTGCAAACAAATTTGGGGGGAACAAATCTTGGTTTCCCCACACAAAACGCAAAAAAAAAAAAACAACACAACCCTGTGCATATTAACTTACAAAAATGTACCTTATTTTTACTTACCTTTTTTACCAAGATCTATAGCAGCTTCAAGAAGAACTTCTAATTCACCTTTTGGCAAAACTGGTACAACCCATCGGGGTCTGAAACAAAGCATTAAAGGAATTGTTTGATACTAGAGCAATGTCCACCGCAAGGTTAATAACAGGATGCATTTAAAGGCTCCTGTTCATAGGCATCCCAAAGGGACAGCCAGTTCCACAATGCCATACCACAACAGAAAATCCAGACCATGGCATTAATTCCATAATCGTCCTGTACTTGATAACAGATGAAGAACTGGACAGACAATTAGAATTGCAAGGTAAAACTTACTAAGAACTGAAAAAAAAAAAAAACACCGTTTGTTTTAACATTAAATACAAAACTTTCCAGTGTGAATGTGAGTAGTAGGTATACATACCGGTTGATCATGTCATCCAGCTTGGCCAGGTCGGTGTGAGGGAAGGCAGGCTCCTCCTCCTCAAGTTGAGGAGGTCCATCTCCCTGCCCCTGCTCGTCCGGAGGGCTGACTGGGGAGTTCTCATTCGATGAGTTAGGAGAGGACGTCTGCAAACGCACACAAATATGAAAATGTATACCCTACACTCCAGAATCTCTTTCTAAACCAGACAATACAAGTTAGATATCCTCTGAGAGTATTGTACAGAACACTCAAAAACAATTACCATAACACTTTTTTCCCCCTGTGGTTATCTACAACAGCGTGTTCAAATAACCTTTTCTAACAAATGTGCTAACTGCTGGAAAGATACTGCCTTTATTAAAGTCACAGACCAGATATTATATACAAGTAGATCACCATGATACACTATGGTGGGGCAACACAAATACATCTCTGTGCAAACAAAAGCAACAACTGAAAATAAATACTGACGCATAGACACTGAACATACAGCTTATCATCCTTTCATGGTTACTAAGGGACATCCTAAACAATACCCTAGTGCTACTTCATCAGATATTAAGACTGGGAATGGTACAGCTCCACATCAAAGCAACACAAACCTAGGAGCAGCTGTATGGAATAGAAAGTCATCCAAAACATGGGAACTGTGAGGGAGTGGAAATTATCCCTCCTGTTTGGCTGACCTAAATAGTCTGCTTGCTTTTCACTTGTCTGCACAATATGTTGAACAAGTCAAATAAACTTTTTTTATATGGTACGGTAGCCTACTACTATATAAGGTCTTGTTGCTATTAGTACAGGATCTAATTTGGATACTGGGAAGGATACAATATAGCAAATAAACCCCCCCCCCCCCCCCCCCCATGAACAATTAATATTTTCATTTAACAGTTGTATACCATTTGCCATTCAAATTATTACTTTTACAGATAAATACTTTCAGAAAGGAACTGGATAGGCCCAAGATAAGTTTTAAAAGGTATTAACTGGCGTTTGTTGACTCTCCCTTGCCTTTTAAATGATTTACTCCCCTTTGCGCTGTGTAAATGAAAGGTTTCACATTGAAGATGGCACCAGCTATGTCTTTGTTCAATATCCACAAATGGACTTTACCTACAGAAACATGGGATAGAAGAATAAAGCCAATATCTCAAACCGCTGGATTTGGAAATCAAAAGGTCACATGGCCAAAACATGGTAGCCACGATAGGTCACAGGTCAAAGTGACAGGCACCATTAAAAGTTGCCAGTTTCCATAACACTGATAATAAAAAAGACTCAACTGACAGCAGTTTGAATAGGAAAACCAGGAGAGGAAACGCTCACGTAAATAAATAAATAAATAAATAAATCTCATTAAAAAAATGGAATGACCCAAACCATGTTGCTACACAGAAGTATAATTTCCTTCACTCTGGTGGGAAACAATCATCCGAAAATATTGTGTTTGTACCACAAAGAGACTGATGAGAATTGAACTGCTGGCCCCTTACCTGGTTTTGTGGGAGAGGGGGCTGGGACTGCCCGTCTGGAGCCTGGCCCTGGCTGTCATTCCCTCCGACGGGAGAGCCACGGGTCGTGGCTGTCATACTCGACACAGAGCAGATCTTTGCAATTTTGTCCACTTATGTTGTTGTCGTAAGAGAAGAAATTATTGCCTCCTCAGCAATAATGGAGAACCAGCATACGTCTGTATAAGAAAGCACCACCTCAAGCACAGGATGTTTTGCAGAGACCATTGCATAACCTTAAACAAAAGAGAAGAGGCAAAATTAATCCTAAACAGAAAATTACAATTTTACATATGCCATTCATTTTGCCTAATGTGATGTCAAATTGCTAAATTAATCTCTCAATTCATTGTAGAATACATACACTGCTGCAATTCTCCATTTTCAACTTTACTGTGTTAATTTTACTAAAATTACAATGCCATTTCATTTTAGTTTTTTCTTAAAACACAACCAAATGTGGCATTGACAGTGAGCTGATATTGAGTCATAGTTTAACAGGAAATGAACAGGAAATGAATATTTGTCAACAATCAGTGTGTTTACATAAACATAAGAATTCTGGTATTTTTCAGAATATAGTTTTCGGAAAAGTAATTCCACCTAGAATATCCCAATAGTATTCAGAAAACTAACAATATGTCATGTAAACACACTTTTCAGAAACCTTATTCTGATAGTGTACTGCACATGTGCAAACTTTGACATCATGCATGTGACTATTAAAGCAACTATATCCATTAGTGGTGCAATCGGCACCCTAATTTCATATTCGATTATCGAATAGACATTTATCAACGATAAATCAATGCATTGACATTTTATTTTTCAAAATAAAGAACAAACAGTTTTTTTAACAGAAGATCCAATAACTAAAATCACTGTTGTGCATAATATTTAAACAAAAAGGCACAATAACAAGTGCTGCAAGAGTAATAGCATGGGGGTGGGGTCTAAGGTCACAGATTTCCCTGCACTCTCACTGCCCCATTCACATAAGCTTCCAGTGTAATTCAGTTCACAGAGAGGGCAAAGAAAACAGGCTGCTTGGCCCGGAACAAAGGAACATCAGCCAGGAAACAGCAGCACACCAGTATATTACAGGGTTGTGTGATTTTGAACAGTAAACTTACATGTTATTGTTGTGCAGTTCACCTAAAATTCTCTCAGATCAGACCTCGGCGGGTGGGGGAACAATCAGTGTCAAGTTGCTATAGCCTTTGTCTGGTGAAATTTACAGTTCCATTTTTTTTTTTTTTTTTTTTAACAAATCTTAATTTATGGTTAGGATTAATTTATTGTGATTTTTTTTTTTTTTTTTTTTTTTTTTTAAGCGTGTCTGTCCCCTTATCAAAGCACTGATCCTTTCATTATCTGAAACTGACTCGCTCCAAAGTTCGATGTCATTTAGTCAAGTCATGAAGAACAATGCTTTAATAAATACTTTACCTAGATTGCTCCAGTAAAAACTCAAACTGTATAAAATGGGTAATTGTATGTAAAAATAATGTGATATCTTGTAACAATTGTAAGTCGCGTCCGCTAATAAATAAATAATAATAATAATAATAATAATAATAATAAACACAACACTGCAAAATTCCTTTCCCAAAATGCATAATTCCACGATAACGAAAAATCAGTAGCCCTAACCCTTAGCGGTCCATTTATTCAGCGCGTCTCAGGCGCGTCAGGTCCAATTTATTTTCACACGCACAGTTTATTTTAGACGTGCTGTTTAAATTTTTTTTTTTTTTTTTTTTTTTTTTTTTTTACAGTAAAACAGGTTGAAAAGGCACTGCATATCAACAGGACACTCAGTACTGCATCTCCAGCCCCACCCCACCCCTCGTTCGCTGTATTTTTCACATACCTCTACATAGTACTGCATACCGATAAATCATCTCCTGATCACTCGTTTTATCAGCGAACTCCTCAATAATGCAATCCAAGTCATTATTTTATTCCTAGAACATCTGAAAAAAGCTCTGCAAATGTCTGTGATATTCTTTGAGCGCTGGATGCAGAAGCAGCTATCTTGTTTGTTTATGTCCGTGTTATCTATGTGGTGTCTGGGCTATCTGTATTAAGATACACTCCTATCGGTCTCACTCGGTGGCCACTGAATGGTTTTCTCTGCTTTTTCAGGAAAAAAAACTACTAGAGACCTGTTTTTTACGTCTTTTTGATGATGTCTGACAGGGTTCGACATTGGACTGGAAAGGGAAAATTGCAATGTCGGACCAGGTCCGACATAAGACCGCAAAGGGCTAATCCTGTGGAAAGGATGCTTTGTCTGTGTATTTTGTCTTCTATTAGAATTGTGCAAGTACCCAATGTAAATGCAAGCTTGTGGAAAGTTACTGATTAAGGACACTTTTCTTATGTAAGATATATGGAGGTTGTCGGTGTCTTGTACTCTTCCTGTGTCTTGTAAGTTCTTGTAGTAATATATCTTATTAACAGGGTGCGTGAATTAAAGGCATGAATTGTGAGTGTTATAGAAGGACCAAGAAGAGGTATGAGAGGATACAAAGCCGTGCTGCAGAAAGTTACAAAGAAAGAATTGAAGAATGAAGTAACCACAGGTTTAGGGATAAAAAGGCTTATTTAGAGAGGTTGGACCAGAGGAAGAACAAAATTTGCCATCATGCGCATGAATGCCTTTTTCATATTGCATGCAGATACTGAAGTTTAATAAAGCATTGGTATGAAACTGACTAATTGTTGTATTGACCAAAACATTTTGGGTTATTCCACAAAATAAAGACTAACACCAGTGAGCCAGTCAACACACTGGAGTTGTACTAACAGACTGTTATACAGAGGTTGCGTTAATGCAAAACTTTGCGTGCTAGACGCAAAATAAATCCATTGGACCTAAAAAATATTTTGTGTTGCGTTCACAGGACGCGCAGAATGGAAAGGGACGCAGACATGCATATTCGTGGTAATCTATTACACTGCAACAATGACCGTAAAATACTTGCTTGTTTAAAAAAAAAAAAACTGTTCTGCAATATAACAGCATTGATCAAGGTACACTCCAGTCCAGTTGGTGGCAGCAATAAGCCTCATATTTGGCTTTGCTAGCAATATTAAGAATATTTACTTTTAGCCCGTGTCCACGCTACATAACCGATCTCGAGAACCACTCAAAAACGTTTTAATTAATCCAGCTCAAACTTTAGCATCCACACTGAAGTACCGTTTCATGTTTAGTCGGACGGAATGCGTAGACACACTGATGCTATTAGAATAGTTCGGTTACAGTTCCTAGCAGCGCAACGAACATTGGAAATGAATACGACAGCATCCCACCGTGTATTTTCTTTTATTTTAAAATAATGTATTATTCCCCACATTAACAGAGGTCCATATTGTTAAGAAATAAAACAAGTATTTTGGAAAAATTGTTCATCCCCGATCCTACTTTTAACTCGCATTTCATTTTTGCAGTCGCCTAACTTAACGTTGTGCTTTTGTCAATTTTCCACACTAGTTTAACAGGGATACCCTTACAGATTTTTTTTAAGCATAAAAATTAATACCTAGTGCAGTGTACACTGACTGCAAGTCATTTGGCAAGCGTAAGTTTTTTTGCTAAGCAATCAGCATCTTCAGGGGATTCTCATGAAGATTGCTCATCTGCATCTCAGCCATCTACTTCTGACTACAAGTACTACAGTGACCGAAGCTGTTGCAAGCAGTAGTAATGCACAAAAACACAAACGAAAAATACGTTCTTATAATTTTGAATGGGAGATCCATGGCTTGTTTAATCGAGACGAAAAGATGTACTGTGTGTGAAAGAGCTGCTGGGCAAAACAAACAAAAAAGCATATACGCGTGGATGTTTTTCAAGAATCTTCGCTTAAGACACGGTGATGCTGTTGCTGTTATTGGAATATTAAAACACACCTAGATGAAGGGAACAAACAGTGCTTAGAATCCAGTCTCGTCACGTGAATGGTCTACTGTTATATAACAAAGAAAAAAGTGTGTCTGAGTTTATATGTATATCTATACACAGACAGAGATTTTTTAAACTACTATATGCCAGAGAGTTTAAACGTTCATAAAAATGTACCAAAATGCACATCCCTGGAGTTTATTAGCCTTTTTGTTAAAATGTATATTTGATGGATGGGACGCAAAATTTGAGGCATGTGCGTTTCAGGAACGCACAAACAGAAAAGCTAGCGTGACCTCTGGTTATATTTCTGTCAGCTCCTTCCCCTTCTTGGTATCATTGCATGACTGTTTCAAACCCACATATTACAGTGTATGCAGCTATTTATAGATATGTGTCAGTATTTCAACTACCTTTATCAGTCTCTCACATGGATTAGAACTCAACTGACAAATCAAAATTACTTTTTTTGAAGATCAAACATTAACACATTTTATCTTGAAGGAACTCTGGTCTATATTTGGTACAGACAAGACAAACTTCCATTTTCTTTTATGCACATGAAATAAGCAATAAAAGAAGCAGCAAAAGAGAAGTCGCAGGCTTCTTGCTTTCGAGTCCAGATAAGTGTAGTTTATTGAAGATAAAAGTTCTAAGTTGCAAAGTTACAACCAGACATCTTAAAGGTTACATGGTGACAGCAGTTTGCAGGTATACTCTCTCCAAGCACGGATCAGAGCAATACAAAAAACATTGCGCATTTTCCAGTTTAAATGTGGTTTCTTGACATCATGTTTTTCCTTAAAACCAATCACAAGAGAACACATTTCTAAGTTTTTACAATCCTTACATCAAAAGATTCACATCCTACATGGTCTGTGCATCTAATTTCAAATGTGTTCATTTTCTTAAATATTTGATGGGAGGAAAGAGAGAGATAGCTTCCTGGAGTTCTTTGAAGTTTCCACCATGAGAGACACCGATTGTGTCAGAGGTGTCACCTCTCAGGTACACCTCTTACAGGAGACAATAGTCATAAAAAGTGGTTGAGTTCTCATGGAAGTAGCTTTCACAGATCTCCATTTGTCTGTCTTTCTCACAATTAACAAGAAACATTACTTCATTCTATACTAAATCTAAAGTCTAATAAATGTATTTATTTCTAAATAAATGTATTGCTACAGTGACATACAAACATGTTTAAATAAACAAATGTGTGCCAACTATAAAGACGCTATGTCAAATTATCTGGTCTATATCATAGGTATAGCTAGAGGTTAAAACAATGCTTCAGTGAAAGTGTTCATTTCTACTGGACAACACTGGTAATGGGACTTTGATAAGAATTATAGAATACAGCTGTGTACCAAACATTAAGATATCTCAAAATGTACTAGCTTCAAAAAGTTACAATACAATTACAATAATAGCAACCATATTAGGTCACAGACAACACATTTAGTATGAATAGCTAACCCTGCAAAGTCACTGCCTCAAATAGTTTCTGAAACAAGGCCTTGACACTGTGGAGACTGGTGCTTTGCACACAAAAAAAAAACACACACACCCCCACCCCCTAATCTCACTCACGATTGAAAGTGAGATGGAGAATCAGAGAATATATCAATATAGAAGGTATGCAGCCAAAACCTTCAAGCGATAGGTCTATATCAGGGGTCTCCAACCCTGGTCCTGGTGAGCTACTGTGGCTGCTGGTTTTCATTTCAACCAATCTCTCTGTTACTTAACTGAACCAATTATTGGCTTAATTAGTCAAGATTAACAGGTGTTCCAGATCTTTAGCCACTGATGATGTAAAGACACCTATAAAACCTACTGGATATGGGATCTCCAGGACCAGGGTTGGAGACCACTGGTTTATATGATTTGCAAACCAAAATAAGTCATACGACCCCAATATGGCAGCAATCTTAAGTTACAGGTCAAAGTGAAGGGTGATTTCACAGTTTCCACAACGCTAAAAATTTGAAGTTTCCAGCTTTAATGGTTAATGAGAAATTAGCAGTGGTAGATGCACACTGTTCACCATATTGTTCAAAAAAATGTTTGTAGCTTGCACAACCAAGAACAAGAATCCAGATTGCATAGCCAGACTGCCATTAATGCAGACTTGTCAAGGCACCAGGGATAGCGTGTGTCTGGAGACAGAGTCCCAGGAACATCCATCAGCATAGAAGCTGCCATTGTATGAAGAGCAAGCAAATCATTCAGCACAGTGTTTTACAAATCAGCACATTCATGTTTTGACATTAGACTTGAAGCTATTCAAAGTGGAACATTACTTTTACTGTTGTGGAGCTGGCTGCATGTACTGGAACCCTTCTTGGAGGGCTAGGCATGTGCAAAAGCCACACCTGAATCCAAAATCAAGTCGGAGACAAGTGTGTCCCGATACAATCCTTACAAACAAAACCATTGTTTAAATGGTTTAGCGCCACAATCAAAAGGGGGGGGGGGGGGGGGGGGGGGATTTAAATCCCCTGTTGCATATAGCCTACAATTGGTTTAGGCTATTGCATTGCACCATTACCACATAGGAAATAGTTTTTAAAATAGAGATGGGAGTTTGAGAACAAAAACAAAGCATCCCCAGTAGCAGAATTTAAGCATGTCATCAGATCAAATGGTTTGCAAACATGATGTAAAATGTAAATGTGAAAAAGAACATTGATATATATATATATATATATATATATATATATTGTGAGACAGTAAAAACATGTGCGGAATGTTTTCTGTTAATTGTTTTATTGTTAATTATCACCTGCACCTGGCTATGATTGTAAATTAGAGCCAGGTGCAGGGTTTATAAGGAGAGCAGTCAGTCTGCTCTACGCTGCTGAGTAGAAGGAGGCAGGAGAGGTGCTCTGTCTCCGAGTAGCCAGAGAAGAAGTAAGTGCGGTGTGACACCATTGTGGTTTTGGGAAGGACGGGAAAACAGCGTAGCTGTCCCGCGTTAGTCAGGGTGTTCCTGAGAGTTGAGTTAGTGCTCCAAGTGGAGTTAGGTGTTTATTTTGTGTATTTTGTTTGATTTTTTGTGTTTATTAAAAATAGCGCACCAGCGCTTAAAACTCCATTTCATTGTTCTGGGTCGTATTTTTAAAGGGGCACGAACCCGAGTGAGTTGTGCTTTGTCACAATATATATATATATATATATATACAGTTTGAGCCTGGGGCGCTGAAATGCTGTATACTCACTGGACACCAGGGTTGGGATGACGGATCAATGTATCGAATCGGTCCAATAACCATCAATGGATAAAATACCCATTGATGGATCAAAACAAAATGAATATGGTGAAACCACATATCGTTTCATTAATCCATTTTATTAGGACAAAATTAAATGATATAAAACTGTACTCTAGTTCCCTGCCTTTGCTTACAGAATAAACCCAGTGAAATACCAGTATAGCTGCTACAGGATTAAAGCTTTCTCTGTGAAATTACTAACAATGCCATCCGACATTTGGAAGTTTTTTTTCTAAGGAACAAAATGGAAAGGTAAAATGCGGCATTTGTGAAACTTTGCCGAGCTTCTCCGGCAATACCACAAACCTGTGGGACCATTTAGTGAGGCTCCATCCAACAAAATATGACAATGCAAGTACTAAAAAACAAAAAGGAACTACTACAGTGGCATCCTATTTTGGAAAGAAAATCAAGCCAAAAAGTGTCCGAGCAAATGAAATAACAGACCTGATAGTGGATGTTTATCATGGAGGGAGCTGCATTTAAAAATCTGATAGCGAATCTTGTTCCGGGCTACGCAACATTTGCAGAGCAATGTTTTTACTTACGCATGTAAACGATCATACTGGGGCACTTTTTAATGGTGTGGCAAGTGTGCGCTGTGCAGGGCACAATATAAACCTATGCATTCAGAACAGTTTGGAGGATGTTCCAGCCGTACACACATTAGTGGCAACAGCAAGAAGACTGGTTGCACATTTTAAAAAAGCAAGCTGGCAACAAGTGCTTTAAATAGAAAACAAACAGAAAAGGTGACAGGATGTGCAAACAAGATGGAACACAGTTTATTATATGTTTTGAATGTCTGCTTGAGTTGTGGCCAGTAATTGCAGTTTTGTCAAACCCTAATTTGACAAAAAAGTCTGATACCGCTACTTTAGATCTAACTACTGAGCAGTGGAAGCTAATGGCCGAGGTACCCCCTCCACTTCAGCCATTCGAATTAGCTACAGTACTGTTAAGCGCAGAGAAAAACACTACAGCTAGTTCCATGTACCCAGTTGCAACAGGGATAAAATACAGACTGAGTGGTTCCCATTGAAGCTTGCGACGGGGACACAACACCTGCTTTGCCAAGTCCAAATACACAAAGTTTGCGAGAAAAACTACTGTGTAATTTATCACAGCAATTTTGTTTACATCAACTGAATGACCCAGGCGACAAAGTTATGCCACTGCTTTTTGCATCAGTCCTTGATCCCCGATTTCGCAATTTGAATTTCCTATCAGAACAAGCCACTGTGGTTGAAGCAATGCTTTAGACTAGTTAGGCTGACGGACAGCAGTCCCGCTAACGACACGAACTGTGCCACTACAACTACAAGTGACTTGCCAGTTAAAAAGAAAACAAAGACAGAACCAGAGTTGGGGTCAATTCCATTTTTTCAATTCCAATTCCATTTCCAATCCCAGTTCCCTTTTATACAATTCCAATTCCTATTCCATTTTACAGCAGTCTTTACTGAGTTTTATGCCATAGGCTTTATCAGGTTGCCTGACAAGTTCATTAAGTTGTATACAGTATTTGTTTGCTTAATAAAGCCTTTGTTGTAAAATTATTGGAATAGGAATTTGAATTGATTAAAATGGAATTGGAATTGAAAAAATGAAATTGACCCCAACTCTGGACAGAACATGCATTTACATTGTTATTTCGTGGACTGCAGCAACCAGATATGACCTCCAAGGAAAGCCTAATAAGACAAGAAGTGATGACATGTACCTCTGAAACGAAGATCCACTGCTGTGGTGGAAAAATAACCACACGCTTTCCAAAACTAGCAAACTTGGCAATGAACATGTTAAGTAGCCCAGCAACATCATTGCCAAGTGAGCGGGTGTTCAGCAAGGCCGGGATGATCATTTTTTCTCAACAAAAAGTAAACTGTTCTTGACCATGGACTTTATAAAATAAGTTGGACTTGTGAATAGTTAAATTAAAGTTGAATTGGTTGGTGTTCCCACTTCGTTGGATTTTGTTGCAAATTATTTTTTTCTAACCGGTTGCTGTCAGTCAACACATCTTAGGTAAGAAACATTTTTATCATTTTTAACTATTTGTGAGAATGAGAAACTCGCTGGGTATCGTTTGATTTATATCAGAACATAGGAAATGTCTAAGGTTTATTTAACTCTAAAATTAGAAAGAGATAAACTGCAGAAACTTTTCGTTTTCGTGCTTAGCCTACATCAGATATCTGAAAACGTGCGATTTGTTTGTTCTCTAATCTCGTATGTTTTGCGTTATGGAAAAAAATGATGCATCGTCTCTAAGAAAACAATGCATCGATGGTAGAAAAAACACCATCGTCCCAACCCTACTGGACACCACCTCAAAGTAATTTACTGAGATAAATCATAGAATACTAGTGATGCAATCGGCAACCTAATTTCTTATTCGATTATCGTATAGGCATTTCTCAACGATAATCTATGCATTGACGTTTTATTTTTCAAAATAAAGAACAAACATTCGTTGTTTTTTTTTTAATTTAGTAGTTGGCAATTGATTTTACCCCGTTTTTCTCCCAATTTGAAATGGCCAATTGTATTTAGGCTCAGCTCACCGCTACCACCCCCATGCGGAGCCCCACTCTTAACATTTTATGTCCAAAGCAAAACATTTTAATTAATCTCATAAATCCTAAATAATTTAACTATCATAATAAATTCAGCTTATTTTTTATATAAATATTGCCATATAATCCAAACATACTTTGAAACAAACTGTAAAAATCGGTAGATTTAATATTGGTATTCTTTTGAAATGATTATGCATACATAACAGCTATATGTGTTCTTGTCACTTTTTAGTGCAAAAAAATGCAGAGACTCACCAGTAAAGCAACTGAACTAATTTTACATAGGTTATATCCAATGCAATTATAGAGGCCTAAGTGCATATCCTAGCAACGCGCTGACTTTGTTTATCAACCGTAATAGCACTAAAAGCAGCATACGCAAGGTTTTAATGCAAACCGGCAACAGGAGACTTCAAAATGTGTTCTAATTTGATGCATCAATTCACCATTATGTAATCGAAGCTCAGGAAATTAAAGGACAGATGATCAATAAATCGATGCATCAATTAATTGTTACACCACTATAGAATACAGATGAATACCAACTAAAAGACTCTAGGTCAACGCATGTGGACTGTATCATTGATAAGGCCAGAGGTTAAAGCAGCGCTGGACAACACTGGCAATGGAACTTTAAGAGGTGATCTTTGTGAGAGGAACAACTTATGAGGCAGAATAATTAATACGATTTCAAAAGCACTAGCAAAACTTGGAATTCAATGAATGCCTAGTAAATTCTGTTTCTCAAAAAAAAAAAAAATTAGAAACATTAACCACATCAATTTCCTCAATTTAAGCTATCTGTATCAATGTTGCAAAGGGCCACATAATGCAAAACACACCGATAAAGACACCACTACTGGCCTTTCCTATTTGGAATTCTCCATCACATTACAGCAGGCAATTTGATAAAGATAATATAAAGTAAACAAAGCTTTTATTCCTGTTGACATTTCCTTCTTTAACTGACCTTGTACGCTCAATGTAACAAAATAATTCCATAAAATCTCTCTCTGTCACGTACAGCTGTTCATTAGAAGTCACAAAACATGAAGTTTTGAAAGAAACAAACATGTATTTTCATTTTAAACCAAGATGTGGTACTACAGTAAGTTTAGGAAATGTCCATTTGCAGGCTATGCTTTTAGACTGTCTTGTATTTCCAGAGTAATTTCACCTGGAGAGTGAAATTGGTGGAATTGTAGTCATGCATATTCTTACAAATCAGTGCAGACCTACTACAAAATCAGTTTTTGATGACCTTCTGTGTGACCTTAGCATATGGGTCATATAGGTACCTGTGCCGATCTTAAGTTTTCTTTGATTTTAATAAAATAATATTTATCATACTGTGTTAATGGAATACAATTCTTGAAATTTCTTGTTACAATAATTCTGCGTTCAAAAACATCCATTTATAGAGGAATGTTAATATTGCTAATATGTTAATAGGGGTCTTAGCAACAGTTTAACTGAGAAATAAAAGAACAAAACCCTGTGTTGATTGGGAATCAACACGAGATGGGATTCAACATTAAAGGCAGTTAGTTTAACAGTTTATTTTTAAATAGATTAAATTACAAGTGGTGCAAATCCATATTGAAGCATGTTTTATTTTTTCATAAAATACAAACAAAGACAAAATGTGGAAGGTGCCTTACAAGAGTATTATGTGAAAAACAAAACAGAGAGGGGGGAGGTGGGGGTGGGGTGGGGTAAACTGGGTGTATATGACAGCCATGCTTAAACATCTAGGTGTATAGAGAGACCGAATAGCATTTGAGATGCCTCTGCAAGACAGGTCACTTGAGCCACAGATCTACAGGTAAAAGGCCAAAAATAAATTCAAATGAAACCTGCTGAACAGTGTTACGTTAACATATAAAATTGCATACCGCTTTGTGGTTTTCCATATACTTAACGAAAAATGTGACATTTGGAAATCCAACAGGAAACGCTGTCCTATTGTTGCTTTTGCGATATCATTTTGTAGATTCTTTGATTACATGACGTTAAATAAAAAGTTCTAAATTATGTTCGTATAGTTTTTTTTGTTGTCTCAATTCTAAAATTCTAGGTGATTTTTGGCCATAGCTGTACACAAGCAGCGAATTCACAAAGAGATCCAGAACGCCACTGGCTTCTTTATTGTCAATAACCAATCAGCTGCTTCCCCTACTCAATGACATGATTTGACCCAGAGAACACTGTTGAGGTGGTGACTCGGGAAGTTCCTGTGCAAACTGATAACCCAAGGACAAGGGTTAGAAACTGGCAGCTTTCTTTAGCCTAACGTAGTAACAAATAACATGTTTTATAATGAAAAATATATAGAATTATTTTGTTAGCTATAATGACTAACAAGGCAGCTTTTCTTTAAGTGCCTTCTTATAAATCTATACAAACCAAATTGTCTCAGATGTTATTTAATATTGCTAAAATTAGATCTATATTTGAAATTCTTCTTTTGGTTATGCGTAAATTTTTTTTTAAAAAGTTTGATTTAAACATATCGATCATAGAATTAGAATAAAACTAAAGCACACAACTTATTTTTACAATGTAGCAACGGACAACCAATGTTGCCTTACTCTGCCACCATTGTTGGATTAACTATAGGGCAGGATCTCCATATTCTTTGTCCTCAGCTATGACATGCCTGCAAAACAGCACTAAATAGCATATGCTTTCCCTTGGGATTTTGTAAAATTGTGGTGGAACTGCCCTAGATTTACTGAAATCTGGAACGGCTTGAATGGCCATGCATTAGGAATCTTAACTCTTTCAATCTAAAAGGGGTATATTTATTCATCATATACCTCACTGGGATATCAGCCACAGCTACAGTGCAAAAAAAAATACATTTGCAAAAACATATTTTCAGGTCAGTAGTTTAGAAATGTTTAAGATAACCACTTGTAAGTTTTTCAAGTTTAAAAAAATATATTTACTGCAACACTTGAATATGGTTCATTTGTCGTTATCCCCTTATTTTATAGGGATGTGCTTTTGGTAAATTTTTATGAACGTGTAAAATCTTTGCAATGTCAGCGTTTAAACCATATCTACACACACACACTCTTTATATTACATTCTGATACTGACAGCCCTGGTTAGTATTTTCGAAGCAAATAACATTTTAACATCGCAAAGACTTTACTACAAAGTAATAAATAGAGACGCATATGTTGACAGAGGGCACAGAAATCATCCAAGTAAAAGGATGCTATTTCCAATTACGTCCCTGTAGTTCCTGTATGTGTTGCCTTCTGCTGTGGGTGATTGTAGAACAACAAATGATTGTAGAAACAAAAGGCAATCCATTTATTGAGCTTAAAACAGACAAGCTGTAACAGCACAACAAGGCCAATCATATCATTATTTTTTCTCTCATGGTACATTCAAATAAAAATAAAAAATAATAATCTTAGGGCCATATTTTGAAACAAATGCAAAAATCTAAGGTCGACAAAGTTAGCCCTCGTCAATATTCTAACTGCAGAACAGGAACCACAGAAATTGAACGGATACATAGTGTTTGGAAATGGGTAGCAAGCCATGTTATTGTTGCTGATTCATTGGGATCCTTTAAAAATCAACAGTTCTAGGATTAATCAGGTACTATGAACTGGACAAGCACAGGTGGGCCAAACGACCTCCTCCTGTCCAGCATGTCTCATGTTTTTATGATCTAATGTTTAGTGCTTCATGCAGGATCACAGTGGGAAATCAAATCAAGGCCTTTGCATTTTTTTGGGGAACACATTGTTTATAAAACACACATTTAACATACAATAGAATCAATAGGAAAAAAAGTTACTGAAGTACCTGCCAAACATGCACCTACCATTAGTCATAATTGCTGTTTTGTCCATTATGACTGAAACTGACTTGCAACAGAAAGGTTATATTGCATAAAAACGTCAGTGATAAAATCAGAGTATTTAGAAAGTGCTTACTATATAGTATTTCTTTGGAATACAGCAGTAGATCACCTGAACACACATGGGATGATTTCAAATGTTAAAAGGTGCTAATCTTTAATTATTTCTATTTATAAATAACTGAACATCTGTGGGGTACATTATATAGAGTTACTAAAAATTATACTTTTTATATTTATTACTTAATTATATGCAAGTATTCTTTTGTTCTTCAACCAGTATCTGGACTGTATGGTTTTATTGTACTATATCATTCTGTTTTCATTGACAACAGAGCAACTTCTACCTAGAGTTTAAACTTAAATCATAAATATGGATTGGAGTTTGAGGTTGAGGGGGTTTAAAACTCCTCTCTGAAGTAAGGGTAATTTAACAATTCGGGTAAAATTGAAATTCAGTACAAGTAAATAGTCTACACTGTCAATCTCTTACATACAGATAAACGTATTTGATTTAGCTGGCCTCATTACTGTTATACTTGTGTGGTGCTTTAAAATTGCATGACGTTAAGCTGCATCTTCCCAAGATCATTTAAGAAAATGTATTTAGTTGTAACATCATGGTACCCCAATCATGTTTTATTTGTAATATTATTTCAATGCTCTATGTGTTGAACATAAAGTCACTTTAACTGTCCCCATAGACAATCATTTTTGAAAGCAAACGACTGTTCTAAAAGCACTGTAATGCTCAGCTCTGGCCCCTGTGGGCTATTATGCCCCTTTTACACTGACACACACGAGCCCAGCCTAGTCCAGCCCAGCCAGCCCGGTACGGCTCAGGTACTTTGAGTTGCTTTTACACTGATGCCGACCGAATGACGTCACGCATAATAAACGTACCGCAGAGAATAGAGAGGAGGCGTATGGCAAAAAAGGCAATTTTCTTTTTTCCCCTCATGCTTTGTTGTTCAAACATTTGAATGTTGTATGAACTTTCGAGCCTAAAATTAGTAATAGTGATAATAAAAAATAACCATGAAATCATGCTTGAATATGTTGATTATTACAGCTCTATACAAAGATGGTGCTTAGTTTTTGGTGTTATTTTATTTACGATTAACTTATTTATAAAGAAACATTAAAGCCATATGTCTTACCTAACGTAAGTTAAAGCAGTTTAATTATTTCTGTTTAATACTTAACAGAATGGCCAAAGTTAAATCAAAACATTGACTCACTTGTCAAATTACAAACTCTTAATGTATTATTATTATTATTATTATTATTATTATTATTTATTTCTTAGCAGACACCCTTATCCAGGGCGACTTACAATTGTTACAAGATATCACATTATACATTATTTCACATTATACAGATATCACATTATTTTTACATACAATTACCCATTTATACAGTTGGGTTTTTACTGGAGCAATCTAGGTAAAGTACCTTGCTCAAGGGTACAACAGCAGCGTCCCCCACTGGGGATTGAACCCACAACCCTCCGGTCAAGAGTCCAGAGCCCTAACCACTACTCCACACTGCTCCATTCACATTTAGTGAAATCGACAACAAAGAAAACGTAATAATTTAGCTTTACTGTTGTTAATCTGTGAAAAGATAACTTCCACGAAAGTATACACTGAAAAAAGAAACTTAAACATATAACATATAAAATAAAAGGCAAAAGCAATAAGGTTACAGATGCAACAGTCAAGAATCACCAGCGTCATGACTAAAGTCAAACCCCACCCACAGCCTGCTTTGGCCCAGAGCCAGATTCAGATATGTTATCAGGCCAGAGTTTCATGGTACGGGTCGGGTATATTGCCAGTGAAAAAGCTCCTGACCCGTGAGGGTCCCAGGCTCTCACGGGTCGGGTGTGCCAGTGTAAAAGGGGTATTACAGTCCAGGTTTTTGTTGAAACTAGGCCCAAAAAAATTAGAGATAAACAAAAACAATCTACACTAATTCACATTTCACACAGCATTCAGTTTATAGTACTGTATTTGGGTGTATAGCCTGAAGAAAATAACATTTTATTAAATGTTGACCTTGAATAACAAAGTGATCTGGTAATAAAGCTTGCAGTTCTTCAAGAATAGACCACACTCACAATTAATTAAAAAATACAGGCTGTTCCAGTCTCTTGAAATTAAATAACAGATTGATTCATTGTGTTTATTAACTTGGTGTAAATTAATCGTGTCGTTTCCCTTATTTGCAATTACATAAGATTATTCTAAGTAGCCACAAAATACAAAGATATAAAACGATTCTGTATGCAACCTTTTTCTTGCACATTCAAATTTAAGGAAGTTTCAAGTTCAATAATGACATTGGCCAGTTCTACCACTGAAGTGATCATTTGACAGGCTGTAGAAAATAACAGCTGTGCTAAATACAAAACTGATTTATTAATGTACTTATTTTATTAAAACAAAGCTAAAGGCTCGTCTTGTGACACAGGACTTCAAGCAGGATCATCATTATCTGTATTTCTATCCCATGAAGCATCACAATATTACGTATTAATTCAATTTTGTAATAAAAAAAACAATAATAATGTAGTTTCAGTTTATTTTATTTATTTAAAAGAAACGTAACGAATTACATATTTTGAATCCAGACTGGAAGACAGAATCAAAACATATTTTCAACAAAGCATTCAAAGACATATGCAGGTTATTTTTATATATATATATATATATATATATATATATATATATATATGTATATACACACACACACACACACACATATATATATATATATATATATATATATATATATATATATATATATATATATATATATATATGTGTGTGTGTGTGTGTATATACATATATATATATATATATATATATATATATATATATATATATAAATAAACCTGCATATATAAACTGAGCAATGAAAAATGTACGTATCCACCCCTCTTCATATGACATTTGTATGATATGCAAACAGTATTGACTTGCACACAGATGATGACACAAAAATACGCCTATGTTGTTATCTATTATAGAACCAGTTCAACAATTTCGCAAGGAAAAAAATTGTAAATGGTAAACAAACACCACCAGACCATTACGAATAGCGGCATTTAACTTGAATTAACTCCATTAACTTCTAAAATTGCAACTTTCAATCGTATTTACAAGACAAATAACATAAAATAACGCAAGGCCTAATTTCCAGGCGTAGTCCTCCAGGCCTACTAGTTTTCCACCATCAATCCGCCTCAGTAATGGCGTTCCGCTCCAAAAGGAACACATTAAATTGCCGGCCGCAGCGAACAGCAAACCAGTTTGTGGCTAAACACCTCCACGAAAGTCTGTCTAGTCATACCCGGGCATGACACTTTAATATCAAGCTCCTTTTCGGTGGAAAACAGGTTGGAAACCAGGCGCTCCATCATCATCACTCATTCACTCCCAGGCAGGGACAGACGGTCAGCCATTTTCCTTCTCTTTACAGTAGAAATATAGCAACAACCGGCTTCTACACACATACAGTGAGGGTATTCACACAACCGTCAGTTCATAACAAATACCCAGTTGACACCCTTTCTGCATGTTTAGAAAAAATGTCAGTCTAACTACACCCGCAAAAATATTTTAAAATGAAAATGACAAAAATGAAAATGCAACTTACCATGAATTAGATTAGACTCTTCTCTTTCTTCCCCACTACTCCAGATTTTTTAATTTAGTAAAGTCAGGGTTACTTTTCACCAGCCTTGTGCGCAGGTTTTTTCGCCTGAATCCTTTTTTGTAAAAAGGGATCTCAATATCTTGGCTTTTTGTCTGCTCGGGTGTTTTTCATGCGTCACCAGCAGCAGCAGCAGCCCCCCAGCTCTCTCTAGCTCTGATCTCTTGTCAGTTTCAGTCCCAGCCAGTCAGTCAGTACTGCTTCGGTTCAATATGGCGCCAGCGCAGACTCCGAACAAACGCTGCCGCTGCTGCAACAACAGACAGTGCGTCCCGAAACTCAACGGCTAAAAAGACTTTGGACCCAGGGAAATGAATAACAATATAGTAAGCTAGTGTTGGCTTGTACGAAATGTTCACAACATCTCTTGTTCCAGTCCCCTAATACGCCATGCGTTTATTTTTTTGTTATTTTTTTATTCACGGATTCTACAGTCCAGAGCAGCGCTGGTGTGTTTCTATCGGCTCCGCTCTGCCTTTCAAGTCGTGCCCCGACTCCTCCTTCACAATGTTTATGAGACTGACACCATTCTGGCTCAAACACAGAGTTAACATTGTGTAATGAACCATAGACCCACTGGAACCAACATGGTGAATAATGGTATGCAGTTTCATAACATTCAGTTTAAAGACGCTCCTCTTCCCCCGGCTTTAGACGAGTGAGGTCGGAGAGGAGTTGGTCTCACTAGCTAGCTCTCTCTTGGCAAGCTTTTTGATGTGCTGTGATTGTGACAGCGTAAAGGAATATCCCCTAAAAAGTGTCCTGAGGGCATCAGATGATTCTAGGGCATTTGCCATTTACTCCCACATTTCACTTCTAGAGCTTGGCAACTCTACAAAATCAAGGCACCCTGTCCCTAACCTTAGCAACCCCTGCCTTAAAACCTAACCGTTATAATTGTGTAATACAAACTGATCTGGTCCAGTGTATGAGTTTAATATGATTTTTTTTTTCATCTCAAAATTGAAACATGATGTGTGATGTCTTGTTTTTTTAGGTTCTCCAGCCTAATTTACCATCACTAGATGGAGTAGGGTCATTCCTTGTTGTAAAAGAAACCCAATTTTAGGTATTTGTTTGTCACCATCTGAGATTTTGATTAAGCTGGGGTTGTTGAGTGCGTCCCTAGAGGAAACAAAGCTCACCGAATTGCAGGTCTTTACCACCCCCAATTTCCAAGCTAAGACGTCTTTGGCAAGCATTTCAATTTATTAATAACTTTTAATTTAGCTACAGCGTTACGTCTGGGTTAATTGTAATGCTTTTTAACCAAATGACACTCAGAAGTATGGTACAGTCCCTACACTGCAATTACCCTGGGACCTTGATTGGTAAAATATCCCCACTTCAGGTTTGATTTAATTTCATCTGTATTCTGCCATCAGCAAGGAAGGTGCTCACCGAATTTATCTTGAGATTTCCAGAAATAGAAATAATCAATTTTTTATTGCAAACTGTGATACTTTTATTGCAAACTGATGTCATTGACCACTACACAAGGTGACCAGAATATTCTTGCACTTACTTTGTAGGTCTGTTACTGAGAAAACACAGCATAGAATGAAATGATTCATCCACATCGACCCCCTTATGGCTTAATACAGTATCAACATAAGCAAGTATGGAATATGCAAGGCGAAGAGTCTCACCTCTGCTTTAATGTTTACAAAGCTTTTTGCTTGTCTCAAATGTACCTGGACAGTTCCTTGCAAATGTATCAATATTAGACTAACTAAGTGCAATACTTCAGTACTATTGCTGTTCATGTCTTCCAAAGGCACCTTATTAACTTCCTTATGCAGCTCATTGACCATGTCACCAAAATAAGTTGCTTTTCTGATGGAGCAGCTTCTCAGTAGAAGAACAGGTAACGCTTGTGTCAGCATGAACCCAGCTAGGGAATCTTTGCTGAGTGGCTTTCCTCACCATGTGACCTGGAAAATGGTGATGGTTTTGGAGGAACTAGAGTAAAGTGACTCACAGCAAGAGCAAGTCTTCAGAGGCCCTGTGATTGCCAAATAATTTCACTGTGGAACTTTTTTGAATGGGCCAAGGATAATCTGACAAGCAGTTCCTTTGTGTGGGTTGCTTTTGAAGAGGTGGAAAAAGAATACCATATCCTGGATATGAAGTAGCCCACTCCATCCCTGGCATGCAGAAGCTTCATACATATCCCTGCATCACTAAACTCAGTCACACTGAAGTCATACTGATTGAGAGACAGAAAGAAGACTACTCAGAAGTATTTATAATGACATGCAACAGTGGGTTGGTTATGTTCTTAATCCAATTCCTGAAACACAGAGAACTGAAGGTCAGCCTCCTGCACCTGCATGGTACAGTCCCATCTTCTTCCTACCCTTGAGCTCCTGATGAGTTGGTATTTCCCCACACCCGTGTCATGTCATTTCATTGGTTAGCACTCCAACTGGGCAAATCTACTAGCTGACAAAGGTGGAGACAGAGCATTCTTATATCTGCACAGAAGGACTGGTCATGGGAAGATGACCTAGGACTGAATTAAATAGCAAATAGATAGCATGTTTGCTGTGTTAAATATGTTCAAATTGAAGCTGGCCTTATTTTCTTGCATCCTGTCTTTTTCTTGTTTTCCCTGCCCCTTTTTCCCCACACACTGTCCCTTACGTGGCACCCTACTATACAGGATGCACAATTAGAATACGTGATTATAATCAAACATTTAAACTTAATTAGATGGTGCCTGAATGAAAAACATTAGAGTAAGAACTAAAAATCCATTTTCATACAGTTGTTTGTGTTGTTTTGAAATCTACTAATTGCAATGCATAGATTGGTAGTGTTGTTGCATCATAATACAAATATGTTTAAATAATAAGAATAATTCCACTTGCCGTTTGTGATGACTTATTCAACGTTGCATGTACATGGAATCATCCAGAAACATTTTAGACAAATAAAGCAGTTTGCACTGATTAAGGGATACATTCATGATTATAGAGCAGTGTGGATGAATCATTTTTTTCTATTCTCAATAGAAAAAAAGGAAGTAGGTGCAATCATTTTCTGAACCCCCTGTCTTCTCAAAGTTAAAGAGCAAGAACTGCATGGTCAGTGACATGAGTCCTGTGTCACAGAATATCTCCTCTATTTCTGGAAATCCCAAGATAAAAGTTGGTGAGCTCCTACCTTGGTGATGGAGGAATATGGAGTATTTTGGCAAATAGGGTCAAAGGTCACAGGGTAATTGGATCTCATCATATTTTTGAGAAACATGTCTCTGGAAAGTGTTTGGAAAGAGATTAAAAGAACCCAGAATTAAATCTGTAGACTCCATCAGAACAAAAGTTATTTATTAAACTATCATTTTAAAAAAAAAATGGCTAGCACCATGTGACCTCATATCTCAGACATTAAAGATCACAGCGGTAAAAAAAAAAATTAGAATGGCTCAATTTCTATATATCATCAAAATGTACACCAACTTTTGTGTAATTCTGTAAAGGTATGCCCCAGGAGGGTAGTTGAATTGCCATATACAACCATCATAAACCAGGGGGAAAATGGCGTTTGAACTGAGGAGACAAGACTGGCAGCATTCTGTTCGTAGTCCTTGATCAAAATTAATTCTAATGGAGAAGTGACACCTAATCCTATAAATGGTATGTCATGTGTAGTGTGACCACACTGAAAAGGTCATTCATAGTTTCCAAGCAGGTTAAGCAGAGGTGATGCGTGTCTGAGGCAGGGTTTGTGTGGAGAAGCTCTGCGTTACAAAACATCCAGCAACAAGTGCATGTAGTTCTGACAGTGCTGACATCTGTACATTCATTGATACTTGTTGAAGGGTCCCAGTTTCAGCACTACAACTTTATACTTGAAAACTCAATATATCCCAAACTAAACTATAAAACAAACTCACTTGAATATTCACTTTCTACTGGATCAACAATCTTGAATTCCTACATTACAACACCAGTTCATCATGTGTTTTTAGCCCTAAAAACTGGAAAAAATACTACCTAATGAACAGGGCTCTGGAATGAAACTGCAGTGGTGCCTGCTTGTGTGCACATTTTTCAAGGTCTGTTGTGGTCAGTGCATCAAGGAAATCATTGCAGTTGATAGAGTACATCGTTTCTCTCTTACAGAGACTGTATTTCATAAAAAAAAATAAAGATCTCGATATTGGTATACGTCTCACATACACACAGACACTGCAACACGCAGGCCTAGCAGGATATTAGCATTCTCATGGAGGGACTACTCTGTCTGTGTGATTCAGGGGATCAGATAAGGCAGCTGTAGACTTCTACACTTGCTGACTCATGGTACTGTCTTAAAGGTGTAGCAGTTATTGCTTTAAAACTGAGTATATCCCCCACCACCGCTGAAAATTGGATAAGAGGTATTTATAAATTAGATGCCATGTGTTCTCAAGTTACATGTAACATTTGAAGTGACAACCCCATATATCCCCACAAGCTAATACTCTCAATAACGTATGCTAAATAATGTTAATGTTGTGTGACATTTGTACATACATATTGTATATCCCCGTCCTCACACGGATATACTAAAGGAGGAAGAAGCTGGCAACGAGAGTATCTGGCTTCAGGGGATTGCACATGTTATTTACTGAAACAAAATAGAAATGACAAGAGAGTGGATTTGAATGGCATGTGAAGAGGGTTCAGGGTCTATCACTTTTAGTTTGGTCTGTAAAATAAACTGCAATTAAAGTTTATTGTCGCTATATATTCAAATACTGTATAAGTAAATAAAAGTAAAAAAATGATCTTCTTCTTCCTACCAAATTATAGTCTGCAATTGATACTGTAAAATTACTACACAGTGTATCAGTATATGTACTCATAAAGAGATTGATATCCAGTTACACTTTTTTAATGCATTTCCTCAGTACAGTGCTTCCTCTTTATAAGGTGGCCCTTTATACTGTGAAACAGGTTACAAGGCTATTAGACTAACACAAATAACACAGGCTCTTAAGTATGGCTCCCGACTACAGCGTTATAAAGGGGGAGCACTGGATTTGTCACTGACTTCCACATGATCTTTAAAAATAAAAACAAATCTTACAGTTTCATTATTGCAATATTGCTTTGTTATGTCAGCTAGTCAGAATCTTTCTTTTTATATTATTTCAAGTATGGAAAAAAATAAACAAGATTCATTTTCATTCTCTGGTTGTAGGAGTATTTTTCTTTCTACCGCAAATACTAAGTTCCACCCAATTACAAAAGCATGCGAGTACGATCCGATTTTATTTGCAACAGAATAGTTCAGTGCACTTGCCATACAGGAAGTCTGTGGGCGTCCTCGCTAGCCTCTTTGTATCTATATTTGTTCACATTGCACTTGCTGTTTACAATCAATTCTCCTTGACGTGGGTTAATGAGTACACATAATGTATTCTGAAGTACCTTAACTCAATCACATTATTGCAATAGGATTGAACACAGGAAATGATATGTTACAAGGTACATATACTGGAATTCATTATCCAGTCTGATATTATTTTTGTAATGTTTCTAACACATTTCATGTTTACAAAATCTGTTTGATAAGGGATCAACCTAATAAAATTGTGATATTAGAGATATGAATATTTTTGCATGTTAGGGAGTCTAGATCTGTACAGAAAACAAACTATCAGTGTTGGTATAGTGGAGGGTCTTGTACATCTGTCCAGATTTCACAACCTTCGAATTTACATATATCTAGAGAAACCAGTATACAACTGTGATGATAATAATAGGTTTGCACATTTCTGAATACAAGTTATGAAGAGTCTGACAGTTTAAGGAGATGGCTGTCTATAAGACTTTACCCTAGTAAAAGCATGGCAAAGTGTAATAAAGCATAGTGAAAGGATAGTAACGCATATTAAAAAACATGGCAAACTATGCACAGTATAGCCATGAGAAAAGCATGGGACAACTGCAACATTTCTGTGCAAATGTACCATGGTAAACTTGTATAAGGGTGTCTTTGACATGTTTTTCATGATATTGATAACTTTCATTTTATATTTACAGTTGATTGAGTTGCAGGGATGTCATACATAGAGGATATATGTGCAGAGATGACACATTTATTCAACCGAGGGGTTATAAATGAGGTCGCACGAGTTATCCATGAAGAAATCAAGAAATCATTATACAAATCAGAGGCAACAATCATGACTTCCTGTTCATGCTGTTTGCATCCCAGAGCTGAGTGGGTAGCAGACACATCACATTCTTTTAGACCTGCTATTACAGCATTCCATCTCGAGTGAAAACAACATATCCGGGAGTCAACTGCAAAAAAAGAAAAAAGAACATTGTGCAACGCAAAATATATTTCCTACAAAGTCATATCACAACTGCATAAATAAACTGGCCTTATCCACATTAAATATTGTTTAAAAAAGAAATACATGTAAAGGGGCAATAATAATAATAATAATAATAATAATAATAATAATAATAATAATTACAAGAAGAAGCATAAAGTGTTATTTTAATTTACCAATATTACAACATTCCGAAAATGCATTGTATTACCTAATTGTATTGTTATTATTCAGTATTAAAATTTTCCAGAATTCATTAGTCATAGACACAGTGTTTTGTCTTTTTAACAGTCAATATAAATGAATTGTAAAAATGAATTGTATGTATTGCAAACTAGTAGAGCACTGTATTCTATTACTTTACTTGGTTATGTTGTGAATTCATCTTAGCACTTGTCAATACATATGAAAGTTGTCTATCTTCTGGCATGGAGTCAGTCCAAGGGGAGTGAAAGCTGCAGATTCAGTCTCTGTAATACAGAGTAAGAGTGGAAGTGTGTTTAGGACAGCAGGATCCAGGCAAGGGAACAAGGCCGTTGAAGAAGGACACGACACCTCTGTGAAGACTAGGAATTGCTAGATCAATACAATTTGAAGGGGCAGACTGAGGCCTACTTTTTATTTTTGTATTGAAATCATTGATTAGGAAGGCATTATATGTAATCCTTAGTGTGGGTCCCTACACACATACTAAACAGAAAGCAAGCCATCTCAACTGTAACTAGAAACTGAAATCATGAATGCATAACATCAACAACTGTTACCATGACAGTTCTTTATTTGTGTGTGGTTACCTGTGGAAAACCCCAATCATTATCCTGACATGATTGTTAATTTTCTAAGTCAAAGTAAAACAAATTATTCATCTGGCTCTGTGCACATGTAAGGGTCCATGTTCAGAAAATGGACATGTTTTCCCTTTAGAGGACAGTACTGTGTATGTGTTATTTTAATAATGTTTTTCCAAAGTCTGTTTTTTTTATTAATAAAATAGTTTGACATTCATGAACCTGTTTCTAGACTGTAGACTGCTGTTAAAGAAGCTATCCAGGACAGTTTCATTAATTTATATATTTTATATATAAACATTCCTTAAATAACTCAGAATGAGTTAAAATTCAAAATGTAATTTAATGAAAAAAGGTATTGAAAGTGATGTTACATGAATAAGGTTTAAGAATATGTTCTGAATCTGCTAGCTACTGGTGGGGGTCAATTCCTGTTTTTCAATTTAAATTCTATATCCAATTCCTTTTTAAAATCAATTCCCAAATCCAATTCCTATTTCCTTTTAATCAATTCCAATACATCATTGATTCAAATTGTATTTATCAGTATTATGTTACAATGCGTGTCTCACAGTGGCAACAAATTACTTAAGTCAAAGTAATTGGCTTCAAATGAAAATAGCTGAACAATCATTATGTCTAAAATATAAATTCAAATTTCAATTCCTTTTAATGAATTGGAATTCGTTAAAAAAAGAAATTATTATTATTATTATTATTATTATTATTATTATTATTATTATTATTATTATTTAACAATGACATATCTCACACATGTGATGTTGTATTTCTGTAAACTGTATTTTTAAATAGTTGCACACTTTTGGTAGAAAGTTCAGCGGAAGGGTGTGTTTAATCAATGTTTCATATATCTGGCTATAACAATACGGGTACACATACATACTCTTTTATATTTCGTTGGTTGACACAACAGCGAGTTCCCTTCAGTTCCGTTTCCGGGTCAGTAGTTCTTGCGATTCTGTAATCACTTCCTGCATAGAGCAATGATGGCGCTGGTGAAGATTTGAGCGGTCGGTTCTTTACAACAGAAATCACTGTGGTTTCACCGGCATTTCCATGGGGAAAAGACATCTCGATCCCGGAAAGACGAACATAAATACATAGCGGATTTTTTTTTTTTTTTTTTTAAAAGCATACAAGGGACCCCTCGCCTCCTCACGGATTTGGGATTCATTAGACTCGCGAGGTGCTGTTTTAGCTCCCCTCTGCATCGCTTTCTAGCATTAGCTACCCGGAGCTTTCTTCTTTTAAAATGGCCCCGGTGCAGATCGAGAATAACCAACTGGTCCCGGCTGGGGGTCCCACCTCAGCGCCCCCACCTCCTCCCCCTGGGGCGACGGCAGGGGCTCCTGCGACTCACGGGGTCCGACTCAGCCTGCTGATCGAATTTTTACTGCAGAGGACCTACCATGAAATCACTCTGTTGGCTGAACTGTAAGTATCTTCGTTCAGTCACTGTGTACTGCTGCTAGTGCAGCTAATCCGGCAGTACAGTATGAGTGACAGGTCACACACGTGTACAGGCAACAGTAAATCCAAGAGCTTTAAGAAAAGTGTTTTTGTTTATTTTCGACAATATTTGTGTGTTATAAACTGTTTATATTTGTAAACCTTTTACATATCTCTTAATGTCTTGGCCAAAAATAAACTTCCCTTGTCATACAACTTCATTAAGCTACGTTATAGCTAAATATACACTGATTCTACTTGTAACCAAATCATCAGTGGTTTAGGTATAATCTGGCCACGTGACCTACAGCACAGGAAGTGGGAAGGCACCAGGTAGCAGCATTGTGTGATCTGTAACATTGCACTTGAAAAATATATTTAAAGTTAAATGTGTAGGCTAACCTTTATATATTGATAAATAAAAAAAACAAACAAAAAGTGCTGTGAAAGCAGTAGTTTCAGACAGGGTGTTAAACAGAAGCTTTTACCTCATTTTTCTCCGAATTTGAAATGCCCATTTGTATTTAGGCTCAGCCCACCGCTACCACCCCTTCGCTGACTCGGGAGCGGCGAAGACGAGCACATGCTGTGTGTCGTCAGCCGACCGCTTCTTTTCCCTCTGCAGGCCCTCCATGCAGCCAGCCCAGAGCTACAGCGTCGGAGGACAACGCAGCTCTGGGCAGCTTACAGGCAAGCCCACAGGCGCCCGACCAGTCTACAGGGGTCGGTGGTGTGCGGTGAGCCGGGGACACCGTGGCCAACCTAGTTTTGAAAGAAACATGTATTTTCAATAAAAAAAATGTTATCTGGTACTACGCTAGTTTAAATAAATCTGCAGGCTTTGCTTTCCGAAAGTCTTGCGCGCTGTCATTTTACCTGGAGAATGAAATTGTCACCACCCTTTCAGGGCCGCCTTTCCTGTCAGTAACCAACCAGCTGCTTACCTTTGACTTGCATGCTTTGCAGCCAGTAAGATGCTTTGACCCTGAAGACACTGCTGGGGTGAATGACCTAGGAAGTGAAGCAATAACAGATTTCTTGGAATGCAAAACAGGCAAACAGAACTTTCTTTGGCATCATGTAGTAAAATATGTCACGTTTTTAAAATGAAAACACAGGTGCTATTGAATGTGTTTCTTTCCAAACTGCACATTTGAGACTTATGCAGTGAATAGAATTTCACAGCATGATTTATAAAATTATTTTGTTAGCTGCAACCACTTGAATTGACCCTTTCCAACGGTTTTCAGAGGAACTGGGGCATGTTGTGATGCTATATTATGGGCTACCAGACCAGAAAGCTGTTGCTTTTGTATGTTTCAACAAGAGTGTTTTAAAATCAATTCTAAATTAATATTTGAAGTCAGTTCACTGTTAACTGTACAGTGCCGAGAAAAAGTTTGTGAACCCCAATGATAATTATGGAAATTCCATAGTTTTACCATGATAGCTTTCTTGAATCAAAACCAGTATTTTCTTAAATATCCAGTAGGGTTTATATTAACCAATTACATGTCTTTTGAAACAAAATGATGTATGAATTAGACAAACAATGAGTAATTAAGATTCAGGGTATGTGAAAAAGTAAGTGAACTTCTGGTTTTATCAGCTCAATTAAGGGGATAATTAGAATCAGGTGTTTAAATAATTAGGTAGATCTTCAGGGGTGAGTTTGGGAGACCCCATCTTATGTAAAGATCAGAAACTTTGTGAGTTTGGTCTTCACCATACAGGTGTGTGGAAACACGTCATGCCACGATCAAAATAAATCTGAGCACCTCAGAAAAACAGTTATTGGTGCTCATCAGTCTAGAAAGGGTTACAAAACCATTTCTAAGGATGTGGGGCTCCACCGATCCACTGTCAGCCAGATAGTCTACAAATGGAGAAAGTTTCAGACCACAGTCACTCTACCCAGGAGCGCTCGTCCTACCAAAATCTCTCCAAGAACAAACCGGAAAATCATCAAGGAAGTCACACAGAACCCCATAGTAACATCCAGGGATCTGCAGGCCACTCTCGCCTTGGCTAATGTGAGTGTTCATGACTCAACTATCAGAAAAAGACTGAACAAGAATGGTGTTCATGGAAGGATAGCCAGGAGGAAACCACTGCTCTCTAAAAAGAACATTGCTGCCCGTGTGTTCGCCAAAGAGCACATAGATGATCCACAACTTCTGAAACGGTGTTCTCTGGACAGACGAGTCAAAGGTAGAACTTTTTGGCCTCAATGAGAAACGTTATGTTTGGCGAAAACCAAACACTGCGGTCAAACAGAAGAACCTCATCCCAACCGTCAAGCATGGTGGTGGGAGTGTGATGGTTTGGGGCTGCTTTGCTGCCTCAGGACCTGGATGGCTTGCCATCATTGACACAATCATGAATTCTGCATTGTATCAGAAGAGTCTAGATGAGAATGTCAGGCCATCCGTCCGTGAGCTGAAGCTGAACCGAAAGTGGGTCATGCAGCAAGACAATGATCCTAAACATACAAGTAGATCTACAAAAGAATGGCTGCAGAAGAAGAAATTACACGTTTTAGAATGGCCTAGTCAAAGTCTGGACCTAAACCCCATCGAAATGTTGTGTCAGGACCTGAAGCGAGCTGTCCATGCAAGGAAGCCCTCAAATGTCACCGAGTTGAAGCAGTTCTGTAAGGAGGAATGGGCCAAAATTCCTCAAAACCTATGTGAGAGACTGACCAACAGTTACAGGAAAAGCTTAGTTGAAGTCATTGCTGCTCAAGGGGGTGCCACCAGTTACTGAATCTAAAGGTTCATATACTTTTTCACACATGGATATTGAATGTTGAATCATTTGTGGATAAATAAATGTTGAAAAAGTATCATGTTTTGTGTCATTTGTTTAATCAGGTTATCTTTATCTATTATTAGGACTTAGATTAAGATCTAATAACATTTTAGGATTGAAATATGTGAAAATCCTAATGGTTTCACAAACTTTCTCTCGGCACTGTAGTTTCAATTTTGAAATTCATACAGATACTGATTAACTCCCTGAGGTATACCACTGCTCAGCGTGTGTGGTTAGTGGGAATTGAGGGGGTTGTCAGATCGCTGCAGAAACTTAACTTGATGTTCTGTCACGCTCCCCTTTGCACGAGTGCTCAGATCTGAACCCTTAGCCAGTCAAATCGCTCATCGGGGCCAGCACAAGTCACCAAAGCTTGTTGCAGACGCTACTAAATATTTTTTAATAATCCTAGTGCGTCGGATGTGGTCCCAGTTACCTAATGCTGTCTTTCTCGTTTCAAATACATTTAAAAAAAAAAAAATTCTGTTGTTCCTAGCCTTCTGCCTGGGGGAATTGGGGCAGGAAGTGAAAAGAAATCAAGTTGATTTAGATCGAGAACACATATCTGTCAAAGAGCTGAAACTTTAGATGTTGCCATTCTGCATACATTTTCCCATATAAATCAGTGACCCTCACTGTACCACTTCATTATATTGTTATTCACTTTAGTTGTGATAGGGATGGAAATCCCTGCATAGCAGTTTCACCCAGTCCAGGTTTTAATACAAGCTTGTTTAGCCGCAGAGTGTATGTACTGTAACAAGCTCAGGTGTGTCTTATTAAACTCATAGTAAAACCAGGAATGGATCAAACTGCTATGCAAAAATTCCTGTTTTGGGGGTTTGTCCTGAGCTGCTCAATTTAACAAAATCTATGTTACCTAAGGTTTATTTAATGTACTTTCCTTTTTAATTCCTAAATACAGACGATTCAGTCGACCTTCACAAGAGTGTTGCAAAAAGACCACTTGGGTTTCCTGACAGACACGTATTTCAGATTTTAAAGCATTTTTTCTTGTTTTTTCAGCCTTCCCAGGAAGACTGATATGGAAAGGTAAGTTATTTAACTTTTGTTTCTTACAATAGTCTAGCATTTTTAATTCAGCTTTAGGGATGTTTGAATTTAGACCTATAGCAGGTCAAAAGTGAGTTCTTGCAAGTTCTCCAGTATTAAGTCCATTCATGTTTTTTATGCATATTATTTGAAACAGAGAATGCTTCTGTGCCATAAAATAGAAAGAAGTAGCAATTGTAGTTTCAATTAAAATTGATTTGTAATCATGGAAGGTTAGATTTCTTTAGGTCTAGCTTTTCATTTGCATTTTTTGCTCTTGAAGGTTATTTGAAGAGATATGGAGTATATTTGCTTTCAGTTGCACTGGTTTCAAGTAAAGCCACGAGAAACATTTTTCTTAATATTATACTAACTTGTAGTACAAAAACACTTACTGTACTATCATTGTCGTCTCGAAAGCTAGTGTATTTAATGTACATATTTAGCTCCTATTAAAAGGTAATGCCAGAGTGTTGTACTTATTGTACTGGGATCAGCATGGCTTATCCTATTCTACAAACACTGCCTTATGAATACACCATTCTAAGATGGGGAATGCGGGTTATTGCTGCCAATGACTTTCCCTTTTTTCTTTTCATTTTGACAGAAAAATCGAGATTGTGCAGTTTGCCAGCCGGACCCGTCAGCTCTTTGTCCGTCTGTTGGCTCTGGTTAAGTGGGCAAGCAATGCTGGCAAGGTGGAGAAGTGTGCGGTACGTCTGCGTGTTTACACAGTGCAGCCGTCTCCTTGAGCGGGGTTTGAATCCCCGCTGAAGGAATTAATACTGCAGATGTCTTCCATGTCAATGTGATTGGCGTACGTGATGGACAGTGTTGCGTGAGGCGCTGCTGTAACGGATTCTAGCCCCGTTTTGGTGAGATCTTTGCATGGTTGTGAAGACGCTCGCTTAGCTGGTTGGGGTCCATAGAATCCGTTTGTTAAATCAGGATTGGTTAGAAAAGATTGCACACCTACTGTATCAGATTATATTAGTATGTTTATAGAATACAACACCATGTAAGAAAAAACAGATAATCCACAGTTGCCTTTTTATTTAATATACCCTTCAGTTGAAGGGTAATATTTCTAAATATCACCTCTGATACAAAGTATAATTAAGGTGTTTTTAAATACTTCTCTCCATAGAGATGTTGTTTTTCCCGCTTGGTACACAAAGAGCTCTCTGCATATAATTTAAACATTGGCAGAATTTAGATCTGCCACTGTTTAGATCAATTGAATTGTGTTTATAAATACACCAAGTCTGCTGCTTGGTCTCTGACTGCCTAGCACAGTTTCCCTTTAAAAGGCAACATTTATACAAATAATGGGGCATTGACTTCCTTGTTGAAGATTTAAGTATGGGTCCTTCATGAACAGCAGGAAACATTAATTGATCCATTCATTGTTCCATTGCACATCCAGTGCCAAACTATTCATTTGTAATATATAGTTAAATAACAGTTAAACAGTACAGCCAATTTTAACGTGACATCATTTCCATCTGATTCAGGCTGTCTATAGATGAGAACCGCACTCTAAACTCTCTCTCTCTCTCTCTCGCCCTTTGCACAGATGATCTCAAGTTTTCTCGACCAGCAGGCCTTTCTCTTTGTGGACACTGCAGACCGACTGGCATCGCTGGCGAGGGACGCTCTGGTTCACGCTCGTCTGCCCAGTTTTGCCATCCCCTTCGCTATCGATGTGCTGACCACAGGATCCTACCCACGCCTGCCCACCTGCATCAGGGTGAGCTGCTACTTTACATGCCATCCTTCTTATCCCCTTTATAACTGGATTGACACCAGTGCGACCCCCTGCATTTCGAACTGTGTGATATCAATACGCACTGGTTTGTTTTAAGAAACCTCAAAATGTTCATTAGTTATTGATACATCATGATACTGAGTGTGGTAATAGGAGTGTACTTAAGCACAACATAAGTTTCATCTTTAAACCAAAAATTTAATAATCACTTGATGTTGCAAATCACACAAACCAGCCCATCGGAACATAAGTATCTTGATACATACAGTATTGTGTTGTGACCTGCATAATCCATATTGTATAATGTTTTGTGTATCGTTATACCCTATTGATTTAGTTAGCCAGACTCTATTTACCACACATCTTGAAGTACTTTAACTAAAGTAACATTATGTAGGCCAATATTAGTGCGAATTGGTGTCTGTAAAACTAGGCATTCATTTCAGATTTCCACACACTGTGATTCGACATAACAGACCCATTTGCCAGACTTGTCTCCGCTGAGTTAGCTGGCTGCCACAAAAGTGGAATTCCCCTTTAATTACAAGAGACATTGCGGCTTTGAGATTTGACAGAGATAGCTTCTTTCTTTGTCTTACAGCAGTTCAGTCACTGTGTAGCGCTGTTGAAGCCTTACAGAGAAGGCAAAACTCTCAGAATTATAACTTGTCATTATGGCAGGTTTTCTTATAACAGAATTAAACTTATTTATGAATCCTCTACAGTTCTGTTAGTTTGACGTGCATAATAATTGATTGATGCTTAATACAGTAATGCACTTTCTGCATGCTGCTGTTTTAAATTAAAATATAATTCAGTAACTCTCATATAAACATTGGAATGCACTTTTCCACATTATGGTTATTATTTCATCAGAGCCCTGCTAGGAAGTTCATGTGGTGTTTCAGATGAAATGACCGTTTGTCCAGGATTCTCGGCTGGCACCCCTGGCTACAATGTTACTAATAGGGAATTTATTTGTTTAAGTTTATGTGAACAGAATCTAATTCTAATCTCTGCCAATTTTCAGACTGGTTTGTGTGTGTACATTTTCATATATTATGTTTTTCAAAAGTAAGGGGGTTATTTTGATCAACCTATATCCTGCTGACATAAAACACAGCTATATTATGTAGTGTTTTACTGTACTGGCGAATCACCATATATAAACGCCCCCCAGGAGCATTATTAAGTCCATCTGTGGCTCAGTGGGAATAGACTTCAAAATAAAAGTATGTTTTTATTATATTGGATTTTTCATGACCCAAATTGTTTAACTTTCCTCAGTTACATTATGTTTTTAAATACAAAATGGTCTAAGTGACGAGATGTTTTTACAAATGTATGGCCAGATGAGATTTTTTATATTTCATTTCATCTTCTTACTACTGAGACAGTGGTATTCGAGTTTCTCCTTTTGATTTGCTAGATGAATATAGGAGAATTTGCACAGGAGACTTAAAAGAAATGTGAATATTTAATGGACAATGACAACCAGTAATCTTTACACTATTTGTATTTGTCATTGTTTTTCACGATACTAAAAACCTCTGAGACTCTGAGCTTTCAGTGCATCAGTTTCTAACCTGTATTTGTGCATTAGAGACATCAGTATAACAAGGTCTGGAGATACAGCTAAACTGTCTCTTGTGGTCTGTGCCAACAGGATAAAATCATCCCTCCTGACCCAATCACCAAGGTAGAGAAGCAGTCCACCCTTCACCAGCTCAATCAGATCCTCCGACACCGGCTCGTCACCACAGATCTCCCGCCACAGCTGGCCAACCTCACAGTTGGTAAGAACGGACTCTTAACCTGCATTTCAGCATAGATCTGGAGAGACAAAGGGTTAGCTTCATGCTGGGTGGATTTTCATTGCAAACACGAGTTGCCTCCCAAGACTAAGGCACTACACTTTTCTCTGACTCTGCTAATTCACTTGGTTTAGATCACCTACTCGTGTTTCTCTTTCTGTTCTGAAGCGAATGGCCGTGTGAAGTTCCGGGTGGAGGGGGAGTTTGAAGCCACGCTCACAGTGATGGGGGATGATCCAGATATCCCTTGGCGTCTACTCAAACTGGAAATCCTGGTGGAAGACAATGAAACGGGAGGTATACATTTTTTTTTTTTATTTTGCTGTTCATAGAAAGTTTGAATCCTCCCGAAACTCATCAGCTCTTTTGTAACCTGTTGCTACAACCTGTCTGATAACATACATTTTTGGTCCCTCTGCTGCCCTGGCAAAGACTACATATCGGCAAAAAAAGTTACATTCCATGAAAGGCTCTTTTAACTTGCAGAGCTTTAAGTTGGCAAAAAGAGTAGTGTTTAGGGCTCTGGGCTTTTGACCAGAGGGTTGTGGGTTCAATCCCAGGTGGGGGACACTGCTGCTGTACCCTTGAGCAAGGTACTTTACCTAGATTGCTCCAGTAAAAACCCAACTGTGTAAATGGTTAGTTGTATGTAAAAATAATGTGATATCTTGTAACAATTGTAAGTCGCCCTGGATAAGGGCGTCTGCTAAGAAATAGATAATAATAATAATAATAATAACTCCAGATGCAAAAATGAATGTGCACTCCAGGTACCAGATTTTTAAATTATTGTAATTGGTATTCTTACCCCTGAAATTGGTATTAAATAATATTTGCAAAAAAGTCAACACATTTATATGAATGAAGCAAAACAGACACTATATATATATATATATATATATATATATATATATATATATATATATATATATATATATATATATATATACAGTGCCTTGCGAAAGTATTCGGCCCCCTTGAACTTTGCGACCTTTTGCCACATTTCAGGCTTCAAACATAAAGATATGAAACTGTAATTTTTTGTGAAGAATCAACAAGTGGGACACAATCATGAAGTGGAACGAAATTTATTGGATATTTCAAACTTTTTTAACAAATAAAAAACTGAAAAATTGGGCGTGCAAAATTATTCAGCCCCTTTACTTTCAGTGCAGCAAACTCTCTCCAGAAGTTCAGTGAGGATCTCTGAATGATCCAATGTTGACCTAAATGACTAATGATGATAAATAGAATCCACCTGTGTGTAATCAAGTCTCCGTATAAATGCACCTGCACTGTGATAGTCTCAGAGGTCCGTTTAAAGCGCAGAGAGCATCATGAAGAACAAGGAACACACCAGGCAGGTCCGAGATACTGTTGTGGAGAAGTTTAAAGCCGGATTTGGATACAAAAAGATTTCCCAAGCTTTAAACATCCCAAGGAGCACTGTGCAAGCGATAATATTGAAATGGAAGGAGTATCAGACCACTGCAAATCTACCAAGACCTGGCCGTCCCTCTAAACTTTCAGCTCATACAAGGAGAAGACTGATCAGAGATGCAGCCAAGAGGCCCATGATCACTCTGGATGAACTGCAGAGATCTACAGCTGAGGTGGGAGACTCTGTCCATAGGACAACAATCAGTCGTATACTGCACAAATCTGGCCTTTATGGAAGAGTGGCAAGAAG
This sequence comes from Acipenser ruthenus, assembly GCF_902713425.1. Taxonomy (NCBI): domain Eukaryota; kingdom Metazoa; phylum Chordata; class Actinopteri; order Acipenseriformes; family Acipenseridae; genus Acipenser; species Acipenser ruthenus. The sequence continues at coordinate 45,501,748 of NC_081197.1, forward strand.
AAAGCCATTTCTTAAAGATATCCATAAAAAGTGTCGTTTACAGTTTGCCACAAGCCACCTGGGAGACACACCAAACATGTGGAAGAAGGTGCTCTGGTCAGATGAAACCAAAATCGAACTTTTTGGCAACAATGCAAAACGTTATGTTTGGCGTAAAAGCAACACAGCTCATCACCCTGAACACACCATCCCCACTGTCAAACATGGTGGTGGCAGCATCATGGTTTGGGCCTGCTTTTCTTCAGCAGGGACAGGGAAGATGGTCAAAATTGATGGGAAGATGGATGGAGCCAAATACAGGACCATTCTGGAAGAAAACCTGATGGAGTCTGCAAAAGACCTGAGACTGGGACGGAGATTTGTCTTCCAACAAGACAATGATCCAAAACATAAAGCAAAATCTACAATGGAATGGTTCACAAATAAACATATCCAGGTGTTCGAATGGCCAAGTCAAAGTCCAGACCTGAATCCAATCAAGAATCTGTGGAAAGAACTGAAAACTGCTGTTCACAAATGCTCTCCATCCAACCTCACTGAGCTCGAGCTGTTTTGCAAGGAGGAATGGGCAAAAATTTCAGTCTCTCGATGTGCAAAACTGATAGAGACATACCCCAAGCGACTTACAGCTGTAATCGCAGCAAAAGGTGGCGCTGCAAAGTATTAACTTAAGGGGGCTGAATAATTTTGCACGCCCAATTTTTCAGTTTTTTATTTGTTAAAAAAGTTTGAAATATCCAATAAATTTCGTTCCACTTCATGATTGTGTCCCACTTGTTGTTGATTCTTCACAAAAAATTACAGTTTCATATCTTTGTTTGAAGCCTGAAATGTGGCAAAAGGTCGCAAAGTTCAAGGGGGCCGAATACTTTCGCAAGGCACTGTATATATAGTCTAACTTCATTATAACGAACCCCCCTGGGGCCTGGAGAAATGTTTGTTATATCAGGTTGTTCGCTATAATAGGGTTTGGCAATTTGCTGTATCAGAATGATGGAAGAAACGCCCAAATTGAATTGAACATCTTTATACAGCAGTTCTTTAAGGACAACTTCACATTGATCAACATTTAAACTGTATATTTAAAAGAAAACAGTAAAGAAATGAAAAAAACAGTGCCCTTTCTCTTGAAAAACATATGCAGCGTAGACTGCTTCATATTTTTCGTACTTTTCTCAATGCACGCTGTTTCAATCTTGTTACCTCCTCACACCTGTTGTCATGGTTGCAGTTTGTGTGAAGATGGCAATGGTTGCATACGTCACACATGATTCACACTACAATAGGTTATCTATGAATCCGTCTGATCTTTGAATTAGCCTACCAAGGTCTTTGTGTTCACTGAGAGAATAACAGTTTCACACTGGAGAAAGTTCAGTGTCAGTCACTACCGACTTCGTTTTATCCGGGTAGATTTTGTAAAAGCTATCACTCTAATAGGGATAATTTCCATTGAAAAAAAAGTTCTTGCTGCGTGGATCATTAAAGGGGGTTCTTTATAAGAAGGGTTTGTTATAGTGAAGTTAAACTGTATATATAGTTAGCAAAATGTATACACAGTAAAATAAACATTTTATATACATAACAGAAATATTCAATGTGTTATGTAAAGTATGTGCAAAATTCCGCACACAATATATAAAAGGATTACAAAAAACATTGTGGCAATGTGCCCCGTCCCAGTGTGCATTTGTGTGTTGTATGTTGCATGTGTTAATGTTGGTGTATTGTAGTTGGTACACGGAATATAAATGGGTGTGTGCAGCACGAGTTATTTAAGATGTATAATTGTATTTAGGCACGGGATTGCACTATCACTTCATGTGCATTTAAAGTATTTAATATGTGAGCACGAGGTTGCACATAATTAATTCACGTGCTGGGATTCAAGTGAATAATTAATTAGTAATTGAATCCCGGCACAACAGTATATATAGATGCAAGTTTTACTCACTCGGGGTTGTGTGTTCGGTGAGTGGAGAAAGGAAAATAAACGATAATAATAACCATAAGTATTTGTACTCACTGTGTTTGTTTGTCTCTTAGTCCACCGTTTAAGTGTTAGTCCGTCTTGTTTGTCTGTTTTATTTGGCGTAAAGTGCCGTGTCCTGTGTTTTGTTCAACCGTTTATTTATTTGTTTATTAAAATACTGAGCGCTGCCATTTGCGTTTTCAGTTTCAACCCCAGTACTGTCTGTCTCTGTGTATTCCTTTCTGGTCTGACGTCATTCACAAAGCCACCCTGTGACAAACATACATTTTTTTAAATAAAATTAAATACTGTGTATGTACTTTAGATAGTTGATTGTTTGCTGTGGTATCTCCAACTCTTCACAATGTCTTCAGATAGAGATTTTTGCATGGAACGCAATTGGATAATAGTCACCTGATGATTTCGATCTCTCTTTACCGACTTCAAAACACATATCACATTACTAACACTGCCTTAGGGCATAATGTGAGCTGCAAATCTCAATACAAAGGGGAAGCAGCTGGAGAGCTGTGCCTTTCTTTGTTTATTTGTGTAGCAGAGGACTAGCGAGTCGTGAGCTGCAGCCACAGAGCCAGCATGGACCCCACAGCATGACTAGCACTGCAGAGCACAGCACAACAGAGCACCACAGAGCACCACTACTACAACCCAGAACAAAAGAGCACCACTGTACTACAACCCAGCACAACAGAGCACCACTGTACTACAACCCAGCACAACAGAGCACCACTGTACTACAACCCAGCACAGAGCACCACTGTGCTACAACCCAGCACAACAGAGCACCACTGTGCTACAACCCAGCACAACAGAGCACCACTGTGCTACAACCCAGCACAACAGAGCACCACTGTACTACAGCCCAGCACAACAGAGCACCACTGTACTACAGCCCAGCACAACAGAGCACCACTGTACTACAACCCAGCACAACAGAGCACCACTGTACTACAACCCAGAACAGAGCACCACTGTGCTACAACCCAGCACAAAAGAGCACCACTGTGCTACAACCCAGCACAACAGAGCACCACTGTGCTACAACCCAGCACAACAGAGCACCACTGTACTACAACCCAGCACAACAGAGCACCACTGTACTACAACCCAGCACAACAGAGCACCACTGCACTACAACCCAGCACAACAGAGCACCACTGTACTACAACCCAGCACAACAGAGCACCACTGTACTACAGCCCAGCACAACAGAGCACCACTGTACTACAGCCCAGCACAACAGAGCACCACTGTACTACAACCCAGCACAACAGAGCACCACTGTACTACAACCCAGAACAGAGCACCACTGTGCTACAACCCAGCACAAAAGAGCACCACTGTGCTACAACCCAGCACAACAGAGCACCACTGTACTACAACCCAGCACAACAGAGCACCACTGTACTACAACCCAGCACAACAGAGCACCACTGTACTACAACCCAGAACAGAGCACCACTGTGCTACAACCCAGCACAAAAGAGCACCACTGTGCTACAACCCAGCACAACAGAGCACCACTGTACTACAACCCAGCACAACAGAGCACCACTGCACTACAACCCAGCACAACAGAGCACCACTGCACTACATCAGGTTGAAAAAAAAAACATAGAATAGACGGCAAACCTTGACATACGCAGGCATGGCATGGTACTGCAAGTGCTCTTTCATATGACGTACATGCGTACGCCCTGGAGCTGAAGTGGTTAACTGCACTAGTGATTTTTATTAGACTAAAACAACTTAATTATGCTATCTATAGGATGTTAAAGTATTTATGGTGTGATGTGCACTGCTTATACTGTAGTAAACACGCTGGCAGATTGATCAGTGAGCTATTTGTACCTCGTTACTGAGCGATTACCCGTATACTGTACCATGGCTATTTAATCCCTGTGTGCAGTGTCTGGTTAACAGTTTGAGTGATCAAGGATAGAGAAAGTTCTTGAAAAACTAGACTAATTTATAACCGCTGTAGCATGCTTGGGACTCTGTCAGTCAGCAAACAATCTACCGTTGCTTCAAGAAAGCTGCGTTTGCTATAGTTGAGGAGGAGAGTGCTGATGAAAATACAACAGAAACTGACACCAACACCAGATGGAATGTCAGATGAAGAATTCTCTCAGCTGTGTCACCTTGGCGACCACGACGCTCTGCCTGAAACGGACCGCATACCCGCTTGTTTTGTTTATTGTACTGGTGATGGGGGGGACAGTTTGAATGTCATGTTCATGTGTGGGAGGTGCTCCGTGCTTGTGCCGTCCATCGCTTATTGCGGGCATCTCACGATAACACAAACGCACCCACAAAACTGTACTTTTAAACCTGCTCGGTTATTGAACTGAGACATATTTTCGACTTGTCGAAAAATAACAACCCAACTCTACAATGGTATCTAATATAAACCCTTTGGCTTTCATCAGAGCAGCATCAAGCATCACAACTTTGTGTACTGGACTTTTAGGGATTGTACGTTTCGAAATCCTACAAAGAAACTATTTTGCCTCCAAAATATATGGTTAAGGGTGTTGGATTCTGTTTAAGAATAAACGTGTTCAAACTTATTAGTAATGTTTGTAACAGCTATAGAACCTGTCATGAAGGCCTTTGAATAGAGTGCTCTTACTGTACCTTTATATACATAACATCAACATTTACATGTACAAGACTACATGTGTACACTACTTGTGTGTATATGGAAAAGACTTTGAATACAAAATTCAGATTTTTCTACTCGCCTTTAAGATGTTAAGTAGATTATTAGTTGTACACTTCCCTCCACAGAGAGCATGAAAACAAAATATTAAATAATGCAAACAGTGATGTAGTTTTTGGGATGTGGTTACATTCAAAACCCTTGAGTTATGATTATGTTGTGCTCAGACCTGCTATTATACTATACTATATTTATCCTGCTTTTAGTATGGTCAATTCAGCACCAAAGCAGCTGTGGAATGATAATTACCATGCGCATGAAGGAAGTGCAGTGAGCTCAAGTGTTTCCAAGCCAGCCTTTGATCATTTCCTTTACAAATGTTCATGTGGCACAAACAGATTGTTGTATGTCTTGCAACAAGTTAGCAGGATTTTTCCACTTCTGCAAAAGGCCAGTTAGTGAGTCTTACAGCCTTTGTGCCATCAACTGCAAGTCATTACTTTATACTCACTGTATCAACATCACGGATTAAATGTGTTGCTAACTAAGCTTGTGCAACTGTCTCTTGAGACGGTGGTTGTACCAACAGACTGGATAATTGCAAACGTAATACCGATCCACAAAATGGGAGACAAAACCAAACCAGGTAACTACAGACCAATAAGCCTGACTTCTATTATATGGAAACTATAAGATGGAAAATATAAGATCCAAAATGGAAAATTACCTCTATGGTAACACTATCCTGGGAGACAGTCAGCATGGTTTTAGGAAAGGGAGATCGTGTCTAACTAACCTGCTTGATTTTTTTTGAGGATGCAACATCGACAATGGATAACTGCAAAGCATATGATGTGGTTTATTTAGATTTCCAGAAAACTTTTGATAAAGTCCCGCATAAAAGATTAATCCTCAAACTGAACGCAGTAGGGATTCAAGGAAATGCATGCACATGGATTACTGGGAGTGGTTAACACGTAGAAAACAGAAAGTACTGATTAGAGGAAAAAAAACTCAAAATGGAGCGAGGTAACCAGTTTAAAATCACAGGGATCAGTATTAGGTCCTCTGCTATTCCTAATCTACATTAATGACTTAGATTCCAGTATAGTAAGCGAACTTGTTAAATTTGCAGACAACACAAAAATAGGAGTGGCAAACACTGTTGCAGCAGCAAAGGTCATTTAAAATGATCTAGTCAGCATTCAGAACTGGCAGACACATGGCAAATAACATTTAATATGGAAAAGTATAAGGTACTGCACACAGGCAATAAAAATGTCCATTATTAATACCATATGGGAGATATTGAAATTGAAGGAATCTATGAAAAAGATCTATGAAAGAGAGTTTATGTTGACTCATATGTCTTCATCTAGAAGCTACTGTATTTAAAAAAGGCCAACAAGATGCTTGGATATAGTGAAAAGTGTTGAATTTAAATCAAGGGAAGTAATGTTAAAACTTTACATTAGTAAGACCTCATCTAGAATATTGTGTTCAGTTCTGGTCACCTCGTTACAAAAAGGATATTGCTGCTCTAGAAAGAGTGCAAAGAAGAGCAACTAGAATTATCCCAGGTTTAAAAGGCATATCGTATGCAGAAAGGCTAAAATAATTGAATCTATTCAGTCTTGAACAAAGAAGACTACGTACGCGGTGATCTGACTCAAGCATTCAAAATTCTAAAAGATATTGACAATGTCGACCCAGGGGACTTTTTCGACCTGAAAAAAGAAACAAGGAGCAGGGGTCACAAATGGAGATTAGATAAAGGGGTATTCAAAACAGAAAATAGGAGGCACTTTTTTACACGGAGAATTGTGAGGGTCTGGAACCAACTCCCCAGTAATGTTGTTGAAGCCGACACCCTGAGATCCTTCAAGAAGCTGCTTGATGAGATTCTGCGATCAATAAGCTACTAACAACCAAACGAGCAAGGTGGGCCAAATTGCCTCCTCTCGTTTGTAAACTTTCTTATATACTGTACAAAAAACTGACAAACTGATTGCAAATGGATACATTATTTAAACACATTTAAATAGGCATGCAAAACCAAAGAAATCTGTCAGAGTTGTTGTTTTTACTATCGGGTCTGTTATTGATCTCTGGTTAAATGCAGAAGACTTCCCGGTGTATGAAAGTCAATATCTTAACACACCACAAAAACAGGGAAATAACTGCAGTGTTTTTTAAGGAAGAAAGGGAACTCCCAGTACTTGTTCCCCTCTAGAGGAACACGAAACATGACAATTCTACAAAGTGAATAGCTTCACAGGGTTAAGTATATAAAAAAAGAAATATCTTCCATTTAATTGTCAAAATTACTCAAATTACAATTTAGCAATAGACATGAAATAGGTCCTCAAACTCAGGAAGAGCACTGTCATGCTGGAACATCACGTGCCGGATGTCAGCAAGTGGTCATCGAGGCATAGGGAAAGGATGTTTAGCAGCACAGACATGAAGGACGCTGCATTAACTGGAACATCAGCACAAATATGGCCCAATAACTGTGTTGTTGTGGATGCCACCCCACACCATGACACCGGGATCGGATTGCGTATGTTCCATAGACACATGAGGTTCGCATCAGCCCTGTTCTGGCAGGCCATACTCCCCTTCAGGGGAAGATGATGTTATCTGCCACAATGGCTGTCTGTTTTCTCACCCATTCACAGAAACACTTTTAGCACATTTGTATGGATGAAACTTACTGCGATGAAGAATCCTCTATGTCTGGCTAGTACCAGCCACCACTGCAATTTTTCTTTTTTGACCGTCTCGGGCTCACAACTGCGGTTCCCATAACAATAGTTACAACTTCATCAGTGCTGGCACAGTGGAATGCTTCCCTTGCGATCTGCTACGCTTCCTTTCAGAAGGAATCTGGTTACCGTTGATCTTGTAATTCTGTCAGCACTGTTACGCCCATTTTTGCCATACATCGCTCTGTATGTAGGTTTTTACATTCTTACCACATGTCCTTCTGCTGTGAGTACTGAGGAGCTATAGGCATCCAGCCTCTTTATACCTGAACAACCCTCCCTCGAGGCTCCGACAGTGTTGCTGGAATTATGACTCGGCCTTTCTTTTGATTTTTTTTTTTTTTTGTTACTTTTTGATATTTTGCTGATTCATGTATCCATTTCTCCCTTGCAGATGGCCGTGCTTTGGTCCACAGCATGCAGATCAATTTCATCCATGAGCTAGTCCAGTCCCGACTGTTTGCTGACGAGAAACCCCTGCAGGACATGTATAACTGTCTGCGTATCCTTTTCTGCAACTGCCTTTTCACTCCATCACTGTGTGTTATCAGTATAATATTCATTAACTGTTTTAGCAGAGCACCTCAATGGAGATGGAATGCAGTACCATGAATATACTTCATATGTTTTATTTGGGAAATGCATTACCTAATGCTTGTCTGAGCAGTAGAAAGTGTTAATTTTTTTTTCAGATGCCACTCATTGATTTTCCTTTTCATTATATCTTTTTGATACAGTCCTTTTTTTATATGAACAAATACATACAAATATAAAACAATCAAGTTGCAGCTAGTACATTTTTAAATGTCCCATTGGCACACTGCTAAGATAAAAACAAAGCCATTTAACCTGCAGTATTTATTTTTATTTTTTCCGTAGTTCTAACCTATTTTTCCTTTTGCCTCACTACTGCAATATACAGTTCAGTGGATGTCCTCTGCGCAGTGCTCACTGCTTTGAATAGTTATCAGAATTAGCATTTCCAAGCATAGCAGAGCACACTGTACTTGACTGGTGCTAAATATCAAACAGTGATGCAGAACCAGGAGACAAACTTCAATGAACTGATTTGCATTTTTTCTCAAGTTGATCTGACTTTTTATTTTATTCAGGCATTCTTTTTTTTCTTTTTATGTATGTGCAGACAAGAAAAGATAAAAAAATATTTTTGGCCAGTCTTAGTTATTTTCTATTTGTATTTCTTGTACATTTTTTAATTACATCTTGTTTTGTTTTTTAAAGAATGATATTTATAAAACTACATTATAAAGAACAGAATATCAGTTCCTTAGCTGAAATATAAAAAAAGCATTGAAAAATAATTTTAAAAACTTACTAAGGAAGAGGTAGGAGAGTCATGGGACAGTCTGTTACCTTCCCAACATAATGATGAGTCTGTCCAACAGGAGTGCCTCAGATCAAATAGTGGCAGGAATGTGCAGACATTGAGAAAGACTTCTCGTGGAAATGTTGGCATTGAAGAATGCTACAGTACGTCTCCTTTTCTTTCTTTTAAGTTCATGTTTATACAAAACACTTTGAATTCAGGTTTTTCTATCATTTACTAGCAAATGTATTTTTATTTATTTATTTAAATGGGGTCCCAACCAGAAAAAGTTTGAGAACCATGGGATTAATTGAACCAATTACATTTTCATGTGGTGCATAAAGCTGTTAATTATTTCATCTTGCTTGTAAAGCCGTCATTAGAACAGCCCCCTAGGCTGCTGATTGCAGTCTGGCAGGACCTTGCTCTGTTATCTCAGTGAATGATTCCTTGACCAGCGCTCCCTCAGATTCATTTTGCCTGTCGCTCCAGCTAGAGGTGCTACACTCCCAGACACAGATGCTGATCCGTGAGCGCTGGGGGGATCTGGTCCAAGCGGAGCGATACTTGCCAGCAAAGTGCCTCACCCTCTCTGTGTGGAAGTAAGTTAATATGGGATTATCCTTTTTTGTTAGCATAGAAAAAGAACGCATTGCTCGTTTATTCGGGAGGTGATCTAAATCTATTGCTAGAAATGTATGTTTCAGTGTCTATGGCATATAGAGTTTCTGTCGGACTGCCACCTGTTAGTACTCTGTGAGGCAGGTAGCAACTCATAATAATATAGGAAACCTAAACGGATGTCTGAATTCACCTACATAGTTACTTAAAATTGAAGTAATAAAGACACACTTGGCATTAAAAAGCAAGGCAAGTGGGAAAATACATTTTTGTCCAACTTTTATCAAGTTATATTACCTAGATTCTTGTATAGCTCAAGCTGGTTTAAAGTAATAGATGATATTTACAACCGAAAAGAGCAAAAATAGCATTGGCATTTGGTCAGGTATCTACCAGATACTCTAGATAATTGCTGTACTGTAACCCAGTGCTGTGCTTATACAGTAAAGTTTGAAACTGTTTCTTTAGCCAACAAGTCCTGGGCAGGAAAACCGGTACGGCCTCCGTCCACAAGGTCAACATTAAGATTGATGAGGCGGACGGATCGAAGCCTTTGCAGATATCCCACGAGCCCCCACTGCCAGCCTGTGATTCCAAGCTAATGGAGCGTGCCATGAAGGTAAAGAAAGCTCCAAAACAATCCCTCCTTTTATTTAATTCCATCAATGCTATTCAATACAAATTTGGATCTAGACAATGGGGGATTCTTTATTTTTTGTGTTCAGTTTTTTCTTTCAAAATGCTGCAGAACAGCTCTTGTGACAGACCAGTAGTGGTTACTGTAGCATAGGAACCTGTCATGTTCAGTTTACACTGTAGTTGACTCTGCAAGTCTCAAATCTGTGGCCTGCTGGGGCACTGCCTGTTTTTAAAAAGTACGGCAAAATAGTATGTGTATTGCACTGTTGCTGTATAAGGGCCCTTCACCAGTTAAGTTTATTATTTCATTTTTTAAGTAGCGAGTGGAGCACTGTAATTGAAAATGATATTCAGCCAGTCATTTAATGGTATGTGATTCTATATGTTAAAACAATGTGTTATTTATCCTCACAGATCGAACATTTGTCAGTGGAGAAGTTGCTCATTGACAGTGTCCATGCCCGGTCTCATCAGAAGCTACAGGAACTCAAAGCCATTCTTAAAAGCTACAACGCTAGCGATAACTGTGAGTTTTTCACTTTAAAATACTATTTACGTGATGAAGGCAGTGCTCTGCAGTGGTTATATGAATACCTCCACCATTATTCCATGTATTTAGTGTCTCTGAGTAGAGCATCATTTCCGAGAAACCTTTCACTAAGGCTGTCCTTTTTTTTTTTTTTCACGGTTATCGCAGATTTCAGATTTCCGTGAAATGTATCCATTGCCGTGTAATATGTAGTTCCCTGTGAAAATTCAATTTTTTAAGGAATAGTGTAAATATACATATTTTTTATCACTTTAAAATAAATACAGCAAAGGTTTTGATGCACTACCTGTTATGCTGCATTTAGGAACCTGGCAGCTGGTTTAGTTTGCTTCCGGTAAATGATTGAACACACACTGCATAGATCTGCACAATTTCTTTAAAATGTCTTCAACGAAAGACACAAGCTGCTTCAAAGATCGAAAATATTTCTGCTAAAGATCGCGCTATCCAGTACAAGGGGACATTTCACGTGTCTGTTGTTATTTTTACATTTATGTTTTTATCTGTTTTGATAATTCACTGATGGTGAAAATAGATTGTCTAATAAGTGGACAAACAACATATTTTACAATTTTTAGCATTTACTGTTTTTCAGGTAAGTGTCAATATTTAGGAACATTTGTTGTATAATAACCCTAGAGAAAATGATCAAATTAGAATGTTACAATGCTATTTTTTTCTATATGCTATATATAGCTCTGGAAAAAATTAAGAGACCACTGCAAAATTATCAGTTTCTCTGGTTTTACTATTTATAGGTATGTGTTTGGGTAAAATGAACATTTTTGTTTTATTCTATAAACTACTGACAACATTTCTCCCAAGCCATCAAACAAAGCCGAGCTGCTTGAATTGTTGCGCCAGGAGTGGCATAAAGTCACCCAACATCAATGTGAAAGACTGGTGGAGAGCATGCCAAGACGCATGAAAGCTGTGCTTGAAAATCAGGGTTATTCCACCAAATATTGATTTCTGAACTCTTCCTAAGTTAAAACATTAGTATTGTGTTGTTTAAAAATGAATATGAACTTATTTTCTTTTCATTATTCGAGGTCTGACAACACTGCATCTTTTTTGTTATTTTGACCAGTTGTCATTTTCTGCAAATAAATGCTCTAAATGGCAATATTTTTATTTGGAATTTGGGAGAAATGTTGTCAGTAGTTTTATAGAATAAAACAAAAATGTTCATTTTACCCAAACACATACCTATAAATAGTAAAACCAGAGAAACTGATAATTTTGCAGTGGTCTCTTAATTTTTTCCAGAGCTGTATTTCATGATTATGTTTAATCATTAAATATATTGAAATATCTGTTTTAGACCGTCAAATGCCATAAAATAAGCAATTTTATACTAGTTATACTTTCCTGAAGGATGCAGAAATAGTTGCTTAAAACACCTTATGTTAAATTTCATGTTTGTTTTTCCCTTAAGGGTTGAAAATGTTGCAGAAAGCCAATTTAGAAATTGAGTACAGAGCCCAAGGTCTTTTATACAGCCGACTGGACTAAACATTTGTGATGGCAAGATGTTAAAACAAGTGATGCCAAGTTCTGCTTTGCTTTTTTGTTTCAGCATTTATAGAAACTGCTCTTCCCACTCTGGTCATTCCAATCCTGGAACCCTGTGGCCGTTCCGAGTGCCTTCATATATTTGTTGACTTGCATTCTGGAATGTTCCAGCCAATGCTCTATGGGATTGGTAAGCAGCAGAAATCATGAGACTAGACTTTTATAGCAGGCTTTTTGTTGAGTAATGAAGTCATAATTGTGATGCTACCTGTTGACATTCACGTGTTATGTTTTGCATCAGAAGTACTCTATTGCTTCCTTGTAGATTTGAATCCCACAATGCTCCACGGTTTTCTTAACTTCCAAATACTGATACATTTACTTGAAAAGCAACTTCTAATTGACTGAATGTGAGTGACCTCATTTTGCCCATCTCAGATCTGTCGACCTTGGATGACATTGAAAAGTCTATCAACGATGACATGAAACGCATTATTTCTTGGCTTCAACAACTGAAGTAAGTTGTGTGGTTTATCTATTCCAGGTCATCAAATCTACACAATCATAATCAAGTGCTGCAATTTGGTTTGATAGCAGGGAATGGAGATGCTAAAATATTATGTTTAATCACTGTAAAAACAGCAGTGTAGTAAGGGGGGGGGGGAATATTTGTGTTCATTAAACCTGTTGCATTAAAAACGCCAATTTTTTTGTTTTATTTTATATTATACTTCTACCAAATACTCCCAGTTGCCTTTGCAATGCTGCAAACCCATTTACAGCCTGCAGTGGCAAGCTTCACCTCACAATCAGAAGAGCCAAACTGTGGGGCTCAGTGAGCTATCCATGGACAGTCCTGGCATAGCGAATGAGATTAAATAAATTAATTAAACCTAGTCAGCTGGTTTGTTTAGCTTTATTTAGATAAATACCAGAAAGATGGCTGAGTGTATTTCACTGCGTTGAGCGCTCTTGTCTGTGTGTGTTTGCAGGTTCTGGTTGGGGGAGCAGCGCAGTAGGCAGTCTGTGAAGCACCTCCCCACAGTTTGCACTGACACCCTACACCTCTCCAATGCATCCTCACACCCAGCAGGGAACCTCTCCAAACACAAGCTCTTCATTAAACTCACCCGCCTCCCTCAGTATTATATTGTAAGTGTTCTTGTTTTTTACAGTACTAACTAAGAATGGGACTGAAAGTACCCTCTGGGAACTTTCAAATGAAAATGCTGGTTCTGAGGGGGATTAACTGTATGACATTTATTGTTTTTAAATAAGGCAATAAACAGCAGTACCACTGTATGCATGAAGAGCACATTAACTCAGGTATCCTTAACTAAATACATTTAAAATTGATATACTGTATTCCTTTGAATTGATGCAAAAAAAAAGATATATATTATATATATATTCTCAAAAATTGCCTCCTTAAATTCGAGTATAGTGATGCGTGTATTAAATCGCCAACAAAAGATGTGACTGCTTGCCCGAGAAAAGACATTGCTGCCCGATCTCGAATCATCCATGACATCCAGGCAGCCATTTTCACAGAAGCATCTTTCAAACAGAAGCTTTTACAATTTCAGTGTTTCGTTATTAGGCTCCGTTCTAACAAACAGTAGCAGCTTGGACAGATCATAAATGCTGATCAGTATTTTTCGACTTGCTAAGCAATACCACAGTTCACAAAAAGGGAGAAAAACAGGTGTGAGTAATCACGTCTGGAAATGAGAAGCTGTAATGCTCTGTGTGACAGCAGAGGGATGCAAACTGCCTCCGTACGTAGTTTTCTTATATGCGTAATGGAGGTTGTATCTTTGTAAATGTATCTTTTTATTTGATGTTTTATTTTTTCCTTAAATTGTGCTGCGTCTTAAATTCAAGAGTGTCTTAAATTCGAAGAAGTAGTACAGTATATACATTTAAGTATATCTGTGTAGATTACTGGTCTGCTGTTTTAAGTGGTGTTCTCTTTCCTAGTCTTGTACACAGATCCCATCTTTTAAGTCCAATATATAGGTCAAACAAACTTAACTCCAGGGTCCAGGCCACTAAAACGCCTTGTGTAACCGGTTGTCCGTCATTGTCTGCCTGTTAGTTTTGTCTGGTTGTCGATATCTGCTTCATGTCTGTCAGTTTTCATCACAAAGTGAACGCTCTCTTGTGTTTGAAGGTGGTGGAGATGTTTCACGTGGCCGGCTGCCCCACTGAGCTGGAGTATAAGTACTACTTCCTGTCGGTCAGCCTGCTGGACGGGGAGGAGGGGCCCCCCACTGCTCTGCTGCTGCAGCAGTTCAAACCCAACCTGGAGGAGCTGGTGTTGAGCACTAAGGCAGCGTGTGGGACCAAGACTGGGGCCAAGAGGAAGGTAAAGGGCTACACGACTCTTTAACCCTTTGCGGTCCTGTGTCAGACCTGGTCCGACATTGCAATTATTCCTATCCGGTCCAATGTCGGACATCATCAAAAAAACGCAAAAAACGGGTTTCTAGTCGTTTTTTCGCCAGAAAAAGCCGAGAAAACCATTCAATGGCAGAGTGGGAGTGACAGGAGCCGAGACAAGCCGAAAAAAAAAAAGGGCGTATCTCATGATTAGTCATACTTGCCCCTGGCATCAGATAGGGGCGGCCATAAGAAAACAAGCTGCCTGTTACTGAATCAGCGCACAGAGAATAACACAGACATTTGCAGAGCTTTTTTGAGATGTTATAGTAATAAAATAATGACTTGGATCGCATTATTGAGGAGTTTGGTGATAAAACAAGTGATCAGGAGATGATCCATCGGTATGTACGACTATTATTATTATTATTTATTTCTTAGCATATGTGAAAGCTATAGCGAATGAAAGGGTTGGGCGGGGCTGGAGATGCCTAGTGAGTGCTTTGTTGATATGCAGGGCCTTTTAAACCCATTTGACTGGAAAAAAAATACTTTTAAGCAGCGCGTCTAAAATTAACTGCGCGTGTGAAAATAAATTGGACCTGACGCGCCTGACATTGCTCACAAAGCTCAAGATAATGTTCCCTCGGTCATGTCTTGCCAACATTTCTTTTTCATTCTCTAAATTGAGTATTGTGAAATGTGTCACTTCTGCTCTGTGGTTGGTGATCTCATAATAGACCTCACACAAATTGAACTGTATCTCCCGGTCTGTTTGTGCAGTAAAAACAAGGTATCAAAAAAAGCAAAACTGTCCCTCTTTCTGTATTGGATAAAATGTATTCCACCCAGAGTTTATAGTTAAATTGAACCTGTTGGACTTTTTCTGTGGCATTCATGAAACTAATACTTGAACTCCCCTTCTGTTTTACGGCATGGAATTTTTTAAATCTTTGATATGGTTACAAGTGAACTGCTACTTTTTTTTTTTTTTTTTGTAATGTGTCATCCTCCTCAATCTCTGCATGGATTTTAAATGAGGTTGGGATTTTCATTTCTAATCCTGCATGTATTCAGAACCAGGCGAGTCTCGATGAGCTGAACTCTTGTTTGTAAATGTTTTTATAATTGCACCACAACATCTAGTAGCTGTCAGGTAGAAAATAAAACCCACAGTGTATATGTAAGTAAAAATCCCCACCCCCATTTAAATCACTGAGGGTATATCATAAAGTACTAAAGTTACAGTACTGTGGACGTGCAAATGGAGACAGGAACTGAAACCTTGCAAAAATATTTGAAATCTATTCATTTATTTATTGTCTTTTGCATTCAGAATAATTTGATGGGCTATTCTAATCTGGTCGAATCTGTTCTGTATCTGTTTAATCCTAGATGTCTGGTGACCAGGGTGCAATTGAACCCAAAAAGCCGAAACGAGCTGGGGAGATGTGCGCGTTCAACAAGGTCCTGGCGCATCTTGTAGCGATGTGTGACACCAACATGCCCTTTATAGGACTGCGCTGTGAGGTAAGGGCTTATTCGAAAGGAAGTCCATGAAGCTTCATAACCAAATAGACATTTCCCTTTACTCACTATGGGGGTGGGGAGGGTGCCGCCTTCTGAAGTACAATCAGATTTTTTAAATTTTTTTTATTTACTGTATAAAGAATCTTAGTAAACTCAATGCCATGCACCTCTGTTCTCTTTTGGCGTTTTTACTTTTTAACACTAGAACCGCCAAGGTAGTCATTTTGACGGGTTTGGATTTAAAATGTAAACGAATCTGCGGTTTGTTTGTTTTTTTTTTTTTTTTTTTTTTAAACGGACAACCGCATTGCATTGACAGTACGCAGATTCGTTTACATTTTCATTAATCCCGCGGTGGTTCTAGTGTTAAAATAAAATATTAAGGGGGCGTGCCCCGTGATCAAGCTGTTCATATACATTTCCAGAGCTGTGTTTTGACACAGTGCCAGACGTTGATTGCTAAATTGAGCACGATATTTCCTTATTTTGTTCTAGCTTCATGTCAACGTAATGGAAATGTTCAGAGCATCGCTGGTAACTGATAGTGCATAGGCAAATTGGGTGGCCAAGACACGAACCAATATGGAAATGTTTACAGAGGGACTTCTATGCAAAGGAGCTGAACCTCATGGTGTATCATTTGAGTAGTCATGACCGTGCAACTGCAGCATAACAATTCCAGAGCTGTTAGCTTTTTGTCATGAAGAAGCCGCCAAGAATTTGAAACCGCCATAATAGCCGGTCTGAGCACCAGTATCCCAGTCTGCAACTGATGAGTAAGGATCGCTCAATGTGTTGCTGATCTTCACCGTCTGTGTGATAACAGATATACAGGAAGGTTTCCACCAAGTACTATAATTCAGGGTTATGACTTGCCCTTGTATTTCAGCTATTCCAGCAAGACAGTTTATTGTTAGTAGTAACAGATCAGAAGCAGCTGGTGTCGACTCGAAACCACCAGATCAGATACATCCAGGTGCTTCCGCCGAAGCAAGTTTGAGTCTTGGTCTAAATGTTTTGTTTTGTATTGTTTTGGCTCCCTGTTTAACCCTTTCAGTCCTGAATTATTTTTGTCAAGCTGAAGAAGGCAAAATTAAGTTCTATAATTAAAAAAAGGCACGTCTTTATTGAGCATACATGAGAACAGAACAAAAACATATTTATACACTACCTCAGACTGGAGCCAAGGAGTCCTGTGAGGTTCCAGCATGATAACATACGGTGCTAAGATGTTCATACTTGGTTTATCTTTTGTCATTGTATCTAGTAGCGTGTTCCTGTTAGTGTTGCCCTTATTCTCAGGCCCCTCCAAAATGTAAGCTGTGCTCTTTTCCTTGTATTGGCCGATGTAAACCCAAAATTGCATTTCAAGCTAGTTTTATAAAGTATTTCAGAGGCTCCAAGGTGCATGTTTTTCCCTAGCAGTTTTCACAAAGATCTCTCGGTGTGTCACTGGGATGTGGTGGTCTTGATTTCCCTTTGTCTTTTCATTCCAGCTCTCCAACATGGACATTCCACACCAGGGAGTTCAGGTGGAAGGTGATGGCTGTAGCCATGCGATCCGCATTCTGAAGTAAGTGCTCTTACCTTTCTTGTTCTAACAGTATGTCCTTGTGGGGTTACAGATGATTAAACTACCTCCCTGCTAAAAGCAGCAAGGTGGTAAATATTTTGCTATTAAAGAATACAATTCTCTATTAAGTCCTGCTTTGAATCAAACCTGTATTTTAAGCTAGAATATGGCTAATTTGTGTTTTTTTGTTTGTATATTATATTGGGGTGGATGAGGTTAAATGTGCTAAAAACAACATTGTTTAAAAAAAAAAAAGAAAAAAAAACACATCACCAATAGAAACCGCTTTGTTTACTTTCTGTATGGTATGGATTGAGATCTGTATATACTGTGATGCATATCTCATTAAGCTGTGACTAGTCTGAGACGAGCAGTGTTTTTTTGGAATAGTCATAACACTGTGTGCAGCACCAAACCTTTGTAAACTAGCTTTCTTAATCTTGCCTCTCTACTGTTGCCTGTGCCTTTTGCAGAATTCCATCCGGTAAGGGCATCAGTAAGGAAACGCAGAGGGTTCTGAACCGCTCCCTGTTGGATTGTACCTGCCGACTGCAGGGCAGGAACAATCGCACCTGGCTAGCTGAGCTGGTCTTCGCCAACTGTCCACTCACCAGTACCTCCACAAAGGAGCAAGGTGAGGCGTCCTATGGGCTTTCACATTTAGCCATTTATTTATCTGGGAAGATAAAACCTCTCAAATGTCTCATTTACAAGTATAACACTAGCACAAATAACAGAAAATGTATGCAAAGTGTAGATACCCAGTATCCAGTTCATTGTAATTGGGTATGGAACTGTTTCAGTGTACACTGGCAAAAATACTAAATCACTCAATGTATTTTTATTTTTTTTTAATAATAAAGGGATTCAATCCAGGAAGCATGCAACAATATTATACTCAGGTTCTGGGGCTCTGGGATAGGATCAGAAGTATCTGAAAAATTAAAGCTTGTTTAACTAGTTGTGTTTTTTTTTTTTTTTTTTAATTTAGTCGTTGCCAATTAGTTTTTTTTTTTTTTTTTTTTCCTCCTCAATTTGAAATGCCCAAGTATTTTTAGGCTAAGCTACCACCCCTGCGCTGACTCGGGAGGGGCGAAGATGAACACACGCTGTCCTCCGAAGCGTGTGCCGTCAGCCGCCCGCTTCTTTACACTCTGCAGACTCACCGTGCAGCCGCCTCAGAGCTACAGCGTCGGAGGACAACGCAGCTCTGGGCAGCTTACAGGCAAGCCCGCAGACGCCCGGTCAGACTACAGGGGTCGCTGGTGCGCGGTGAGCTGAGGACACCCTGGCCGACCTAACCATCCCTACCCCCAGACGACGCTCGGCCATTGAGCGCCGCCCCCTGGGAGCTCCCGTCTACGGTCGGCTGTGGAATAGCCTGGACTCGAACCGGCGACGTCCAGGCTATAGAGAGCATCCTGCACTCTAGCGAGTGCTTCTATTGGATGCGCCACTCGGGAGCCCCGTTTAACTAGTTTTATGCTGAAATATAGACTCATGTTACATTTTTTATTGGACTGAGACAGCAAGAACTTGTTTCACTTTGTTCCTCAAATACTAGATCCATATGACATGAACTTTACCAACCCTGGTTGGATTGAAGTGGCGCAAAGCCACACATCTCCCCCAAACACCTTCATTCTACATGGACTTCCTTCTCTCCGCAGCTGCAACGCGGCAAGTTTACCTGACCTATGAGAGCCCCCTCTCGGAGCCAGTGGGGGGCCGCAAGGTGGTCGAGATGTTCCTCAATGACTGGAACAGCATCGCCCAGCTCTACGAGTGTGTCTTGGAGTTTGCGCGCTCTCTACCAGGTAAGGAAAGCAAAATGGATGCCGACAAGAGCGTTGGTGAGCAAGATACTGCATGTAAAGTAGTTTTACTTTTGGGTGGGAAATTGTCAGCGGTAAGTGTGTGCTTAATTGTAACTATTTTTTTTTTTGTTTGTTTCTCTCAGACATGCCCTCCTATCTAAACCTTTTCTCAGAAATTCGACTCTACAACTACCGCAAGCTTGTCCTGTGTTATGGAAACACCAAAGGAAGCTCAGTAAGTGCAAATGGGGCCTTGCTATCGAACCCTTACTTTGACACAAAGTATCCCACTGGCTGGAGTAGTGAACTAGGTGCTGAGGTATTTATACAGCTTTGGTTGTCATTTGAAGGCCTCCCACTTGTGCTTTTTGTGTTGTAGTGTCTTGTTATTGTATACAAGTGTGAACATGTCTTGTCAAAGCAAAAGTGTTGTAAATTGGATTGTTCATGGCAGTACACATACATACAGCCAGTTGACTGGGATTTGAACCCAGGGTCTTCAAGTTGTCTGTCTTCAGCTCTTACTAACTTGCTTCCTTGATTTGTAAAAAAAACTGCATATGTGTGTCTGTAATTCACTGGTGCCAACATATTTGGAGACGCTTTAACTTTCCCATTCAAACAATGTATCCTGATGGTATATGCCAAAATAAGGTTTTAAATAATGTCTGAGCCAGTAGTCAGAAAATTGAAACCTCTTCAATATGAAATGTGTGCACTGTTGTCAGAATTAATCATTCATTCAAAGATTTGGGTTGAGTAAATCAGGTGCTCTGTTTTATCTGATATGTTTGTGAGATAAGAACATGTAGAAATGTAAACTGCTGGTGCATGTTTACTGCATTCTTCTGTAGTCTATCTGTGTGTAGGCCTCGTTGACAGTCCAGCTTGTTTAGTGGTTGCATTTTGAGCTGTTTTAAAACCTACGTACCAGTGTAACTCATTAATAGACATCCTTCTGCGGCTACTTTTAAGTTTTGGGGGGTAATTAACTGAATCTTCGAACTCTGTTGTAACTCAGGAAGTACACATGGGCTAAATTCTCACAGCTATTTACTCCAATTTGTCATTAGCGCAGTTTTTATCTGAAAGGGAAAAAAAACACGAATAAGAAACAACTTTAAGTAGCAAGGTTCTAAAAAATATAGTGTTATACATACCTGCATGTTGCTACAATTGTTTAAATAATGTACTTCTACGCGTGGAGTGCAGGATGCGCCCGAAAGCCTGGAGGTCACCGGTTCGAGTCCGACCGTGGACGGGAGTTCCCAGGGGGCGGTGCACAATTGGCCGAGCGCCGCCTGGGGGGGGAGGGGCTTAGGTTGGCCAGGGTGTCCTCGACTCACCGTGCACCAGCGACCCCAGTAGACAGGCCGGGCGCCTGTGGGCTTGCCTGTAAGCTGCCCAGAGCTGCACTGCCCTTGGAGGAGAACGTGTGTTCATCTTCGCTGCTCCCAAGTCAGCGAAGGGGTGGTAGCGGTGAGCTGAGCCTAAAAATACAATTGGACATTTCAAATCGGGGGGGAAAAAAACAGGTAAAAACAATAGGAGACTACTAAATAAAAAAAAATAATAATAATGTACCTGTCGTTTTTTATTTTCATTGTTAACATCCTGACAACTTATAACACTTTAACTTTAAAGTCTGTTTCAAAGCTATTTTCAAAATGTCTGCTCTAGTGCACTGGGATTTTAGATCTGTCCTCAAATCACTGTTGGAAGAGCAAGTGTAAAATTTGTCAGGATGTGAGGCAATGTGTTCCGCCCCTGTGTGCATTTCTGTGTTGTATGTTGCGTGTGGTGTGTTAATGTTGGTGTATAGTCATTGGTACACGGGATTGCACATCACCGCACGTGCATTTAAAGTAAGTAATATGCGCGCACGAGGTTGCACATAAGTAATTCACATGCTGGGATGTGCACATGCGGAGCACATTGCCACAGGATGTTAACAATGAAAAGAAAAATTACAGGTATGTTATTTAAACAGCTGTAGCAACACATTGTGCGGACATGTAACGCTGTATTTTTCAAAACCCTGCTACTTACTTTTTATGTCTGCTCACAAGTTAAGTTAAAAGTCTCAATAGTTTATATCTGTTTTGGTAACTTTATTAGATGCATTTTGTCCTTGCTGAAATGTGCTAATTATGATTTGGAGTAAATAGCAATGAGAATTTAGGTCATGGTGTCTTTGTGTCTTGGTTTTACTAAGAATATTTTACAGGAAACACTTCAAATATTTTAAATAAGTCTACATAAGGCAACAGGATTTTTACAATTTTTTAACTACACAGCTACCCCTTAACATCATGATGATTCCTACCATAGGCCAGAACTGCCAGGAATTGAAAGATTGTGGCTTGTATCAATTAAGTTCAGAACAAGGGCTTCTCTTTGCATTTTGTCAAAAGCAAAATTGAAACAGTAGGTGACTGTTTCCTTACAGCAACACCAGCGCATGCCCATAAAATAGAGATGTGTTCCATGGATCAGTGAAGAGCTCCTTGTGGCAGCAGCTGCACTTAGAAAGCACATTATACTTTATCTTAATGACTGATTATTAAAACTGCTAATATAATTTAGACACGTCATTAGCCTGTATGTTGACATTTGTTCTTAGATTTCACTTTCTACATTAGTAAATTGAACTGTATAACCTTGCATTACTGCAAAGCACACTGCTCTGATGAGACAAACATTGATCTGCAGTAAAAATGGGCTATTTGTAACAGTTTTAGGATAATTATGTTTTCAGTTTTACTGCAGGTCAATGTTTGTCTCATCAGAACAGTGTGCTTTTTCTGATGCCTGGTTGCACTGTTTTAGTATTGAGAATAGGGACCTAAGAAGCTGAAATCATGTTGTAGAAGAGAGTGAGATGGGAACAGTTCACTGTATTTCAATGTTAAATGCACTGTTTATTTGGGAATGAATAGTTTCAACTGACTCTAGCCACCTGACTCTCCTTTCCCGTGCTGCTGGGTGGTGTTGGGTCCTAGCACCATTTGTGTGTGCAATTGCAATTGGTGTATATTACCAACCCTTTCAGTTGGCATAATGAATGATTTATTGATTTTAGAATGTTATTTCTTGCCATCGTCTCGTCGGGACCCACAGCACACTGGAATGTCCCCTAGAAAGTGTTAGGGGTTAGGTATTGGGTTTGAGGTTAGGTTTTAGGGCAGGGGTTGCTTAAGGTTAGGATTGGGGTTGGGTTAGGGTCAGGGTGGCTTGATTTTGTAGAGTTGCCGAGCTCTGGAAGTGAAAGGTGGGAGTAAATGGCAAATGCCCTCGAATCATCT
Organism: Acipenser ruthenus; assembly: GCF_902713425.1. Classification (NCBI taxonomy): domain Eukaryota; kingdom Metazoa; phylum Chordata; class Actinopteri; order Acipenseriformes; family Acipenseridae; genus Acipenser; species Acipenser ruthenus. The sequence continues at coordinate 45,524,430 of NC_081197.1, forward strand.
GATGCCCTCAGAACACTTTCTAGGGGATATTCCTTTTACGCAGCTTCAGGACCCCATTATTTAACCAGGATAGAACCCCTCAAGGGTTCTATCCTGGTTAAATAAATACAATTGCATTTTTGAAATGTGTGTTATTTTGATTTGTTTTGCAGAATAATTAATAACAAATGCCAATTGTCCTGTGCCCTTTTAAAAATATTAATGATGGCTGTGTGTATTAATTGAACTCAACAGTTTGACCCTCCTCCCCCTTCTTTAAATTTCTGTCATTGCTTCCAGATCACCATTCAGTGGAATTCGGCAACGCACAAGTTTCACATCTCCCTGGGAACAGTCGGGCCCAACTCAGGGTGCAGTAACTGCCACAACATCATCCTTCACCAGCTGCAGGAGATGTTTAACAAGACTCCCAACGTGGTTCAGCTACTGCAGGTAACCGCAAACTGCAGAATTCCTCAGTGCAAGCAAACCAATATCTTTTTTTTTTTTTTTTAACCAATGTATATTACTGATAGATTTGCCGAGGTTCATAATCAAGATCAGTAATATTAAATTGAAAATTGTAAGGTTCAAGTTTGATTCACATGCAGTCTGATGGTCTACAATGAACTTGCAATGGCCCTATACAGCATTCTATAAATCTCTCATACTGCTGTGGCACATAAATATTTTGTTTTTAAAAAGGTTGCTAAACTCATTTTTTTGATTGGTTCTGCTCCATTCTGGTAGGTGCTATTTGACACCCAGGCTCCGCTCAATGCTATCAACAAGCTGCCCACTGTGCCCATGCTTGGCCTGACCCAGAGGACGAACACAGCCTACCAGTGCTTCTCCATCCTGCCCCAGTCACCAACGCACATCCGGCTGGCCTTCCGCAACATGTACTGCATCGACATCTACTGCCGCAGCCGGGGGGTGGTGGCCATCCGCGACGGGGCCTACAGCCTCTTCGACAACACCAAGATCATAGAGGGCTTCTACCCAGCCCCGGGTTTAAAGGTGAGAACATAACTCCAGCTCTTTGATATGCTGTAACTTGGTGGTGGCTGTCATGCACATCATCTTAATTGTTGGAAGAATAGCTTCCAGAGCCTTTTTTGTTTCAATGCAGTGGTTGTATAAAAGGCAGGCTGTTGCAAACCTAACGGGATTCTTCTCTCTGCCTCTGTGTCCCTGCAGGCCTTCCTGAACATGTTTGTGGACAGTAACCAGGACGTGCGAAGACGGTCTGTCAATGAGGATGACAATCCCCCCTCCCCTGTAGGAGTGGATGCCATGGATACGATGATGTCCCAGCTTCAACCTCTGGTACGCCAAGGTTAAACCAGTACAGTAGATGCAATAGGGTATACAAGTAATTATTAAGCAAGTATGGTAATGAGCGCTAATTTTGTTTCAATGTGCAGCAATTTGGTAAGCAGCCCGGAGGAACAGGAGCCTATCCCCTGACGTCGCCCCCGACGTCCTACCACACTGGCGTGGCACCCTCTCCAGGTATCACAGCAACTACAGCTGCTATTTTTCAATATCAGTTTTAGATACTTTTTTTTAAATTTATTTTATTGTCAAAGACAAAGTAATAAAGCTGCAGTATGTGTGACTCTTCCATTAGTGTAGTGATACAGTCCTCATTTCAAGCCTTGGCAACTCCATGGACTGCAATCAGAAACTTCTTCTTCCACTTCTGTCCAATAATAGCAGCCAGCGAATGGGAAGCGCTTCTCCTTGTTGACTTGGGTTACAACTAAACCCAAAGGTGAACAGTTCTATGTCCCGTTTCCAATCCTCTGTCACCGGCCAGCCCCCGCAGTTTTGTTTTTTAATTGTCTTTCCCAGTTAGAGTAAAGAGTATGATGCGTCAATAATTGATTGTGTGCAGGGAACATCCACGCAGCGAACTCACCTAGCGGTGCTCTGCGGGCCCCTTCGCCCGCATCATTCGGCCCCACCCCATCACCCTCGTCTCTGGGGATTTCAATGGGGCAGACTTCCAACTTTGCCAGTCCGCATGGTAAGTGCATGTGCCGATGTGGCCTTAAGAAAAACAAATTGTACAGTGTGTGAGTATAGAAATATTTCACAAGGATACCTCTGATTCTGAGGTGCAATGTGGTGTCTGCTCCTGTCCAAATCAACAGATGTGTGGGCATGTGCACTTAAAAGTTGACTGCTGATTTAGTATTTTATATTCATTGTTCTTAATCGTGCTCACTGTATAATCGCTGTTACAGGCACAGGGCACTCCCCTGCTTTCTTTCTATTTTTTTATGATTAAATTCCCATACTGAAAAAAAAATGAAAATAAAACTGGTCCATGCTTAACTCTCTTGGTGCTGGATTGGATGCTTGCGATTATGTAGATTTCTATCCATTTGAAATTGTCATTAGTAATCGTAGGGTAGCTGTTGTGTGTGGTTTCTCTTGATCTACTCATTTTTCTACAGTTTTGTACAATGTAAGTGTTCGTTGTGCTCAGTAAGTTATAGAAATGTTCATTGTGCTCAGTAAGTTCGTACACTTTGATGTTCGTATTACTCCATGTCGGCGTATCTCACCCTGTTTGTTTTTTTTGTTGCAGGGGCCCTGGACCCCAGCTCCCCGTACACCATGATGTCTCCAAGCCAGCGAGCAGGGAACTGGCCAGGCTCACCCCAGGTGTCCGGTCCCTCGCCTGCTGCTCGCATGACTGGGATGTCTCCAGGAAACCCATCCCTGCATTCTCCCATCCCTGACGTCTCTCACTCCCCGCGGGCTGGAACCAGTAGGTGTCAAGTAGCCGAGGGAATACCCTCTGAAATTAGGGACAGTGATTTTTATATACAACATACTTCAATTAAAGTTTCTTTTAAATGTCATTTCAATTGAATTTTTACATTTCCCTTATATTGAGTCAGTATCATGTGACAATTAATCATTTCAACTCCATGTATATATTGAGGGTAGGTGGGGCCCAACAAAGTTCAAAGGTTTTATTGTCACAAGATTGGAATGGAAAGAGTCTGTTCAGAATCTCTGGGTAAGCTCAAAGCCAGTTAGACAGTCGAGAGAAAATTGATGCAAACTCAATATTGGAGCAACATTTAAATCACTGAACACAATTGCTAACATCATAAGAAAGTAAGATACATGTAAAAATCAGTCTACTAAAATTACATTTGTAGTTACTTACTCATCTATGGTATAATGTTTCGCATTAAAACATAGTACTAAATAAAAAAATAAAAAAATCCCTTGCACCATTCCTTAGTCCTCTTCAGAATGCCTGCTTGTTCATCAGGCAGTGTAAAGAGCCATTTGGTTTTTGGAAGAAGAGTTGCAATGGGGTGTTTTCTCGCAGTACGATGTGACACAATGCAGTGTTTTTTTTTTCTCTTATCCCACAGAGAGTTTTTCCACAGCAAGCTGAAATATCAAGGATAAATCCTATCCCAAAAAAACTTTACAACTTTAGCTCTTGAAGAATCGCATGAAAATCCAGATGCGTCAAGAAAAGTTAATTCAGATGGATTTTTTAGTGAAAAATGTACAGTTGTTGACTTTTTTGTTTTAGGCTCACAGACCATGCCAACGAATATGCCTCCACCACGCAAACTACCTCAGCGCTCCTGGGCGGCCTCCATCCCCACCATCCTGAACCACAATGCCTTGCATGTGCTACTGCTGCCCTCGCCCACTCCCTGCCTGGTTCCGGGTCTGGCGGGCAGCTACCTGTGCTCCCCCCTCGAGCGCTTCCTGGGCTCCGTCATCATGAGGCGCCACCTGCAGAGGATCATTCAGCAGGAACCCAATGTAAGCCTCATGATTTCCAAGACCATGGCACTTAGTAAAGAATTATTTGAGAGCTAGCTGGTTGTTTTTATTGATCACTGTCTTACCCGGATCTTGGAGTAAGTAGCTGTGTTCCAAAAAATATAGCGTTATAAATCCCCACGTGTTGCTACAACTGTTTAACCCTTTGCAGTCCATTTATTAAGTGCGCGTCAGGTCCAATTTATTTTCACACGCGCAGTTAATTTTAGACGCGCTGTTTAAAAGTATTTTTTTTTCACAGTCAAACGGGTTTAAAAGGCCCTGCATATCAACAAAGCACTCACTAGGCATCTCCAGCCCCACCCCACCCTTTCATTCGCTATAGCTTACACATATGCTAAGAAATAATTAATAATAATAATAATAATAATAATAATAATAATAATAGTCGTACATACCGATCAATCATCTCCTGATCACTCGTTTTATCACCAAACTCCTCAATAATGCAATCCAAGTCATTATTTTATTACTATAACATCTCAAAAAAGCTCTGCAAATGTCCGTGATAGTCTCTGTGCGCTGATGCAGTATCAGCCTGCTTGTTTCCTTATGGCCGCCCATATGGGATGCCAGGGGCAGGTATGACTATTCATGAGATACGCCTGGACTGCAAAGTGTTAAGTAACATACTGTGGTAAGAATGACATCACTGGTCAGGAAGAGACTCGGAGAATGCAGGTTTGTATTGTAAACGCTGGTGCGCATGATTAATTATAAACAAACAAAAATAACACAGACAAACTCTAAACAAGACACATTTAACAAAACAAAAGGTTATTCGAAACACACACGAACGTAAACAAACACAGACACTGACGTAAATACAGTACAGCAAAGAACACAAAACACATACCTTCACCAACATTAATTCTCACCATCACTAACTAAATCTAAATTAACCCCCGTGAACACCTATTTTATACACCCGTGGCTGGAGCCTTAATTTAATCATTTATTCAGTTGATGGCTCCAGCCACATTCCCACGAGTTTTTACAGCTTTCACCCTGCCGTGCTGCCACATACCTACACTAATAATACACACAACGGGCAGCAGTGTGGAGTAGTGGTTAGGGCTCTGGACTTATTGTGGGCAATAATCCTTACACTGTCAGTGCACTAGAGCGGACATTTTGAAAAGAGCTTTGAAACAGACTTTAAGTGTAAGAAGTTGTCAGGATGTTAACAATGAAAAGAAAAATGACAGGTACATTATTTATACAGTTGTAGCAACACGTCATGTTGTTCAGAACCCCACTACTTACTCTTTAATACCGCCATCTTTTAGCTTTGTGGTTTCCTCCCTTCCAGCTGCAGATTATGAACTCTAATGAACCCGGAGTGATCATGTTCAAGACTGAAGTGCTGAAATGCAGAGTCGCTCTGAACCCCAAGAACTATGAGACGCTGCAGCTGAAGGTGACCCCAGAAAACACGGGCCCCTGGTCCCAGGAGGAGCTGCAGGTCCTGGAGAAGTTCTTCGAAATGAGGGTAAGAGCTTTTTCATTTATTCACATTTGTTCTCTACAGATGCTACAGTACTATAGTAAAAAACATTTGTTACAGGAAATGTTAGAAATCGTGCAATCCAGTTTTCTTCTCTGTTCTGTAATGGAAAAATACAAAACAAACACGTTAACAAAAAACAACATTTTAAATTCATGGTTCATTCCTCCACTAATACTGGCCGAGGCCCTCTCACTTTATGACATAGCTGTGGATCAAGTGACGGTGTATTTAGCAGCTGTTGAGTGCAGAAGTCTATCAAGCCAAAAATTCAAGGAACAGTTTATCATCTTTAGAAAACAGAATCAGTGGCGTTCAAGCAGTTTGCTAAAATTGCAGGGTAAAGGCGATTTAGGGCTTCCAAAATTTACCAGTTTGAAGTAACCAAACCCTCTAACTATATTTAATATTAAACATTGCTTGGTACAGCTACCGTGTGGTGCATGCCTATCAAATGTACTAAGTCAGTTAATTAAAAATGTATATAATGGTATTTATCACAGATGCTGGAACAAAAATGGGGCAAGCGGATCCCTCGAAGCAGTTTGTTCTCTATCGTTTCAATATCAAATTAAACCAATCAAAATTAAAAAAATATATATATATAGTTATAAATAGATTATTTATTAGAAGACATCGGAGAATGGAGGTAGTGTGGCCTAAGGGTTAGATCTTGAGAGGGAGTGTTAAATTGACATTTATAGATATTATAGAAAATTCTCTCCTCAAGGAAAAAAATCCCTGATGTCTTAGGAGGGCCTTTTGTTCTAAAACTCCAGATTCATGGAATTACATGTACCTGGCTTTTTCTCAATTTTAGATTTTATTTTTATTTTTAAATTGTCTTTCTAGGTTTCAACAGAATACAAAAACACTTGAAGTCATACTTATAATGATATGAGCTGGGCTGTCTCCTCATATATTTTTCAACTGGCTGATGTTAGTCCTGTGGACAGAAACATTTAACACTTTCGGTTTTCTTTCCTCCTCCTCCCCTTTGTAGGTTGCAGGACCACCGTTTAAATACAATACACTAAATGCCTTTACAAAGCTGTTGGGGGCTCCCACTCATATCCTCAGGGACTGTGTACGAATCATGAAACTGGAGCTGGTAAGTGAATTGAACACAAATGGTTCTACATATTGGCATGTTGCTGTGTGCACCCTTTTCTGAACTCTTAAAGCCATCTGTGTAAAACTTTGATCTATCCTCAGTCGATTGGTATTTGTCATATGCACAGCTTCGCATCACAAACGCATGATCATTTGGCAACAGAATTTCAATCTAATATGTGGGGTTTTTTTTTTTTTTTTTACCATACTGGATTTTTGACATGTATGTTGCACATCTCATAAGTACCTTTTACACTGGTACAAATCCCAGAAGATAGTCAAGCAGGATGGATACTTTAACTTCCCAGGAAGTCCAAATAGAAATCCTTGCCAGTATTTGAACTATTTCAGCACAAAGTTCAGTGCAGGTCTGCTGTGTGGAAAGAGTTAAGAATGCTAATGTGCAGACTGGCAACAAACAAGATTTTTATATTTTTAATTTCTGTTGTATGAAGCGTAATCCAGTTTCCCTTCAAACTGTGTAGCCTGTTTACGATGTTTGTGATTCTACAAAGTACCCTTTTACAAAGATTTTGATTTAAAGTTTATGGTGTAAGAGCCATGAACAAAACAAAAAACCCCTCCTATTGAGTGGGAAGCCTGCTTATGTTGTGTTTGTTGTTGAACCAGTTCCCAGACCAGGCTGCCCAGCTGAAGTGGAACGTTCAGTTCTGCTTGACCATCCCCCCCAGCGCCCCTCCCATTGCTCCTCCCGGGACCATCGCTGTGGTGCTCAAATCCAAAATGCTGTTCTTCGTAAGTGTTTCACTCCCTGACAACTGCACTGTTGGTACTGTATTGCTTGCAGCCAGTGATAGTAAAAAGACTTGGGTGTCGCTTCTAGCAAGGAAGCCTATAATCCTGGTGCTGCCTGCTACTACAGTAATCAAAGCCACTGAATGGATCGTGGCATATTTCATATTTTGTTTAGTACAAAAGGAATTAGTTTCAAACATTTTGGATGTTTTTTGTGACTTCAAAAAAAATAAAAAAGGATTTATCTGGAGATCCCAGGTTGGAATCCAGGCTATGTGATTGCCAACTGTGACCAGGGGTTCCCAGTGGGCGGCGCACAATTTGCCGAGCGCTGCCCGGGTAGGGAGGGCTTAGGTCGGCAGGGCAATCCACGGTTCACCGCGCACCAGCGACCCCTGTGGCTGATAGGGCGCCTGCGGGTCTGCAGTGGAACCATTCAGATCTGTATTGTCCTCCGGCACTATAGGTCTGATGGCTTCGCTATGGATCCGCAGTGCCAAAAATGACGGATTGGCAGGAACACGTTTCGGAGGACGCGTGTTACAGCCTCTGTTTCCCGAGTCGCCGGGGGAAAAATGCCATAATAAAATTAATAATAAAAAATGTAAGAACTCCACACTTCAAGAAAATTGGATTGTAATTATTATTTCATTCAAGTTGGACTTTTTTTTTTTTATGACCCGCTTTGTGGCAAATCAAGCGTTTTAACATCTAGAGGTCTGGTACTGTATATTCAACAATGCTTCGTTTCTGTTGCCGTTGTCTCGTTCAGCTCCAGTTGACCCAGCGACTGCCGTCCCCTCAGGAGCCCATCAGTATCATCGTGCCCATCGTGTATGACATGGCCAACGGGATGACACAGCAGGCTGACATTCCTCGGCAGCAGAGCTCCTCCGGGGCCGCCGCGCTCATGGTCAGCAGCATCCTGAAGCGCTTTCACGAGATGCACCCTCCGCGCCAGAGTGAGTCTCATCCATCAGGGCACATCCGTCTCCAGTACTGCACTCTGAGGAGGGTCTCTCTATCAAACCAAAATAACAGGAATTGCGGTGATCTAATCGGGTGGGGGTGGGGGGTTAGTGAACATGGCAGTATTCTGTTTTCTTTTTTAAAATCTTGTGGATATCATAATCATGTAACCTTTTTTTAAAATATATATCAGCAATTACAATGGACGGTATCTAAATAAATGTCAAGTTTTTTTTATTTACACATTCCAAATTATGTTAACTCAATGTTGTATTCATTAAAAAGAACAGATATGTTTACTACATTGAAAAATACACTTCAAATGGTTATATGCATATGAGTAACAAGTTAGCAGAGCTCTTAGTCTAAAGATTCACTGGACTACCTTAATACCTTCTTGAACAGTCCTCTAAGGGGCAGAAGGCTGATGCATTGTGTTCTTTGGGATTGAGAATATTTTAAACCCTAACCCTATCTGCAGGCGCTCGATTCATTGCCATTGAAACTACCATGCAGTCTGCCATTAGGTCAGTCCTCCATACTAACCACAGGATCATCCCCTTTTAGCGTGCTACTTCTAGTTCATCGCAATTGACTGTCTGTGACTATTTTTAATGTTTTGGAGCCATGAGGTATTGCCAGACTGAGGATGAATAGTATTGTTAGATTTGAAATGGCTATTTTCACAACTTCTGTGCATAAGTTCATTGGCTGGGAGCCAATGAATTGTGAACCATACTTTTCTCAGGTGTATTTTAACACTAGTAAAACCCTCATTTGCTGTATGTCAAAGGCTCCATTCCCAGTTGTGGCCAGAATTCCACTGGGTAGCTGACATGAGCAGAACTGAAAATGCGATAATTCAGTCGCAGTTTGAGATTTTCATGCTCGTAATTGTCTGACACTTCCTGACAAATGTAATTTTTATGTCTCTTGCAGGTGAATGCACAATATTTGCCGCAGTGCACGAACTGATGGCAAACCTCACACTGCCCCCTGGAGGCAGACCATAGCACATTCTCTTCAGAGAAAAGGACTCAAAATGAAGATCAGCCCAACTTTTTATAAGAAGTTACAGACTGCAGCCAAACAGGAACCAATGCAAATTGGGAAGCCAGTCATAAATTATTTTAAAGAGCTAAAGATTAGAAGAAAAGAAAAAACTATGAATCTATTTTTTCAGAGATGCACTTCTTAAATAAAAAATGATGTAATAAAAGAGTAAATAGGTTTGTTTACCTGCTGTTGTATATTGTTTTATATGCTGGGATTTAAGGAAATACAGTCCAATAAGGAGGACTCTTTACCATGAACTTTTATTCAAAAGGTTTCTTTTTTTTATACTGTGAGAAACAAATGCTAGGGTATTGGAAATGATTTACTTTTATTAGTACATTATGTAAATATTTCTCTTTTTTTATTTCTTTTTGATGTTGTAGCCAAATTTAATTTCTTTTCATTTAAGCCTGTCACTTTGAATACTGTAAAACTGTGACAAACTTTATAATGAAGCTGTATTTTATAATGACTGCTTTGAGTCTTTACAAAACAAAAGGTCTGATTCTGTTGTCTGTGTCACAGATAAGTATTATTTAATAAATTGATAAAGAAATCTAACTGGCGTGATCCTTCCATTCTAGGGACTTGGTGGTGGTGATGGTTTAAACCCTGAGTAATTGTTAAATGGTGGGCAGTATACCTGTGCCACATTTAAATGTCTGCACTAGGGGTGCAACGTTACTCAAGATCGCAGTACAATAGGAATCAGAGTACATGTGTTGGGCTTGATGGCTACTTGTATGATGCATAATAAGATCACATTATTTAACCCTTTCATGCATCAAATATTGATAATAGCTGCTGAAAAAGAATTTTGGACAAGTTTTTCATTCTTTTTTTTCCTATTGCTTTATATGGGGGGAAATGGCATCTCCATATGAGGTCGCCATGCATGAAAGGGTTAATGATGAACTATTTTGTTAAAGGACAAAATGTAATGAGATTGGGAGAGTAAGTATTCATACTGACTAAAACACACTTATTCTCCATTCAAGAACCATTTGGTGAACTGGAATGACCTCTGTTGTGCTTTTGGTATTGTATCACAATACAAATGACTCATACCTCTATTACGATATGGTATATCCTAAAGAAAGTATCATGGTTCACAGTCGACACACCCCTATTCTGCACTGAATTTGACTCTAGGGGATTGAAGAACTATGTTGTGCCCATTACTCAAATGATCCTTAAGGTACCTTTCTGATAACATTCTGTCCTTCATCTCTTAAAGAGACATGTAAAAGGTACCTGAGTGCTTTGGGATGTGAGCTTACTGTGCCGATTAACCTACAGCCTGATGTTTCTTTCAATCAATTGGATTTTCTGGCATGTAACATGGAGCAGTATTTAAGTGCTGGTATCAAACAGAATAATTCTATAAATCTTACAGGTCTGAAATGTGCAGTTCTGAAATACATTTTACAGCAATGTCCTTTTTAAAATGCAGTATCTGGTACTAAACCAGGTTAGAGGAAGCTCTCTGTTTGCTTGCCTTTCATTCGGGGAGTCTGTTTCGCTTCCTGGGTCATTTCACCTTCATATCTACAAGATCAAACAGCATGTTGCAGTACTAGCTGCAAAACATGTCGGTCACTAGGAGAGACGACTTTGTATAATGACAAGAATGCACATTTAAAACTACACAACGACTGGCGGTACAGATTATATTCAAGATTCAATCATCAACTGAATTCGAGATGTTTCAAATCTCTGCCCACATGTAAGTGAGCATGCGTAACGTATTTTTCAATGTGTAAGGCTGAGTAGAAACATGTTTGGCTCAATATTGGATTCTTCACAAGCTCTGCCTGTGACACACATTCCTGTCTGTATCAGTTCCATAGCCTGCTTCCTGCTGGCTGCCTCTGATTCTCTGCCATCACTGTGAAGCACTATTTTCATTCAGAAGAACTCCTTGCCAATTTCAGAACCTGTCAAATGTCTTCAGGCAGAATGGCACTGATGGGATTATACTGCAGATCAGACCTCTTTCATGCCCAGTTAGGCTTGTCTCACTTCTCTAGAAATGTTCACCACTTGAATTTCTGTGCGTTGAACCTTAAATCACAACTGAGTAATATAACCTTTACTAAATTCTGTTAGGTAATCCAAGGTGGGCTTCACTTAAATTCAAGATCATTTTGGTTGTTTAACTTATCTTGCATTAATTATGTGATGGATTTTATATGGATTTCATAAACACAGACAAAAATGAATAGAAAATAACTTCAGGCCTGCCTGTATGTGAGTTTGAAAGCTAATGCAACTCCTAGCCGTTTTCAAATTGAAACAAAAGAACAAGCTTAATGTTCTCATATATTTTTTTACTGTCCCCATTACTTTTTATGGTCTTTGCAACAAGTATTTCAATTATATATAAAGTATAATTACAAACGGTATGATTACCTTGTAGAAAATTGTTTTTTTTTTTTTTTTTAATACGACACAGCCTGTACTGGCATGCTGGTGGGGTCTGTGATTCACAATCCCTGAACACTAGCTTCTTTCACTCGCTTGTACAACCTCTGGGAGGGTGCATGATGCAGATATGTACAAATAATAATAATAATAATAATAATAATAATAATAATAATAATAATAATAAAAACATGCCATTCTGAAACATGTCATGCACTATGTTCGTTTTCACGGTATCTTAACATACGTCCAAAAGACATACCAAAACCATGCATTTCAATTTCCTAATACCGGTACTGTATTTCACCCCTAAGGCTACGTATACACAGTGCAGTATACACTACGTATGCTACGTATACACAGTGCAGTATACACTACGTATGCGTATACACAGTGCAGACAACCGTATTTGCAAACGGCACTCGCTGCAGTTGTTTGTTGTAAACACACACCTTGCATTACTCAAATGAGCGCACTCCCTGTTTAAACAAACCATTGAAATCGGGCCGTCATTACATACCAATTGTGAGGTTTTGTGTGTAACATGGCGGCTGTGTTTTTGTTTATACTTTTTGAAGAAAGTATACTGTACATAATCGATTGAGAGCTCGTGAAGCACAGCTATGCTCTTTTCTGCAAAACCAGCGGAGACGCCGTTTTGCTTTTGCTGCATTGCTAAAGTGGCGAGGATCTGCAGTACCATGGCGGTAGACCGAAACATTTGGTCTATCTTCTGACCAGAAGGCTGGTGGGAACGACTTGAGTGGTTTTGGATTAAAAATGTACGCATGTGTAAGCAGTCGTATATGCGCGTCTTTGTCATTACTGAGACATTTGCTGGAGTGCCAAAACACACAGATGAGACGTTCAGTATCGGTGGAAAAACGAAATATTATACAACTGTACTTTGACAAAATAAAATAAAAAAAGTATATTATATGTATGCTTACCATTGTTATGAATTTACTATCCACCAATATCACAAAATCAACTTGGCTCATCAAGCACACACACACACATATATATAACATAGCCATGTTTATCACACAGAAATGTCTGATAAACAAAGACATCATTAGTTGCACAGAAATCCACTTTACTGTAATAGGTGAACTCACAACCGCGTTTAACCTGTGTGTGTACGTAACGAAACTTAAAATTTACTGAGCATGCGCAGTTTTCACTAACACAGGAAATGTGTCTACAAGAAAAAGTCACAAATTAAACAAATGCGGTAACGTTACAGAGCGTGGTTGGGTAGCCTGGGTCATTTTTTTCTGTCGGATATAGTTAGTATTTAATTTAAACCAATGTTTGCATCTAAAGTACATTTCCGATAAGATGGTATTCGCGGAGCTAAATATCCGCCTAAACGATGTTGGATACAAAAACTGGCTGAAAGCGGGTTACTGCCTTTTAAAACTGAGAGACGGGTTGCAAGGGTTTGTGACTAACGAAATGAGATCGTTCCACCAAACACTGTCCAGGAATAACGCCGTGCTCCGGAGAGGTCAGCGGTGTCCAAATTACTGCAAACCTCGAGGGAACCAGGTGAGACTGTCCTAGTTTCACGTCAGTCAACCTTATGCACAGTGAGCTCAAGTATTCTTTTAATAGATATTCTGACACTGGCCTCTTTGCGTGTATGCATATACACACAGTTCATTCAAGAGCTGAACTCCTATTCAAACCCAGGAGCAGACTTCCTCTGTGCTGCTGCATTGCTTTAGTGAACACAGTGGGCAGACCATGCATCTCAGATTTAAGGGCTCAATAAGTATGCTGTGGCACATGTCTAACCCATTGGTTGCCTACTACAGACAGTCAGTGTACAGTAAGTGATATTTACCTGTTATAGTGCTGCATGGCGAAAGCAAAAGCTTCCATTACTATATTAAATATACAGTACAGGATTGTTGTAATGTAAATGTACTGTAAGAATTTGTAATGCTGCGTGGGGGAAAGAAAATAGCCACAAACACACAAATCCACTTTTTTATTACCATGGTCCTCATAGCCTAGGAAGCTCATGATGTAATATATTGATGAAAAATATCTACTTGTATTGCTTTTAAAGTGGCCACTAGTAGCTTCCTAACATATACTTGCAGAGAATCCTAGTAAGAGCTTAAAAAGATCTCTTTATAATAGGGCCACATATAGTACCAGTTCTGTATGTGTTTATTGTTATGTTTCTGTGACCGGCATCTCTTACTCACTCCAGCTCCAGTCTGCCTGTTCATTGTGTGAAGAGTGGAAGAAGGAGATTTTGAAACACCACACTAATCGGGGAGGAGTCATTAACTGGGGCAACTGCAAACCCTGGCTGTGGCCCTCTCAGCACTGGGAGCTGGCGAAGGTAACAGCATTATCCCACACCCACAGACACGCATACAGGGGGTCTGCTACATGCAAGTATCCCCTTTCCATTGTTTTTAGAGATATACATATAGTAAGACAGGGATGGTTGAGTGATTGTATGTATGTGTAACGGGGCTGAGGCTGGGCGAGAACTGGCGACCCTGCACACTTTATGTGAGCGCCTTAACCACTATGCAAAAGAGCTGAGCTCACCTGCATCTGTGCGTTGCACAACCCTGCTTGTTACACATGGGGTTGACCAGTATTGTTTGGGGACCAAACAGTCTTTTTAAAACCCCTTTTTCTTACCTTTTATTAGACTAAGCAACATTATCCCTGGTGCCCTTACATTTGTGCTGAAGATTTTTTGTTCTTTGCTTGTTTACTGAGCTGGATATGTATGTTCTAAGTTCTAACCGCTCTTCCTGGTATTGGTTTAAACTTCCTTTATCTTACTCACTTGCACGGGCAACCAGGGGGCGAGGTGCATTCACCAGACCATGGAAATGGACCTTTACTACAAGAAGTGATACAGCACAGAGAGGAAGGAAGTGTAGACTTCTGTTTGCTACTGCAGTGCATTTAAATCTGCAGAATGATCAAGAACAAATTATATTCCTGGAGCACAAGAGCTTAATACTGCCATTATTTTTCAGCATTCTTCTTTTTTTCTTTTTTATACTTGAATCTATCAGCATGGGTTCTTACAGCCCTTTATCTTTAATTGGTTCGATGTGCCGCTGTTCATTTTTATGCAGTGTTGTACGACAGTGAGCTCTTACGCCAGAGCTAAGGCAGTGTGTTTGAGCGCACGCTCTTTTCCTTTCTGCAGGCCTACATGCCTCGCGGACAGGCAGACGTTCCGGGTCCGGAGAAATGCGATGCTGCGGCGCTGCTCAACCTCATCAACTTCTGTGACCACTTCAGCTTCGTCAACCAGCACAAAGTCAGAGAGGTAAATCACGGGGAGCACTGTAAGGAAAACAGAAGAGTCACTGTAGTCCAACGAGACATAATGTTGATACCAATGGGTTGTATCATGAGGCAGTTGATTATTCCTTTACCATTTGGTACCTGTTGCTGGCACTATCAAGCACCATGGCTCCGTCTAGTGGATGAGTGGACAAAGTGGACCCTTCCATTCAGCTCTCTGTGAATATGACTGCTCGGGTTGGCTTGCCAGGGAGTGTATGAGTTTTAGTTACAGGTATCTGAACACCAAGTATAAATAACAAAAAAAAAAAAAGGATGTACTTTTGATCACAAAGTTTCTGATGCTGTGAAGCTGGGCATTTGAGAATGAACTCAAAGCAGGACATTTCTTTTTTTTTTTTTAATTTCGCAGTAGGTCCTGTTTTGTCTCCTTCCTTAGGTAATAAAAAGCCGCAATGAGCTGATGCATTCCTGTGAAATGAAGGTGTCCTCCCAGTGGATGTGTCAGTATGAAAGAAAGATCGAGGATCTGCTTCTAGAACTGAACCACATACCAGAAGTGGCAGCGGCAGGGAGAGACATCAGTGAGGTAAGATTTAACAGATGCAGTCTCTGATCACAGCGCAACAATGTGGAAACAGAACTTTAATAACATGCTTGCACGGTTTCTCTATTGATTATGTTCCACACAGTTAGATTCAGGATTCAGATATTCAGTTGCAGACAGGACACGACTGATTGATTCTATATATATTGTGACAGGGCAGAGGCCCTGCACACTGGGGAAATGTGTTTTGTGGCTGCTTTGCGCAGCCACAATGTAATTGTTTCATTGTTTTATTGAGCCAGGATCAGAATCACCTGGCTCTTATTCAATTAAGTACACCTGCCTGTAATTAGCAGGCAGGTATATAAGCAGGTCAAAGCTTATATATAAGCAGGGATCTTAAAGTTTGGCTAAGGGTTCCAAAGTGTTTTGTTTGTGTTTGGCCCTGTTTCATTTCAACTATGCTCCAGAGTACAGTACTTCATTCTGTACTAGAAGACAGTGTGGAAAGGTCATGAAAAGTGGCAAAACTTGCCCCGGTTTGCCACAGTATATATTACTGTGTATTATTGTATGATGATAATATTTTCTGACTCATATATATATATATATATATTTTATATGTTCTATGATTCTTAAAGCATAAAAAAGTGAATAACATTTAAAAACAAAGTACAGTACAACAACAATATAATACAATACATTCAAAATCTTCCCCAATTTTAGTTTTTTACTGACAACATGAAATTCAAAAGATGTTTGTCCCCAAGTCTTTTTCAGATGATGTTCTCTTGTTCTAAACTTTGCAAGGTTTATATCAGCGAGTGTTTTTTTTTTCCTTGTATTTTAATTTTCTTTCTCTTTTAAAAACATCTCTTTTAAATTCTTCAGTTATTGGTCTGAGCCTTGTTGTTTCTGAGTTCTCATTGTTTGGTCTTTATTTTGAATGTATTATTTCTTCTCCACTGTACTGTGCATGTTGCAGTGAGAGTGATACTGGTGACAGGTTTGTTTTTAAATAAAGCTGCCAACCAGGGAGCGTCATGAGGTAGGAGCATGGATAATATAGGAATAGATTTTTATGTATGTACATGTATATTACAAGGATATATTTATTTTCAATATAGCGGTCGGTTTCCATGGGAACATAGAATCTACCTATCTGTCTCTGTCTGTCTATCTATATAACTTATATACAGTTAATTAACAAACTCATTTGAAATACTAAAAGAAACTTGGTAAATTTAATTAAACAATTCTTTCAGTTGAAACGTTTGTCAAATTCTTGAGTGTTTTATAGTTATTGATGAGCACGCTTGATAGCTGGTGTAGGTATCAGCAAAACAACATTCTTACAAGTTGGTTTTGCTATTGATCCATTTGGTGAGGTCCTATTACACAGCATGCAAATGGGGAGAGAAAACCAAGGACTTGCATTGTAGAGATGTGGCAACAAACCAATAAGGATCTAATGAAAGATAAGAAACGTGTCATCAAACCAAATAAAGTACAATATGAATTAATGTACGATTGCTTCAATAGCAAACCATCTTACTTCATATCTGGTTCCACTTGAATGGCTGACACTTATTATAACAGTTGGTTTTTAGCAGTGAGTTTAATTTTGAATGGTTCCCATTCACTCCATTAAAATACTGAGAAAAAAGCACCCCCCCCCCCCCCCCCCCCCCCCCCCCCCCCACCATGTTAACTCATCAATGACAAACTGAGGAACTGTTGGTCAATATGAGAAACAGCCGCTCATAAAGAGGGACCTGTATGGCTGCCATGTCGAAACATCACCCATAACTATGAAAATACTGAAAGAAACTTTCCAGGTTTTACTTTTTCCTTGCCTGTGTGATCTGCTGTAACGAGGGCCATTCACACTTTCTCAAAACATTTGTCAATGAACTTTGGTTATCACGTCAGAAGCTCCCCGCTAATGGTTGATCAGCTTAACTTTCGACTTCAGTAGCTTGTTTCTGTTGTGCAGATGCTGTCAGTGGACTGGTCTGTTCAGGTCCCAGGAGTGGACAGTACTGATGGGCTGGACTATGAGATGTTGGATCCCACACAGATCAGCCAGGTGGAGGCCGAGTTACTGAGGGAGAGTCTGCAGGAGCTGCGTTTCCAGATAGAAGCACAGGGTCCTCCCGCAGAGCAGGTATGCTGTGCAACAGCTCCAGATAGAAAGACAGGGCCCTCCCTCGGAGCAGGTACGCTGTGCAACAGTAACAACAAATGGGCCATTAAAGCGCTTTTTTGGGCCTGATTTTCCAGATTTAATAATAGGCCCACATTGGGAAAATATAGGCCTTTGTGTAAAGACATCTCAGTGTGCTGTACTTATTGAACACAAAACTATTATACAGTGCCTTGCGAAAGTATTCGGCCCCCTTGAACTTTGCGACCTTTTGCCACATTTCAGGCTTCAAACATAAAGATATGAAACTGTAATTTTTTGTGAAGAATCAACAACAAGTGGGACACAATCATGAAGTGGAACGAAATTTATTGGATATTTCAAACTTTTTTAACAAATAAAAAACTGAAAAATTGGGCGTGCAAAATTATTCAGCCCCCTTAAGTTAATACTTTGTAGCGCCACATTTTGCTGCGATTACAGCTGTAAGTCGCTTGGGGTATGTCTCTATCAGTTTTGCACATCGAGAGACTGAAATTTTTGCCCATTCCTCCTTGCAAAACAGCTCGAGCTCAGTGAGGTTGGATGGAGAGCATTTGTGAACAGCAGTTTTCAGTTCTTTCCACAGATTCTCGATTGGATTCAGGTCTGGACTTTGACTTGGCCATTCGAACACCTGGATATGTTTATTTGTGAACCATTCCATTGTAGATTTTGCTTTATGTTTTGGATCATTGTCTTGTTGGAAGACAAATCTCCGTCCCAGTCTCAGGTCTTTTGCAGACTCCATCAGGTTTTCTTCCAGAATGGTCCTGTATTTGGCTCCATCCATCTTCCCATCAATTTTAACCATCTTCCCTGTCCCTGCTGAAGAAAAGCAGGCCCAAACCATGATGCTGCCACCACCATGTTTGACAGTGGGGATGGTGTGTTCAGGGTGATGAGCTGTGTTGCTTTTACGCCAAACATAACGTTTTGCATTGTTGCCAAAAAGTTCGATTTTGGTTTCATCTGACCAGAGCACCTTCTTCCACATGTTTGGTGTGTCTCCCAGGTGGCTTGTGGCAAACTGTAAACAACACTTTTTATGGATATCTTTAAGAAATGGCTTTCTTCTTGCCACTCTTCCATAAAGGCCAGATTTGTGCAGTATACGACTGATTGTTGTCCTATGGACAGAGTCTCCCACCTCAGCTGTAGATCTCTGCAGTTCATCCAGAGTGATCATGAGCCTCTTGGCTGCATCTCTGATCAGTCTTCTCCTTGTATGAGCTGAAAGTTTAGAGGGACGGCCAGGTCTTGGTAGATTTGCAGTGGTCTGATACTCCTTCCATTTCAATATTATCGCTTGCACAGTGCTCCTTGGGATGTTTAAAGCTTGGGAAATCTTTTTGTATCCAAATCCGGCTTTAAACTTCTCCACAACAGTATCTCGGACCTGCCTGGTGTGTTCCTTGTTCTTCATGATGCTCTCTGCGCTTTAAACGGACCTCTGAGACTATCACAGTGCAGGTGCATTTATACGGAGACTTGATTACACACAGGTGGATTCTATTTATCATCATTAGTCATTTAGGTCAACATTGGATCATTCAGAGATCCTCACTGAACTTCTGGAGAGAGTTTGCTGCACTGAAAGTAAAGGGGCTGAATAATTTTGCACGCCCAATTTTTCAGTTTTTTATTTGTTAAAAAAGTTTGAAATATCTAATAAATTTCGTTCCACTTCATGATTGTGTCCCACTTGTTGTTGATTCTTCACAAAAAATTACAGTTTCATATCTTTATGTTTGAAGCCTGAAATGTGGCAAAAGGTCGCAAAGTTCAAGGGGGCCGAATACTTTCGCAAGGCACTGTAATACACAGGCCCAAACTGTTGAAATGTTTGCATATGCTGAATTAATGTTAAAAAAAAGTGAAAAAAACCAACAGTGGAGCCAGTAATAATATTAATAATACTAATCAGGGATAAGAAAATGGAGTTTAAAGCATAGTTAGTACATTGTAGCGGTGTCTAATTTTAGAATTGAGAAAGGTTTGTATCCTTGTCTTCTGCTGACATGTTGTTTTTAAAAAATCTTTTATGAGATTATGCCTGTGCTTCAGTAAGTATGAGTTGCTCATTGTTTTAGTTATTTATTTTTTATTTTATTTTATTTTATTTTATTTATTTCATGATATGTTTAAAATGTGATTTGTAGGACCTCGCTGATTTACACAGACTGAGGGACTTTTTGAAGAGCAACAAGGACCTGGAAGACAGATTTCAGGCTGAGCTGCTTGAGGTGGAGACCCTGGAGTATCAGCTGAAGCAGCCAGGAGACAGGGAGACAGAGGAGCAAGCTCCGGAAGAGGACACAGGTAAGAAAGCTTGTTTTTTGTATACAGCAGTTAAACATGCGGCAGGTTATCACAGTGTCATGTTTCCTGACATGACCTGGGAGGCGGTGCCATTGAAGGCCCTCCTGCTGCATAGAGTGTGTGTCTTTTAATCATTACTGTTTGTTTTTAAGGTGCTCCGTGTTGCTGTTCAGGAATGAATGATCCAGCAGCATGGATCTGAAAAGCAGAACCACTGTGTTTGCTTACATTATAATTCACAACTAAACCACCTGAATTCTTAAAAAAATATATTTAGATTTAGTTGCCGGTTTCAAATTTAAATTATATATCATATATTTAAAGAAGTGCAAAAATAACAAAAAGCTTTAACGTAGATAATTGTTACGTTAAAATTGTACAAATTGCCATTATCCATTATATTTGTCTATTTGTTTATTTTTTTTTTTTACCTTTTTTCCTGAAAAATAGTCCTTAGGCTCTGAGAATCATATTTTTCGAACCAATATTTACTTTTTCTGGGAATTGTTTGCCAGTTTGACTTAATTCTTCTTCTTTTGTATAGATGTTCCACAGAAGAAGATGAAAATTAAAAATTAAGTTTTAAGGTAAGTGAATTGAGGAATATGGGAAAGAAAACTAAACATGTAAAGGACATGAACACAGACTTAGAATACTCTCCTGCTAGATGAATGGTGTGAATAATGCAAGGACTTACTACTGGTAACCATATTTAAAAAAAATAAGTATTACTGTAGGGTATGTGCATGTTTGTTATATAAATTCATGAAGACCTTTTATTTTCAGTTAATATATGTTTGAAACACTAGTCTTACCATATATTAAAGTTATGAAAAGTAACATTTATTTTGGTGTTCGTGACCTCTGATTTATATACACAATATTTAGAAATTACAAAGCAAATGTAAAAAAAACCACATAAAATATTAATATATTTAACTTTTATTCATTATATACTGTGGGAAGAGGGATATGATTTTCATTTCTATCCTAGTATGTGCTGACCGTGATTTACACTTACAGTCGCTTCCACATATGCTTCAAGTTCAAGGTCTTAGTTATCTGCTTGTGCCGGTCCGGGGGTTTCATGTCTATATTGTAGGGAGCTGCATGCAGGTCTTTGCCTAGCCATGTTATATAATCTTCAATTTTGAACAATACCAGTTTTCTTTTTTTTTTAATTCAGTAAAAACATTTTACGTTGTACGAAGAGATAAGTTAAAATAATAAATGTGAATTTATTGATAAGAAACATAAGTTACTAATTACAGGTGGAACCCTAGTTAGACAAGCTGTTAAGAAAGATGTGATACTGTATTATCGCTTATTTAATTTCAAACGTCATAAACTATGTTCGTTGTTGTTTTGGGGGAAATATCCACACAAATGTATAAGCTTGAAACTGTAGGACCAACAGCACTATGGAATACAGCCAGCTGTTTTGAGAATAGTATTGAAACTTGTTTTCAGTACTGTGTTCAGTTTATAGTTTTTCCTTTTTTTAATGTTTACAAAAAAAAAATTTGAAAGCAATGAACTGGTATGTTTGTGCATACAAATAAAAAATATACATCTATATTATATACAGTGTAAAACTCAGGTTTGGGGCTGTCAGAAAAATACTCATTTTTAAATAAACCTTTAGAGTGAAATATATGTACGTGTGTTGCTGTTTTTGTAAACATCTGAATGCTCATTAATACGAACCATTGCTATGTTCCCCAGCTGTTCGGATGAACTGGCTTCTACTGTATGTTATTCTTTGTTAATGTTTAACTGTTGTTGAAATGATATAGTGCGTTCAGGCACTTTTTCGGGGGGGAGGGGGACTCGAGCACTGATTGTAACAGTAAGTTGTACATGTGCTATACCTTAGCGTGTAAGGACTTTTATGAGGTAGCACTGTGTTGAGCTTCATTAGCTACCTGTGGACAAAATCAATCACTGTTGAATTTAAACTGAGCTGTAAGATGTTCTGTATTGTGCAAAAACATTCAAATGTGTGTGTGTGTCTTTTAATCATTACTGTTTGTTTTTAAGGTGCTCTGTGTTGCTGTTCAGGAATGAATGATCCAGCAGCATGGATCTGAAAAGCAGAACCACTGTGTTTGCTTACTTTAATCCACCCTTTTTTCTGTTATACCAGTACTAATAAATGTATTTGAATAACCAAATGTGTGTGTTGTGTTCCTGGGGTGGGTTACAGTTGTAATACTCAAGCAGGCCTGTGGGGTGCAGCATTATGAACAGCTAAACAGTTACTATAGTTGAAGTATCTCAGCCAAGTTAGAATAAAGAGTGGACTGAAACTAGTCAGAAACAAAATGTTTAGTGTCTCGCCTTTTTGGCAAATCTAGGGTATTGCCACAGCTGTTCCTAACTATTAACTACTGTACTTCTATGGTGTTATTTAGATTTTGTAATGTGGCGCCTTTTATGAAGATCAGATCTTTAGAGGTCTCTTGCTTTTTTGTAACTTGCCTGAACATATGTACAGTGGTGCATCTTTTTTTTTTCTATTATGGCTGTTTATGCAGATTGTTTTGGTCAGATTGAATATATTGTTCCAAATAACTAAAAATATGTATGTAAAATATCACCCAGTGCTACTGTCATTTTTTTCAGCATGACTGAAAACATAATTACAACATGATTACCTCCTACGGTTGCTTCCTATTCTTTAGAATCATGTGACCAGTGTCTTTAAATGAATGTGGTACCGGTGTCGTGTTGGAAAGTGGTACATCATCAGAATGTGGTATGCTTACCAAAACTTGACCCGTGTAATGAATGCTTCTGGTGATATAAAAAACATTTAATTAAAATAAATAAATCTCTGTTTATGCTTTTACTGAGCAAGGGGCCTGGAATTATTGGAGTCTTATATTTTAAATGTTGATGTGAACAGAGACGATTAACAAAGTCATGATACCTAAATCGGGCAAATTGGGAGTTACAGTCTATAAAATGTGTTGGTTGCTTTCCACCTTAATGGTGTGTTTCAGATTTGTGTGTGTAACGGCTGCCGCCCTTGTGTTCCACAGCTGACCTTGTATTAACCATAATAAACCAGAATAAACCTGTTCTGTAAGTTGTGAAATACATTGATAGGGGAAGTGTTAGTTTCCCAATTTCAACACAAAAGAAGAGAGAAAAATAATAATGAGGACAAATCCTTTAGCAGCCTGAAAATGTATTTGAATTGGTGTTTTCAGAACAGAAAATAGGAGGCACTTTTTTACACAGAGAATTGTGAGGGTCTGGATGGAACCGACTCCCCAGTAATGTTGTTGAAGCTGACACCCTGGGATCCTTCAAGAAGCTGCTTGATGAGATTCTGGGATCAATAAGCTACTAACAACCAAACGAGCAAGATGGGCTGAATGGCCTCCTCTCGTTTGTAAACTTTCTTATGTTCTTAAAGAATGTTGCTGCAGGTTCCTTATTTGAAGTGTGAAACCATGAAAACAATATTTAAAAGTTCATAAATAAACTACTCTCTGGATACCTATGTAAGTGGCTTTTTAGAATTTCAACTTAATTGTGTAATTTGTAATGAGTTGAATCTTGGCACACCTGTAATTGTAATTACCATACAATTTATCAATTACACACCTTTCCAAGCTGTTGTGTTTTACACTGAGCGTTCTTTTTGTATTTTCAACCACTTCTAGTGACCCAATTTGTTTGAGAAAACATTATATAGTATGTTTCTGTATTTGTCCATCAAATCAACAGTACGAAGGTCACTCTGGAAATCAGGACTTAAAGGATGTGTTGCAGTAAGTATACCTCTGTTAAGAAAGAGGAACAAGACTAAAAGGCTAAAATATGCACAAGAACACAGACATTGCAATATGGAACAACAGTCAAAGGTGCTTTGGACTGTTCATGGATGGATGACACCTGTGCCTTCTGCCAGTTCTGTTGTCAATTCAACACTTGTCGTCTTTCTATTCCATTAAGAATATTATCTTCAAGTACTGCTCATCCTTGTTAGGCAGCTTTTAGGGTCTTCCAGTCCTGGGTTTGTCAATTACAGATGTTTCTCTGTACGTGTTGATTATGCTGTGGATACCACACCTCTTGAAAATCGAGTGATGCAAGCTATCTTACATATTCATAAAGCAATTGGCGATCTAAAAACCTTAAAAGTTTAATTTGATTTTCTTTTCTCAAATACAGCTAGTGTTTTTGCTGCCAGAACAATATTCCACTCATTGTATTTCTGAACTGATCCAGCGGTGTCATCTTAATGATTTATATTATGGATGAAATTTGATACATGAGTCAAAGTCATGAAAACTTGGTCACCATGACAAAGTCAACAGTATGTGGAGTAACCTAGTGTAACATTTTTCAAAAATATAAATAAGCCTCCTTACAAGCAAGGAAAGGAAAGACAATATAAAAATGACATATACAAATTCAAAAATTTTACTGGACGGTTATTTATTGAATGTATTTTACATTGAAGTTTCACAGAATGTTTTCACACATATCCTAGTGGCAGCAGTGTACATGTAATGTTTTACTTATACCTGATGATCTTGCAATTGGTCCTGTTTGTGAAAGGATGTGGAAATCCAATGCGTCTGCAGCAATGCAATCGACACAGTCCAATTTTCAGGAACAAGGTTTGAGCTTTGGCTGCATAGTTTAAATCATCCGACATTTTAATACCCAATTTCAAAAAGTTTGACTGGCGAAACAGAATTCATTTTGACAAAACACACTGCCAGTGTCGGAATGGGTTACCAAAACAGAGCATTAATAAAAGACAACATTAAGACCAGACCAGCGTTTTGACTATTCTATATATATACAGAGCGTTCCCCCCCTTCATTTGTTAAATTACATTATATAGGTAAACATTGTTCCTAGACAAACATTTACAACATCGGAGAGAGACAATTTTCACTAGTTTGAAAAAAAATAAACCTTACAAAGTAATGGTCATACTGCATCAACAGTAGTTCAGTGTCAAGACCAAAAAAAAAAAAAAAGAAAAAAAAGAAAAAAAACACATCCTCAGGAAAACCAAATAAAACAAACCATTCTTCACAAAACAGGTTCAGGAGAAGCTCCAGGAGGAATGACACCCAATCAGCAGTTTAGGTGGGACCTTTTACTTAGTAATAAAGGCCTAACCTAAATGGATTACTTTTTTGTGAATTTATAACAAACTGATAAGAACTCTTACATTAATCTTTTCATTTAAACCAAGTTTCAACAAATAAGTAATCATTTTAAATTAGACTCACTATATAGGAGTGTATGTAATGCACTATGGAACTGAGGGAAATACTAAATTGTGACCCGCATACAGAATACAGTAGAACCTGGAAGATACGATATCCTCTATTCACCAACTCACCGGTACAGGTGGAAACTGATCAATGCACATTTTATTATGGGTATAAAATAGTAAAGTCAGCTCTTAGCAGGACAGAGTGGATTCAGTTGCAAATTTAAAAATAAAAAGGTGTGTTTGGGAATTCAGTTTCACTTTTCACATGCTGTCTCTTCATGTTTAACCATGAGAAATAAAAGAAAACAAGGGAGTAATCATTGTACCGTTAAAGCTGAAACAAGATTTGTTCCTTGACCTTCAAAGATCATTTGTGTTGTGTTCGCTCTTTCTTCTTGTTTCGGTCTTGGGTTAACACACACAGTGCAAAAATTCACAAAGTCAGATTACTTTGGCATAGACAGAGAAAGCACAGTAAGAACTGTTTTTTGAATGCTGTTTTATAATTGCCAAATACTGTATTACAGTGATTTGTTCTGCAATAATTCAGACTTTCTTTATAAGTGCGTTACTGTACTGTGGTGCTTTTTAGACACACTGATGTACCCGACATTTATAATGAATCCCTGGAACCAATTAAATGTGATATGAAAGTTTTTACTGTAGCTCTCACAAATTCTTTTTTGGGGGAATACACAATACCATTACAAGACACTTGTATTGGAAATAAAAGACCACTCCCTAAAACTGAGACCGCGTGCGTGTTTGAACGGGAATGTAGGAGAGGCGACTAATCCACCCGGATCTTCTGGTTGGTCATCCTGTAGATGATGCTGTCGTAGCCTGGGTCCATGTTCCACAGGTTGTAGGAGATCGCTATCACAGCCAGAACCAGGACGATCATCATCCACAGAATGATGTTGAAGATCACGGCGTAGTCAAAGTTGTACTTGTAGGCCAGGTTGTACGGGCTTCCTGGGTTACTCTGAAATGTTAAAGCTATGTTATTGCTTTTGTTGTTTGACGTATATTAGACAACCACATTTAGATCTAGGTGCAATTCAGAACCCTTTAATCCTAGAAGCTCCTTTTATTGTCTCACGGACTCATTATCAACTCTTTTCTGCAAAAACCTCCTCACATCTACCGTCCAGCACCATCAGTATTTTAAACCCACCTCTGTTGACTATTAAATTGATGGTAAAACTGTGAAAGGCTACTCACAATCTGCTTAGACTCCAGGATGGATCGTGTCTTCCTCACGAGAGGGCTATCAAACTTCTTCACCGTCACCAGCTCCACCACGGCACTGCTGTTGTAGATACTGAACATATCATCAGCAAACTGCAGCACAGACAGCAGGGGAAAGGAGAACAGATCAGTCAACGTCAACGTACTAGAGACCCTCCACGTATACGTTCAAGCAAACCTCATTTTAAACTGTCTGAACTTAAAATTAATTACAAAGGCCAAAGAAACAGGGGAAGAGCCGTTGAGCCGCCTTTTATCCCCAGATTTCAACACTCAATAAATTGTGCTAAATAATCTCTTAACCAAGTTTCATCACATTTGGATAAGCAGTTCTCTCGATGTACGCAAGTCTAAAAAATGCGACACCCTCACTACATAACTCCCCTTTGGGGACAGAGGAAAATAAAGATGATAGCTGACGTTTAAGACCTGCTTGTCTTACAAGTGAGGGTATGAGCCAGCCAAGCCCACTCTCCCTTTACCTTCTGCAGCATGCTGGCCAGAATCTGCATGGCTTCCTTGAACTGCTGGGAGTCCTGTCCGTAGCTCTTCTCCATCGCCTCCAGGCTGGACAGCTCCAGGGAGTACAGGTCTGGGGAGTGCTCACTCACCAGGTGCTTGTGCTGAGACAGCTACACAGAGAGAGATGAGAGATGAGAGATGAGAGATGAGAGCCACCTCCTTTATATTCAGCTGCTTTGTGCACATTTCATAGATCTCATACAGGTGGCAATTGATGATCAGGATGTTTCGATAATCATATGAAAGGTGATACTAGTCTGAATCTTACCAAAGTAACGATATCCTGTAGGACTTGCAGCTCAGAGAAGAACAGCTGAACCACCTGAATTAGACAGAAAAAAAATATTTCAAAGCAGGTCAAACACATTACATAAAGTGGATTTACGTATTTACATTTTTTTTTTTTTTTTTTAATATTACCCAGATAAGAGATAGTTAACGCTGGATGTGGCTTAAAGATCTGAAATCAGATTTTCATGGTTTAACTCTACACCCTCGGGGATATTTCTGGTCCTCAGTTCACAACCTTTACTAAAGACTGACACACAGCTCTAAATTTGTTATCAACCATAAAGAAACTGTTTGAGATTTCTAGAACAAGCATCGTTTTCAAATCGGGAAACATCCAAGATGCTTCCTGTAACACATTATCAGAATGTGGCAGCTCTGCCTTTGCAGCACTAAGGGGCTGATTCTCAAAGTACAAAGCTTAACCCAAAGTACATTACACAATTTCTTCTGATGGGATACTAAATGTACCATATTAATAAGAAACCACGTGGTATACTGTACTTAACAGCCGTTGATTATTTTTATTAATAGTTTTGTAACATTTTAATGGGCGTTTCTTGCCCTTCCAATAAAGATGCAGTGGACACTTTGGATTAAAAAGCTTTGAGAACAGGCCCCTTAATGTCTGTGACCGAAGCACTGACCTGAAACTTAAAAGGACACAAAGGTGACCAGAAGCCTTGCCAGCACTAGTTTGCTGGTGGTCTGTGGAAGCTGTGTGCCTGCCACGCCTCTCAGGAGACACAGCTAAAGAACCCGCTCTTCCCCTGGCTGCTTACCTCACTGTTTCTGTTCAAGGAGTTTGGGGGCAGGACGTCAAGGACAGAGTTGTTCTGAGACAGCCTGCTACGGATCTGACGCAGCGTCACGGGCAGCTCTTCAAACACTGCGTTCGCCTTGCCACCCATGAACACCCCCTGCACAAAGGAGGGGAAAGCTTAACAGCAAGGCTGCCAGGTCAGAGTGAAACCGGATATACAGAAACACCTGGAAACACAGCTCGTTTCTCATACCTGTTGAGAACAGAGCTTTTCGGACACTTCTATCCCCTACCCCCCTACCAACAAAAAGGGCCCAATTTCAGTTAACATTTTTTAATTAAACGGGAGTAAAGCTGGAGGAATATCTGTTTTTTATGATTAACACATCATGGATAATGCATGAATATTGTTCCACAGCTTATTAAACACATTCATATATTTGTATGTACCCCCTCCTCATATTCTCCTAAATGTTCAAAGATCTTCCTTTAAAAGATATGGAGATAGGCAAGTCCTAAGCTTTAGTTTTAAGTTCTACTCCTATTTGCTTTTGATGCACTTGGCGTCTAAAATACAATCTGGGAAGTTTATCAAAGGTCCAACTTATTTGATTTTTGTTTTGTATACAGAGGGGTTTTGGAAAATAAATGTAAATTTCAAATGATACCTCTTCAATCGGAGCCAGCTGCAAAACGATAGGATAGTCTTCCGGGAATAGAGAGTGGATAGTATTGGCAACACTGTCCAGAGTAAAGGGAACCGCCTGAAAACAACAAATTAATTAATTTCCACAAACTGCTGCAATTAAATGGGCTTCCCCTTAGCGAAGAGACATTAAAAAAAGCTATCACTATTGATCCTGATCATGTCGCGGCAACAGTAGTCTTCCTTTAAGGTATGAAAAGATCCACTTTTGGATTAGATTTTAACTTTATAGGCCAGGACTGAATTTTAATTTCTGACAATGCAACCATCCTGTTTCAAGGTAGTGCTTTAAAATGATCTCTGCATCCCACAACAATTCTACAATGAACTGTATTACATACTGCTACACACCACTGCTTGTTTGAACAGTTTATCCTGTTCTTCCCCTTGCTTACACTATGCATTTCCATATGTCTGTGCTGCAACTGTGCTAAACATGTTATGCTTTACTGTGACATACTGTATTAAACTTTTACAAGACGTAACTATGTCTGAAATTGATCTCTGGATTTCTGTTTGTGACACATGAACCATGGGTGCAATACTGATTTCCCTATAAAATATAATAGATCATATAATTACCAATTTTTAAAATCCTGCAACAAACTTCGCATTGGGACCTAAACTTTGCATGGGGTAGCTGTGGGAGTTTTCCTGCCCTGGTGTGTATTGTGTACTTACATTCTCAACAGGATATGAAGTTCCACTCTTTGGCAGAGGCAGCTGATCCACGCCCCTCACTACAATGAGAGCATTCGCACGAGGGCGACGAAACAGACTGCCAACCTGCAGGCCAGGCCAAGCCAAGTCCTAGACAAATCACAACACATTGCATTAGAGACACATTTACATTTGAGCTCTTGCATCAAGTATAAATATATTCATTACAAAAAACTGTTCAGAAAATAGTTCTGGTTTAAGCTTGAAGTCAGGAAATTCCTTACAAAAAAATTAGGCTTTTAGCACAGATACCGAGATGTGATGAGCTGGGTAGCATTCATTGATAAAGGAAGCAGTGAAATGGCAACAAAACCTTGAACAAGGAAACATTCCACTAAACAAAGATAAGGGGAGCAGTGAAATCCATTTTCAGTCAGATTTCACTGCTTTGGATTTGGTCTAGTTGAAGTTTAGTGCAGGAATCTGGTATGCAGGTAGCATGTATGTGGTGTGTACCTCTTTCACGGAGAAGCCCAAGGTTAAGGCCACCAGGTCAGGGATCCTCTCCCCAGAGATGGGCCACTGTCCTTCCTTGAAGGTGACATACCGAGGAGCTCGCAGCACGGTGAAGCTGTTCCCGAACACACCTGGAACAAATAGTTAGTTATTCTTGTTTTGCCCATTATACACTGGAATGTACATATAGTGCAGTCAATCCGTCTATATGCAACATGGTATATGCCATGTGTTATTGGTATAAGAAGGTACCTGTGACATACAACAGCCTTCAACCCACTGAAACACAAACCTCCTTCCTCAAGCAAGCACTGGGGAATTCAACACCACTGTAACAGCAAGTAAATACAGATATACTGGTTATCGCTTCATGCATAGTGTATAAAACTCAAACCCCTCCCTAGAAAACTACAGCAAATAGGACTTACAGGGCTGTACTGTAAGCTAAGGTAAAAAATGTATCATTTGAATGCTGCTGCTATGTATCCACCAAACACTAAATTCAGAACTTGAAACACAGAAAATGTGACACGCACTCATAACTTTTGTCAAACTGGTTTTAAAGCAGAAGATATTGGGTAACCATTTCCAGGCACCATTTTCATGATAATAAATAAACTGTTTTAATTTCTTTTTTATATTTAACAAAAAAAGTTAGCATGGAAAGAAGCACCAAGCACTGTGCTGTCAAACTGAAATCACCAGGCCTACCTTAAATGCAGTGGAGTTAAAGGGGATTAATATATGAAATAATTCCATAATTAGACATCATGTGTTCAGTGTTGAGAAGCACTGTTCTAGCAAACATGTTTTTTTTTTTTAAAGATCTCTAGTAGGTTAACAAAAGCTTTCAAAAGTCTTAGTTTCCATCTGTTATTTCACTTCAGTGGTTTCCTCGAGAGTCTAAGCTTGTCACATGTATAATACCTGATATCACTTCTTAAAATCAAAATCCATGTTTGCTATAATATATATAATTTTTTGTTGTTGTTTTTTAAAACACCCATGCAGCTAATGTAAGTGGCAGGCAAGACTAAATTAACCCGCTAAACTACTTCAAGCACTAGAGAGAAGAACTGGTCACTGGACTTTGTAACCTGGGAGACAGAAACACTCCCCTTGAAACCAGTTTCCTCTGAAGAGGAACCAGTCACTCCAGACAGACAACAAGCCCACCTGCCTATACGAAGAAGCCACTGGACTGCGAGGCCACGGTCCTTGAAGATGGACACTGCCTTGAGCTTCACAGCCGCTGAATCTAAACAATATTCAAACACATACTGCTTGAAATGTATTCTGTGGCAAAAAATGACCATCTTCCTCTTTGTCCATTTAAAAAGATAAGAAAGGCGACTATTAAATATAATACACAAAGCTAACCAAAGACAATAAATATAAATAAATAACACAGTCTTCTGTTCAAAAGCGTGTTTCTCTCCTTTCTTCAACAGGCAATCTGAGGGGGGTGCTGAAGCATTTACTTCAGAGAGATTTTATTATAATAAAGTATGAATTATCCTTTTGTTTTTCAGCCAATTAAAAAATAAAGAATATTGAAATAGCTGTTTAACTTTTGAAAGAGTATTCAAACATAAAACGCCCTGTTTGTCTCCACACACTCCACAACTTTTCATGCTTGATACAAGCAGAATTAGGAAATGAAAATGCAGTCTACCGTCCTTAATCCCAACTACTCCTTCTCTACTCCTCAAAAACATTCACCATTACTGTAGCAAACAGGAAAAGCATAGGCTAATGTATCCAGGGTCTTAAGTTAGAGCTTGGTTTTAGGGCAAGAATGCATAGCACCCAGTCAACACACGAGTAACAGCAATATTTGTCCAATCAGGTCCAAACAGGATTGGGATAGTGAAACTGGGAAAGGCTGGTTCATAGTTTACAGTATGCAACTTCATGGAGCCTTCCTGTGGCCAAAACATTAACTTTGCAAAACAAGCTTGAAGTGAATTAAACCTAAAAATTCTGGCTCCTCCGTGCCTTTGTGTAAAAGACAAGAAATGCAGATTTTGCCTGCCCATACTTGCATGCACAAATAAAAAAAAGGGCACAAAAATTATGGTGCAGCTGGTTTTCCGTATATCCTACTGGGTCTGTACTGAACAAATAATATGGTCAAATGATTCACAGTCACTGTCTAATAATAATTATAGAACAGAACTGCGCTTCCTTGAATCTGTATCATCGCAACTGCTTCAGACAAAAAAGCAGAAGCATTCATTTGACTTGATCCGTGCTGAAGCAAGCTTGTGAAAACCATACATCACATGATGTGATGTGTAGGTAGCGGTACGTCCACCAATACCCAGTCAGACTGACAGGGTTTGTAATATTAGGAGAGGAACCAGCATTTTGCACAATTAATTACTGTACAGAGCATCGGAGGTAAACGTAAATGAAGCAACCAATTCGTGTCAGATATCCAACAACAAGCGATGAAAAAATAAAACTACAAAAAGACGCTTTAGATTTCTAAGTGATTCTAGAGAGTGACTAGTATACCATATAATTTAATCAATACAAGTCTACCTATAGAGGAATACTGATCATGAATTAAATAAATAAACTAAATGATTAGATAGTGAAAAAAAAAAGTGTTATTCGGTTAAATTCTATCATTTATGTCCGTTCACAGCGGCCTTTACTTTGCCACTTCTATATCATATATATATTTTTTAGAAATATACATAAAATAATGACGTATAAGAATCAATACATATAATATATAGGGATGGTCACCAATCAGCTGATTAAATATCTGACATCTGTGTCAACTAACACAACAACAAAACGATCAACGTAAAAAGATACACGATCCCTTTCGCTGGCTGGACAAAACGATCGCCATTTTATAAACAATTACCCGTGTAGATATGAATGTGTCATCCCTACCTGCTATCAGGACTGCAAAGACGGCTAGCATCGCCATTTGAAAGCTGTTAAACCCCCTTACTGCTCTGAAGAACTCCATCTTCCTCTTGTCGTTTCCAGTCACTACAACGGGGAACTGTGGGTATAAAACAGACAGTCGACTAGCCAATCGGCAAGCACAATAGATTTACCCGCAGTAAAATGAGCCAATCATAAATGTTTACGATTTACTTGCGTATGTTAGCCAGTTTTATTTCACTACCTTTATCATGTGACTGCGTTCTCTCTATTGACCTTCCTTATCAGGGCGAATGATAAATAATTAGCTGCAAGTACTATCGTAGAGACATTGCGAGGTGTGGATGTCAGAAACAGAAACTCGTAAGAATGTGTTGTGCATTTAACCGAGGTTCATCTTTGATTTAACAGGTACATATAGCGATAACGTTCATTTTTGCTTGCACTGTGCTCTGTCTTGGACAATACCAGTGCCACACTCTTTTTTGATCCCGCTGTGGGTGCCTATCACCGCAGGGGAAGGATGGTGGCCTCGTCCCTCAGTACGTGTGCCACTCATTAAAGTTTTATGATAAGAACGCCTTGTCTTTCTGTAACGAAACTATCCATTTTGTAATACGTTTATCAGTATATGAGGGCAGCCTGTTTGTCTGTCTGTCTGTCTCCATATGTCACATTTAAGTTTGTACCTATATATCTAGAGAAGCGTATACTACTGTTATTATTATTATTATTATTATTTATTTCTTAGCTGACGCCCTTATCCAGGGCGACTTACAATTGTTACAAGATATCACATTATTTTTACATACAATTACCCATTTATACAGTTGGGTTATTACTGGAGCAATCTAGGTAAAGTACCTTGCTCAAGGGTACAGCAGTCCCCACTGGGGATTGAACCCACAACCCTCCGGTCAAGAGTCCAGAGCCCTAACCACTACTCCACACTGCTGCCCATTTTGTGAAGAAACTTAGCACAAGCTATGTGCATGTGTGGTCAGAGTCATGCTTCCTGTTTCCTGTTCCTCTCATTTTGAATGTTCAGTAGTGGTGGGGGGTGAATGATGGTGATTTGCTTGTTGTCTATCTGTCCGTCCTACTGGTAGTAATGCTTCTTTGCTAGTACATACATTTGAATGTGTTTTACACCAGAGTTTTCCATCTATCTGAAGAAAAATGCTGCATCTTCTCAAATTGTGATGAACCTTATGACCTTCTTGAAGCAAACTGATTACAGAACCTACTCTAGTCGTCTTTTAAAGGAAACCAATGACTCAGCAGCAGTGTGGCTAGCTAGGTAATACATTCCTCTTCCTCATGAAGCGTGTCAAACGATTGCTTCTGTTGTTTTTAGCCCGTTGTGATGATACAGGATCGGGCAGCAGTGTGGAGTAGTGGTTAGGGCTCTGGGCTCCTGACCGGAGGGTTGTGGATTCAATCCCAGGTGGAGGACACTGCTGCTGTACCCAACCTTTTACCTAGATTGCTCCAGTAAAAACCCAACTGTATAAATGGGTAATTGTATGTAAAAAATAGTGTAATTGTATGTAAAAAAAAATTGATATCTTGTAACAATTGTAAGTCGCCCTCAATAAGGGCGTCTGCTAAGAAATAAATAATAATAATAATTGGCAGTAATGAAAAACCAAAAGGAAGTCTCCTGCTCTCTGTCTGTCTCCACTCAGTTTCCAACTCAAGTACACAGGAAAAAGCAGGAATCCATTTCAGCCTGTCGCTTTTCCTTACTATAGTGAGCTGGGCAGAGTGCACAGGGACCCTCAGTGATTCCAGGACAATACGTGCGATATTATTTGTCTGAGGAATGTACATCATGTCACCATCATTAGCCAATTTCAGCCAATCAAAGAGATGCATTTTATGCAAGCGAGGACTTGTGTTTCTATATCTAGAGTAACTGAAAGACAGGATCGGCCAGCGCCATCTAGTGTACGACTACAGTGAGTTTCCTTCAGGACATTTTCCTCTATTTCTGGCAAAACAGTAAATGTTCAATATATGCCACCTGCTCTAATGTATTTAATCAGAGAAGAGTTGAGGGATAAAGTGAAGCTCATGTTTGTCTGAACAGCAAATGGACCTGAGCTTGTTAAACCGTGGCTAATCAGGCTCGAAATAAAACCTGGAATGGGTAAAACTGCCATGTAATAGGAGTCTTATATCCATCCCTGCCTACCACTGTTCTGTACTATACTTGAAAATGTTTGTAAATCAGTATACAAAATTACACTGATGTGATGAATATATAACATCCATTAAACAATGATCTCATATTCATATTCATGTTTTTTTTTTTTTTTTTTTAATTTAGTAGTCACCAATTATTTTATTATTTTCTCCCAATTTGGCAGATCCAATTTTTAATTTTTTTTTTTTTAGGCACAGCTCACCGCTACCACCCCCATGTTGACTTGGGAGCGGCGAAGACAAACACACGCTTCATTTCACACTGCAGACTCACCGTGCAGCCACCTCAGAGCTACAGCATCGGAGGACAACGCAGTTCTGGGCAGCTTACAGGCAAGCCCACAGGCGCCCGGCCACACTACAGGGGTCACTGGTGCGCGGTGAGCCGAGGACACCCTGGCCGACCTAAGACCTCCCTCCCTGAGCGGCACTCGGCCAATTATGCGCCTCCCCCTCTACAGTTGGCAGTGGAATAGCCTGGACTCGAACCAGCGACGTCCAGGCTATAGGGCGCATACTGCACTCCACACGAAGCGCCTTTACCGGATGCACCACTCGGGAGTCCTCATACTCATGGTTTTAAGTAATAATCTAATTTACAATATTTAATGTGTGCTGTATGTAAGCTTTCTTGGGATGTAAATTGCCACACTGGCCTGTGACCCTATTCACGAAGAACATTTCATTTCTTCAAATGGACTAAAGCTATTATATTATTACCCTCAAAACAGAAGTTCATATAGTGAGGCCCAGCTGGTTGGTTCGAGGCCAGGTGAAGTGTTTCCTCGACACCAGTTGTTGCTTCAGGACTGGAGGGAGAGCCATTCTCACTCCATGGGCTTCTCCCCGAGTCTGCAGTGGCACACACTCCCTCTGGCTCAGTGTTATTCTTTCCCATTTGAAGCTAATAAGGAAGCTGAAGAATAAGATGTTTGTTAGGATTATGTTAACGTGTGCCTCGTGATCCTCCTGGGTGTTATCTGTGTTTGCCTTGAAGAAGTGATTAGGCTGCTATTGATGTCCTCCGCTCTCCTAGACTTTGTTTACACTTCTTAATTGCCATTGCACCAGGTACTGAAGCAGGAATGAGCTGGTTTGCAAATTAACAATAAGATCGTTTCCTTGTTGCAATGGATGTTAAATCTCCTTACAGGTTTAATTTTACCCTCTATGTTATTGCCTAGTAAAGAGCTATTTGTATGGTCATGAAATAGCAATGTTATGTTAACTTTTTGTTTAGATTCACTTTGTATAATTTCCTGTTTCAGTCATCCCATCCAGGTGACTTTTTAAATGTTTAAAACAGCCCTGCAGCCTCAATAGCGCTGTCTGGATCCTGCCTGCCCTCCAAGTGTATCTGATACCCTGCAACACTCTGCCCCAGTGGGTGTAAGGAAATACCACATTTGTTTTGAATGCTGTATTTCTTACTGATGTACATCTTAACGTCCAATAGTGCGTTTCAGGGGAACATACAGGTTACACTCTGGTGGGCAACTTGCGGCCCGCGACGCATCTACCTGCGGCTCCCTCCTCCAGCTTAAATAAAAATAAAAAATACTTCGGCCCGCGACGCATCTACTGCGGCTCCCTCCTCCAGCTGAAATAAAAAATAAAAAATCCTTTGGCCCGCGACGCATTTACCTGCCCCATCCAAACAAAAATCCCTAAGAACGAAAGTGAGTTAATGCTCGCTTCCATTGATGAATATAAAATCAAATAAACGTACACTGCTACTTTCAAAAGTGTATAATTTACAGAGTGCTGTTGCAAGGTATGACGTTTCAGTTGGTGCAAGAGTTTTGTTGCTGATTAACCCGGCAGTTTAGTTGAATACTTCTCTGGTAATAATTATAGTTTTAAAAAAAGGAGAAAGAAGAAAACAGAAATGGATCGATTTGTGACATTGCTGAGATCTCACGTACCTAACTTGTTCGGGGTGCGTTGCATAATCCATCAGGAGGCACTTTGTACAAAGCTAGACAGATAGACTGAAGATGGACGAAGTGGTGCATGTTGTTAATTTTATACGCACGCAACCATTGCACCACCGGCAGTTTATCAAACTTCTGAATCAACTGGATACTGAATATGGGGACCTCATCTTACAAGCTGAAGTACGTTGGCTAAGCAGGGGAGAGGTACTGGAATGTTTCACTACACTACTCCCATCTATCCTCCAGTTTCTTATTCAGTGTACCCATGCACAGGCTGAACTTGACAATGAACAGTGGGTGCTGGGTTTGGCATTTCTCACTGATATCCCCAGTCATCTCAAGATGCTAAAAATCACCTCCTACCTCCCCTAATTGCCAGCGTCTGGAAAGTCATGCTACAGTTATAGTTAGGGTCAGCTCAGCTGCAGCTTCACAATTGCACGCATTTCCCCCATCTTAAAGAAGCAATGAACTTCTCTGATGCCGGCGAGACAGAGTATGAAGCACCCGTTCACGCAGGCATGCTTACTGGACTGGAGGAGCGTCTTGAAAAACGGTTTTCATCACTGAATGAGCTGAAGCCATTCATGTCATTGCTTACAAACCCGTTCGGATTTGACTTTGCTAACAGTGGAACTGTGTGCCAGAGGCTTGGGCTTCATCAACCTTCATCAAGACGTCATCAACCAGCTGAAGAAAGAGAGCACTCTCCCAACTATGGCAAACCTTTCCAGGCCCTGTACTTTGTGCTGCAAACTGTTGTCAATGTTTGGTTCAACCTATACATGCGAACAGACATTCTCTGTGATGGGAAACATCAAAAACAAACAAACGCAACAGACTGACAGATGGAAACCTCACTGCTGAGTTGCGATGTGCCTGCACCTGCCTTACTCCGAACTTCAAAAAGCTGGTGGAAAATATGATCACACAGCTTCGCATTAAGTAAGTAGTATATTTATGACTTTAAATGCTTTTTCTTGTGTATTGATGTGTTCAATTCTTTATTACATTCTTAATGTTTATATAATGTAATATATTGCTCTTTAAATTAAAATGTATCACTTTGCCTTGTAATTGCGGTAAAGGGGGTCTTGCAGCCCTTGGAGTTGTTTGAGGGCCGGACCTGCGGCCCTCTGATTAGATTAGGTTCCCCACCACTACACTAGAGGGTAAGTGTGATTCAGAGAGTTTTATTGCTGGCAATTCAGTGCAGAAGGACCTGTGTAATGTAACATTTCACCATCCTCAAAACTCCTTGTTTATTTTATATGAATGGAACAGCTTGGAGTCAGGCAGTCAACAGTGTCTCTCTCAAAGAGAATGTTGCTGCAATTACACTGGCCAGTCACTAGAGGAGCGACCGAGTACAACCTTGAAGCTACGGATACCACACTTAAAAAGTGACAGGTTGACCAAGAACACTATTGAAACTGGAAACTGGGCTCCTGGCTAATGGCACACGTACAATAAATCATTTAAAATATACAGAGTTAAAAACATTTCAGCCATATGAACATCCTCTATTCTATATGATCATGATTTTGGGGTTCTACTGTGGTATGCTTTGCAGGTTTCTGTTTTATGCAAACACTGACCTAGTTTTTCTATGGTGTTTGATGCTGCAAGCTTTGCATTTACAGTATATATTTATAGGAGACAGCAGAAGGTGCTGTTTCCTGTACATTTCAAACACTGTTTAACTTCCTCTTTTCTTCTGATAAAGTGCTAGAGGATATCCAAAAATAGTTATACTGCAAAGACTCAAGGGTTTAATGCAGGCCTGAGGAAGTTTCAGATCTCACAATGAGACAAAGGAAAGAGAAGATTTAGAACACACTGCATTTTTATTTTGACGGGTTTTTTAAAGACCTCCCAGTCATGGTAAGCATAATACAGTTAGATGCTTTATATTGTGTATTGTGTAGTTAATGAGCATAAACAAGAGTACAGTTAACATTGTTCCTGGTCTGATGAAGGCACAGTAACATTTCAGTTTAACATAGGTTTTTATTCAGGCTGTTTTTGTGTTTTTGGTATATTGTCAGGGCTTTTGAAAAGCACCCTGTGCTAGTGTCAGGGAGCACCCACGGCCTGCTATTCAGTCTTGGGCTCTCCTGAGTAGCGGCTGCTTATTGTCCAGTTGTGTGTGTGTGTGTGCTTGAAGCATACTGGGCAGTAATCATTCAGAAAAAAACACCAGTCCAATTCTGCAGTTCTTTTAAGTTATTGTTTGGAGTACATTTGGTTGCCATACTTACACGAAACAGGTGCTTGTATTGTTTTGTTTTTTCAGATTGTAAATATTGTAACTACATTATTAATGTAGGCTTCCAGGCCCTCCTGCTGGATACGCAAACAAATATAAAAAATATATTTCTTCAATAAGAAACAAGCATTTGACGTATAAGATCCCACCTGACCCGACATTTTTTTCCTACACGCAGCACAGAAGATGAGTGTAAAAGGTAGGAAATCACCTTCAAGTCCTGAGATTACTGGACGATAGGAGAATTCAGATGGAAAAAAAATCAGAGGGGGACTTAAAGGTTCATCTCATAACCTGGAGGTGATGGGATTTTACAGGGTCCTAATTAGAATAAATAACATTCAGAAAAAGTTGTTCAAGGTTGGATTTTTGGCCAAAACCTTGTGGCCTTGTAGCTCCAGACCAAGGTACACAGGGACAAAAATAAATAGTGCTAGCAACATGTACACCAACTTGTGTGTAATAAGGAAGAGGTGACTTTTTGACCCTGTATTGATTTCTGATTGAGTGACCCATGATCTGTATTGATAAACAACACCTCTTCCAGGAGTGAGTGGGATTGCTAGTGTGGATTGTGTTTAATTTTACTGTAATTATTATCTTTCAAGCTTTTCTTTAATAAAGTGTTTACAACTTGTATTTCAGTTTAATTCTGGCGTGGCACATTGTTTTTTCCCATTAACATTTGCTTGCAGGAGTTTTGTTTACACTAGTTAGGGATCGAATTAAGACTCCAATTATACAGATGTTTGAGTCCGGTATTTCTATGAGCTTCAAAAACAATGCATTAGGCTGTCCATATAACCCGGAATGGCTCAAACTGCAATGCAGTGGGTGTCTTAATTTCGTCTCTGCTGCTAGCCTTTTTACTTAAGAAACAGAAATGTGCTGGAACTTGTAATCAGAAGAACACCCAGAAGTGAGCTGAGTTTTTCTTTGTTTCCTGGGTGATTGCACTCACTTCCCTAGTCCCCCCCCCCTTGGAAAACAAGAGACAGCAGCTTAGCAAGGAAAAGCAGATGAAGAGGAATCCCTTTATTCCAACCTCGAAAGGGACTGAGCTTGTGCTGACAGAAGAAGATCTTCATATTGACTCCAAACTGAACGGAAATGACAAAAAGAGATCTTAATAGGGCACTGGGCTTTATGAATCCTTTATTTCCAGTTTAGAAGAATCAAATAATTGCATCATCATCCCGACTGTGTAGTCAAACATATTGGAGAAGCCACGGCAACACTTCCACAAGTCGCGCTCACGTCTGTATGGCGCTGCCATAGCACAGGCACTGAACCACCACAGGAGCAAGACTCACGCCATATCGTTCATATAGAGGTCCTGTTGTAGCTTCCAGCAGTATATACAATATAATTCAGAGTAGCTGTCTGAGCATACTGTTACTAGATAATCAGAAATAGTTTATTAACTTTTATTGACATAACTTTGCTGCAATCCACCTGCTGATCAAGATCAACAGGCGACCTTTGTACCTGCTTTTAAGCTGATCGCCTTTTTCACCTGCCGAACCATAGCGCTAAATGTTGCCAAGCTACTGAACCCTGAAGAAGAGGCCCTGCCTTGCCAATAGCGATTGCTGATAAGTGATAGAGGAAACTATCCCTTTTTCAAAACTTCGAAATGGCTTGACGTCAAAGAATGTTTAAGCGTTTTGTCTTGATGCTCTACCTCTTGAACTCAATCCGAAAGTCCTCAATTAGATTCAGAACTGAAGATCTGGGCTATGGACCAAGAAGCCTGATGCCAACTGGGTGGTAAAACATTTAATTGAAATCAAGATTTATTGCGTGTTAGAAAATTGCCACATTAAACATCCATCCAATAAATACAATTAATAGACATTGACTTGTTTCAATAGTAAAAACAAATCATCAGTAAAAATCATTAAATCCCTGCGATATATTTAAATACAACTGATACAACATTAAGACGTATATACAGGTAAAATATATCTGTTTCTATTGTAGAATTTCATGTATAATACATTTGAATATTGTTCCGTGTGAATAAAGCTAGCATAGATCAGAATAGCGTAACTGCACAGTTAAATGATTTGTTGATATATTGAGCATTTGCTGCAGATTGACAGATGAAAATTAACGAGAAGCAGGGAGAGGGGAAGGCAGTGGGGTGTTTCGCAGTTGTTGATTATATAGTTCAGCTATGCATGATGTAGCGATTCATTCAGTCACATTTTCCGTCCCTCTTTCCTTCTATTTGCAGTTCTGAAAGATCATTTTTGCACCCTGGGGAAAAAGGTGCTAGGTGATGTGTTGATTGTCAAACTTGATTTAATGATGTGATGTTTGCTAATTTCACAAAAATCTAAATAGCTTAATTTTTAAAAATGAATTTCCGCAGGGAACATGTGTTTCATTATATTTTGCAAATTCGTGGACCAATAAATTGTGCCAGACTAAAGTAAATCTAAACATGGCCATTTTCTAAACAAATGCCATTCTTCCATTTTCTTCCACCTTCTAGACAAGCATCAAAGCTCTACCTGCACATTCTTCATCTTAATTGCTTAACTTCCCACCTGCATTGCATTTGGCAAGGTTCCTTTTATTCTTTCAGCTATAACCATGACAATATGCCTTTGGTAAAACATGTTTTGAGATCATAAGCCGCAGCTCAAGACATGCTTAAGTGCTCGGGTAAGGTTTTTTTTTATCATCCTGGCTTATCGTTCTGTGTTTTTCTTTGCTCCGCTGTAGCATGCTGTCGCTATGCTAGCGTTACTGATAGCAGTAGGGATCATTTCCTCTCCAGCAGCAGCTATGAAACAGAGCTGCCGACCAAGAAGGATTTGCATACTCTTGAGACAGGCCCATCTGCCCTGGGCTTCTCATTTAACACTTAATTATAAGCTGGGTTAACCTCGGCTGGAGGGGCGAAACCCATGACCTTCCAGTCTTTAAGGCATCTTTGTTAACTCCACATGTTTTCCTTTTTTATCATGTCTTAGACATGGAACCATGCCAATAATAACCATTTTACTGACAGGGGTGTCTATTCTCCAGAATTGTTTTTTTTTTTGTGACTACATGGCTTTTATAATGCCTTTTTTTCAAAGCTAAAAAGAGATCAAGTGAAAATGTGTTGGATCATCACTTTATCACATGATTAAACTGTGAGTTTCACAGGGCTGTCTACTAACACACAGCCTCAAACAGTGTAGTCGACTACACCAATATAATAACTTGACAAAATCGTCATCATCAGGGCAGACCAATAGTAAACAGTTACTAACCATTTAGATGAGCATTTTTCAATCAAAGCCACTATGATGGATATGCCTCCATTCTGGACCCTATTTACAAATTACATTTAATAAGCTGTATGGAGCAAAGGAGTCGTTACATGATTGTTGCAGTGGCTGCATGTTCACAGTTACCATTGCAGATTAAATTCACAGAGAAGGATCTCAGAACAGAGAGCCCAACAGAAATGGAACCAGGAGTGCCAGAGAAGACAGAACCACGTGCAAGTTGGTTGAAATGCAGAACAATTTTACTTGTGCATATAAATGTAAACTGGATATGATGTTATTGAAAATGAAACTTCATGTTGATAAAATTGATCTTTCAAGTGATTAATGGGTGGATATTTGTGAGCAATAAGCTACTAGGAACCAGATGAGAACTAATCTCATTTCAAAATGTCCTTATGTTCTTCTATACC
This sequence comes from Acipenser ruthenus, assembly GCF_902713425.1. Taxonomy (NCBI): domain Eukaryota; kingdom Metazoa; phylum Chordata; class Actinopteri; order Acipenseriformes; family Acipenseridae; genus Acipenser; species Acipenser ruthenus. The sequence continues at coordinate 45,567,391 of NC_081197.1, forward strand.
AAAATCCCAGGGAGGAAGATGAATCTGATTATTGGATGTGGAATGCTACATTTATTTTTGAATGCTATATATGTCCATATTTTGTAAAGCTGTAGCACATTTATTTAGTTTTTTTTAAATGGAGAAAAAAGCTGTGCATTTCATTTTGTAGTTGGTAAAGGTTTTTCTCTTCCTGACCGGTAACTCAGAAATAAATGGAACTGAATACAATTGTTTTAATAGTAATGTCTTTGTAGTTTTCTCTACAAATTAATTAAAATGCAAATACATTTACCTTTTATACAATTTTCCTTTCTATGGTTGTTTGGAGCATAAAATCACTCAGGGTGTCCTATGTGACATTTAGGCTTTTGGATACAATGATGAGGGGTGATTTTTGCCTTGGGCTTCTAGTCTGACACCCATGGAAGTACAGTGTACAGCATATCAAGAGTACAGCATAGCAAAGCAGTCTCGCATGACTTGATCTGATGCTCATGCACTGTGTGTGAACTAAACTGGGTTAAAGCATAAACTCCTGCTGAAGATAAAGCGGATTTTGTTTAGCTCCAGCCCATTAACTAACAGCTTATTTTTCTGGGGGTTTTCGCACTGTCACACTGATGATCATGATTGTCTGGAAGCAGCAGTCATTTCAAGCAGGATTGACGCTTCCTGCGAAGCTGCCTCTTCTGATTACCGTGAATCAACAGAGGTTAGATGTGATGCTTTTAACTCACTCCCTCTTATTAACATTTTTTAGACCTCCAGAGGATAGACATTAATCCGTTGACCTAAATCCAGCTTGCCCTAAGTCAGATGTTAGTGTTTTAAAGAATCAAGTTATTTGTAGGATATAATATACATCCTACCCATTATTATTGCAGCCCCCCAACAAATGTGAACAAAATACAGGATAACTTTTAGAGATAAGCAAATCTGTACAGATTGTACATTCTGAGAACATTTATTAACCTGTCATGTGTATTTTACTTTAAGATGGTATGGTACTTCTGGCATGCTCTTGGCGTGTCAAAAAACAACTGGCTTCTTACAGACATCATCAGACCATTACTCTGATACGTTTACTAAACAGTTTAACTGAGAAGAAATAAACTGAATGCAGTCATTGTCAGACAAAGATACTAAAATGATTCATTCATGCATTCAAACCAATGATCACTGGCAGGATCCATCTTGATTACAACTTTTGTACTTCTAAAATGCCACTTGAGGATGAAGCACTCAAACCCATTAAAAAAAAAACATGATTATGCAGTATACAGTATTACAGTAATACAGTATTTTCAGGTGGGAGGGGTGCAAAGATTGTTAAGCACACAAAAACCTATTCAGTACAACACTAAGGTCATGTTGTCTGCATTTACCAGATGAATGAATGTAACAACTTTGGGTTAAGATGGCTTTATAAACATGACCGTTAGCTTGTTTGGCTGTATTTAATTGGCACACCTGCATTATTATTTTGTTTAGTGTTAAATGCAAGGATTGGACAAAGCCAAAGATGGTCATTTGAGTCAGACATCTTTGATCAGATCCATTTTTGAGCCAGCAACTTAAGTTTGCCCGAGATATTCCATTACAATCCTTGAACAATCTCCCTGTTTCAGGATGGGGTAACAGTGGTAGGTCAGTCGGTCAAGGTTTCACTGGTCATGCACAAGGAAAGTCAGACTTCATATTAAGCATGCAATGCAAAGTTTTTATTACTCTGAATTGTGTCATGCTTCAGTATATTCTGTTTACACTTTAGAAACTCAGACTAGCCCTATGCCAAGACCAGGGATTTACAGCTCACCTTCATGTACATATAGTATATATAGTATTGAAATGAACAGGGGCCAGGAGTTTGAGCAATCAGATCCCTGCTTAGTTTACTATGAACTGATTACACTTATGAAAGCACAAGTCTGTAGGTGTACAAAAAGGAGATCATGCAGTTACTGGATGCAGTGAAGTGAACAGGGGCCTGATTGAGTAAACTCCTGGCACCTGATAATTTAAATAATACAGTATACTTCATGAAGCCCAGGCCTGGATTTAATGAAATATGGTGGCTCCAAAGCCATTATAAAGTATAGCCTTAAAGACTGATTACATTCCGGCCCCAATTACTTTAAAATGGGCTGTGTAGAATCCAGAACAATACGTTTCATGAGAACTGAATATACAATAGCCTGCTTCCTGCTCGTAAAAAAAAAAGCCTATTTAGCATATCAGCCGACCACTTTGGGCATCAATTTCTTAAACCAGACATCAAGGAGGCTGAGAGCCAATTAGTGTCCAAATGTGGCAATGTTTTGAATTATTATTATTATTATTATTATTATTATTATTATTATTATTATTACCTATTCGTGTACATGATTTTAGCGTGAGTCTGAATGGGAAATGTACGGCACCTGCTCACTGCAGGACGGATTATTGGGAACAGTTTACATGCAGGACCCTTTGGGTAAAATACAAATAATAATTATTTACAGTGTTAAATTTAAATTTGCGTGATATCTTTTCACCACTGAAAGGCAAGCTCAGTGTATTGTAGAGTGTTCGCAGGTGAGAGTAAGCGCAGCAGGGAAAGCAAAAGCACCCAACTAATAAAACTACTAAATTATTATTTATTTGTTTTGTATAGTATCAGTGTGCAAATGGAAAGAGATACATGTTCCGGAAGCATCACACATTGAAATAATTCATAATTCTGAGGAAGCAAGTGTTCAACACACACGCCTGAATAAGCGGACTTGGAAAGAAACATCTCTTCTAGCAAAAAAGTTCTCATTTCGAAAATAAGTGCAGTGTTACGAATAGGACTCTGACGTGTGTGACCAAGTCCTAATGCTGCATACACCACGATCTTCCAGCAGAGGGCGTATTTCCCTTTGGAATACGAGATCCCATTAGAGACAGAGAGAGAGCGAGAGAGAGAGAGAGGAGCGTATGTCTATGTCTTCGTATGTGATTATGTCACCTACCAGCCCTGCCGCTGCCTTCCCCTGTGCACGCTACAGTACAATAATCAGGGGGTGCTGAATTTTATGGGATACAGAATATTACACAACACCGGAACCAACAGTTCCGCGATGGATAGAGAAGTTTCACTCAGCTTTATTCTCTGGCGACAGGGACCTGGCGCACAAAGCCATTCGGATATTGTAAGAACTTACAACAAAATCAAACAAAAGGCAATAACAATTAGACATAGTAAATGAGGCGGTTATTTAGGTGTTTGTTTTTTTTTTTTAAGTAGCATATGTTGCCTGTAGGTTTGTTGAAATATTTCCCACACAGTGATGTGTGCACTACAGTGTGGGGTCTGTTTGTATGTCCCCAGCTGCAATACCAGTTCGTTAAGCTCCCAGCACAATGGCTTTCAAACCAAACACGACCCCGACGATTATGTATGCATGTTATAATGAGGTTCTTGTTGTAAAGCCTTGCAACACTGATTGCTATAAACAGAAACAATCCGAAGGCCATCAGCTATCACAAAGGTAACCGAGTATAGGCTATTTACGCACGAAGTGGAAACACATACCCCCAAAAATATATATATATAACAAAACCATGAAGGCGTAGGTGTGGTGGAAACATTAACTGGGGTGTATTTTAGTCCATATGTCAATATTAAATAATAATATGCTAAATAACATTATTATTATTATTATTATTTGGTAGCCTATATATATATATATATATATATATATATATATATATATATATATATATATATATATATATATATATATATATATACACACACACACACACACACAGTTCTGCAAAACGCTGTTTGCTACGTTTGTGTCGCTAAAACCAGATGCGTCCGATGACATCGCTCCAGAATGAGGATTATCTTTTCCCAAATTGCTGGATTGCCGGTGAGAACATCAAGCCGCTTGGGAGGAGGGGTGCTGTAATTGCTTTTGGCAACAGCACAGTTTAAACATGGTTTGCGTTTTGCGGATCTGCTAACATAATGTGTAGCTAATGGGGATGAACCACGGTCGTGCCTTTTGTAAATCGATAGGGCAAGTTAATGTTCCAGAAAAAGCCCTTTGTCCCTGTTAGGCTGTGGACCCATCTGAATGAATGCAGGTCTAGTTCAACTGGAAACAGTGGCTGCTGATCAGTTAGTATGAGTTTGTTTTTGGTTGCTGTTGATAACCCAACAACTGCAAATAATTAGACTGCTTTTGATATATCCATGTCCTCCACGGCTGTTTTACAGCAAAATATATGAATGTCAGAAAACAAGCGTCTTCTTTTCGAGTGAAATGAATTGGGATAGATTATACCTATTCATTGCTTGGAGTTAAGCCTACTGTCGCCCTATCAGCCACAGGGGTCGATGGTTCGCAGATTCCCCTGCCGACCTAATCCCTCTCCCTACCCGGCGGCGCTCGGCCAATTGTGCGCCGCCCCCTAGTAACCCCCGGTCACGGTCGGCAATGGCATAGCCTGGATTCGGACCTGCGATCTCCAGGCTATAGGGCGCATCCTGCACTCTACGCGGAGCGACTTTACTGCATGCGCAACTCGGTCCACAACGGTAAGGTTACAAATAAGCTTTTAAATTCTATAAAGGTACTGCATCAGTAAATGCTGGCACATCAGAAGAACGCTGTGCGTCCACCGCACTCCTTATTTTTATGAGTACAATTTCATATCATTAAGATTGATACGGTGCCATTAGTAAAGCATCTGAGACTACAGACTAGTCTGTTTACCCCAACTAGAATTGCATAAAACAATCAATTAGGTGTCCAAGAGCCTAAAATGTGATGAAAACTCAACTAATACCAATAACGTCATTACAAAATGGGCATAACGTTTTCTACTAGTGTGGTGTTATTTTGCAATATGCGTTAAAACGTGGTAAGGCGTAAACTGCGCTTCCGGGCATGAGCAAATGGTTTTGGCTCAGAAAACAAGGAAACACCCATCTGAAAGAGGTATGATCTACTGAGTTTGTCCCTTAAAGTTATTTTTAATATAATTGTTTTCACAATTCTGCAAATTTGTGTGACTTTAACTGATGAGCAACGAATTGGGTTATCTAAAATTGTAAACATATACGATGTTGGGGGTGAACTAAAGCACTTCTGAATCAGTGTACCCTTAGAGCCTTGTTAGTATGGCAGGAGATCTCATTTCAATATAACTGTCAATGTAACTTTTTAAACTATTATCACAAGAGTTGTGTATTTTAAGTGCAATAGGCTTTAGGTATGGGGCTATACTAAGATCACAACGATATCTCTGAGCAGTATTCTTGTTTGTTTGTTTTTGCCAATCGCTTCCAGCCCTGTGTTAGCTAGTTAATAACTGCTTTTCATGCCATGTTTCTTGAATGCTCTACCCATCGCCCCTGCATGTCTTGGATGGTGTCAACAAAGGTGTTTATTTGTATTGTTTATTTATTTAACTTATTCTACTGAAAAATAACTGCATTTTACAAATGCAATGTGCTCGGAGTGTAATGAACTGAACGTTATTGAAACAAAAGTCAAATCCAGGGGGGAAAAACAAACAAAATCTATTTATTTTTAATTTGAAGTAGTGGTAATTGCCTTTTATCTTTTCGTGGCACGCTATTTTTATTCCGATGAGGAGACTCCCTAAGCTTGTTTCTTGCAAACGTACTTAGTAGCGTAGTTCCCAGCAGTTCTCCAAGTGGAGTCCACACAGGTTTTTAATTTTTTTATCATAGGGATGCAGTACAGTATACTGTAGTTGTGCAAACATTTTAATATTCTGTATGTGTTTCCTGTGTTACGAATTTTATGCATCAATATTAGTACTATACTCTTGAACAATTAAAATAATTCTCACACGTGATACTGTCTTTGGCTTTATAGTGTATATTTTGAATGTGTGTAATAATATAATATATTTTTTTATATAGCGCCTTTCATAGTGGACCACCATCATAAAGTGCTTTACAGAGGTGGGCTGTGAACTGTGCATTATATACAGAGACACTGATTTAACATCTCATCCGCAGGATGTAGCACAAGGAGGTTAAGTGACTTGCTCAGGGTCACACAGTGAGTCAGTCAGTGGCAGAGGCGAGATTTGAACCAGTGGCTTTCTGGTTACAAGCCCTGGACTTTAACCACTGGACCACACTGCCTCCTTAATGAAAATATTGTATAGGTGTTATCGTGGTATTTTGGACTGCAATGAAGTTCAACTGGTGGTCAACATGTTAGGCTTCATAAAGTGAAGGATCCTGAAAAGATCAAGGAGGAGGATAATTTGATTTGGTATCAAATTTCAATGACTTGCCTCATAATCTTGTGTGAGGGGAGTCAGGAAATATGCCCACTAGACTTCCCTGATAAAAACGAATGGCACTTTGTCGCACTAAATGACACTTTTATACAATTAGAGCCAGGGTCAACTGTACCTGTTAACATAGCTTACATTTACATGGAAACACTGCTATATAGAGTGAACACTATTGTATCGCCAAACGTTATTATCTAGCTATAGCCAAAATAACATATCCAGAGTTGAGTCCTTGGTATATACAGTACACAAAGGCAGCATGCATATACACCTCATTTAATACAATTGTTTTTATATGTCATATCCTCTGCTTAAATGAGGGAACACATGTAAACATTTGAAAATAATGTAGATTCCACGAGCTCAAATCTGCATATTATTTTAACACAATGTTAAAGTATGTAACAACTTGTGAACACAACTAATGGTTCTGAAATGTATTTAAAGTTAGCACACATCAGTAACCTATTCAACACATTCTTGCTTCATACTGTACTGTATATACCCCTTATCAGTGTATATATTGAAAAACGAAAAAAAAAACTGGTACATAAACGGGCACATGCATTAAAAGACATGAAATACAAACGTGCCGCATTTTCTGACCTTACGCAGTTCACGTTTTGGTAAGCGTACCACATTCTGACGATGTACCACTTTCTGGCCCTACACTGGATCTTATAGAGCTCGATGGAAATGCGTTTGTGCATTAGACGGAAACGTTGACAAATACGAATAGATAATACGTTTTAGGCGTCGGCTACACCCAAAAAGAATTGATTAAAAAAAGGACCGTATTGTTTCTTGTTCCAGTTGAATATGTTGACAAATGTGATTAACCAAATCTAAACAAAACAATTAAAGTCTACTTTAAATCCCTAATAACCACTGTATTTAGAAAAAGAACAAACTGAAAAAAATCGTAACAGTAGTTCCTTTTTGGGAAAATGCCCTTCAGCACACACCTGTTAAAACAAAAACGCAGCTTTTGCAGACAGCACGCACCAACTCACCACGCTGTACTGCTTGGAGCACTATTACTGAGCATATATCAGGCACGCCAAATGAAGTGAGGAGAAAATAATAGAACTTGACCCGCTGCCTTCCTCCAAATGATTAAAACGCAGACGCTGGGAAATACACAGGAAGTAATTCAACACGTACAGAGCAGACCTAAATTGTGAAACAGCCAAAAACCCTGGTATGTGTCGCCGCTTAATAATACACAATAACTTTCATTAATGAAAGACAACTAGACCAACCTCGTTGTAGACAATGAAACTGTGTTGGTTTTTCGTATGCTTCGGATTTTAGTTAAACTTCTGTTTGGCTGGGTGCGTTTTTATCATCGTGAAGCAGCGCAACGTATTGCGTATTATTGCTTGAATGTTCTATGGACTCTACGGTGCACACTGTTCATCTGTAACAACATTCTCCCAAACAGCAATGCAGTCGAAGCTAGTATAATTAAAATAATTGATGCCTACAGCCTGGAATATGAAAAATAAAATACGTTCTTCTACATTAATTGCATGGATGTAAGTCACAGGATGGAGTCTTATTCAACGTCCTCTTAGTTTGCTGCGCAGTGTGTAAACTCTGAATGAAATGCTTCTGTGTGTGTGGTTTCAGCAAACAGAGCTCCCTGTTCAGTATACGCTGCCTTCCACGTGCTATGGATTTAGATTCGAGTTGTCAGTCACCCGCGGAGCTGTGAGTATAGGCTGATTTGGGATGGAGCGATGCACTTATAAACCTCTTTAGCCTGGACCTTATCCTTCCGATACACAAGCCTAATTGTACCATAGAATTACGAGACACGTAAACAGCTGTTAATCGCTGACACAGGCGATATGGCAATATGATGTATTTTAATCTGTAATCAGAATTCAAGAAAAGGAAAACTATTAAGTTTTATGTCTTGGATATTCATGTCAATTCATATAAATATACTGCTAACCCATTCAAATGGCCGATTTATTTTATTAAACGGATAGCTATAATCGCATCAAAAAAGTCATTATTCCCTACTATGATACCACAATTTCAATATTCTTTACTACCAAACATTTATCGGGTTTCCTCAAAAAAACACAGCAGTTTCGATGTCTTGGTTTGTGAAGTCACAGAACTCAGTTTTCGTATCATCCGTCGCATCCCATCTATTATATAATGCGATGTATTCAATTCTGAACATGTGCACGTTTTACGCGGCACATTTCCTGCGCACTTTTGCTGTCTTTGCTCGCAGTCCCGTATTTGAATTAATAGCGCACATCTGTGCGCGGGGCGGGTGATGGAATAACGAGGATTATCCGTTGAGCGAGGGAGGGTAAAGAGGACTAGAGCGGGGTGCTAAAGCATAGGCGTCGAATTCCGGACAATTCCTCAGTACTTACCTCGTCTTATATATTGCAATGGAGAACGTGCTTAAAGGATGCACCAGTTCCTCGTGAAACTCTCATTTGCGCAGCCTGGGAATTGAGGCACCTGCCAACCGAGCGCGAATGCTGTTTTAAGCCTCTGTGCTCCCCGACGAGCATCCATACAGACCCTCTGTTCAGTATAGGCCTGTTCTATTGTAACGTACAACACGGATCCAGAGAAAACCGTAATGAACTCCATAAAGAACCCCCATTTCAATGCGACATTCGATACATATTTACCTGCGATGTTTGCAGGCAGCATCAAGTTTTCAGACGATAACACACTCAGTTATGCGCGCTTCAAAGCCACTGTCTGTTGCAGACAGTTCCGAAGCATTCTGAAAGACGAGTGCAAGGCAATATATAGGCATTTCTTTCACTATTTTCATAAAATATGGACCGTCACAAGGACGTGTGTAAAATACAGGGACTGTTCTGTTTTTTTACCCATCTCACTAGTGTACTGTTAATACTTCTTCTTAGGGCCGAGATGACGGACTGCTGTCTGAGTTCGATTTAAAGCATGTTTTACTTACATTCTGCTACACCTAACCACTCTAACTTACTGGCATTGTCTCAGGGCTGCAATACCGGTAACTTTCAACAGGCGGCGCTCACCCCCTTCCACAGGGTGGGTTTTACAATGGCCATTATGACTTTGCAAATTGAACATTTTAAAAGTAATCAGGTGTTTTTTTGTTTTTTTTTTGTATTTATTTGAGTTTTTTTTATTTATAATAAATATATGAGGTTTTTGTATAAATATTTTGTTTTTAGTAAGGTTTGGGTCTAATTAATGCACGGGGGTGGGTGTATCTTTAGCATTTTTGCTTGTCCAAGCTCGCTTCCCTTGCGTTTAAAAGGGTTGTCAATGCGATTTTCACTAAGACTGAAAGTTGAATTATATGTAGGAGGAAGGAAGAAGTAAGAAAAGCGGTGTCACGCGAAATTTGGTCCCCATGAAATATGGCCCTCCTCCCCGGACTAAATTTCATAGATCAGTCTATGAAAAATGGTCCTCCAGACTAAATTTGATTATGAAATCTAGTCGTTGCCTCCTGCTTCCCCCCCCCCCCCCCCCCCCACCACCACCACCTTACGCGAGATTTTGTCCACCATAGAATATGGTCATCCCGGACTATTTTTGATATATCAGACTATGAAATATGTACCCCCGTACTACATTTCACAAGCTATGAAAAAGACTTCACGACTACCCCGGCATCTTGTATAGCCTTTATAGTAGCATGTAGCTAATACTGTAGCCTACTGCAATTGTATGGCCTTAAATAGTTAACATCTAATGCCAGTGAAGGCTACTGTTTTTGTTTGTTTTTTGTTTGTTTTTTTCTCGCGTATATAGTTGTGTCATCATGCACAACACAGTGTGTTCGCACACATACAAGCACAGTATGTAGGCAAAAGCTGTTTTTATGTAGATGGCTACACCATTACTTTTATTGGGAAAGTATACAGGTTGTGTCAGCATGTGTTTGCACTGCAAACATCACGTGTTTGATTAGGAAAGACTGCGTCTGTGTTGCTTTTCTCATTTAGAACAACACCTAGTTGTGTTTTATTTAACACTCAGCAATATTGTTTTATATATTATCACGTGGTGTTTTTTTTTTGTATATTTGTAGTCATCTGAAAGTCAAAGTGATAGGCTACACTATTTTAAAAAAGGAAAGGAAAACATATTGTGTAACCTTCGTTTGACGGATGACGGGTCTTGAAATACATTTTAACCACGCTTGCATGTTTTGCATCTCGTGGACAGATCTGTCAAACTGCCGCGAGCTTTCAGTCTTTCTTGCTGCCGATAGCGTTCCTTTCCGGCAACAACCTTCTTTGTAGTCTGTGAAAATAAACTGAATGCATATCTTGAAGGAAATGACTTCACCAGCTCGGCGCTTACGAGATAACCTCACAGAGGCACCTCTTAGAACTAACTGACCTATCACAAGTGTCTTCGTGGTATCCACTGCGCTCCGGGTTTGTTTTTTTTTTTCTCGTTTCCCCTTTAGATTTAATCTTACACCTGCGTGTGAATGTGCACTTATTTGCATATGACCACGAGCGAGCCCAGCCTCTCGAATTGTTGACTTTTCTTCTTCACATTCCAGCGTGACTCCTAAACTAACGCGTTTACCGATATTAATTATTATTTATTTTTTAGCTGACGCCCTTATCCAGGGCAACTTACAATTGTTACAAGATATCACATTATTTTTTACATACAATTACCCATTTATACAGTTGTTTTTTTTTTTTTTTTTTTTTTTTTACTAGAGCAATCTAGGTAAAGTACCTTGCTTAAGGGTACAGCAGCAGTGTCCCCACCGGGGATTGAACCCACAACCCTCCGGTTAAGAGTCCAGAGCCCTAACCACTACTCCACACTGCTGGGTAGACTAGGTAAAATTATAACTTGTGTGCGGGGCTAATTTCACGTATTTCTCTCACCCAGTAGAAACTGCCACACGTTTTTCTTTTTCTTTTTCTTCCTAAGTGTATGATGTAGTCTTTGTCTATAGTCTAATAAAAGCTTTCGCCGCCGTAAAAAAAATGGTACATTTTCTTATCCAATGGTAATTACATTTTAACGTAATATAGGCTGTTTATATTAGACTATTTTATTTCACATGATTTAAAATTTGATAGCCACCTTTAGATCATTTGGGGACTTTAGCGATGTAAAAGCCTTTGTCAATCAATCGCTTTGGAACGCTGATAGGGTGGCTTCTTCAGAAGGAACGATACAGCGCAGCTAGAATCCTCCCCTCCCCCACTGCAGCTCCCACCCTCCCTCGTCACACACACACACACACACACACACACACACACACGGTGTGGGCCCCCACCCCACATCCCTTAGGAGCGCTTGCATAGCGGGGATGATGGATCGTGCCTGCCGGTGGTGATTTCGTGTTGATCGCACATTATCACTGGCAGGTTGGACTGGCTGCTGATGGACGGCTCACACAGCAGCACTTCGTTCCTCAGCCTCTCTCTCTATCTTACACACACACACACGCACACACGCACGCACACACACACACACACACACACACACACACACACACACACACACACGCCACCTCATTTATATATAAGGGGGTGGAGTAGAGGGACGTGTCGGGTGGTGGTGAGCGATTAACCATTAATGTCCCAAAAACAGCTTCAAATTGAAAGCACAGCGCAGCATGAAGCTATGTACATGCACCCGTGATTCCTTCTCGAAAGTATTTCGTAAGCGCCAACGAGCTCGCTCTTTCTATATATATAAAGTTGGGATTATTTTGTGTAAATGAACTAACCTTATAGGATATTCTGCAAATTGGATGGCAAACTCACTTTCCACAATTAAATCCATGAAAATGCAGTTTTTTCATGCCTTGTAATGCTGCTGCTGCTGTATACAGTAGGCTACTTTAGCGCGAAACACAAATGTAATTACACTGAATTAATTGCGAAAGTAATTACACAGTATGTAAAGACAAATAATTCCGCCTTGAGACAATAGAGGGGCTTGACGTTAGAAAAGAATACTTCAAGTTGCAATAGATCTGTGATGAGATCTATATGTGACTATACTGGTAAAGGTCTATCTGTGACGATATTGGTATAGGTATATAGCTGATCCCTTTTCAGTCGGAGGACTTGTACACCATTGTATCTAATACACGTTGTATTATCAATTGAAATTGCATTGACTGTGATTTACTACACTTTGCTTACACAGTTTACCGCATTAAACTTTTATAAGGGCGCTTGTTTTAAAGATAAAGACATGTAAACGTGTGATAATGTGTTGTAGGTAAATGCGGGGGGGGGGGGGGGGGGGGGGGGGGGGGTAATCTGATTGCTGTGATGGACATTTTTCATCAGAGTTGCGCATACCCTACTGGTATTTTCGGATTTGTTTCCTCTGTCTGATTCACTTAGCAGGTCTAAGACGCTCACAAAAGACGCCAGCATAGTGGGTTCAGGGCAGCCTGTTTTTATTTTAATTTATTTTTATTTTCCCCGAGGAGCTTCTCTTGGCAAGCCGATCGAACTCTCCCTCCTGACTCGCCTCTCTCTCTCTCTCTCTCTCTCTCTCTCTCTCTCTCTCTCTCTCTCTCTCTCTCTCTCTCTCTCTCTGACACACACACACACACACACACACGCAAGCCAGATGATATCCTGTATATCATGTGTTGAGTTTTCAGTATAAACTAAACACCACACGCACACACCTTATGTATATAACATCCATTAAGGTCATATACGATAGGTGTCTTGTTGTCAACAACAATACAGTAATACATACAAATATGTTTCGTACACAGTGACACACAATCAGTGATGCCAAAACAAGTGTTTTCAATTAAGGCATGTGCTTTACATTATTTAGATCACACATCAATTTCAGTGTTGTAAGAAACTGTCGAATAACGGGACCTGTAGCTGCTGCAGTGTTTGTGTTATTTACAGAATTATTGAAACACAAAGAAAATAATTATCAGACAAAAAAATTAAAAAAAATAAACATCAACAAACAAGTAATTGTTACCATGAATTTGAAGGTGTTCCCCCGAAACCAGCATTTGTCTTTTTGTCAAAGAAAGAGGTGAAATCTAATCTAATCTATTTTGAACACCCATTCGACCCCCCTGACTTCAGTTGCTGCTATCCTTACCTTAGCTGTAAAGGAGATAACACCAGACTAACTACAGAGCGATTTCATGTATTCTTGAGGAAACACGGGACCGTAGCCTGTCTGCTTTATGACCGCAGGCCAAAAGCTTAAGTTCCGCATTTCGGTTTCCTGAAATTCTCCGTTTCGCTTCTCTTGCTTTGTTATCTAGTACGCTGTAGCAGCGAACACCGCTGTGCTGTTGGAACAGCAGAGCCGACAACCCGGGTGAAACTGATCTGACTGCGAAAAGGTCGAGTCTGTGGAAAACAACATGCGCGGTTAAGATTGCTTGGGCGTTGTAGCTGCAAGTTCAATGAACAGCGCAGTGTGGTTGATAGATGTGCTTAGCACACCTGGCAATTACAAACGGTCATGATGAGTTACGTCCTTTTTAAGTGAGATGAAAGCCAAGTATCTAACTTATTTTCTCATAGGCTATTGAGTTTGTTGGTGTTCTCGTATGTATTTATTTGCAACCCACATACAATTTAGCCTTATCCACCCGAGCACAGTACACTGTAATTACTGCCGTCTCCCTTCTGCTCTTATCCATTCTCCTCGGCAGCAGGACCTCTCTGTCACTGATAGCAGTTGCGTGCAGAGAGCTTGTTAAAACAATTCTGTTACACAATTGTTTGAAAGCCATGTCGTGTGCAAACACAGGTTAGCCGCTTCGAGCGCCAACTTTATCCTGCTAATCTGTAATTCAGAATCAGTAATCAGTGTGCTTGGTATTCAGGGCTTTGCATTTTCGCAACACTTTTAAATAATAATAAAGAATAATAATAAAAAAAACAACTGTCCCTTTAAGTCCTGCATTCGCTCTCGCATTCATTAAATGTCGGGTCACTCCCCCCCCCCCCCCCCCCCCCCCCCCCCCCCTTCCCACCCTCCTCCCCCCCGTGCCTCAACACCGTTGCCATGCACCATATCATCATTAAAACCATTGGGCCGCGAAAGAAAAATGACGTGTTCTAACTGTGATATTGCCCCATACTACCAGGTCGGAAACGGTCTCAATTTTAATATAACTAAATGATGTCTAAATTCATCATTCCTAGTCTACTTCAAATTATGGTTTATACTATTTGAAAGGAATAAGTGATGTAGCACAGATGCATAAGAAAAGTATTTTTTAATGCTAATTATAGGCTATACGCTGGCAGGTGCTTTAGCTGCTGAAACACGATACTCCCGGGGGGGGGGGCACTGTCTGACGGACGCCTGGCTGGTATTCTCATTCATTAATAATGTGCCTTTGCTAACCTGTACAGTGTGATTTGCAGGTGATCCGGCGAGCACGGGAACGTTACGGAATCAAGTTTGTCTCGTGCAGCGAAAGCTCAACCACCGCACAGTATGTGAGACGTATACAGAAAAAAACACAAATGCTGATGCGAGTCGCTTACCAGTGCAGTGTCCTTATCCACCCGGGACAGGTGTGAAATGTGGTCTCCGTCAAGACTCAGTATCACACATACCAACACCACCATTAAAAATAACAAATAATCAAGGTGTCAGCCTTTGCTCGCAGAGCCGCGGAGAGTGATAGGTGATGAACATAAGACTAGTTTATCGCCAAACTTCGCCCTTCATTTGAAATTCATTCATAGGTGTCAGGGGAAAATAGACGGCTCGTTCTCTATCCCAGTGATGTAGACATTTAAATGAGTGACTTGAATAAAGCGAATTAAAATCGGGTTGCTTTATTACATCGCTTGACAGGAGAAAAAATGCGACGAATCTGACGGTTAATTATTTTATTTTTAAAATCTATAGTCTACTTGGAATGTTTACAGTGGCAGTATCGTGTGAGAGTTGTTTATTTCCGTTGTTCCAATGCCTCTGTGTGGGCACGGTTCACAAGCTTCCTGCACACAAACCTCTCTCTCTCTCACACACATACCGGGCTGCCTGTCCGTTTTATTCACCGCCTGTCATTCTCGACTCTGCATTCTTTCATTCGACCCTTAGACGAGCCGCTGCTTTACAGTGCTATATTCATGCTGGTCACGTGAATGAACCATAAAATCTTCTCAGCTCTTTGTTATCACAGTCTCGGGATGTTTTTTTTTCAGTTCTCTTTGCTGCTACCCATACCCTTCACAAAATACTGTCTTGCTCTAGGCCCTGGCTGTAAGTAAACTGATGTATGTATATGCATGCAAAAAAAAAATCTGTTCTACACTAACATTATTACATAGGCTTCTATATATAAAGATAGACAAACAGTTCCATGAGCTGTAAGCAAGTTTGTGTGTACAGGGGGCAGTGATGTTGGTACCCCACCTGTAGTGTAACACAGATGTCACCGCGGCGGTGGGGGGGGGGGGGGGGGGGGTTGAGGGAGGTACCAAGCGGAAATGTTTAGATCGGATGCTGTTTAGACTATTAAAATAGACCTTGCATGGTTTTTAAGGGCTGCAGAACAGCTGTGCCTTGAGATATCTGTGCTGGAGAGAGCGGCCCATGTGTTACAATGCGGACTGATCGAACGGCAATTCTAGTTAATTCCATTCAGTGTTTGCACCTCTCAACGTGTAAATATATTGCCCTTTTCTTGTCATACCGAACTAATTATATTATTGGTTGTAGCCCCTGTTTTTCTATTTTTTTTTTTAGATCTGCGCAGAAACCAGTAGTTAGAGAACATACCGAAACACATACAGATTGTGGGGTTTGTTTTCACGATGTATATCGATTATCGATTGTAGGTTACACTGCTGGAAACAACCAACTGGTAGAATCGTTTGCAGATGACCAAGATTAGTTTCAAGAGATCCTGCCAAATTGTTTTCTTCGTTGTCAGACAGATGTCGTCACCTTTACAAAAAAACGGTTGATGTATTTGAATTATGGTGTTATTTCATTCATCTTATTACATTCCTTAGTATAACATTTTACACACAGATTATATAGGCCTGCAATGTTTTCACCTTTTAAGCACGAGATAGAAATGCTGTCAAATACCACCTGGCAACTTTTTTTGTGTAACCCCCTACCCCCACCCCCTCTCCCCCTCCCCCTCCCCCTCCCCCTCCCCCTCCCCAAATATTCTTTGGTTCCATGCAGCTGTCATCAGGATACGTTTTTGTTTCTCCTTTCGCTTCCAATGTGCTATCCACAATTTCAAGAGGCTACTTGTAGATCACGATGAATCCACATGATTTTTTTTTTGTTTTTGTCGAGCGTTGCTTCCTTTGATATTGTGAAATAAATTAAGCTCACTCTTTCTAACACTATTCTGTTTGTATAGGTCATACACCCGTAATTCTACATATAGGTGTAGTTATATCATTTTTTAAATAAACAGCGTCTGAGTGCGAGTGTGGGTGTGTAAATCCAGTAAGGCAGATCTCAGGGGAGCGAGGGAGCTCACCATGGATTTCTGAATGGACCATCTGGTTGAGAATTGGTATTCAGTAAGGAAATACTGCACCTCATATATAGTAATACAATTTCTAAACTGATTCTTTGTCTTTACCTTAACATTGCAATGTATGATAAGCAACTGACTCTATAACCAAATCACAGTTTTATTTTTTAGTAGTTATATGTTCTGCTGTGGGGAGTGATAATCTAAGGCAGTCATTCGGTCAATCAATCGTCCAATCGCACCTTTATTGAGCCGCCATACCTATTCAGTGGATACGGTTCGTACCTCTCGTAGGTAACTTGGCAATTACGATGAGTTTGTGTTTTAGTTTGTGTCAGTTTCGTACTGGGACATTGAGATCGCTGACCGATTATTGAACTGTTTGCAACACACAGGCTACAACAGAATAGGGCACAAAGAAAACATTTATAGACCGCAAAATAGCAAAGCGGCGCATCAGTGTTCTTCCAAAATGTAAGTCTAATATATGACTAATTAAAATAAAATACATGTGCCATATCGCGTATTAAAAATTCCACCACAGAAAATAAATGTTTAATGTATTCTCTCTTCATAGTCATGACAGAACGCTTTTACGAGGCGGGATATATATATATATATATATATATATATATATATATATATATATATATATATATATATATATATATATATATATATTAATTTTAACTTGTGCAGTTAAAATTAATAAATACATCATCATTCTGAACAAAGCGACAATCGATATCTGCAATATATACAGCTCTGGTCAGATTTAACATGTATTTATGTAGGACTGTTTTAAAAGGAATTGTAAAGACCTCGTTGTAATGATCTGAGGCAAACGTTTCAATAATGGGAGCTTTTCGAAGGAGCGGAGCCTTTAGCTTGCAGAATGCAGCACAGCCTGCTGTGTTTGGCAACATTAGCGCCGCTGCTGAGACGCCTCTGGTTGGATCGGATAGTTCCTTGTTAGAATTCTGCAATTCACTGGTAAAAGAATACACCTGTCCTTCACCCATTCCCTCTTTGTTATTTAAAAGCAGGTGTAAATAATCGGTCTCCTCTTACATCTGTTCCAGACTGAACAGACTTACGGCCGTTGAAGGGTTATCTAACCAGTTATTAGCCTCACCCGACTCTGTAAATCTTGAATAGATTATTGGAATAGATCCAGACATCCATTCGAGAAAAAAAACAACAACTTTTACCTCAATACTTTTAACCAGATTTAGCATAATTAGCAAGCACCTGACTGCGTGCAGGGATAAGTGGATTTTAAACGGATTCATCATATTGGGATTGAACACCAGTATGGGACAACTTATTGCACAGAACAAAATAAATCGTATACATATTCTAAGAATTAAACATAAAGCAGATAGCGCATGTCTTAGACCTATAGATCACCTTGTGCAGTTAAATGTATATCAGCGTGGAGGAGATCAACCAGATTAACCGACACGGTGTGATAAGGGGCTGGGTGTGAAATCCTGCCCGCGGAGCACGGCTCACGCGGCGTCTTCTGCAATTCAGTAAGCGCTTGAAAAGCTGCTCATCTCTGCTATTGTTACTCCGGGCGACGTGAGAGCCGGAGACTCTTCTAGTCTGCTGCGAGATCAATGGCCTCGGCAGCTCCTCCTGAGAAGAGGAACTCATCAAGTTTCACTTAAAAAAATAAATGTAGCGCAGCAAAAACATTGTCAAGTGTTAACCGTATAGCCTGTTTCTCTTTGTCTATTAGCCCAAAACTGGTTTCGTGGCCATATGGTTGGAAAACTCTATTTGGTTACAAAACACACACACACACGCACGCAAGCACACACACACACACACACACACACACACACACACACACACACACACACGCACGCAAGCACACACACACACACACACACACACACACACAGACACACACACGCACGCAAGCACACACACACACACACACACACACGCACACACACACGCACGCAAGCACACACACACACACACACACACACACACGCACGCAAGCACACACACACACACACACGCACGCAAGCACACACACACACACACACACACACACACAAACACACACACACACATTATCCGCCTTATACCTGAAATATTTACCTCTAAGGCTTAACTTGCAGTGGATGAGGATCTATAAAATACATGATTTATTGTGTTTCTGTCTGTGCCTGTCTCTCTTTATAACGTGATTGCGAAAGTATTTACGATAAGATCAATTTAATTAAAAAGTACTACAGATATTATAGGCGTATAACGTGGCAAAATGACTTCTGTTACACTATTACGGGTGTTACAACATTACATTAGACCACCCAGTTCAGGTTTGATACTTGACGATTTAAAATTCTTAATGGGATCGAGATACCGTCCAGATATAGGAACGGGGACTGAAGAATTAACATGACCATTAGAAGGGTATTAAGCTTTCTAGACGGAAGAGAAGATCACATGTGTGGGATATATTTCATGATTCCCTACTGAATAGTCACCCCCGGAGTCGCAAGCCTGTGTTAGTTTCTACAGTGTGTGTGTGTGCGCGCGAGAGAGAGACAGAGCGCTGCCTAGCCGTGCTGCTCGTTAACACTGAAATCCTACTCTAGTCAGAACAAGAGCTGCTGTGGTTTCGTGTTTTGATTTTTCTACGCTGGCCTGTTCTTGCAACCGAGACGGAAAGTATAGCTTTGAATAACGATCAAGAGCATATAATGGGGAGTGCTCCGATTACGCTGTTAAGACTGCACGATGTCCTTTAACCTCACGCAATTAGTCACGTTGTACCACAGTAAAAAACGTGTCAATTGGAGGTACATTCTTTTTTTTTAGGTATATGGAAAACCATGTTATGTTAATTGGCAGCTTCGCTGTGTTATTGTAAGGTAATATATTTTAATTAGCGATACCAGTATTCTACTGAGTTACAGTATGTGGAAAGATAGTGAACTGGTTTGAAACGATCCCATTCTAGATTATTGCGGTCCCTTGAGTGATACAGGGGATCTATATTGCACACAAAACTGCTGTAGAAAAATACACTGAAGAAAATATTCCAGTGTTCTGAGTACTGCGGAGCTGCTAGCTAACCCTTCTCACAACAGTATACTTGTGCAAACAGCGGCTACTCGTACTAGTACATTGAAATAAGATCAATTCGGCTAAAACACAAAATCACCAGAAACCATTCTAAAGCAGATTATTAGCGTTTAAAACCAGGACGCACTATGTTTTAAATATCTGTTTATATGTGTTTCACACATCCTGCCAGAAGTGTAAGAGGGTAAAAGCGGCGCGATTATGTGTGTCGGTTGGGATGGGGTACAAAACTGGCTTGTAGTCTGTCTGCCGAGGATAGATTCCAGTAAAGCGAAACGGTTATCTGAACATCTAAAAGCTTATCGTTCACCTTCTTTTCTATTTAGTTTCTGTCTATATTTTCTTGCCCACGCGGCTTTCGATTTGACTTGCTCCAAATGCACCGCTTGCACTTTAACTAGAGACAGAATCATAACGTTGTTTTCTGTTTCAAAATATGTACTTTCGGAGATACCGCCGTTTTGCACATTGTGCTTGTACTTTTGACAATCTAGTAACTGCAACAGAGACAGCTTCGTTCATGTTTGTCGGCCTGTTGTTGCGGACATATTAACTCAAGACCAGGCTCTGCTCTCCTAGCCGATTAATAAAATCTCCAGATGTGCTCAGGCACTGGGCCGTAGGCTGTTCTTAAGCTTGCAACCTGCCACACATCGCTAAACTGCACCCGGTTTATACTAATGCCCTATAATTTCTTTCTGTTATGTAACGTGTTTTCAAATTATTCTAGCCACGCCGTGAAAAGCAGTAAGAAATGTGTGCCCCGTATGGACCGGAGTTGCTGTCAGTGTGGAATCCTGATCGGCAGCCGGTTTAGAAGATACAACCTTGTGCTAATTTCTCAGTCTATCCCTTCCCAGCGATCGAGATATACACCTACTGTATTTGGTCTGGTGGAATCATTTCTTAGTTTAACTGGGGGACACGGTCTCAGGTATCTGTTTATTTATGTATTTAACCGTGACGCAGCATGAGCTTACTCAGACAACAGCATCAAACACTCGCTTTCCCAATCTTGCCTGCGGCTATCATTAGCAGTGAATGGACATCATTCTTAAAACATGCTGCCAAACCCTCTCGTGCAGCGCTGCAGACGTGTTCCCGAAGCACTTCGCTGCATGGTCACAAGAGCACGTGCTTGCGTACATGTAACACATCTAAACACAACAGATAAAAAAAAAACGGAGATTGCAAGGCTGTCTCACCCACACAGACACATACGCAACCCAGCAACCCAAATGCACTTAAGGATCAACACCTGCACATACAAACGCCCTCAAATGCAAACTCGCAAATTCTCATACAAGCGAAAGCATTTTGTCTCGGCGAGGAATTGGCACAGCTAAACACGCCTGAGTGCAACCTGCCCGTGCTTGCATAATGTATTGAGCGAGCGTGAATGTAAATTAATGCTGTACCGATTTTTTTTTTTTAAAAACTGTCCCAGATAAACCACAAAAGCAAAATAAGCGGCCAAGCTTTAAAAGAGGCTGCTAATTTAAAATGGTATTTTAGGCAACCGTTTCACAGAAATGCTAATTAAACAATCTATGTAATGTGAGGCGTAACTCCAAAAAACAGCATTGTAAAAATATCCCCTATTGCCCCGCACTCACTGCCCCATTTAATTGTTAATATGGTATTTATATAACACCACGAAACGATCAGTAGGGTAATGTGTCATTCATCAAGCACAGCGTTATTGCGTTTTTTTTCTGAAAACCCAATGGAATTTCTATATTTCCAATTTGAATTGCTCAATTGCACATACTGGGGGTATTTATAACATTATCAGAGACGCATTAAAGCTTGGCTGTAGATGATATATGGATCGCATATCTCCTCAATTTACTAGGAGTTATTGTCTTTGGTGATGTGAAATATTACCATGCTGAACACAGTGATAAGTGTGTGTGTGTGTGTGTGTGTGTGTGCGCGCGCGTGCGTGTGTGTACAAGGCTCCACGCCTCATGCTGCGCTCTGCGGTGGAGCACGGGCGTGTTTAAGATTAGATTTCCTCTCTAGAGTCTCTGCTTGCGCAGCTCTGTCCCGTCCTTGAACTGAACTGAGAAGTAAATAGTTTCACTGTAAAGGGAAAGAAAATCAAGCTACCACACCACACGATCAGCAGCAGACACGCTGAGCCGTCTACTATATCGCCCTAGAAATGGTTATGTTGGAGCATTTTAACACTTTTATGTAACAGACTTTTAAACACATCATGGTGTTCATATATTGTTTGAGAATATCGTTTCTAACGAGTGTTATAACATAAACATTAGTGTGAAAAAAACTAAAATCTGTTGTATATCATAATGTAAATAAATGCAAACTAGAATGTACTTCTGAGTACATTACATTCTTCAGTTAAGCGTGTAATCACCAGAAGTCTCCAAAAATGTATTTAAAAAAACAAAACTCAAATCGCCCAATTAAAGACACAAACTGTAGGGCAATCCAGTCTCCTTTGAGTTAAATAACTATATCCTGTCATATATATTTATCAACTGTATTAACTGTGTATGTCATTGTTCTTTTTTGACTGTTGTACTGTCTATGTATTTATTTATTTACTTATTTAAATAAAATGCTGATCATCACAAGAATAGTGGGCAACGTAAGATATAAGTATTCGAAACACCCGTCGGCAAGCAAAGAGTTAATGACTTACAAATCTCTTGATAGTTTAAATCATGTGTTTAATTATTTATTTCAGTCCTTAACAGTTTTCTTCTTATTGCAGGGTTTGAAAATTGCACCCTTTCCTGGGACTCAGAACTCGCGGTTTAAAATGCACGTGTCTGAAACTTGAGCAACCAGCAGGTCCCTGCTCTGCTCTGAACTGATCTCACTCTACACAACAGGAATGAGCCTCACTCTTCACAGCAGGAATGAGCCTCACTCTTCACAGCAGGAATGAGCCTCACTCTTCACAGCAGGAATGAGCCTCACTCTTCACAGCAGGAATGAGCCTCACTCTTCACAGCAGGAATGAGCCTCACTCTTCACAGCAGGAATGAGCCTCACTCTTCACAACAGGAATGTGTCTCACTTGTAGCTATAGAGGAAAACGATATATTTAACAGGGGCCTGTTTACTAAAAGTCCTGTTTTGTTACAATTGACCCCACGTGCGGCGCAATAGGCTTGTTAAAGCGCTTGACCATCAATGGCGAACAAGTAGACAATTCCTTTTATTATGATTGTATGAATAGCTTTTTAAAAAGCAGACAACATTTTGACACCTATATGAAACAGTGATTTCTTAGAAGATGTATTTCAATTTGGATTGCTTCCCGTTTGCCCAAGTTATCTGGTGGAGAAATAGTCGGAATACGTTGAAAACACAAACGGTTGACAAAGAAAGCTGAAAATGAAATGTTTTGCAATATGTTATAAATAACTGGATTGTGCTTTCACAATTGAGTGATAACCCATTTAAAGACGGACATCGGGCTTAAAATATAGGCCTATATCTCACATATAACAAGCATTACTGAAGTACAAAATAAATACATAAAATACTGTTAACGTTACACAACCTTCAATAAATCAACAATGAAATTACGGAAAACGAGGTGTCTGAATTTCTGACTGAGTGCTGTTGGTAAATGACAAATTCCCAACGCATCCAAGTTAAAAATTCTATTATAAACTGCTTGTGGCGCTTTCCGAGTCCACAAACAATACTCGCCAGGGTCATGCGCTTTGCATAACACTACCGAAAGACGTGCCTGGGGACTTGTCCTCTTTCCTGTGTTACTCCGCCCCCGAGAATAATGAGACTAGCTTCCACACCCCTTCTCCTCTTCACTCTCTCTCTCTCTCTCTCTCTCTCTCTCTCTCTCTCTCTCTCTCCAACCTCCTGTCTCGGTGACAGCGGAGATAATGATCGCAGGCTACGCTTAGACAATCCACTTCCAATCTCATCTCCATCTGGACTGCGGGGATGAGTTTCAAACAAATCCCATCGTTAAAACGCCTGCGCATCACTTGTAGAGTTACAGGAATAGGACATGTACAAGTCTGTAACATCATACATCCACTACCCTGTAAATATATCCTTTCGCGGATAGTGAAGTCAAAGAAGATTGCACGGCTGCAACTGGCCAGTCATACTATCTTCACTGATCTCCAGTGTCCATGAAAATAACCGATGGGAGCTAGCCCCCCTACACGAATGAAGCAGAGATCTGTTGCAGGAAGTGGAAGTAACTGCGTAGGGAGAAAGGATGAGGAAGGGGGGTAATATCGCCATCTTTCAACATTTGTTTCACTGGTGGTCTCTCCTTTTTTATACTATTTAAAAAGTGTGAAAAACTATTCAAAATCTCCATCCAGGGGTTCATTACAGACGAGTCCTTACTAATCACCGACTTTTTTTTTCTCTAGAATGCAAAACTGCCGACCTTCAAATGAAATAGGTGTCTCTAGGTCTAGGAGTTTTAACGACTTTTTTTTCTTTTGCACATCCGCTAAACTGTTCTCAAAACGATACCGGTTATTTTAAAAAGCCATTTTTTTAATGAGTAGGTCTGTCACATTCATTCAACTCGCTGGAGGTCTGGACCTGTTCAAAAAGAACTGCACAGACTGTGGAAGTCGCTTGTCTGTTTCTCATTCTTACTTTCCTGTAGGGGATTTCTCTAAATCACTAATAATAGGTTTGTGACGTAGGGTGTTTCATATGCCCACACTCGCAGTGAAAGAAAGGATGTGGTTCTCAGAAAGTATACTGGAAGAAACGTTGCGCTGCTGCCTTAACATATCTTATTGAAAGCACGTTCTTACTGCCGCAACGGCTCTCCCACACTTGTATTATTCTACGTGATCCGGACAGAAAACAGTGCATTATACAATTGACAATGCACAAGTTCACTTTTTATTGACTGTTTCCGGTGCACCTGCGGCAAAAAAAGACAGTAGTATTAAAGTAATGTGTTATGCTAATAAGTTATTATTACAAAGTGGTTTTTTTTTGTAAAATAAACCAAGACGTCACCCAGCAATTGGTCTATATATAGACATATACAAATGTATATTGTGAATTATCTAGCACTAAAACAAGATTAATGTCGTTCCCTATAATTAGTGGTTTTTTGTTTTTTTTTACGATAGCAAATTTTACTGCATCCAAATACATCCATAAGCCTATTTCATAGAATATAATACTTTTTAAACTGTATTTATCGAAATGGTATAATTGTGCATGCAGTCACCGAAGGGGATACAGTAAAATATAAAATTGGTCTGTATGGTCCAACATGGAGAAATGTGTGGTTGGGCATCAGTATAAATAAGGCACAATAGCAATTACATACAAAATGTTATCAAAAGCATCATGCCTCAAGCTGGATAGCTCATATACGATAAAACGGTTTGGTGCGCAGCCACCCTTACAGCTTTATCCTTGAAGAATTGATGCACAGTAATATTATTTTGAATTTTGTAGTGGAACAGTACTTATTTTGTAATTATCATTAAACATTATAACACAAATACATACAAAACAAGCGCACGTTTTTAATTTGTTACATATTACAACTACTGAAGTTTACACAGCTGGGTCGAATATAAACATATACAGGACGGCTCACATGTATGCAAAGTGATTGCGTTTCACACAAGAAAACCCAAGCTGTACTCTAGCCAGGATAAGCGCGGGTGTTTTTTCTTTCTTTTTCTTCTAACCTGTGATGTATCAAGACAGACACGGTCTGAAGTGTATTCGGCACCTGGGGTTCCAAGTACTGATGCATGCACATTAACAATGAAAGAGTATCCTGACACATTATTCAATTATTCTCACATGAAGGATAATATATCACGCACATGCTGCCGATTTGCATGCTAAAAACACAATATATCTGGCAAACTCAAATAATATAGGCGTACGTTTTACCGCGTACTGTATATTTTCTGAACTCAATCCAAATATTGCACCCACCCATAGGCCACAACGTTGTCTCTTTGGTACATTACATACCAGAAATGTCAACAGAGATCCAACTTTTGGCAGCGCAAAGGGGCCTCGAGTCCCCGGTGCATTTATCACATAGCTGACAGCTGCAGCTTCTTCACACTGTTCGCTGTGTCTGTTCATTTCGCTGGTATCCTTTTGCAATATTGACGTAAAATTAATTATACCATATTTCAGCAATAAACTTCCACAACGATAATTAATAAAGAAGCTAGATATAGTGTTTAGCCAAAAGAATATAATTTTTTTTGGTGTAACCCAATCAAAGCAATAGGCCTACTAACTGTTTAGTATTAATTAGGTTGGTATTATTAAATAGACTACAGAGCACAGAGTTCCTGTCATTCGCTAATAATAATAATAATAATAATAATAATAATAATAATAATAATAATAATAATAACAATCTTCCACAGGCCTAGTTTACATTTTAACATTTGAAACTTCATTCTTGCATTCATCGCAGCTTTGTAACTAAAAACAGTAGTCCAGATGAGTTATAACCTCCCTTTTTTTGTAATTGTTTTTAGTTTTGTTGGGCAGCGTAAAGATTTTAAAGCAAACGATGAAGGGGAATCCTCTGCACGTTCTCGTTGTGTTATGAAGCCTGGCAGCGTTTGCCGAACAGAATCTAAAGCCCCACAACCACAAGATGTGTTAGCTTTCCATATCTTTTCCCCCCGTTTCTCCGCGGTAAGACGGGCTCAGCTCGCTGGTACGAGATCAGCTGTTCAGTTGTGTTTACGGCCCGAGCTCTGTGTGAAACCCTTCCCGCGCTAAACGCAGCGCACAGCGGCCTGACCTTTGGGTCAGATCCCAGGGGGGCTGTAGGAGGGGGAGGGCTGCCTGTCAGACTATACAGGCAATCCGATTACAGCAGGACTGTGCGTGATTATTCAGTTTCCTTCTATACCGTGCACAAAATAACTGCTCTTTTTACTGCTTGTAAAATAATAAACACAACGCTGTCTGAAGTGCGGCTTTTTACTTGGTTACATAGGAACAAATAATGTGCGCGTATTTAGCATATACAATATGTGACATATTGATTCCCTTTCCTCTGCGATTCCCTATATATAATCTTTAACGGTTATGCATTGCACATACCCTGGAGACTCAAAGCATCTGTTTAGGTAAACCATAAAAGACTGCACGAACACGAACGGTGTAAGTCTGCAGCCGACAGCAAAATGGGTGGAAGAGAAGGTATCCAGACGTTTCACACGCCAGTCCATTTAGACACGTTTGAGCGATTTGGGATTTTGATCAATTAAGTAAATGAAGAGGTAAGTGCTGGAATAGAGCTCAGCACTGATTTTGAGTTAAGAAAAAAAAGATAGGGAATGCATGTGTGGAATTATAGTACCGGTGCAGTATTTATTGTGTATAAAAAGTAACGTGGTTATTAATATGATTTTACTATGATTATAAACTAGCTACCAAATTCGAGCGGCAAAAACTGAATGATGTGTAGTAGCCTGATGAAATATGCTGCTCTACCATTATTTATGCTTTGAAACAAGTGCAATATGGCTGAAAAAGCATACTAAAGAGCTAAAGGTTTTTACAACAGCGCAGTCTACTCATTTGGTCCGCTCAATTCTACAGCGACCTCCTTAATAGAAGTTTTACTTCAACTGCTGCTGAACAACTTTTGGCTACTCGTTTCTAAACATAGTTTTGCCAATATGTTATAACCGCTTAAATATACAATTAATACCTTTCTCAGCACACAAGAAACTAAACGAATTGTCCTTTACCAGTTATTTAAATAAGTTGCTTGTCACAGAGTAGCCTATATTTTTTTTTAGGAGAACTGTATTTCTGCTGCATGTGCACTGCAATAGTTAAGCAATATGTTACGGGAAACCAACCACATGTCTCGCTTTAACTAAGGTCTGTATCAAAATGTGGAATCCCGTCTAATCGTGTCAGTCTGTCTGTCACTTTCTACATCTTGCACAGGATAACTGCCTTGATTTTATTTATCATAAAACGTAGCATATACTTCGGTAGCCAAAAAGTACACATTTGCACAAGTATTTACAGTACGCGATTATGAAAGTGGCCTTGACGATGTATCTGCCATTAATTAAAAAGCACGACAGAGTCAACAAATATTCACCATAAAATTAGAAGTACAGACTGTTTTATCTATAAGCAAATACAAACACATTGCAAGAAACAACCCACGAGCATGCTGTCGTTCTTTTTCCTATTCTTTTTTTTTATTACACGTCCACTGAGTGAAGTAGCTGGAGGGTTATGGTAATTGCGGTTCCGCGACGGCCTTCTGGGTAGTCTGTATGACTGAGTGGGAGCGAGTGAGTTGCTCTCATCTCAGTCTCCGCGGCACGCACGGAGATAGCAGGAGCGCAAGCTGCAGTCTCGTGCTGCACAGTGAGCGAAAACAAGAAGAAAAAAAAGCTAAAGAAAAATAAACAAAGGAAAAAAAAACTTTATTTGAGTAAGGAAGAAAAAGAAATGAAAGAAGAAAAATACGTGTGATCTTCAAAACCTTGGAAACATTAATGATGTTGCGTAAAACGAGTGTGTAACTTCGGCTGAAGCGGCGTGTTTAGTGAGAGGCTCTTACAGCAGCAGCAATAAGCAAACATGGCGCTGCGAGGCATTACGGGGCTGCAATAATTGCAGGAGTTCGTGGACCGTCGCCACCTGTACTAACTACCCTGGCATTATACACTAAAACCTGAAGTTGCTGTCAGTCCACGGAATATCGAAATTGCAAGGATCGGGATTTTTATAAACAGGTCTGTAATTCTGAGGATGTCTAGATTTTCTTTTTAGCGCACAGTGTCCTCCCTACTGGAAATACATCGTGACTCGTTGGATCGCTAGAGAGAAAGTGTTGACTTATCGGTATGTGCACGATTAGAAAGGGATATTAAAAAGGATCGCGGAAACGTAACATCTTCTAATTGATGAATCTAGGTGGATTGCATATGCTAAAAAAAGTAATTTATTTTGTAAAAGAGGACTTTGATTGTGTTCTTAGCGGCACGGGATATCAGAGTCAACTACGAGGAGAGTATTGGCTTGGATTTTTTTTTCTTTAGAAAAACATACACGACCAGTGTCTGTTTTGAATTCTTGTGGTTTTAAAACTTTATCAGAACCTTCCAATCACACCGATTAGTGGCCAGAACCACACGGATTTATATTCACCTTATTTCTGATTCAGGTAAGACGATCGTTTTATTGAATACACTTATTTTGAGACGTGCTGTTCTGGTGGATGCAGGGTCTTCCACTTCCAGTTAGCTGTTTGGTATACGATGCAAAATATATCGCATTGACTCGGATAGCACGGTAAATAGTTGACTATATAACGATTTCTTTAAAAATAAAAAATTCTTTTTTGGAAAAATGAACTATGCATTTGTTACAAGGTAATGATAAAGTACCGTGTACGAAATGCTCAGTTTTGCTGTTACAGTCCTAGGCTATCTGGCAACCGGTTTGCGTAAAAGTCAAGTTTGAAGAAAGGTTGCTAAAAACTCCCCGTAGAACTCCAGATGTTTAATATCTGCTGTAACTAATTGCAACATTAGGAACACAACCGAAAAGTGGCGATCTTGGGGTGTGTCTGATGTATATATTAAACTGGCATAACCCTCTGATTTATGTATTAAACCTGTTTTTAATTATATATCATTAAAAACGTGTTTTTAATTATATAGTCTTGCAACAAGCGAAAACCTTAATTTTCCATATAATCATGTCGGGGCTTCCTGGGAAGCGGGCGACTTTGCAGGAGTGGCTACATTATTTGTACAGTTTTCAGAAAGGGAGAGGCAGTGAAATTGTTGTTAATAAGACACAGTAGGCCCATACTTGTGCCGGGCTGTGTTTTTCGGTGTTTTATTTATATGTCGTTTTTCATATTCGTCCGGTAAACTGCAGTTGTTCCACAACTGAGTACTTCAGTTCCCATATAAAACAGTCTTTGTTCTAACATTTATCAGTTGATTTGTTTTGTTGTGATACAGTACAAGTTGTGGTGTAGCGGAGCCTCGCCCAGGTTTATGGCAGTTCATAAATTATTTTGTGGTTTGTCACTGTTGGAGGGCATCCCCTCCGCTTTGCGCGCGAGTGTGTGCGTGACTGAGCGGATTCGAATAGCTCCTGGGGTAATTCATATGAGTATCTGCATGTTTGGGGACGGGGACGGGGTGTTCTGGTCTGATATAGGAGGCGGCACAAAAGCAAACATCGATCTGTGCAATGTATTGAGGTGCACTTTTGTATCGCTCAATCCAGCCAGCGGACAGTGTCTCGTGCAGGTGTGAGCCAGAGCTATAAATTACATTGGGACGTGTTTAATCTGACTACACTAAATTACAGTTTTGCATTCTTCTCGAAACACGGCGTTAACTGACACATACGTCACCCTTTCACTGCAAAAATATGTAGAAATAAACAATTTGTGTTAAGTATCGTATTAATAATATCGGTTTGTAAGCAAGTTAAATGATATTATTTGTATTATTATAGGCTGTAGTTTGTTGTTTTTCAATTTTAGATGACATTGCTTGCCACGGTCGGCATTAATTCGGAAGTGATCTCCAGATCGATGCGCTTTACGGCTCGTTAGCTATCCAGCACCTTTAGCGGAATTTAGCAGAATACACCTGAGACAAGGGGGGCAATTCACTCACCAAAAGAACATTACCGGGGTCGTAAAATTCCACGCAAGTAACCAGTAGAAATATCCGCAGCCCCTCCTCCCGATAGAGTTTATTATTTATTTTTATTTCACTAATTAAATTGGTGTAAAAATACAACCCTAACGAACATTTTCTTGTCAAACGCTACAATTTCCACGCTACCCATTCACTTTGTTTTTTGTTCTTGTTTGTTTTCTTTCTGCCTCCAATTGTGTAGTATAGTTTTGCCCTTGTGGTGAGTAGGCCTATACCAAGGTAGTTTTTTCCCCGCTGGACATGTAGGGACAGTAAGGTGGTTTTAGGGTATTGTTAGTCAGTCTGGTGATCGATTGGTCTAGACAGGCTTTCGGACTCCCTGTGATCTTTCACTTTGGACAGGAATGGAGGGTATAATATTAAAACGTGTGGGGGGAGGGGGGGGGGGGGGGAGTATGTTTTAATGCGCCACACTGTCGGGAGGGGGGATGGGGTATGTTTTAATGCGCCACACTGTCGCGGGGAGAAGAGGAAACCCAGATAAGGCTGAGTTGGAAGTTCAAAGTGAAAGTCTACCCGGTTGTTTTTCTATAGGCTGTGGGAGTTTAGAGAATAGGAGCGTGTGTGTGGGCGTTGTCAATTTGTCTTTTGTAGAAAGCACGTCTACGACCTTGTCGTGCATCACATGTGAGGGGTAGGGTAAATAAATAGGCTTGTAGTTCAAAGGGGAACACTACAAAAAAAGGGAGCGCACCATGGTCTGCTATCACACAATAAGCCAACAGTTCGAAGAAACAGCTCCCGTGATTTTATTTTTCTCTGTCTGAAAATAGACTTTAATTTGCAATTCACCCGAGCCTCCTGTGTGGATTGATCAGTATGGCAGACATATAGCATTACAGAAAGTAACCCAAATCAAAAAGGGAAGCAAGGTGCCTGACTTCTGCAGACAGAGGTTAACTTATCAAATTACATTTAAAAAATAAACACACAACATGTATGCTGGAATCAGTAATGCAAAGCCATGTTTGCGAGAATCTTACATTTAACATAACTGACTCGTACAGCAATATTGTTTAAAGCGCATTTCTTAACTTTTGAGTAAAACAAATCAAAAATATATACGCGTAAACATATACTACCACGGTGTGTGTATCGTACTGGACTGAAAGCAGTGTTGCGCTGTCTGGTCTCTTGTCTGGGGGAAATACGTACAAACTTTTTTTTTGCGTAAGGTAGTTAAACCCAGTCAAGCCAGTAAGATTGCTCCTGCTCTTCCAAGCAGGAGGATTTATCCTTCATTTAACTGGCAATATTTAGCTTTGTTCGAGATCCAGTTGCAGGCGCTCATGAGCTTCAGAAATAGCAACACGGACTCTCGCGTGCAGCAATGGGGCTGTGCGGCAGCAGTGAGCTGATCCGGAGAAACAGAATGTTGTTCAATTGTAGAGCCGAACATATTCCGTGTTAATGACAACGTATAGGGCGTTTCAGATAAACAATGCACCTGTCAATTAGCCTTCATTTAAAATGTTTCCAAACTGTATATGTCTCACTTATTAACCAAAAGCCCCGACGTTATTGCTAAAGTTAACTTCAAATTCTTAACGTTGTATGTTTCTATTTTTGAATACATTATGTATTTAGGCCTTTGTCTAGCCTACTTGTCACCCCGTGTAGTAAAACTTGGCTAACTCTTTATATTTTATTTTCCACTTTTGGTTTTCTTGACATTGTGTAGGGACCTTTATCTTAAAGGCAAAATGTCGGAGAGGAATGCAATAATTTAAACGGAATTAAACTAGTAATGAACTATAATTAACCCCAAATTATATACCTGCTCTCTCTTGAAATTGTTTTGTGTCAGTTGTATACAGTTTTTTTCAGTCATTTGCCTTGTTTGCCTTGTTTTGCATTGCTTCACATAATGCCCAAAACAAAAAGTCTTAGTTACAACAGAGGTTTATATATAAGATCTGGGGCCTGTTTCTATATTCCGAATGCGTAAGCGAAAGGTCTTGCGACAAGTTATCTCCTCCAATTACGAACACTTATCACGCGTTTCTATATTCCATACGAATCGATTTTGCTTTCAAATTGAAATACGAAAGGTAGCCTCGGATACCTCGCTCGTTCTATACGTGAAACTGAATGGTCAAAATGGTGAGAATACAATGCTTTTACAGTATATAGGAAATTGCTTAATTATCTTTTATAATTGCACTTAAAAAAACACACATTTGAACAATTTGCATTTTGCATACAAATCATTTGTAATTCACATTGTAGAATTTTGCGAAAGGTATAGTAAAGGTCGATTACTTGAGTAGAGTAGTGTTTCTTATTAGAGATTGCTAAACTTTTTATTAATTAAACTATCAATGAATGGACTGCAACGACAGGCAACAACCTGCACACCCGCAACACATTCTGTAAGACATTATATGAGGATGACAATAATTAAGGGCCATTGTGGGTTGAAGTAGGAGAATCAGTGGTTCTAACTGAACAATGGCTAAGGCGTCGTCTAAGAGAAAGCATTATGGCAAAGCGAGTTTATTTGTTTTACTCAAAGAAGTGGAACGCCACAAGGACCTACTTTTTACAAAACTTGGCGGCCGTGTAACGTTTACTGCAAAGAGGGTTCAATGGACTGGACTTGCTGCTAAAATGAGTGCTACGAGTGATGGGAGGGCAATATCCTGGGAACAGGCTAAGAAAAATTTGTCTGATTATAGCAGTAGCACGAGAAGAAAATACGTACAGTGGAGACGTGAGTGCGACAAAACAGGTGGAGGCCCCACATTCCTCTCCAATGGTTTTAGCAGTACAGTTTGTCCATATCAATGCATCATGCGTACAGCCCGGCCATTTAGCAACAACATGTCTTATTATAATGAGATCAATGTCGCATATGATCTGCACATTCATAGGGTGGTACCCTTTCCGACACACATAATGGTATTCATCTACACTTGGTGCTTTTATTTGAATATGTGTGCTTTCCACAGATCCAATCACATTGGGAAAACCACAGGTGGAATGAAAACCTTCCTTGATTGACTGTAATTCCCGTGCAGTGGGCCAAGTAATGTAGTCGGAAGTGTGATTTGTCAGAGCAGTAGTAACACTGCTCAGTGCCAACGTATCGCCCAATACATTCTAGAAGGAACCGCTGGCAAGAAAGCGTAGTGTAACCAACACTCACACTTCTAAAGAGGGCATGATGTCTCTTTGTTTGTCTTCTCACATGCGGCTCAAGCGAGGTAAAACATTGCTGGATGTCCTCCCTCTTTAAACGATACTTTGCAATTATTTCCTCATTAGAAAGCTTGTCAAAGATTTTACGCACCTGTCTGTTACTGTAATTTATCTGCGCTGATGTTGTAATTCTCTACAGCATGCATCAGAGACGCCATTTGTTTAGCAACCATACGCAAGAAAGTCTAGAAAACTGACCATTCGTATTTATACGATGACAAATTTGGTGGTGATAAATTACGAATGGTTTTACAAACGAGTGGTGTGAGTGTTGGTATGGAAACGCAACTTTTTTGTAGTTGCAGCTTACGATATCGTATCTGCCAGATACGCATTTGTATAGAAACAGGCCCCAGGTTCTATCAGACACTTAACAGTTGACATCAGATATGCAGAATGCGAGGCGCCCTATCTGCCAAGCATGTGCTACCCAGTAAGACCTTAAGAACTTCTATTGAGACAAAAACGATACTCAGCAGTTTCACAAAAGCATATAGCCTACAGGTTTTTTTTTAAAAGTAAAATCCTTAATTACAGAAATCGAATCAGTGTAATCCAAATCTACAAGGTTAAATGCATTGTAAAAAACTGTTTTATTTTTAATATAAATGTGCCAGAATTACGTTATTGTGTTTTTGTCAATTTCTACATTTATTGAAAAAACAAACAAGAGTGGGTCTATTGTTTTATTGTTTTATTATTTTTGTAGTTTAAAAAAAAACAACAACAAAAAAAACGCTCTAGAGCAATTGCCAAACACCCATTTTCTGTGAGTTCGTTTGAAGCTTAGGGTCATGCAGGGCTCATGGCAGTTTATTCTGATTTATTGAACAAACATGCATTAAGGATTCCTCATTGAGCTACTCTTCTGCTTTGTATGAAAACAAGCTATTTTACTACACGGTGGGGTTTACGAATTTATAGTTCAAATCGAAGCTATTAAAAACATTTTTAAACGGGGTGTGATTCACACAGCCGTGCTTCAATTAGACTGCAGACCTGCGGACTGGGTTGGTTTAGTTCCGGGCCTAAAAATAAACACCTACAGTCCATGATTCAAACACTGCGGCGTCAACTGACCTTGTCAAGCAATGAAGGAACTATGTCGTGCAGGCTGAATTGAGTGTAGCCTATTTTGTAAATTGCCGTCACTTTTAATATGCCGTGCATGGCAGATCTGAATAGCAATAAACGGGTATGATGCTGATAAAGGGTAAAGGTTGATCTAGGATGTCCTGCTGGCAGTTTATTTGCGCAAGGACGTTACAATGACCACGACAGCCCTAGGATACTGTAGCTGCTAGTTTTAACTGCAGGGCTGAAAATGTATAGAAATATTAGTAGGCCTATTTTATTCTACTTATGTTTGGCGACGGGGAAGGAACTCTGCCCTTATGATAAGTTTAGTAGGCTATGCAAAGGTTCTAGTATGCAAAGTTGTGTCCGGTTCGTGTTTTTATACACCACATGGGACTCCTTCGCCTCTGGACTCGATTAAAGCGCGTATGAATGCTTAAACATCCTCGACGTAAAAATCATTTCATGTCCAACATCTGTTCCACATTTAATGTGGACATCTGATTTGGTTACAGACTGTATACCCCGCTACCAGCTCTAGGAAAACATTGACACCGGATTGAATCTGTGATCATCGCAACTGTTTACATTTGCATTAGCAGATCACGTCCACGTTGGTATTTAAAACATATAGCATTTCTTGTGTTGCCTGATCCAGGCATTGAATTTGCAGCTATGTGACACGAAAGACAGACAGATGAGGGAAATGTCGTTACAAACTTCGTGGTATGAGGCCGCAATTGATCAATCACCATTGGCAAGTACAACATTGACTGCGTATGCATAACTATGAATCCACGGCGCAGGCAAAATCATTGCAGTGATACCATTCGAGTGAAATGCAGACATACGCGATATGCTGAAGTCCTACAGCGGTGTCTCCGCTAACAACTATCTGAAGTGGAAACCGTTTCGTTCCAGAGGAAGCATTCAGAGGCACGTTCTGCAAATATGTAGAAGTACCGATTTATAATTTGCTGCTATAAAAGCAGTGAAATCTCATGTCTTTCTCTTTCACACATCCAGCGAAGGTGTGAGCTGTGCTCCTGTTTTTAATTTATTCTGTAAATGCAGGCAATCCATGGCCCAGGGACACAATGCGCAGAGCTCTCCAGCCACTCCAGGCCTACAGGCGTTTAAACTGGGTGTTATTAATAAAAAAGAATTTGGGACCATTGATCTGCGTTTTGTTTACCTGTAACCGCGTTTCCTGTTTATTCTACCTGTTAAGGTACAAGGTGGATTTTGAAAACCAGCCATGTAAACTCACATTTGAGCCTGGATATTATTATTATTATTATTATTATTATTATTATTATTATTATTATTATTATTAATAATAATAATAATAATAATAATAATAATAATAATAATAATAATAATAATAATAATACCGTGTCACTCGCTCTGACCGCTGGTGGTGTTGCTTAACATAGGACAGTGTTTTAATTACCATATTGGAAGTATGTTTAAAGAATTGTATGTTTAAGATGGTCTTTAAATGTTTCCTATAAGTGACAGCTGGTCTTGTTAAAATTTGCGTAAAAACAAGTGGCCGATCCTGCTTTTATAAACAATAGTGCCGACCAAGCAGTGTTGTAACGAAGCACTGGCTTTCATTGACATCGTATTTAATTGGCCCTTGAATTTTAGATGACTGTTTGAGGTACCAAGCATGCAATTAGAGTTTGTGACGAGGCGTCAGTACTGTACCCTTAGGTCACCGAGAGGCCTAAGGATTATTCATGTAGGTTGCCGCTTGTCATCAGTGTGGGGTTTTAAAGACCATCCCTCGGGATTCCCGTGTAAATCAGAATGTGTACCTCCCCCAGATGGCTTGTAATTACATCAGTTAATTAGGCTTATAACTTGGCGGAATGAATCTACAAAGAGACCAAGATCAATAACCTTGTTATAAACAAATGTATAAATGTGTTTAAATGAATGGGCATGGTGCTGCCGCGCATCAGATTAAATAATGACCCTCAGTTTGGTCGTGTGGATGGATATCTTCGTTTATGGATTAATGCTGCTCTGTCGTGGAAACTATCGAAATCAAATAAAAACCAGTTCGCGAATACTGTAGTGGTTTATGTTTAGCATCTTTGCTTGTGTGCACTTTGTAGGAAATGTTTGCCATTTAAATGTGCTACCATTTGCACCTGCATAGAGGAAAAATGTCGCTCGCCAGCTCATTTTAGAGTATCGCTTTCCAGATTTGAATGGCTTCTTGGGTTTGGCACGTATACTTTATTCTACGGTTTCACACAGGAAACAAACATCAGTCTAGTTTGTTTAATCTTTATAACTAAAGTAATTTTTGCGGGTGTATGCCCCAGTCAGATCTATGCAGTTTAACAAAATAAAAAAAACACCTTAAACTTTTCTTCACTGAAATTAAAAAACAGGTTATTGCTACTCAATTTTTTTTCAGCATTTTCAGACGTTTTGTGATTGCTGTGTCGCGTAATCTAATTACCACAATAGTACCAGCGCCTTGTCAATATGAAATAAACACCCCGTTTCTGGTTTAAGATTACATTTTTGAGTTGTGTTTCTTTAACCCCGAAGAACGAAACATGAAATCTGAAAAAGAGTAAAAACCGATCAACAACAACAACTTCTCTGTTCGAAGTACAATATGACTGGGATAGGGGGCTCCTAGCGCTGTGTGTTTGTGTGTGTGTGTGTATATATATATAAAAGCAAACGTATGGCAGTAAGCTGGCGAGATCAGGTTTCATCGTTGGCTCCCAGAAGAGACGTCATGGTTTGATTGAAGTTGCACTCCGTCCCGGCCTCCCAGGGGACAGCCGCCCTTGAAACAAGAGAGCGCATTTTCTCTTTGCATCTGAAAGCCTTTGTGCTGCAGGAGCTTCGCGAGGCACGGATCGCTGCTCCCTCACAAGAACGTGTAACTGCCGACGCCAGCATTGTTTTCTTAGCGCAGCATTTTTACCACCAGCAAGCAGCGCATTTCACATGGGAGACTCGATTGTGCGCACTTAACACAGGTCCTTGCTTTTTATCGTGACCGAATAGATAGATGTATCGTATTACATTTAATTAGAAGTAAAGCAGTCGTTATTGTTGCACTTGAGCTAGCCATACACCTGTATTTTATTTCTGTATATAAATGTGCAGTCATTTTACAAATAGTATATTGCGCAGTATGTAGTTCATTCTGTGAAGGTTAACGTGTAAAATGATGCACAGGCTTGATTTATTTTGGTAGACTATTATTAAAAACAATATAACCAAAAAAAAAACAAAAAAAAAAAACATGTGGAATGTGGTGAATAATGTAATGTAAATGCTGGTTTGTGTCACCGTGGTGACGCTGTCTGGACACTATGCGGTATGGTAGGCTACTAATGCATTTGCACTAGCTTCCTTTTTTATAATTGGTACCCCTGCAGTGTGCCTCAGCCTGTTTTGTTAATTTATTGAAACACCTTTGTAAGCGTGAGAGCTTCAAAAAGCTTTGTAAGTCAGTCTGCCAAAAAAAACAGGTGTAGACGTACGATATATGGACACGTGTGTGTAGATTGCTTCCAGACTATACCATTAGTTCGAAGGTTTGTATGCACAGATGCTATTAAAGCTAGTTGTCATGGCGTCCTGTTCCTTCG
Organism: Acipenser ruthenus; assembly: GCF_902713425.1. Taxonomy (NCBI): domain Eukaryota; kingdom Metazoa; phylum Chordata; class Actinopteri; order Acipenseriformes; family Acipenseridae; genus Acipenser; species Acipenser ruthenus. The sequence continues at coordinate 45,605,889 of NC_081197.1, forward strand.
TAGCAAGGACGAATGCTTGGAAATATGGGGGTTCCAATTGTAATTACCTAAATAGTAAAACTTGCATTTGTCATCTAAATAACACGACATATTAATTCCCAATCCCAATCTGTAAACCTATAAACCAGTCAAACACGAGACGTATTATTTAGTATTTTTTTAAGCGCGTGATGAAATCTTGGCTTGCAGACACTGTCGAACTTGAAATAACACAGGGAATGACGGTCATACAAATTGGTACTTTAAGCCCGTCTTCAAGCAGTTTGTTTCACAGAAAGTTGCTTTTTGTTAAGGAAGCATCTCGTGACAGCATGCACCACATATTGCCTCCCCTTTTGTATAAAAATAAGGAACATTTTATATGTAGGGCCTACTTCTGAACATTTGGTTGGAATTAATCCCCTTATCCCAGCTGCGGTGGTAGATCCTCCTGCAGCTACACGGGCCTCACAATGCTGCTGTTGTTAGTTTGTGCTCTGTGTAGTCAGGGATTGTTCGTCTAGCTCGCACGGATTGTGTGGTAATGGGAGAGTGTGAAGCCTCTTTACAGCCAGTGCAAATAATGCGACAGCTGTTGGGGCGCGGGCTGTCCGCGCGCCTCTCTCTCTCGCTTTCTCTGCTGCATTCGCACAATGCTTTCATTATATTGCTTGCACTTCATCATAGGCACGGGGCTGATACAGCGGCCCCACTGTTATTTGAATTTATTTGATTTTATTTCCCTCCTTTTAAAATACGATCAAATAAAATCAGCTGATCCTATACACAATCCCTATCTTGAAAGATTTGGGTTATTGTAGAACACGTCAATAACACAGATAAAGCCATGTTATTTGGGAAGATGTCAGTTCACTTTTAGCGGGGGAGGGGGAGGGAAGTATGTAGTAGTATTTAGGATAAATGTTAACGTGTCCCATTTATTATTGCATCAGTTTAGTTTTATAGGCTATTACCAGTCTAATAGCGAGGTATTTTATGGTTTTGTGTCTGTTTGGACATAAGGTTAGGAAAATAAATTCTCTGCCCCCTATAATCAAATTCTGATTGGAGAGATTTAGGCTTATTACGGCATTTAATATATAGTAGAAAGTGCCTACCCAGTTAATGTATCCGAGGCTTCCTCCAGCCTATGAAAATATACAGAACCTGTAAAGAGAACATGGATGTTGTTCACAACACAATGCCCCGTGCCTCTCCTGCCTATTTTACCTGATGAAAGTGTAAGGCTTTTTAAATCCTCAAATAATTTTGAGTAAGGCAAAGGTGGTATATATAGCAACTCCGGGCTGGTCAACAGAACACGCGCCGATTTACCTTAATTGGAGTGGCAGCAATTACAAAAGAGATTGGTTTTGAAAGAGTAAGAAATAATAATTAATAAAATTAACGATGTATAAGCAAGCATTCTCGCAACATGTAATAGCAGGCGTTTTTTTAAAAAAAAGAAAAACACATGGCAGTATCAACCGCATCATCACGATCATCTGCTCCTTCAGTCACTGAAGTGCTGCTCAGCCGTGATGGTTAGTAATGCAGACCACATTTATTCCCTGCTGCCAAGTCGCTCACATCTGCTTGGTGGAGCCCAAAGCGTTTCAGCTATGCATTGTGCAGCTCCGATCTTCAGAAAGGTAGCGAACGATTACATTTAAAATCTAAATGAAGTTACATTGTGCGGTGCTGTATTTGGTATGTGGATCCTCCCGGGTCCGGTTTTTAAAAGCACTGCAATTAGGTCCAGGTTGGCTAGATTCGTGTTTTCAGTTCAGTTCAGTTCGGTGTTTCTAATATAGGCGACTAAACACTATGCTTTGAACGGATGCTGAATTGAAAACTTGACAATCGAATTCTGCACCCAGACAGAAAACTGAATAAACAGAAGCAATCTAATGGTATTTAAAAGTTTAAATTACCTCATACATGGTATGGTTTCCTTTATGGTTGTTTTTGTCGCCTTGCAGTACAAAGTACGGTCAACACATGTAATGTTTGCCACTGCACGGTTAATATCTGTTTATTTTTTATTTATTTATGTATTTATTTATTTATTTATTTATTTATTTATTTATTTATTTATTTATTTATTCATTCATTCCAATAATAAAATAAATTAAGTACAATCTATGTTATTGTTTGGAATAGTCACCCTAGTAGAGTGTGCAAATGAACATCAATTTGAGTTTGGAATGAGAAATCCAGCAATGTCACACCAAAACACTCTGTAAAGTACGCTAATGTAAATCAGAATTCATTCTACCTCGAACGCTTGTTTAATTTAATAAGAGCACTCGGAAGATCGTCGTGAGCCTTTCCTGTATGCGCGCCTTGAATTAGCTCTGCTGTATGTGATTGATGGAGCAAATACAAGCGCTGTGGACTCTATAGCGAAAAAAAAAAACCTTGCTGCGCGTCCATTTGCTGTATAATGAAAGCTGCTTCTATCTCCCCAGGGCCCGCTTCCATTCAGGTACTGGGGGAGGGTTTGCAGCAAATCGATCAGCCCCTTCAAAGCTGTTGCGCCGTCAATGTGGGAAACACAGCCCTTGTCAGCCACAATTATGCAAAACCAACTCTTTTGCGATCAATATCTACTAACGTCCCCCTTGAATAGCTCATCTCCCTTTTTTTAGCCGACGCTTGCTGGTATTTGGCTCTAAGGCACACAGCTGCCTGCCTGTCTGATCGTTGCTCTGTTTGGCTTTCGAAAAAAATGACGTTGCACTGTCTGTAGGGAAAATAATACGGCGAGACAATGGGGTTTTGGAACTCATATTTAAACGTGACACACCTGCATTGTCATTTGGTACAGGTGTGGCGATATTTTGCCTGGGCATGCGCAAATGATTTTAACTCAGAAAAATGTGAAAGTGGTACGATGGATTGAGTTTGGACCTTAATATCGTTTTTTCACAATTCATCAAATTTGTGACTTTTACTGATTTTGCAACATCGGGTTATCAAATTGTAAACATATACGACGTTGTGTGTGAACTACAGTTTGTCTTCTTGTGATTTGTGCAGTATACTATAGCCAGTCACCGCACTCCGAATCAATGCGCTCTTAATTAGAGCAGTGTCAGGTCGGAGAGCTCATTTTTTCTTCATTTTAAAAGGTGTCAATCTAACCTTTTCAATACATATTGTACTGTAGGCTATACCGATATCCCTGTATATATTGAAAAAACAAAAGAAAAGAAGTAGTACATAAACTGACACATGGATTAAAAGTACTTGAAATACAAACGTACCACCTTTTGACAGCATTAAAACAACCGTCATAAAACGGTACATGCATTACGTACTGGGAATACAAACATACCGCTTTTTGACAGCGCACCATTTTCTGACCTTAAACGGTTCGCGGGTACAGGTACCACATTCTGACTATGTAGCCTACCTATTTCTGGCCCTAGAGTTTATTTTTTTGACTTGCCTGGGAACGGTTTTAAATAGTCATGCGCTTATGTAGTTAGCAGGGTTACACGTAAGCCTAAAACATTTAACAAGGCAACGAAGAGACTTTTGTATTATTACCAACTTTGTTACTGGCACACTGCCTGTTTCTTTGACAACTTGGATATAGTTTATCACAACATTTTACAGAGGGGGTGACCTTTTGGCAATCAATTTTCTCAAGTGCCAGAGTGCGTTTCCAGGCGATATTATATTTATTTCTGAGGGGGTGGTTCAATAACTTGTGACGAACTAAAGCTGCTGGCTTTTTGTATCTGTTGTAGGTACTTTGTATATCCACGCAGAACGAGATAACAATGCTGCAGCGGGTTTTAAGGTGGCTCTACAGATGATTTTGGCTCACAGGATGTTAATGTACGAAAACATGTATGGTGAAATACTGCGGCTCCCAACCCCACCCCTTTCTGGTCATGTTCCAGCCTCGGAGTGTTGAGGCTGCGGAATCGCATGTCTGTAAAATGGCGCGTCCAGTGAGTCCGGAATCCGATATGCAGAAGCTAGTCTGTGTGTGGGAGAAAAAGTTCCCTTTTAATACTTTGTTGATGGACACCAGCCATTTTAACCGCTTCCCCTTTTCTATTCTGTACCACAGTAGAGCATATCTGTAGCGGACAAAGGCGATTGTGTATGTAACACGGAATCCTGCATCTGAATCGTTTGTGTGGCGGTCTCTTTTCCTGTAAATGCTGTGAACAATATTTTACAGACAAACAGGCCCCTTATGTTTTTTTTGTTTTTTTTAAGTTTACTTTTAGTGTAGCCTCTAATGAAACGGTGCTGCGCTCAAAGATGTCATGTGGCCTACAAAGAGATATACAATAGCTTGGATCGCAGCACTCGGCACAGTACAGAGCGGCGATGTAGAAGCAATTCGTGCATTTTGTCGAAGCACGTTGTTTCAGGGGTAACCTGGGGGAAGCGACGAGTTCACAAAACTGGAAGACGATTTAAAAGCGTGTTCCCTGCCGATCATTCAGCGCAGCTGCTGTTATTAACCCTATAATTCGTCAGTAAAGTAAATTGTTTTTTTTTAATTCTGATTTATTGCGACCATTAAGTATATGCATGAATCAATCCAGTAACGAGGTAGACATCCTAATGGGGATTTGCAGATAGATGCTCCCTCCCGAGGTCAGCAATAATTATGAGAAGAGAAAAGCGAAGGCATAAAGGACAGGAAGGAGGGAGAGGGAAGGAGTGTTAAAACCTATTTAAAAAAATCATGAACATCTTTTATGAATGTATGTATTTTTAATATTAGGAGTGATAATAAGTATTGTTTTTTAATACCTTTGAATGTGTTTTAATTCACGAAATAATGTAGGCTAGTCGTAAAGCTTATGCTTTTTCATAGGTATTATGATAAACCCCATTTTATAGCATTTGATAGATAAAATGCACGCATCGTAAACATTTATACATACATGTGTAATGTTTACACTGTAATGTTTATTTTTTGTCCATTTAAAATGAATATCAAGGTGTGTTTTAAAATCTGTTGCATAAGGATAATGCGTAATTCCTAAACAGGCGGTTTTACACTGTGCGCTTTTCTTAGATTGAACATGCCCAGTTACCATGCATTTCAAGTGTATGCTATAATGTCAAAGTGTTTTTTTTTAAAGCTCCCTCAGAGAGCTGCTCTGCTCAAATACATGTTGAATTTCTCTTAAAGCTTGGAAATGGTGCGGTACGGATGCCACTGAGAACATCTAAATATGACGGTTTACGTCAGCACATTTTAAAATAAGTTTTGTGATTAAACACAGTGCAGCGGGTGATGTTTTTCATATCAACCAATCCTTTCAAATCACATTTTATTACGGTCTTGTTACGGTTATGTTATGAATAATGTAAAACTAGGAAAACATTTTAACACCACCCGCCTCCTGCTCCGCGTGCTTGTATGTCATCTTGTTAAAACGTGTGCTTTATAATATTGTAGTGTGCACGGGGGAAGGCAGCAGCTGGACTGGTAGGTGATGTAATCACACAAGGAGACGTGAGCCCGATGAATGTCCCTTGCAAAGGAGCCGACTCTTTCGTACAGCGGTATCGGCGCTGTGGTTCAGTGTGAGAGGTCCGGAGTTCGCGCCCGCCCTCCGCCGGTGTGTGGATTGCCCCGCCCTGTGTGATGCCCCTGCCTCTGTTAACCGACATCGCTACAATATAATTTAAAGCATTTAATACGATTAGGTTCTCCATTTTGTTAGGGTTAATTGAATCCTAAAGGGAAACAAAGCCAACTGACGCAAGTTAAGGTTTGTTTAGCCCTGTGTGTGTTTAGTTGCCAGGAACATTTACTGTGACTAACTTTAACCCCAAAGTAAATAGGACTCTGTATGCTAGGACCCTCGTGTTATATGTGGGTCGTATAGGTGTGTATTTGGAAATGTATTAGGGTATGTTGTTTCATACCATGTACTAACAGACAGTTTGCTTATCATTTGATATTCTCAGCACTGCCAATAAACTCGGCTTCTCACGAAATGTGAGCTGATGCTTTTCCCCAGAGGCGCTTCACCGCGTATTTTCTGATATGGGGACTGATAAGTAAGCATCTTGGTGTTAACACTTTGAAACCAGTAGCCCGGCCCGGGTTCGTCCCTTAGTCGCGTTTTAGCATTTTTTAAATGTATTTCTGGAAACAGATTAACAGCGACACACTACAGCTTTAAGAGGTTGAAAGCTTCAGCGTCGATAAAGCTGGCAACTTGCCAGAGACAGAAATCAAGAGGGCGCCAGAACGGAGCTCCGCGCTGTGTTCCAGCTGAGCTCAGTCGCTTTCATTCCCTTTCTCTCAAAAGATTGTGTTGAGAGGCGTTCTTTTAGTGTCGATGCCAAGTCCCGCACCTTGGGAGCGTGGCAGCTGATTGCTGTTGTGTAAAGAACTGGCATTCTATTCTCGTATGCATAGTCAAGACCACCTAACAAACAGAAACGAAATAAAGCAAGTCTCACCCAGGCGTTATTGACCCTGTCTTCAGTGTTGGAGCGGATAATGTTAACTCTTTCCTGCTGCCCCCGATAAGGAACGAGACGGCTGGGAGTTTATTTAACTAGGCTACAGTAATGCTGTAGTTTTATTTGCATTGGTTTACGGCAGACTGAGTTGCAGGTCAATCGACATTTTGTATTTAATCAAGCGTGTAATTAATACATGTTACACAGCACACCTTTTCAATTAAAATATATTTTAAATGTAGAGTACTATAGAGCACCGCCGCATTCCCGATAAACTGTACACCTATAGGCTGGACGTTTAGAGGATGAGATTTTTTTAAAAAAGCGCACGCTTCTAAAGCTAAACAAGGTATTTAAGGCAAAAATGTTCAATATGACAAACTATTATTTTACTTAGAAATTGCGCCTGATTCTGCAAAACATGCATGTTTATGGAAAAACAAAAGCATAGAGCTTTGCATTTCCAAAAATGTGACAAATAGGGTGTTCTCTCTGCTGAGTGCAAGGTGCACCTTTATTTAGCCTATTTAGTATTCATTTTAAGAAAGTTTCACGAACAGGTTAAATTATTCTTTTGTGTATATTAAGCCACAGCACGCCTAAATATACGATGTTGGCAGTTCACAAATCGATCGTTTTAATAAATGTCTCGGGGTGAGCTTCTAAGGTGTGAGAATACTTGCCTGTAAATTAATAAGAGTGCCTGTACTCACAGAGCGCTGAAGAGTTATGACTCCAATCTGCTCGCTCACTCAATGCCTGTAGGGAGACTTAGCGAGTTTGCTTAGGGAGGGGGTGGCACGCACACAGACAGCCGCCTTCCGTGAGTATCTTCTATGTTTCCGATTTTTCTTTTTTTTTTTTTTTTTTACCGGAAATCTTGGGAAGATAGAATAGATGATATGCGCTTCCTCTCAGACTCAATACAACATTCGGTCTTGGAGCTTTTTATTATTTTTTTTCAAGGTGTATGACTTTTTTTAACTCAGCCGATCGAGAGAGATAGTTAAAAGTCTGCTGCTTCTTGCAGGGAAATTATCGCTGGCGCCGCTGTTTGTACAACAGACCTCTAGTTTGAAGCAGTTCAGATGAAGTTCTTCGGGGCGATAAACAAGTAGCTAACTAAAAAAAAACAAAAACAAAAAAAACAAAAACAGGAACCAAAATAAAGGTTCCAACTAGCCGACTGACTGTGGGGTCTTCATAACATAACAACGCAGGCACGGCTGATTTAGCATCATCTGAATCTCTTGTGGTGTTGGTGTTGGCAGGGCAGCAGCAGAGGAATACCCTGGTAATTGGGAGTAAAGTATTTTAAATGTGTTCACTTTAGCGTTTATACTTTATAAAAAACATTAAAAAAAATACTTTTATAGATTTGCCAAATCTTCCTCACTGCTTTGCCTGGAGAGTTTACAACTTAATTATTGTATTCCACTTTAGCTTACCTTAAATTATACATTTTGACACGTTTTTGTATAATTATACCCGTGAGCATTAGCACTTGTATTTCAACATGGCTAAAGCCGTGTCCAGTGTTTAAGAAACATCGAAGCTGTTCAATTTTGAAATAAGCACCGAATTGAATGACACCAAAAATGTAAATTAGTTTGTCTTTTGTGGTGGGGTTTGCATAACCACGTTTTTCAATGCAATTGTCGCGTTGCTTTGGAAAACAATAGCGCATTTATTCATCCGATTTCACCCGAACAGTGTGGCGTGTCGAACCGGCTGTGCCATACTTCCGCGATGGAGACCCTTTATGTTTGTTGTGCAAGCTACTTTAAATACCATGGGCGTTGACTTGCATTGCTGTTTTATCCCGCAGTTGTGTACACACGCATACAACCCCAACTGAGCTCAGCAGTGCAGTACAGCTGCTTAAATGAATGCGACATGCTACTAGTCTACAGCTGAGAGTTGCATCTTTCAGAAAACTATCAATCTAGAAATAATTTTAAGTATGCATAAGTCACAGCGCTAGATCGTTCGTGCCGCGGGAGCAGCAATGCTGTATAGGTATGCCGTATTGTTTGAAATCAGAAGCAACTAATTCTCAAATACCTTCAGAAATCCGCGATATTAATTCAATAATTTTTGGTTTGCTTAAATGACAATGCATTATGTTTGCATTTATAATTGCGGACAAAATACGATAGAACAAGCTAATGCATACGGGAGACAGTTGTACCTAATTTCATCTCTAATACCATTTTAGCATGTATTTCAAGGCAGTCATTTGTTTAGCAATCCTGTTTATCGTAGACCGCGTTTAAATGTAAATCGTCTCTCAGTTGTAAGATTATTTTGTACTGTTAATTCATTAATTCCACTCTTCATAATCTGTATGCCTGTTGATTGTACAAAGCCAAATTGAATCTCATATATGCTGCGAGTAAACCAAGAATCAAATACACCCTAAACCAGGAAGTGCATTCCGTCTAACCTTGAGATTGCTTAAGCAAGCCTGCTTGTCAAGAAAATGATTAATGAACTGTTTGCTCCAAAAGAGGTGTCAACCGGCTTGTGAGGAAGCTGGGTTTGGGTGTCTGCCTATCTGGTTTGGTTAGCAAAGACGTCGGATGGGTGTCAGAAAGATCCGATTTCGCTGTCAGATTTGCCCAGTCAACAGTTTCTGTCACCCGGACGACCCTGCGTCTAATATTTCGTAGCCCGTTAATCATTCAAGAGCTCTGAGTCACAGATATTAGATATACAGTACGAGGGAGCTCGGGTCATTTTAACCACAACCGTGACAACCCCCCCCCCCCCCCCCCCCATTGTTAGATTTGCTGAAAGCAGTTGAGCTTTTACAGGTCATTTTGGAAGTTTAAATTATCCAAATGAACGACTCTTATCTTTTTTTCGGGTCTGCCAGATTAAACTCGCTAATTGAAATGCAATGTGCTTAACCCCCCCCCCCCCCAAGTCCTTGTATCATTTTCATCTGGAATGGAAGGAGCTTAATTTCCCTCGCGTGCCTAGAGGAAGGGACATCTCCTGTGACCTAAAAGCATTTAATGTGTTGTTTTTTTGATAGGGTATCTTCCCTTGCATTTAAGCGTGCATGCTGCATAAGACATTTAGCCCGTGCACGAACGCAGTGTCAACAATAAATCTAAAGGTTTCAAGAGCTCAGGCAACGGCGTCGATTCTAAATGGATTCTTTTTTTTTTTTTAGGAGCGAGCCTCGGAATAGAAAGGCGCCGCAGCGCGAGGGGACGTCATGCTCTCCGCAACACCCTTGTATGGGACCGTTCACAGCTGGATGAACAATGAGAGGGTCCGCATGTGTGGAATTAACGAGGAGAGGTGAGTTTGGTTCCTCTTTGCATCACTGGGGGGGGGGACAGGCGCTACCATGTTGTTAATCTGCGCTTGTATTAAAAACTGGAGGTGTGGGTGTAACGGTAACACCAAATGGTAGGGAGTGCGACTAACAAATAATGTACTTGTTATGAATTACGTCACGTGCATATTTGAAGAGTCTCAAACACACACATTAGGAGATGGTGTGTTTAAATGTTGCACAAGTGAGGACGCATAACTAGGACTCAGTACCAAAGAGAATAGAAGTGTTTACTATTTACACAGTCCCAATTCTAAGAGAATGTTTTTCAAAACATGCAAAATATTTTTAAACAAAATTTCGGGAACCTTTTAAGTAAACACGTAATTTTTTTTACTTTGGGACCTGTTTATTTTCCTATTTGAAAACCAGGGACATTCTTATAGAAATCGCTTAAAAATATATATCGTATAAGAGGCTAAAAACTGATTACAATGCTGATGAGTTATATAGCTGTTTGAAAGTTTAAATTTCCACGTTAAGGATGGATTACCAAGATTTTTTTTTTTTTTTTTTATCTGTGTGAAATTTACAACTTTTTCAACTGATCCATGGACCTACTATATAAACTTACAGAAACAATATTCAGTTCTGTTACCTTTTTGCCGATATTAAAAGTGAGAGAATTCTGGGCAGTAGCCTATGTCTTAGGAGCTCAGAATGGAAAACATGAATATTTAGCTATTCCTAAAATTCTAAATGAGGTAAGAGCAAAATGCTGGCCAATAGAGATCAGGACTGGGTTCTGGGTCTAGAGGCTTAATCCAGCAGTTGGTAGATGCCACTTTTCTGTTTCACCCGATACGACAGTCGCACTAGCCTGGGTGAGCCTTTTCATTAGTTCCAGTTTAAAGCTGAGCGACAGCTTGGAGATTTAGCAGAGAAGGGGTTCAATCAAATTGTATTTTTTTTAAGCTGGAGTATTCAAGCTTTGCTGGATCTGGAGCCATAACAAAGATGGGACCGCTTCCAAATGCATGAGATTAATGAACCGGAGGCCACTGTTCTAGCTGCATGGTTAGTTTGAATGCTGCCAGCAGCAACAGCCTTGCTTCTGACCAGCCCTGATTCTTTCCCACCAGGACTGAATATCTTTCTTTTAAATCCAGCAATAGCAACCAATCAAGTAATGGCCTCGGTTGGTTAGAAATCTCTCAGAATTCCCCACTTTGTCTCAGAATGTAGAGACAAACTGTGGCTTGGGCCTATAAAGTTGAAAGCTTTCTGAATCTGGACTTTACTGTGTTTCACACCCGGAGCCAATTCTGTCTGCCTGCGCTGAAGAAAACTCCTGGATTCACAAAGCAGATGGCTGTACTCCGTTCGCATGTCTAAGCACGAAACAGCAGGCTGCAGGATCAGCTGCAGCCGCTGCCTCTCCTTGCTTGTTCCTCTGAGGGTCAAGTGCATGTTCCACTGGTTTAACCCCTTCACCTATGGAATCATCCATTTCTAATCACATCGTCTTGTGTCTGTGATTGTCTGTTTTTGATTCAGCACATGTGTGCGTTTTAAAACCACCACCACAGCTTAATGCATAACGTCATTCAGCTGTATAGTATTTGGTGCAGGCGGTGTTGAGGATATTTTTTTTCCCTTGCTTGGTTCTGGAAAAGCTCAAAGGAACTGTGTGGTTTATGTAGGGAAACCAAACCTCTTTGGTCTCAGAGGTTAGCTTGTTTTCAGGCTTATCCCACTGTAACAAGTGTTGCAGCAGATCTGTCTATTGACTTCAGGGATGATAAATGCTTGACATGAAATGCACTGTCTGAAGACCATGTTCTGTCAGTGATAAAGTTGGCTGTCATTTTTGAGCTTCTGGCTCCGCATCGAAATCAAGGCGTGAACCCACAACAATAGCACTTGCACTGCTGTGCAAGCCAACAAAAGGTTAGAGGAAAAGGGATTAACCGTTGCAGGCTATCTTAAATCTGTGTTGCATGGTGCGAATCCAAAGTTTAAACAGTTAGTTTGTCTGCCAGGTTGGCCAAAAGCCAGAATCTATTATTTAAAGAGAACCAGAACTTGATAATGAAAATGAGCACGTCATCTTTTAAACAAAAAAGAAAACGCCTAAATATGCTGCATAGAGTTGAAAGTCCAGTTGTCTTTTAACAAAGGAGCCTTAATGCTGAAGAGGAAGAGGAACCTGAAACAATACCTGCAGATAATCTCACCCCTTGCTGGCTCACTGAATGCAGTTGATCAATGGTAGCATGGAGTGCTATTAAGTCTCAGGAATGTGGCTTGATGATTCTTCCTCCATGAAAACAAGGTGACCTCTGCAGGATGGGGAAGAAACTGCAACCAACCTCTGTCTCACCTCTGCAAGAGCTCCATGGAGGTTCAGAAGCAGGCCGCAGGGTTGGCTTCGGTCCCCAGGGATGGGGGTCAGGGGCAGGTTTAAGCCAGGGGGTTTCCATCCAATCTTTCAGGAGTGGTGTCTGTTGAAGAGGCTAAGTCTGCATTATTGGAATCCAGGGATATAAACACAATAATAATAATAAAGCATGGTATAGAAACTGAATGACGGCTTCTATTATGTTATCTCCCAGCCGTGGGCTGAAAGAAAGCACTAGGTGATTGCATCTGGCTCTCGTGTGAACTGATGGAAATTTCCTTCTGGCAGATGACAGCCATTTTAGCCCTGGGATTATGAGATCTGCCACCGAAGTATTCCTTATCAGCACATTCATTCTGTGATAAGTCCCAGTGCATTGCACTGGAGACACAGATGAGATGTTCCCACCGTAGGATTCAGCCACCAGTCAGGCTAGATCTAGTGATCTTTTTATGTAGCAGCCTGGAAGCTATAGCATCGACATATACTGACTTCCAGAAATACATTTATTTGCCAAGACACTTTAGCCTAAGTGATTGATGCCTGACGGAGATGAATTCCTTTTGTTTACTAAACAGCTGATTATGACTTCTTAAGAGCATGCTCACAAAGGCTCCTAATTTGCAGAAGTTATACATCTGTGTGCTAAACTGTAATTGTTTAGTTTTTTTGTAAGAACCACTGAACGTGTGTCAAACACATAAGAAATAATTAGTGAAACTTAAAAGAATTGTCGTAGTCCTGCAAAATACACACACAGTTTTGCACCAGCATACACAGACAACACTAAGTGATGCTAAAATGAAGAATTCATTCAGGGTACCGGACAGTGCCAACTAATGTAAATGTAATAAACTTGCAAATCTTAATATCCCACGTTTGTATGAATGTTTATGTGGATACACAGTAGTAACATGTGTTTTTTTTTCACTTTAACAGGAAAGTCCCAGTAGCCGATGGAGAATCCCAGAAAAGCAGATTGGAATTGAGGGAAGAGAATCACCTTGCACCCAACATGGTAAGAACACTTCTGAAATTAATTCTGTGCTCTTTTCTGCAAAGTCATTGCAGATGTCTCTAAATACCTTGAAGTCTGATCTATCTTCTTTTCTATCTGTGGTGTAACAGAAACTAATAATGTATAACTACTACTAGATGTTCTGTTGCATAAATTCCCTTATTTAGTGATAAAGGGATTCCAGTTCTCTGAAGCAGCATGCTGGTTTTAATTACTCTTTATGGCTGGTCTCAATTCATGTCCTGACTGCATTTATTGTAGACGTGTATTTTTCTGAAACGGAATGCCCAATGTTGCCCAAGGCACAAAGCTGAACTGTTTTTGTTTAAATCTTTAGTATTTATTGTTTCCATGTGTTTTTCCTCTGTAGTCATAACTATTTTGAACCCCATAACCTAAATGCTAATTTAACTTGCACTAATGTTTCTTTGTAGTATAATAAGATTGCACAAAAAAGAAAACTGATCGGTTCACACATTTTAAATATAAGTTTTTATTTGAGTTTTTTTACCCACTCCTCCTATCTCCAGGTGGATGCCAGTGCAGCACGGAGGAACACGCTGGCAGCCCTCAGCATGGACCGGAGCAGCCTGATGGGTGTCCATGGGGGGATGATTTATCCAGGGATCCGGGCACTCTCCACTGGCACTGACAAGAGTAGGGAGGGCATGCCCTTGGGTTACATCAGTGACCGCGTGCCAGAGTTGCGCTACAAACCCATGGCCGCTGTGTCTCCAGAGTCGCCACTGGAAAACGGGAAGCATTCTAATGGCTATGGCGGCCTCTACAAGACCTCTCCTCCAGGACTGCAGAAGCCAGTGATGGTCCCTGGTGGGGGAGAGGCTCTGGGGTTAGACCGTGGATCGGTTGTTGAAAAACACACTGAACTGGGCCTGAACGGCAGCAGCTACTTTCGACTCCCCTGGGTCAGCCCTTACCTCGAGGCTGGAGTATACCCCTTCCTGGACCCTGCAAACAAATATGCACTTAGCATGTACAAGGCGTCCTTTCTTTCCCAGCATTCCCCCTACCTGCCACAGCACTTGGCCTACTCACCCCTGTGTGGCGGCGGGGCTGGCGCAGGAAGTGAACGCTTTCTCTACCTTCCTCCTTATGCTCCGACACACATGCCTTCTTCATTAGCGTCCCCCATGAGGATCCCTACAGCCGCCACTGCCACCACCGCCCCCACCCTTTCCTCCCTTATCCACTGTCAGGAGAAGAGCCTGTCTGGGATCAGTTCCAGGATGCACCATGAGCCGTCTGCTTTTGGGCCCCACCACCAGCAGTCTCAACAGCTCCACCACCAGCAGCAGCATCAAGCACAGCAGCTGCAGTCACACAGCGACAGGCAGCACAGTAGCAAGCAAAGCCGGACGACCTTGGGTAAAGGGACTAGCGGTGGCAGTCTTGCAGTGGACTCCCCACTCCTTCTACTGCAGTCGCCCCACACAACCTCTCGCCTCCATCCACCTACCACCCAACCCCTTAGCCTCAGGGAGAACCCCCCAGACTTTCAGAAGCCTCTCCCCAGGGTTCCAGCAACCCCCTGCCCATCAGTGTCCCTTCCTTTCTCCTGGCCTCCCGGCATGGCCCCTGAGAACCCTTCTCCAGCCCGACCTGCCACCCATAAGCCCAAATCCCGGGATGCAGCAACAGCTGAATCCCGAAACAGCGAGCGCCAGGAGCGGAAAACAAGCCGGTCCCCCTCGACAGCAGAAAAGCAAAAGCAGCAGAAGCACCAGCAGAAGCAGCAGCAGACCCCCACCAAAGGTCCAGCAGACAAGCCCTTAGATCTGTCTGCCAAAGTTGTGGAATTTGGAGGTGCCCCAGATGGATACTCCCCCAAGGAAGATGGAATTGCCAGAATGGGCCACTCACCGTCTGGTCGTTATGGACTGCTTCTCCAGGACACCATGTCCCCATCCTCTTCTGCTGTGAGCGCCTCCTCCACTGCTCCTGAGAGACCTGAAATGATCAGCACTTTACGCTCCTCCTGGGTGGTTCCTGGCCCAGGCCCCCCAACCTCTTCACAAAGCAAGAGCCCAGCTGTGCTAAAAAACAAGACCCTGGAACGTGTTCTGCCCCAGCAACGCAGTTCCTCCTGCCCCAGGATTGGGGAGTCAAACAGCTGCCCTACCAGTAATCCAGTCCCTGGCTTGGTGCCGAGTTTGGGTCGTCCGGCTTCTGCCAGTCCATCACCCAACGGCAATGGCGAGTGGCCCAAGGCAAACGCTGATCACTCTGAAAAAATTGCCCCAGGCAACCATGCTGGCAACCAGCCATCCTCTGTCAAGCATAACAAAGCATACAAAAGAGGTGAGAGCCAGGATTTGGGCTATAAGCAGCAAAAACAGCAGCAGCATCTGGAGAATGGGCACACACCTAACCACCTGTTTCTACCACAGAACGAAGCCTTTCTCCCTCCTGCTTTGGCCTATGCCAACAGATACCTACCCTACCCTGTCCCAGAGGGATTGCCCCTTGCTCATTTACCTTTGCCAGGGAAAGGCCCAGTTTACCCACCTACAATGATGATGGGCAGTGGCAGCCTCTATCCGGCACGCCTGCCCCCAAAGCACAGTCTCCCTTATGGACTGCCCACCTGCCGGGGAGAATTTCTGTCTTACCAGGACTCCCAGGAGATGATTCACCCCTTGATGTCGTCCCCCCGTGTGTCGCTGGAGGCTAAAGCCAGTGAGAGGCCTGAGCGGAGGTCGAAGTTGCAGGATCGGCCTGGGCAGATTGAGGAGTCTACTCCCAAAAGCCGTCCCACGACTGAAAGGAGTGACCCAACTTCCAGGCCAGGAAAGGAGACCCCAATTGACCAGGCAAGCCAGAGTACAAAGGAGCACAGAAAGCCAGTGACGGACAAAGCAAGAATTGTTTGCATTGACTTGATCCAGGACGATGCAGATCCGGGAACCAAACTGGCCAAACAAAGCAGTCCCAACAGCAAGAAAGGAGATGCCACTAAGTTAGGTGGATTTGAGGGTAAAGGACAGCAGCTGAAGGAGCTTCTCTCTAGTGTGGATGCAGCTCTAAAACCTGCAGAGCCAGAAAGGCACCCAAGGATCTGCAGCCCGTCCAAGCAGGAGGAGCAGGGTTGTGCCACCCCAAGCTTCTGCAGAGAACAGCACCTATCTCCACACCAGAGTCAAGGCCAGGACAGCCCAGTCCGACCCAGGCCCCTCCTTGACTTTTCAGACCAGCAGACTTTCTGCTGTGCTAGGACGTCTGGGACAAGGGGGTTAGAGGATATAACCTCCATCACTGAAAGGCTGGGTTTCCATCAGCACCCCTTCCAACACCACCAGCACGGCTTTGACAAGGAAAGCCTGGATGGGGACACACATGATGATGATGACGATGACCACAACTCTGCCGGATCTAGGAAGTCCAACCTGGCCAAGCGGATTGCCAACTCGGCTGGTTACGTAGGCGATCGCTTCAAGTGTGTCACCACCGAGCTGTACGCCGACACCAGCAAGCTGAGTCGCGAGCAGCGAGCACTGCAGGTGAGCACCCCACACTGGGCTCAGGGAGAGGTGGGGTCTGGTACTGCGGGGGGTCATTTCAATACTGGGTATAGTTGAATGAAGGATTTGGATTGCACAGCTCTATCTCTTACAAGCTGCTTACTTGGTAACACCATGCACTGTGTCTTATTCGAGTGTACTGGAGACAAAACGGCAGTAAAGCCCATTGCAGATTTATTGGTATTAATAAATACTTATATATATAAATATGGTATTACCATGGAGACTACCTCAGTGAGCTTAGCCAGCCAGGTAGCATGATTTACAAATTCATCCTCTGCACCAGGCAAGGCAACTAAAGTACGTAAGCTGTGTTGTAAACAGCTTTATTTGCTGCAGGTTCTAGAATCTGCAGATTCAGTGGGAAGATTAGCACAACACTGGCTGTCTCCCCATGCTTCTTAGCAGTGTGGAAGCTCAGCTCCAGCAGCAGCCTGCTGCGTTCCTATGGGCTTATACTGCTGGAGGCAACCATCAACTTGCAGGCGAGCTGTGGGGATGAGCTGTTCCCTGGTCCCCTGGGGAGACAGCTTGTTGCCCTCTAGCTAAATACTGCATAGTCTTTTACAAACCGTCTGAACTGCTGTCTGTGTCTGGGCTGACAAACCCCCCCCCCCCCCCCCCCCGCTTAAACTTCCAAGTGTGGCCTGAATAAAAAATTGGTGTTAAATAATAAAACTGCTACTAATACATAATGCTGTGTGTGTATATATACTGATGTTTTTTATGTACAGAGGCGTGTCACAAATCTATAGACATCCCATTGTATTTACTTTGCTCCAAGTCTCTGTATAATATGTGCAAACATGTTTGGTTTGAAGCAGGATTGACATTTGAAACTGCTGTCATGTACAAAGTGTATTGTGATTGTACCCTGCAGTTTCTGGACAATTTTAAAGTTGTTGCATTTTCATACTGTCTTTGATCAAGCAGCAGTTGTGCATTTCAATTGTGAACAAAGTCACAGTTGAGTAAAGCATAATCCTGCATTGGACCATATTTTAGGCTAGATGGACATACATACGCAATTGTGTGTGTTTTTGCAACAACTGTTAATGGGTGTTACATTTTCTGTGTGTTTAATAGGGGGTAAGGTCTGCACTGTTGTATGTTAAAGATTTGTCGTTTTAAAATGATTGAAAGATCTATTGAGTACCCATTTTAATTGCTTAGATGGAACGATTATCACAAGAGGACAGTAATTTAAGTCAACCTGCTGCTAACTGTGAGGTCAGTTCTTTAAATTTCTTATTACAAATTTAAATCTTTAAAAATTCTAGAAGTTTAACATAGCTGTGCAGAAGGTTACAGCGTTTGTCACAGGGAATTAGGGTGATGATGATGCACCAGGATTTTTTTGTTAGAAAAAAAAAAAGAGATAAGGCTGCAAGCATTTTCCTTTTAAGAAATGTAAAGAGTTTGTATGTAAAAGTGAAACAGTATTAAAAATCCCAGACAGTATGAAATGAAGTGTTTTGAGGTTTTGAAGGTATACAACTATTGTGATATTTTTGTTTTGATGTTGAAAAGATTGTAAGAAAAAAAAGA
This sequence comes from Acipenser ruthenus, assembly GCF_902713425.1. Taxonomy (NCBI): domain Eukaryota; kingdom Metazoa; phylum Chordata; class Actinopteri; order Acipenseriformes; family Acipenseridae; genus Acipenser; species Acipenser ruthenus. Next base: position 45,624,122 of record NC_081197.1, read on the forward strand.
AATGTTAGATGGAAAAGCTTAACAAGAATGAAAGATATGAAGAGAAAGGAGCTTGCATGGATGCTTGGGGTTAGTTTTTTTTAATGGCTGTGTTATATATGCTTGTAGCGTGCAATGATGCGTTTCTCCGAGCTGGAACTGAAGGAAAAGGAGGGCAGCGCGGCAGTGAGAGACCCTGCAGACAGGAGACACAGCGAGACGCCTTGGGAGGTACAGAGGGAGAGCAGAGAGAGGACTGCAAACATTGGCAAGACAGGCCAGGAGACGGAGGCCTGTGGGGAAGGTAATTCATTCCCAAGTGTGGGGACCAGCTAGAATGGAGTCCCCTATATAGGTTTAAAAATAAAACTGCTCATTTTTCCAGCTATAATATGGGGGGTGCGGGTTACTGTCCTTAATTTCCTTCCTTAGATTTCTGTGTTTAATTCTAGTGTGGACCTCTATTAAAGTGGCAGACAATTTGCATATTTCCCTTTTATCTTGCACCCTCATAAAGGCAATTAACGCTATCGCGTGACTGATGCATAATAGGTTTCTATACTTTCTTGTCCATGCTCTGAATTATCATTTGAAAAAAATATAAATAAATCGCGATACACAGTCGGCCATTACCTGATTTCAAAAGGATTATGTGAAGTTTCATTTTGATCAAATTCAAGCTTTTTCAAATTTTGAAACAATCAAAACAAGGAAAGGAACTAGATCAGAAAGCACAAGATGTTCAATTTTATTTTTACTTTTTAAATGAGCTTTCTCTATTTATTCAGATGTGACATTTGTTTCTTAAGGTTCCTCAGACAATTCTACTGAAACACATATCCAAATTCAAAGACTTTAAAATGAAGCTGTGAAGTTTTAAAATGAACTGCAAAGCCAAGTGCCTCGTGTCTCAGCAGAATGTGCTCCCTAAACCTGAGGAGGAGAAAAAAAAAAAAGTTTGACGGTGATTCCAAAGCAGAAATGACACCATGCTGCCCCAGTTAGTCTTCCTGCATGTCTGGCAATCAATGGACATTTTAAGTGAATGGTGAAGCGGCTTGGTTGCTATGGGGAAGTGGCTAGTGTTGCCATGGTGATCCTTCTGTGTAGGGTTGCCATAGCACAAACATGGTGATAAATTATGGAATTCATGAGTCATATGATTGTTGCTCACAGATCAAGTGATTTTTTTCAAACCACTAGCAGCGGGGCTCGCTCACATCTGTGCAGGGTCACATGATCGCCCAGGAGTTTTGGGGAGGTTTGTGCTCTACACTTTAGAACAAATATATTTAGAAACCTATTCAATGAACTATTAGCTGCTGGGGAAGTTGAGGAAGATTTGTTCCAGCATTTTTATATTTTGTCTGTATACTCTAATATACTAGTAGCTAAGTTAATACACATTTCTGATTTCATCGTTTTTTATATATATATATATATATATATATATATATTATATATATAATATAATATTATCTATTTTTATATAGCGCCTTTCATAGTGGACCACCATCACAAAGCGCTTTACAGAGGTAGGCTGTGAACTGTGCATTATATGCTGTGCGCCCATCTCTAATTTTACTATTAGGATCCATGCTGATGATAAAACAAATAAAAAATAAAAAAACTAAACAAAACAACTCTAAGATGCACAAGGAAACTTAAGTTACAAAAAACTGCTTGTGTATTCAACATAGTGACTGTCAGTCAGGATTCATCAGATTCTGCCCTACATTAGACTGTGCTGCATGCTAAGTTTTAGTGCATTTCAGCAGGATCAATAACAACAAGCAATGACCCTGGAGTGTCAATCTGAAGGCTAAGCAATAAAATCACTGTAAACCTTAAAAGCATTCACACTTGTCACGCTGCCTTTGTGCTTCGTGGCCTTCACTGTGGAGTATTGTAAAGGGACGATTCTTGATGCAGAAGGGGCTTGTGGAGATATCAGTAACCTAATCTGTAATCGTAATCCGTGTTTTCTCACGGATAGATTATTGTAACGCTCTGCTCGCAGGCGTCTCTAAAAGCACACTTACCAAATTACAATATGTTCAGAACTCAGCAGCTAGAATCTTGACTAGGTCACATGCAGGTGATCACTTCTGTTTTGGAGTCCTTGCACTGGTTGCCTGTCAGGTTTCAAGCTGATTTTAAAATTCTTCTTACCTTTTAAGGTTCTGCATGGTTTGGCTCTACAGTACTTATCTGATGTTTAATCTGTTTACTCTCCCTCACACAACCTTCGCTCATGATTCTGGATTATGTGTTCCTCCTGCTCGTCTGCGCTTCATGGGTGACAGGGCCTTTTGTTGTTATGCCCCAGAACACCATTCCTAAAGAAATCAGGGATTCAGCTTACTTCCTTTTTTAGAAAGGCATTTTTGTGAATGGTTTTTATCTTTTGTGTTTCTTTGTTGCTGTGGTTTGTGTTTGTCTTTGTAAAGTGTTTTGAGACGATTGCTTTTAAAGGCACTATATAAAATAAAGTTTATTATTATAAAGGCAAAGGGGCTAACGATGTGCCTTTCTCCCGATGGCCCAGGTGGGTTAGCTGTCCCTGAGAGCCACAGAGGTGTTGGCTTCCTAAACTGTGCTCCGGAAAATGAACAGCTGGTTGAGGGGGGGGGCTTGCAGCCGGAGGAAAAACAACAAAGCCAGCCGAGGGAGGATGTTGGCCTCCGCGCTCGCCCGGCACTGCCCAGGAAACGTAAACACAGCAAGGAAAGGCCACAGGATGAGGGGAGCTGCTGTGACAGTGCCTCTGAGGAGCTGGGAGAGGACGGCAAAAGACAGAGGATTCTGAGGGGTAAGAGGCAAACGAGCACATCGGTACTAGCTGTGTTTGTCACGGCAGTCCATGTTGCAAATACTGAGCTGTTGAGTTCATCTACTTAGATAATCAAAGTCTAAACAGTGTATCAAATTCTATACAGATGTATAGAAGTTTGCATTACTGTATACAATAGTTTCATGAGGTTAAGGGCCCTGTCCTTGCATCCAGTAGAAAGTCCCTCCAGTACACAGACCACTCATTGTTCGCCGTCTCTTCCAGTCATATTTCACGTTGTTGCATGTAATAAATAAAGACAAGCCAAGTGAGTGAGCCGGGAGAAGTGAATCCCTTGTCTGTTGCAAACGCCATGGTCACTCTATCCCCATTCATGTCTTTCTAATTTGCTTCATGGCCACCGTTCAGAGAAAATAACTGGTAGGTTTGGCGCACTTGGGTGAATACTTGCTGAATATGTTTTCTATAGGAGTAGCAGCATATGTTGCACATTTTTGCTGCAGCAGTTAGTTCTTAAGAACCGTTTCTGAGTTAGTTGGAGCGGTTTGATTTTATTTAGCTTCAGACCTATAAAGGTGCCGTTGGTTAGAAGCTGTTAAACATAATTCAGCCGAGTTAATTTGCCATTTAGATTACTGAAGATTCTCCCCTATAGAAAAGTCTGTTGACTTTTTTTTTTTTTTTTAAATAAAATAAAAAAGGAATGCTTCTGTCTCCGCTGTAGCTCAGTGTTGGAGTTGTTTTCAATGTCTGGCAGTGCTATGCGCTTCAGACTGGGGGAGGAAATGCTTTGCCGCACTTTGCAGTAAAAAGAGAGAGCGAGAGAGAAATCATGCGCTGCAGTTTATGTATCGTGAAGCTGTCTGAGTCATTCTTTTTTTTTATATAAAGATGACTGGCCGGAGAAGGGCTTTCCCAATCCATCTGCTGAGCACGTCTTGGAAGAGTCTTACTGCAATGAAGTGAAGAAACTGAAAGTGTGCATTGAGCTGACAGGACTGCACCCCTGCAAGCAGCGCCACCTCCAGCACCTCCGGGAGCTCTGGGAGCAGCAGCTGTCACCCGAGAGGCCGACACCGCCCCTAGCATTGTCACCAACACCGGCCTCTCCCATTGCACACAGCAGGAAGACTGACGCTGCTGAGCCCTGCCAGCCAGAGGCCACAGCAAACGAAAGGAAGGTCAAAGTCAGCTTGCCTGAAGAAAAGCCCAGCAGGAAAAGGTCAGAGGGCAAAAGCAATAGAAGCTGGTCGGAAGAGCGTCTTTGTAGGAGTGATACAGAGAAAGGTACGTCAGCTAGGCCTCTACTAATGGGGACACCCGATGCTGGTGTTGGATACATGTTTATTTTAGTTTGAGGTTTGTTTAGATTTTTTTTAGGTTGCAGTGAAAAGCATAAAAGTAAAAAAAGTTGCCAGTTGTTATAATTTTCTGCTGAGCAGATCGGGTCTGATATATAGCCTTAGACATACATTATCTGAAATCTTTGACGACTTTACTAGCAGGCCTACTATGTGATCTGTGCTCCTGTGGAGATAAATAAACAAGTAAAATAAACCTTAAACAAAAGTTCAGTGGCACACAAAAACAAGAAGTGACGGCATATTTAGATTTAAGGAAGTGGGGTGCCCAATCTTTTTCCTTTTTATTTTATTTTTGCAAAACCCAGAGACCTCTTACCCAGTGCTTAATTTGTGCTGGAGCTTGCCGGGGCAAAGTTCCTAAACCTTTTCAGTTATGAAGGTTAAAAATCTCATACAAATTTTTGTTATCAAATGCGTTTTCTTAAAATTCTCAACACAGTTCTTGCGTCCGCGCTAAAGAGAGTCAGTCCGCTACCAAGTTTGTAGTTTCATATGTATACGATTTTCGCTGAGTGTCTTCAATGACACTGGCAGCACAACAAGGACTGAGACTCTGTTGTCGTTTTTTATTCACAAATACGCTTACTTGATTTGAAAAACGTCTAGCACTACTTGGTTTGATTAAATGACTACACAAGAAAATATGAAAGCTGAACGTTAATTTCAACAAAGAACAACGACAAGTCGCCTACTTCAATACGAACATTAAGGTCATTGCTGCAGTATTGCCACTTGCCCGGTTTAGTGATTACAGATTAAAACTGCTGAAAATGCAGCATCTGTCTGTCCACCAACACTCAAGCGCACCACGTGTGTGAGTCTGAAAATCACGCGAGAGAGGTACTGGGTTTGAAAGTGAAAATTGTTGGACTGGTGAAAAGTAAACGTATGCAGGCTTTATTTATTTGTTGTCCTGCGGTTGCCTTGAATTAATTTTTCTGCACGTACTACTACTTTTATATATGAATGATGCAGAATACGTGATTGTAAACATCTAACACTAGTACATACAATACTCTTTCAAATAAACGTGCATGATTTTGAATGTGCGGTTCTTAAGAACGGTATTATTGTCATTGCTTGCGCCCCGGCACCTCTTTACACATTAAGCATAGCTCTCACCTGTGTGTGAAGAGGTGTTCCGATGTTGCAGGGTAAGGGGAACGAGGTGCAGTAAACAAGCTGTCTTGCCATGCACTTTCGATACGCGAGGCTCCCCTTGATTTTAGTTATTGACCAGAACCAAATCCCATTAATGGGACATTTTCAAACAACAAACACCACTATATACAAATAGCTGGTCTTCAAGAAGCGTGCCGGCTGGAGGTGTTTTTAAGATTGCGTCTAGATAATACATAGTAACATGCTTCTCCTGGCCTTGCAGTGGCTAATTTAAACTAGCCCATGAAGTAGTAAACTGCCTTCTGATCTCTTGAGCACATGATTCTACAGACCATCAGTAAAACCTCTCCTTATTGCCATTTGCTTATTTATTAATATGTTGCATACAGTGCGTTAATGAGCCAACTTATACACAGGGGAGTAATTGTTATTCAATTTAATGGCATTTTCATAAACATCACTCTAGAGATTGGGGTGGGATTCCGTTTCTGTTTGTGACATGAAGAGTTAATGTTTTGAAGGTTAATAAAAATAAACTGCTATACAGGTAAAAAAAATGCTTGTAATCTGATGGGTCTATCAGCGTGGAGCTGTGTGGTTTCTTACGACCTTGTGGGTGCCTACAGGACTGGGGCCACAACACTTCTCTATCTAGTCCCCTGACTCTGAACAGGGAACCTGGTGTGTGATGTAACGTGTAAGATGTACTGGATGTGACAGTGCACAGAAACCAGATCCTCTTAACTGCTCTCCCCGGAGGGGGTGGGGGGGCATGAGACAGCACTCACTGCTGTGAGCCGTACCATGGAATGGAATGTGTTTGCTATTCAAGCAGAAAGATGCATGCAGCCTGTTTAAAATGCAATTGTAAAAGTAAAGAAATGAATACAGTGTACAGCAGTTGCAGGTCCAGCTCGGTTTAGAGCGAGCCGTATCAAGCTAAGCTATGTGTGTGTGGTGCACCCGAGGCTGTATTTCTTTTCCTCTGGCAGCAAGCGCAACTGAATAAATTATTTACGGAATACTGAGGCTAACTTACGATTGCATTTTAAAACTTCATATTGAGGGGCGAGTGCAGGGGGTCAGGATTAGCATAACAAAACACTGTTAACCCTTTCCTTGCCTTCTAAGGTTGAGGCTGGACCGTCAACTGCAAGCATTTTAATTGGATTCCTAGATGGGGTGTGCTGCATTTATTATCGTATTGTGACTCAGTAAAAGGGTATCGGTAGAGAGGTGGTCATAAAGGGAGATGATTTCCAGGTTATCTCCCGATATTATTAGTATTTTTTTTATTCCCCCCCCCCCCCCCCCATCGCCACTTGAGTCTTGTATTGTTACCTGGTTGTTTGCTTATCATAATGAATATGAATGTGTATGTATGTAAACAACATCAGTCTAAAGTCATCACTGTCACATGTGCCCATAAGAGTCCTATGCACTATGCACCTGTGTTTTAATGCAATTTTCACATTTTACTTTTACTTGCCAACGGTTTAAAAGGTTACAAGAAAAACTAACAAAATGCTCTCCCAAGCAATGCCTCTGCATTAGAAGATGTACTGTTCTCTAGTCCAGCAGCCGCACACTATATTCAAAGAGCCACGACAGACCTTAAAAGAAGCTCTCACTTTGTACTGTCGGTTTTCCTGTCGAAGTGACATTTTCAGGTGTTTGTGATCTGTCTGATTGCTACTCTCCCGTGTGTGTTGAGCTTTCCCTGGTGTTTTTACGCAGTACACTGAAAACCTCCTCTGCAAGCGGAGGTCAGTCTTGTTCATACTGTGGGCACTCAGGAAAACAAAGCATTTGCACTTTAGTGATGACCAGCCAGCACCTGTTCCTAATGATTTTTTTTTTGTGTGTTTTGTGTTAAAGTTTTACCCACTCTTCCTGCCTCCCCACCGTGCAAAGGAGTGTGCCCTGAATCGGGCTCGACCACAGAAGCTGTGCTCAGGAAAAAGACCCCCCAGTCTGGGTCCCGGCTCTCTGACAAGCGACAGAGGTTGAAGGAGCACCGCAAGACCAGCGGCTTGTGCAAGTCCCCCGTGGCAGGGAAGGAGTGCGACACGCCCAGGCTGCAAAGTGACTTTGAGAAACCCAAAGGGAAGCGGCAGTGCAAAACCAAACACATCAGCTTGAGGGGACGCAGGAGGACATCTGTGACCGGAGACGAGAGCACCGATGCTGAGCACGGGGAAGAAAAGGTGAGCAGCCGCTGGATTCCGAGGAGATTTGTGGAACCGTTTCATACTCAGCTGCAGCATACAGGAACACCAGTTACGTATCTTCGATAAGATATATCAATGTTGGTATGACTGCAAGTGTAAAGCATCACTGTTTTTTTTTTTTTTCTGTATTTTGTTTAGCTGTGAAATACCAAATTGCTGCCTCATGTTAAAACTTTATAGATCTAGATGACTGCCCTCGCCCCCCTTTTTTAATCTCTTCTCTTTGCAACCGCTTTTATAGCTTGTTTTTCATTATACTTCAAACCCCTTCTTATTTCCCATGTAACTGTAGGAAAACAATCTTATTGTCACCTGTGTTACACAAACCGCCTTTTGCATTGACAGGTCGGCGTAGAGAGATCCTCCAGAAAACGGACAGCCTCTAATTCGGATTATGACTCTTCGGCGGCCAAGCCTTACGCCCCCAAGGCCTGCCCCAGCCTCCCACAGACTCCCAGCCTCTTGCAGTCGCCGAGCACCCACCCTTCCCCTCTGCCTGTTGGGAACCCCCCTCAGGAGACCCCCACCAGCCGGCCCATGCCACCTGAAGCGCGAAGGCTGATTGTGAATAAGAATGCCGGCGAGACGCTGCTACAAAGGGCTGCCCGCCTGGGTTACGAGGTAAGCTGCTTTTCTTTTCTTTTTTCCTCCTCTTGCCGCCCCCGCCACTCGAATCCGCTCTTCCTCTTGCTTTTGTGACTTGGATTGTTGTTGGTGACACCCACTTCCTCCTTCATTGGAGCCCCGCTGCCGTACGCTCTGCCTCCTCACATTTCATTAATGCACTGCAAGGCAGAGTGTGACATGTCAGCGTCCCCCGACAGGCACCAAGCAAAAGCTTAGCACAAGCGCTGGAAAATATCACTTCTCCACTGTGTGTGTGTGTGTGTGTGTGTGTGTGTGTGACCCCTTCAAACCAATTTCAGCCACAACAATGCGCTTTCAATCTGAAAAACCTTGTAACAGATAGTTTGGATTTAACTTCAGATTAGTCAGCTAGCAACATACAAAAATGTACGAACGTTTTTACATCATGCTTTTAACCAGCCTGTATTTTATGTGCACTAATTGTTCCTCCTTCGTGAGAAATCTTGGCTAGCATGGTGTTGGAGAATTGTATATTTGAATGGCTGTTTGCAACGTGTTTTACTTGAGTCCAGGTTTGAAATGAAAAGTGTAGAGTAAGTGAATGATACAGAACCCCATTTTAAATGTTATTTTGGAGCCGTGTCTGGGCGCATTCTCCCCACCCTTGTGCTGTGCAGCTGCTGGGGAGGGAGACAGGAGCGGAGCAGCTGGAGGTTCCTTGGCAGCTGCTGCCTGTCTGTTAGTGTGCCGCCCTGCTCTTGTGTCTGTGCTGTGGACTGGGATGGGCGGTCTTCACCATCGCGCACTGTACAGCATAGCTGCTTGAATCAACCTCCCCCTCCACCTCCACACTCCCCAGGGGGCTTGCAACCCTCTCCATCCTTGAGAAAATTACCCCCACCCCCTCCTATTGCAACTGCCTTAGTTCATTAAGCCACTCTACCTCCTGCAACAGAAAGGGCTTCAAATTAACCCTTCAAAAGAAAGGCTCTCAAGGTTCTATCTGCCCCCCCCCCCCCATCCCCCCCCCCCCATCCTTTGTCTGTTAGGCTTCTTCATGGAGAAATGAAATATTACAATGAGAAAGCCATTCAGAGGCTGTACTGTAGTTTTTCTGTGAAATACCTCTTTGGGGTGAAATTGCTCTTTGCAATTAAAGCGCAATCAGTTATCCGACAAGTGCACTCCTCCATCCTGGGTTTAATGAATCCTCTTTGGTGATGGTGCTTTGTGTGGAAGGTGTTAAATAGGTGCTCTTGTAGACCATTACATGGGTGTCTCTCGAGACCCTCCTTTTTTCCTTTCTTTCGTTTTTTTTTAGTCTTTCACTGCTTTAATTGGCACTAATACTGTAGGCGTTTGTTATTCTCAGTCAGAAGCAGAAAAAATAAATATAACCATGAATAACTGAGCATAGATGTTTGAGCACACATTTTGATGGTTTGTTAGTGATTTATTCTGGATTTTGTTTTGCTCTGTATTTCTTGTGTTTCTTTGTCCTTTCAGTTCCATATTTCATTGATTTTTTGTGTATGTTTTTATATATTGATTAGTTTGGAAAATGATAGTGTATGAAACTGTATATTGCAAGTTCTAGTGTTTTTTGTTGCATCAATAGATGATTGTTTCGTAATTTTCCATGCAAAAAAAAGAAAGACATTGAAATGAATAACATTATTACAAAGACAAACTGTTATTCATGTATATCTCTTGGCAGTTCAGAAGCATGCAAAATGAGTTTTAGAGTTCTCTGCCCAGTTCATGGTGAATGGAATTGGCGGCAATAGAAAGTTCTATCGCAACTCGCACTAATTGACAACCTGACTGACTGAGAGGGTCAGGACTAAAAGGTCTGTTGGCTGAAGTGAGCTGTTCCTTTGAGGGCTTGGGATCCAAGATTCTATTGACCTTTTATTGAAAAATAAATTGCAAATGATTGCCGCCTGCTAGGCTGTGTCAGATGCAAATAAGGACCTCTAGGATTGCCCAGACTGGACCGGAATACTGAGGCTATTTTGGCAAAACCCCACAAGATGTGAACACCAGTCTGAACACGCAGGGCTTTGTGTCTGTCAAACCCCACTTGTCACCAAGTGGGTTTTTTTTCTTTTCTTTTTTTTTTTTTTTTACACATGTTAGTGGGGTAGAAGGAGGAGAGTTTCCAGATAACTTGTGTTGTATTGCTGCTTTATCCCAGTTGCAGGGTAAAATGGTTTAAAAGAGATGGATAAGTTGACTCTTGGGGTGTCATGTGGACGGAAAGGAGTTAATGGCTTGCAGGGTTTGGGTCAAGTCCGTTAAGTCCTCTTGCAGATGCCATGTTAATTCAGGCTTGTGATGTGTGTTGCTGCAGGTGTTTGCTGTGTGCAGTCTCTGTCTGTCTTTTGCTCTCTTTCTCTCTGTGTCTCTCTCTCTGTGTCTCTCTCTCTCTTTCTCCCCCTCTCACTCACTCATCCTCGCTGTGGTTTTTGATGCATGCCGGCACTGTGTTTTAAAATGTTAATGAGCTAAGTCGCAAATTGAGACTTCATGGTTTGCGTCTGGTCTCTGAGTTACCTGCTGTGGTTACTGGCAGCCTTGTTAATAACCCAGTGGCTCTGAGCTGCCAAACCAAGAAAAGCCCCGTGCGCTCTCCTGTATCGCCAGCGACTGACAAGCACGCACAAGAACACCACAGGGACGTACACAGCAGCAGCAGCACAGGGCTGACACAGGGTTCAGATTCCCTTGCATGTCGTCTGGTACCCCCCACCGCTCCAGATAGGGCAGGCTTTGGTACTGTTTCATGGGAATTGCACCATTTGCCAGCCAGAACCCCCTGCAGACACTGAAGTATTGACTTGGTTTTTGAGTCGGTTCATTGCAAAAGCAGAAGCCCGGTGTTATGAGGGAAAGCTGCAACTTTTTTGTTGGGTAGCTTTGAGTTTTACATAATATGCACCATGGTTTTTGGATTTAATGCTTTTGTGTTCATTTTTTCGTAGCTAGTAACATTAATTGAAGGTGGAAAAATGAATTGTTCTTGGTTTTATAAGTCTACTTTTATTGGTTTTTAGAAGGAAGACGGTTTCATTGGAATATACAATATTTGTATCGCTAGTGCTAGTTACTATTTGGCATTGTGTATCGATCTGCATATTCAGCTAGACTTTATTTGCCAGTAAGGGTTCAATCTTTTATCTAAACAAATGTTCCTTTCTCCAATGAAACTGTGCACAGGCAAGTACATGAGAGAGAGTGAGCTGTGGAAATGTCTTTTCAGTCAGGGAAATTTTAGTAACAATGCAATATATAATACATTTTTCTTTTTTCTTTTCCCCCTGAGCTGTTAGTCACACAGACACTTCTCATTTCCTGTTTCACCATTTAAAATCCTGGCTGGTAAAAGCCGTGGCCTGGGGAAATATTCCTGAGGTAAACCTCAGCCGCTGTAATGCTGAGACTCCACTCCTGCTGAAATCAGTAAGAAGTGTTCAAAGCCAGAACATGAAGCTTTCTTTCGCTGATTTATTAGGGTGAATAAATAAATCATTTAAAAAAAAAAAAAAAAAAAAAAAAGCCTATTTTTTTTTTCTTTCTTCCATCTACAGAAAAGATTAATTACAAATTCTGTGTGGTACGCTCAGGCATATGGATCCCTCTTCGATTCTATCAAGACACCCCCCCCCCCCCCCCCACCCACCTCTCCCTACTCCAGCAGTGAGTGCCTGCTGTAAGCTCGATCCTTGTAGTCATGTGACCTGGGTTATTTTCAAGCCTCGGACAGACAGCTCATTAGCTTTTGCTGTGATCCACGTTAGTCTGGTTAGTGCAGGCCTGGTAACGGAGCAGTTTCATGCTGTATCCTAGATACCAATCCCCGAGTCAGTGAAATCAAGACGCACGTAACTAAATGCTGCAAATGCACTGGATGAGTTTTTTTCCCAAGGAGAGGTGATGCGTCTGTTACACTAGATTTAGGACACTGTTGGGGAAGGAGTGTGTGTGCGTGTGTGTGTGTGTGAGAGGAGGGTCTTTGTCAGCTGAGGTTATGTTTACCAGCTAACAACTGGCAATCCACTAAGGGATGGAGTTTCAAATGTGGCGAGGCTGCACTGTGAAAGGAGGGCCTTGGACGGCTGTCTAATGCAGCCTGGCTTTCTTCAGTGTTTTTATCAGCAGTTATGGTTTGAGTATTAATAATATTAATAATATTGTCGTTTCCACTCCAAATATATCCCATGGTAGGTCAAATGTTAGATTTATTATGTATTATGCACCAAGTTTTTAGAAGCTTCTGTCCCGGTTTGTCTTTGGTGTCTATTATCTGCCATTGAGTCTGTATGTGTAATGTAGATTTGAATCCTAAATTACGATACGTTTGCCAGTCACAAAGGCAGCATAGCTGGCCACCCAATACATTACTCTTCAAAAGCAAGGCTAGGCAACGACACAGTGCTGAAGTATAAGGGTTAATTTTGGAATAAAATGGTACATTCTCTTTAGTATAGTATAGAGTTTTATTCAAGAATGCAACTGCAGTATTAATTACATATTGGTGTAATCAGTCCTTTTAATGTCAATTCTGTCCATAAAAAAAATCCTAATAACCCTTTCTCTCAATTACCTAAGTTTTGAATCCTTTACTACTATACACACAGAAGTGTCCAGTACTGAATAGCAGGGTGTATCCAGGTCAGGACTGAGGTGTGCATTCAGAGCTATGAGTGGAGGCCAGTCAGCACCGTGCCTCACTGTGTATAGCCAGTACTGTTGTCCTTCATCTTTTCGTCGGCACAATATTTAACAAGCAGAAATGGTTATCTGAATTTTTAAAAGTGCTTTTAAATTGTTAACTTTTTTTTTTTTTTTTTTTTAATAGCCCCTAATTTAGAGATTTTGTAAATGTTAGTCTGTGTGCTGGATTTCAGAAAAGTGTTTTTGATGGTTAAGAAACCTGAATGAGTACTGACTGTAAACCCAGCAGATTGTGGAGGGTGGATTTTATAATTATAATTTGACCATTGTGGACAGATTGGATGAGCTATTCTCGTTTTTCCCCGATCCGCAAAGAAGGTAGAATTATAAAAACTCTGGTCGAGCCTACTGAATTTGCATAGAAATAGGAATTTTAAAAGATTGCAGCAAGTTCAAATGAGATGTTTTCAGCCCTTGTGTTGCGATATCGAATGTAGCTACACTGCTCATTTCTGTTCCTGTCAAGTTAAAAGATGGAACGGCACTGTCCTTGGCCACCTGCACATTAAACCAATTATCAATGCAATATGCCTGTTTTAGATTTCCTACAAAACAAAACCAAGTCATGAAAGGTATCCTAATCGCTGGTTTTCTTTTAGAGGGGGGGAAAAAAAAGCAAAATCAAGATGGTGTACATTATTGACATGAGAAATAGTTTTTTAATTGGATACCATGAAAATCCATTGAGATTTGTCATGTTTTCAGATGTGTCCCTCAAGGGATAAAATACCCATTTGTGTACATGTGTGCCAGAAAAAATGTGTTGTGTAAAAAAGAAATCAATTTTACCTGTCCTGGAATGCTGGCTAAAAAAAAACAAACAACTAGTTATACTGTATGTAAACGCCGGTTAAGTGTTTGTATAACTCTGCTTCTGGAAGCCTCCATTTATTGATTCATTTGAAGTTGTTTTTTTTTTTGTTGTTTTTTTGTTTTTTTTGGGGGTCAGTATACAAGATGGTTTCATATTCATAGATGATGAAACCTGTTCAGCTCACAGATCGCTCTGGCACCTATTCTGTTAAAGCAAACAATGCAGAGTGTGTCCTTGAGTGAAGCTTGACAAACTCCTTTCAATTACTCTTCACGCGTAACCATTCCAATGTCTTTTCTTTTCTTCTTTGAAGGAAGTGGTTCTATACTGCTTGGAAAATAAGGTGTGTGATGTGAATCACCGTGACAACGCCGGGTACTGCGCTGTGCATGAAGCCTGTGCCAGGGGCTGGCTGGCCATCGTGCAGCATCTCCTGGAGTATGGAGCTGATGTCAACTGCAGTGCCCAGGATGGAACCAGGTGAGCAGCCCCTTTGTTTGGTGGATATTTTATGTTGCGGTTTTGTAGCAATAATCATAGATAATATGGGATTTCTTCTGGTGGAAATTTCAGAGCATACATTCATGACATCAACACATTTGAGTCCAGGTACTGCCTTGTGCAAGTCCTGTCCCTGCTCTGTGGATAACCTAAAGAGTACTTTTGAATCCTGCCAACAGCATCATGTGCTGCCATGAATCTATAATAGGGATCCAGCTTGACAATAGGGGTCAAACGCTCACACACACACAAGCATGTCTTGTTTTACTACCAGCAGGCAGCAGGCCAGCCTGCTCATTCCAGACACCACAATGCATCTTGCCAACACACAGAGAGGCTAAATCATTGTAACTTCCCCATCCCTTTCCTTGCTGTTTCCATTCAGGCCTCTACATGACGCCGTGGAGAATGACCACCTGGATATCGTTCGGTTGCTGCTTTCCTATGGGGCGGACCCCACTCTCGCCACCTACTCCGGGCGCAGCATTCTCAAGATGACCCACAGCGACCTGATGGAGAAGTTTCTGTCAGGTAGAAATCAGACTGTCCTCCCATACACGACTCCCTGTGTCTGTCACCCCACTGGAAGAGCCAGAAATAGCTGTCTTGGTTTGAAACTTTGAACTATTCGGGAAGGAAGGATGTTGCTTAACCTTCAACATGCTTACTGGTGTTTTTGGGTCGCTAAGCAACTAATATAGGAAACTTGGCTTGGTCTGAAAAGCCAAACCGAGCTCACCAGCCAGTCAGAAAGGCGACTCTTCTTTTTTGTAGAATTTTAGATAATGATTGTACAAAAAGTAAAATTGGCAGTTTTCATGGATTTTAAGTCAGTTATTTACAGGAAGGCATTTTGTGTCATGTGTAAAGTTTCTCCTTTTGAAAGAAAATGCTAAAGTCTGAAGTGTTCCCCTATACACAGGCATATTACAAATCAACGGTGGCCAGTTCTCTTTTCAATATACTTACAGGAGTCTGAAATCAAGTAAAACATACAGACACTGGATGTTTAATTTAACAGGTCTGCTGCTTACAGATGTTTGGCTTTTATGAAACTTGAGCTTGAGTGGCATCAGTGATAACAGGACTGGACTGCAAGTTCCCTGTCCAGACGAGGAAATAGCTTAATAAACAAAGCCACGTCTTCCACAGTCTCTGTTCACATTGTGTTAGTGCAGACATCCCCACCCCCCCCCCCCCCCCCGGCCGCCTGGAGCTTATTGATTCAATCCCTCCCTGCGGCTCCATCGTGTTCCTGTGAGACGCGGTGTCTTCGTTAGACATGTGGTATCATTTCACAAGCTGGGCTGCAGTGGGCACCTGTCTGTTCTTCAGATAACAAGTAGGACCCAATTACTTTACAGACTGGCAGCTAGCTTGCCACAGAGATCGTTATTTCAGAATCTCCTCCTCCGGAGTCCTTGCTCAGGCAATCCTGGCGAGGGGATCTGACCCACATCCTCTCAATCCAAAGACTCGGGCATACTGCATGGTACCCAGCACACTGCTGTAGTGGTGGCTGGCTGCGAAAGGCATTTGTCCTGCATTAATTGTACTGACAGTCTGGGTTTGCATTTACTTCTTAACCAACCTATAATTAAGGTACTATTGTAGTAACCTATAATTAAGGTAGGTACTGGGTTTCAGTCAGGTAAATAACGAACTAAACAGATGGAGAGACACAGCTGACGAAACGGAAAAGAGTTGAGAGGAGCCTGCTTTTAAAACACGTGGCCCTAGACTCCAGCTTGCTGCTGAGGTCGTGGTTTCAGTACGCCAGTCCGCGCAGCGGTGATGGGCACACACAAAAGATCACTGCACCGCTTGCCTGACCTAGAGATAATGAGAAAGAAACCAGTAATATTCATGCTTAAGAAGGGGGGGTGGTGGGGGATAGAGGATGCAACAAAAATGCTACATTTGGCATCACAAGAACCCATTCCCCCTAGCTACAATTAGGCCTCTCGTGCGATTTCATTCTTTAATCATTATTTGCTACTTGGCATTTAAAATGCTTGTTTCCTGCTCTCTGGTTGCCGTAGTAACAGAGAACAACAAGATAGGCACGTGTGAGCTGTCTTTTTTTTTTGTCCCCTTCTGAAGTCACAGTGTGGTGGTACTTTAACAATGCAGCGTTATATCTCTAATTACGCAATGTGGTATGTTCATGAAAAACATGCATTGTACATTCCTTGATATTGGTTTGAATGCATCTAGTGCGGAGGATACAGTATTAAGAGCCCTAAATTCACACTAACTCAATTTTCTTTTAACTCCACTCCTATCTCCCTTGTTTTTATTTTATTTATTTATTTGTCTTTTCCCCATGACACTGTTCCCATGCTCCCCCACCCACCTGTCCAAGTGTGCTTGTGGGATCCGTGCCCTTTGTGTTCTCCCCTTTTATTATTATAATCAGCTCTTGAGCACACTGGCCCACCCCAACTCTCTTGCAGTCAGTCCACTCCGAATCAGAATCCCAGCTACCCATATGCTATGATGACATTGTGGGTGTGTTTTTCTTCTGTTGTCTGTCCAAATCATTCAATGGTGGTTTGTGTCTGTCTGATTTCAGACCGTATCCTGTAAAACAAAAGCCTTCCTGTCTTATTTATTTTATTATTTAAGGGACCTCCCTCCACCCACACTCCCCCTTTTCTAATCTACATACATATCAAATTACTTCTATTCACCATGTCCTTAATTAGTCATTCCTTCATCAGGGTGGACTGGGGATTATAAATGATCCTGCCAGATGAAGTTTTATGTGAGGCCACACTGGTTTGAGAATGATCTTTTTTTGACCATGGATTTTCTACTTGTTTACTTTCTCAGGACTGTTTTAAGTCAGGTAGCAAATCCATCCCTTGTTACTTGATATGCTTTCCCTTCATCCAGTGAGTGGTGATAAAACATCTTTATCTACTAGGCACTGAGACACAGGTGACGATACTCTCTTTGAAGGATCTGTGGTGTGATTTGATGTTGCCTCTTTAGAGGGGCTTTCAGATGGTCCGTGAAAATGTGCAATAAATTGTAAAAGCATTGTTGCGTCTCATCTCCCCCCCCCCCCCCCCTTCTAATTTACATCCCCTCGTCGTGTTGTTCGCGCTCCTCATTATTTTCCTAATCAGCCCTTCTCAGTGTTGCTGTTTAATTACTTCATACGTCCCTCCAGTGATTTAGAACTTTCTGCTCAATGTTAGAGAGGCTGCAATGCCCTACCTCAGTGAGGTGCTTACACCCTTAAGATTGAAACCCAGGCTGTCGGGATCTAGACCAGGAAATGCCTGAACATTTCAATCACATTTCATTTATAATGGTTACGTTGCTTACATATTGGTCTTTGTTCTTACCAACTCATGTAAAAGATTGTACTGTACCTAAAGTAGCAAAAACAAGGCCAGTTTCTGACTGTTTTATTATTTGATTACTGTTGTGTATATGAATTAACTAATGGATTACATTATTTTTTTTAATGGATTTATGTAATGCTGTACCTTGTAAAAATGAAGCTATGGTAAATGGTGGAAAAAATGTTAAGCTGCATCCATCATTTCCAATTGCATGACTGGAGTTGAGATTCCCTTTGTTCTAGCAGTCCCTAAGGGCAAAGGATTAATTACCTTCATGTGGTGGTTAGATGTGGAGTCTACTTGTTCACATTCAGCCAGATTATCCTCCCATAAAATAAACAAAAAAGACATTACCTGTCTGTGCTGTTCACGGGTTAATAACTTCCCCCCGCACTGTGGATTGAGACCCTTGAGGCTGCTGTCCGTTGCTTGTCTTGATGAGATCCTGTCATCTTGTTTTTTCTCCTCCAGAGTACTTTGCTGACCTGCAGAGCCGAAGAGACGATGACCCTGGCCTGTACTGGGACTTCTACGGCAGCTGTGTGTGCGGTGAGTCAGGGCTAGTTGTTTGATGTGCAGAAACACCAGAAAGCAAGCAGCCAGCAGAACAGTGTTCACAGCAGCGTGAAACAGCTTGCAGCGAACGAGGAGAGCGCTGCAGAGCATTGCTGCTGAATGTGCCTGTCGGCATTATCCAAGACACCAGGGGAGACCTGCTGCCAGAGCTGTGCTGTTTACTTTATTGAGGGAGGAGGGTTAGAAACTGAGCTGAATCATGATTAAGAAAAAATGAATGATAGTCTGAATATTTGTGGCATTATTTTTATTTTATTTTCTTTTGTGGCATTATTTTAACAAAAAATAACCTTCAGTACATCTTCTTCAGTTCTTGTCTGAGGTTTTTAACTGACTGGTCTGTGGAGGGGAGGGGGGGGCATATCTGTGCTATTTAGTAAGATATTTTTGTCAGGTTGCACATGTTTGAAATACAAGTATAATAAACTAAAGTAGTCCTTCGGTTTGCCAAATCAAATCAAACTTTATTTGTATAGCGCTTTTCATGGCAGAGCCATCTGAAGGCGCTTAACAGAAAACAACAAGGTCAACAATAAAACTGCAAAAACCATAAAAACAGTAATAAAACAGTTGAGGCCTCTCTTGGAGCCAATTGTGTTCGTTTTTCCTTCAGATTTGTATGATAGGAGTGCTTTAGAATTATGGATGAATACATGTTTCAAGCTGCATAAGAGCTGAAATTTCCAGACAAGCCGTGGTTAACCCTTTGCAGTCCGTTTATTAAGTGCGTGTCAGGCGCGTCGGGTCCAATTTATTTTCACACGCGCAGTTAATTTTAGACATGTTGTTTAAAAGTTTTTTTTTTTCCACAGTCAAACGGGTTTAAAAGGCCCTGCATATCAACAAAGCACTCACTAGGCATCTCCAGCCCCGCCCCGCCCCACCCTTTCGTTCGCTATAGCTTTCACATATGCTAAGAAATAAATAATAATAATAATAATAGTCGTACATACCGATCAATCATCTCCTGATCACTCGTTTTATCACCAAACACCTCAATAATGCGATCCAAGTCATTATTTTATTAATATAACATCTCAAAAAAGCTCTGCAAATGTCTGTGATGTTCTCACAGACATTTGCAGTTACAGCCAGCTTGTTTCCTTTTGGCCGCTGTTATCAGATGCCAGGGGCAAGTATGACTATTCGTGAGAATACGCCCTTTTTTTTTTGGCTTGTCTCGGCTCCTGTCGCTCCCACTCGGGCATTGAATGGTTTTCTCTGCTTTTTCCGGAGAAAAAACGACTTTTTGATGATGATCTTTTTGATGATGTCGGACAGGGTCCGACATTGGACCAGATAGGAATAATTGCAATGTCGGACCAGGTCCGACATAGGACCGCAAAGGGTTAAGCGTAGAAAGGACATGTTGTCATCTAATTTAAGGCCCTTGCTCTTGCCTATCGCTCTATTCATCATACTGCCCCTTCCTATCTCCAATCCCTCTTGTCTCCTTATATTCCCTCTCGCCCTCTTTGCTCATCCTCTACTGGCCGACCCTGCTTTAGATGAAAGAGTCTGCTAAATAATTAAATAATAATAACCTACAGATTGGTGCAGATATTTCAACATGTGAGGCACGTCTAATCCTTAATGAATTCGAGACTGCACCTTTTATTTTTTCTTCCGGTTAGACACAGCTAAATATATTAAGCGAGTATCTCAGTCAGTCCTGAGTGTTTGTTTGATATTGAGCAGACGACTTCCCAGAGGTACCCGCGAGTAATTAGAGCTATCTCACAAGAGCCGGGCTGTGGCCACCAGGGATCCAGGCAGTCTCGTATTGCCAAGTGGACCCTGACGACAGCTAGAGGTCCCCTCCTGGAGGATTGAACATTGAAAATAAATAAACCTGTGAAAGCTTTTTATTTCCCTGGTGTCGAGCGGAAATAAGCATTGGGGGGGGGGGGGGGTAGAGAGAAGACATAATTCACTGTACTTATGGGTTTGAAAAGTATGATCATTCTTGAAAGAAATTTGCATTAAGCTGTTTTCACTGCTAAGAGTTTGTACATTTAGCAGATCTGCCAGGAACCTGCTGAGACTGAAGAATTCAGGCAACAAAGCTGCATATGGGATGTATCATCTAACCCCAGTGTAGCACCAGGCAATTCATTGAGCATCCATGGCCCTGTGTATAGCTAGACACATGCATACAGAGCCCAAATGGAAAATGATCAAAGATGATATAAGGGCATGCACATGTGGGAATGTTTTATATTGTGGGGAATGACGGAATAAGTTTACTGAAATCTTTTTCAACAGAGCCAAATGATGAAACTGCAGCTTTTGACATTCTGGCCAACCCACCGGGGCCCGGCGACACTGATGAGGAGGAGGAGGAGGACTTTAAAGAAGTGTTTGCGTTCGAGTTCTCCGACCGCCCGCTCCTGCCATGCTATAACATCCAGGTGTCTCTCTCTCAGGGGTAAGAAAGCTGTGTTCCTTACACACGTGAAAATGCTAATTCCATTCTTGGGAATTCCCTCTGCACAGGATCATAGATTGCTTTGCTCTGAACCGTTGTGTGATGTGACGACAGCAAGTCCATAAAATAAACTACTGTGTAACCTGACCTCTACTAGACAGGTTTGCACGCTACAAGCAGTGGCTTATAAAATGCAGTGATTTGGATCATATCCTGTGTGTTCTGCACGATAACAAAACAAATCAAGCAGATTGTCAGCCCAACCCAGGCTTTAGGTTTCAACCAGGATGCATCATCAGGAAACAAGAAAAAAAACTCACTTGTTTAATACGTTTTCAAATGTAATACTTTTAGCTTGTTCCGCACACACCCTTAGAATTATGCTTTTCCACAGCATAGTCCACATTTTGCAGACACCTAGTAATGTCCCTGATAATACCTCTCCAGTGCTAAAAGGTCAGGTTGCTTCAGTTGGCTTTGTTTCGTGTCGGTACTTCTCTCCTTCGACGGCAAAGCAGCATCCTTGACATTCCTTCAGTGGTTAAAAGAGAAGAAAGATGTTGGGGAAGCTGAGATATAAAAGCTGTAATCATCTCTCCTGGGCTTGTTGATGCTACACCGCATTCCTGTTACTTCCAGCTTGTTTTGAGCATCCACCAAGTCAGGACTATGCGCTCAACATTCCTAAGACCTGTAATCAGTGCTGCAGTCAGTCTTGATCATGGATAATTATTAGATTAGCAGGTTGTTTCTTTGGGTCATTTAGCAATTCACTCCACAATGCCCAGTGTTGATGATACTTTATAACCCTTTAGCATATTGTGTTTGTCAAGCCTGTCTTAAGTCTTAGTTGCATACAGAGGTTGGGGGAGGAAATTAGAAACTCCTGGCAAAACACAAAAAAGTAAACTGCTGTTTTGTCAATTTAAAAATGTTTCTAACTTGCAACAAGGAGACTGTACTTCATTACAGAATACATGTCAAGAGTGTCATAAGCATAATCATTGAAACAGTCGGTCCATTGTAGTGTGTTAATGAGTTGCTTGACAAATATTTAACAACTTTTCATTTGGCATCAAGGTTATAAACCCCAAAAATGCATATATTTTAAGGAAGTCTGACTGCCATTTTAACCTTGACGTCTTCCCCCGCCCACGCAGGCCTCGGAACTGGCTGCTCCTTTCAGACGTGCTGAAGAGGCTGAAGATGACGTCCCGCGGGTTCCGCTGCAGCTTCTCTCACATCGAGGTGGTGACTATCACAGAGGCAGAGTTTTACAAGCAGGCGTCGCTCAGCCAGCTCTTGACATGCCCCGAGGACCTGGAGGCCTTCGTCCCCGACAGCAAGGAGCTGCTGGACCTGGTGGAGTTCACCAGCGAGGTGGTGCGGCTGCTGGGCTCCACGCTAGAGTGCCTGGATGAGAAGCGGGGGGCAGCCACCGTCTCTCTGGACAGGTCCTGACCTTCCAGGCAATCCATTCACTGAACTCTCACCAGAGGATTTATAAATAGAGAAATTTAAATATATAGGTATAAATATTTGTACATAGTGTACATATGTGCTACATATTGGAGAAAACAAAGACTGGATAACATCACTGCCTGGACAATTGGATTATTCCAATATCATTTAGAATGATTTTGTTTTTAAAGCTGTTTTTATAGATTGCTTGCTTTTTAAACACCTTCATAATGTCTTGTCTCCACCACCCCCAGTCAGAATAATGTATACATTTCCAGGGTCAATTTTACAATTTATTTAATTTGAAAAAACACAATATGAAAAGAGAAAAAAATGCTATATATATAATCTCTCTGCCACATGACTTGATAGTGAGATTGTTTTTATTGTTATTATGATTTATAATTATTTTTATTTAACGTGGTGCACTTCCAAATGTTTGATAATAGACTTGCCTGCCTCGGGTAGGTGAAAATATATTGGTTGAAATCAAGTTATTTTTGAATGTGAATGAGTTATTTTCCAGTCTAAGCAAGACACCTTTCCTATTTTTTTTTTCTCTCAAAGTTTAAACTTCAGGAGAAATTCTTTTATACCTGTGTTCTGACTTGGTTTTGACTTTTGACTTTTTATTTAAAGATGAACATTTTAAAATATTTTTTCATGTGGTTTTTTGTAAGATACTACAAATAAAAGTACTAAAATGTTTTGCGTAGTTTGGCAGGAAAACCAGCCTGAACTTTGTATATAAAAGGGTGATGATTACAGTAAATGTTTCTGACTGATGTGAGTATTGTTTTTTGGATCTGTGTTAAAACTTCTTTGTAATTAAAACCAAAAAAACTTCTTATTTGTATTTATATTTTACAAAAAAAAGTTCCTTTAAATAAATGGCAATAAAACAGTTAAAACTGTCATATTTGTCTGTGTGCCAATTAGTATTTTACAATGTTAACCACATAATGTTCTCTGCATCCATATATACCATGTTGCACATCTAAACTAGTTCTTAGTGCCTTCAGAAATGAAGACTGCTCAGGAATTAGAATTACTATTGCACATAGTTATATTGTGGCATATGTTCTATGCACGGGATAAGAAGACAGAAATTGACAAATACTTTTTCTCTTGCATAATATATAATTTATCATACAGCAGAGAACGATCAGACGTATGCCAAAATGTAAAGACCCTAAATAAATGATCTGTTACAAAGGAACAGTAAAATGCAATGAAAACCCTCTAAGACTATATTAAATGTCTCAACAGGGAGCAGGTCCTAAGGGGTGGATTGTTTCCCAATGGAATGGACTGAGTGTGATCTTAATAGCGAGCTGGTCACAAGGAGAGATTTGTACTATTTTTTTTCTTTTGGAAGACTCAATTAATACAGCTTGCCATTATAAACAACATCTTGCTCTGTTTTTGCTGTGATGTTTTGTTTTTACAATGTATTTCTGAGAGCTGCCTACAGGCATCGTTAGCAATTCAATGTGGAGCTGAATGTGTTGAGCAGCGTGCCAGTTCCCTCGCTAGATCTTGAACTTGTTGCTGGCGACTGACGGCAGGAAGCGTGGATGCTGTTGCAGATATTTGATGTGTTGCGTTTCTGCTCCTGCGTGTCCACTTCCTAATTGACTGCTTTCCAATCTGAGCAGCAGTTTGGATCATTAATTATTCAGTAGTGGGAGAACACAACCAAAAAAAAAAATGTCTCTAATGCGATTCTGAATGCATTATTTATTAAATTCATATAAATGTTACCTGGTTTTGATGCAGTAGAGCAGTATTATAGTAACATTGTCAAACTGCTATGTGGTATATCCAAAGTGAGATTTTATATACAGTGGTTTGCAGAAGTATTCACCCCCTGCAAAGTTTTCACATTTTGTTGGCACCTGAGCGTACTCCACGACACTTTCAAATTAGACTTTACATGTAGAATTTACACAAACTGCTCCACATTGATAAAGTTAAAAAATGCATATAGAATATAAATAAGTAAGATTTACAGACAAAAACAGATTAATCTCATAAGTATTCAACCCCTTTGCTTCTGCAGCCCTTAATAAGATCAGATGTAAATTATTTGTTTGAAAGGTCACAAAATTAGTGAAATGGTTTCCGCCTGTGTGTACTCAAAGTGGTTTAACTTGTAGATAATTTCCCTCAGGTATATAAAGACTTTCAAGCTGCAACTCACATAGTGATCCAACAAAGCAACCATGAAGACCAAGGAGCTTTCGAAACAAGTCAGGGATAAAGTGGTAGACAGGCACAGAGCAGGAGAAGAGTACAAGAAAATTTCAAAGGTGCTGATTATCCCTCTCAGCACTGTGAAGTCCATCATTAAGAAGTGGAAGATGCATCATACCACCTGACTCTACCCAGATCAGGTCGCCCTCCCAAACTGAGCAGCCGGGCAAGCAGGAAACTGGTTCGGGATGTCACTCTGAAGCCAACAATGACCTTGACTCATAGCAGTAATTGCTGCAAAAGGTGCTTCTATCAAGTACTGACTTAAGGGGCTGAATACTTATGCAACCAGTAAATTTCATTTTGTACATTTTCTTTGCAAGTTTTGCTGACATTTAACCTCCTCCTCATATAACAGTCTTCAGTTTAACCACTACAGCTTTGAATAAAAAAAAGTTTGTTTGAAAAACTGCATACATTATTTGTAACAAAATGTGACATTATTGGTAGGGGGTGAATACTTCTGCAAACCACTGTTTATATATATAGGGAGCGGGAGAAAAAATGGATCAATGTAGGCTTCTACTTTGAGAATGTAACCAGTGTGTTGTGTCCGGCAATCCTTTCCCATGTACATACCTGAATGTACTGCATGTCCTCTCAATCAATACATCCAGATTGGGTGATGAAAGCTGCCAGATCATTGTACTAGCCCTTAGCTGAGCCCTGAGTCACTATAGCAACACAAATGGTTTCCACCCTCTGGTAGTTATCACACACGTTTACTGTTTTCACCGCAAGATTGGTCCTTTAAGATGTTGCTGATAAAATATAAAGTTCCATCATTAATCTGTATTTAATCTTATAAAATGTCTTGGCATCCTCTCATTTTATTGTTGGGCTGCAAAATTATATTTGCTTGTTCAAAGTTATGTATGGAGGTAGTTTTTGCTGAGATGCAAACCCTTAGTTCTCAGGGACATTCTTACTTGGTGCACACAGTAAGACTGGTCTGCTTAATAGACAAGTATTATGAGTTTGATCATTCTGTGAGTTCAGAATGCATTGTGCCTCTGTTGCTGGTGATGCTGTGGTCTGCTAAGGGTGTCTTCATGAGAATGCACTAGTATTATAATGGTGTCTCTGTGTTGAATGGCTAGCACTGGAGGGCTGCTCGACTACAGGTTATCTTTTCCCTCCTAAGAGCTAAATAAAAACATTGAAGAGTCAAACCAGAGGCACATGCAATTTTAGTTTATATTGTTAGTGTTGTACGCTACGACACAGAAAAATCTCAGTGTTTTATAACCCCTCCATTGAATCTATCAAGAAAGGGAATATGGAAGCCTGTGGTTTAAATAAGTTTCTTTGTCCCACTGGGCAGTGTAATGACCACTTTAGGCATAATTCGATTTGAGAGGAGAAAGGAGAAGGGAGATGGGAGGGGGTTGTAAACACACTCATTTGTTTTGCTGTTCATCAATGACATGCTTCTCAACATGAACCCTTGACTTGACCCTACTGACCCTGAACTCTTGCAATCAATGGGTAGATATTAAAGTCCCTTATTTACCCAACAAATGACATAAATGCACATTCTTGTGTGTCATAATTAGCACCAGATGTAAACACACTCAACTCAAAAAACAAATTGATGCTCCCAGCACCCTGACCTAATCCTACCTTTTAAGAACTCCCCACAATTCCAATTTCCAATAATAAAACTCCTTTTATAAATCTTGGGCAATGGTCTTACGAGTTGAATCAGCTCCAATTCAGGTAAGAACTATGATTTTGGTCATGCTTTGTAATTAAGAACATCTGCTGGATAAACATGTGACCCATTCACACTGATCAATAATATTTTATTATTATTATCAATGGCATCTAACTCTCTATTGAACCTAGCATAAAACATGAAAGGAAAACAGAGCAGATTAATGAACATTTGTTATAAATTAATTGAATGCCTCATTTGCTTTATTTAAAACAATTCATACCCAATAAATAATGTATTAAGTATTTTCTAGTGTGCATATTAATATTAATGGCCATTCATTTAGCAACCTTTGATTAAAAAAAAACCCTTATGCTATTGTGCTACAGAAGCCAACAAATTGGCACCTGATTCACTAGGGATGTGTTTAACCTTTAACTTGGAGTCATGGCTGTCTTTAGAGTTAAATACAACATGCATTGATTGATTTCATATCATTTATTTTTCACACTATGTCATAGAATACTTCCTGCCATGGTGCTGTTTCTAAAACCCTGCTGCTAACCAATAATTAC
Source organism: Acipenser ruthenus (assembly GCF_902713425.1). Classification (NCBI taxonomy): domain Eukaryota; kingdom Metazoa; phylum Chordata; class Actinopteri; order Acipenseriformes; family Acipenseridae; genus Acipenser; species Acipenser ruthenus. The sequence continues at coordinate 45,650,561 of NC_081197.1, forward strand.
CTTCCTGAGGAATATCTGATTAACAGAGAACCTATGAAAGCAATAGGGTTCTACACAGACCACTATCAAATATCTTCAGTAGAACTGTGGTCTACAAGAGCCATGCCAACCCACGTCACAAATTACAAAATTCCACAATGAACTGCATGCAGATTAATTGGTTCAGATACCAGGACTGTTTAATAGCTATTTCATAAATCAGGTTAGTTCTTTTCTAAATCAAAAATCCCCTAATTGATCTCTTCTACACATTCCTGAATTCTCTCCTGGCTGAAGTAATACGGACATTAGGGACATGAAGAGCAAACGTGTGTAACTCCTATCAAACAGATTTGCTTTTAAATATAAAAAAAAGGGGACAAATCAGAGTCTGTGTCTTCACAGGACTAACTTAATGTGGATCTCTGATTTAGTACGGTGCAATCAGTACTAAACTTGACCTAGTTTAACTTATGATCCCAATGTGTTAGTCAACTTTTGGTACGCTGCAATTGATCCACAAGCTTTTTGATGAGTATAAATACAGACCCTTGGTTTTCCGCATCAATGTATGATGCTGTATCAGTGACTGACACTTGAAGCTTGTGTAATGGTTTTGTAGGAGATTTTCAGTGAACATGTGCTGGAACCTAGGATGGGTTGATTTGCTAGCCACTTTCTGTTGTTCTTCCCAGGACACCTTGGAGGTGTCTATCAAATTTAAAGAGTGGGACAGATCTTAAAAGCACTGCTGTTTAAACATATAAACAGAATAGGAACTGGCCTTTGAAAAATACACTAAAGAGATAGACAGACTCCCCTTCTTCTCCTGATTTTACTGACAGCGGTATTTGGATCCACTATTGTCTTGATCAATTGAAAAGACTGCCCTTCAGTATGAGATGTCATCAGTGGAGCTGTTTTTTTTTTTTCTTCCTCTGGTGGTGTATCACACAGCTGTAGAGGCTGTTTCGTGCTCATTCACCCTGGCCGTGATCCTCTGTACTCTTGTACAATCTACAACCTGACATGGCTTACCTCCTCGTCTGAGGCTCTTGAGAACAGTCTGCGGAGGATATTGATACTTAGCAGACTAATGCCCCTTGCAGCATCTCAGCTTAATGGAATTCAGATTCACTGCTGAGATTAGTTTCCCTTGCAAAAATCCAGAATCCTGATTTGGCCTTTTATGATTACTGCAAGATGGAAAGGCAGCTCCTTATTTATATATATATATATATATATATATATATATATATATATATATATATTACACTACTACAACAACAACATTATTATTATTATTATTATTATTATTATTATTATTATTAATATTATTAACAACAACAACAACAACAACAACAATAATAATAATAATAATAATAATAATAATAATAATAATAATAATAATAATAATAATAATAATAATAAATAAATAAATAAATAAATAAATAAAGCATGAGCTTTATGAAATGTGTGAAACCTCTGACTATGTGTTTATGATCAGAGGATTAGCCACTCAATGGACAGCACAAGGGGGTGAGAATAGCACTACCCAGCAGCAGGCACTCCTCGTCATGCACACAATACAGATCAAGAGTTTTTTTTTTTCTCTGATTCTTTTGTTTATTTAAAGTTTTCTTTTTGCCAGGGTGTAATTTGCATGCAAACTAAAAAGAAACTCATGATTACGTTTTTATTTACAATATGTGGCTGTATTCAGTATAGCACTAAAACAAGGTTTGTCGAACCATTTATTACAAGATTGTACAGTAGACCACAGATTCAGGACTATGTCCCTTTATAAACATCTGTCTCCTAATTGGCATGAGTAGGATGTCTGCACTATAAATAAACCCTTTTGTTGGCTTTTTCCGAGTGCTGATAATTCCAGCAACTCAAGGGCAGCGCCGTGCTCATATCTGTCTGTAATTAATTTTTCACCCTTTAATTTGACATTTGGCGTCAGCCTTTACAAGATTCCAACCTAAGCATTAGCTTCATTAAAAACTATTGATTCCCCCCTCAGACTAAGCTGCTTGGCCTTTTTCGGGAGTCGTTGTGCTCTTCCTACATGACTACATGACAAAGCCATCACACCACATAGAACTTACTTGATTTTTTTAGGCCCTAAAAAGACAGAAACCCATGGTGTTGTTTTCTTTTTGTTTGTTTTTTTAATTTAGTCGTCGCCAATGTTTTTTTCCCCCGTTTTCTCCCCAATTTGGAATGCCCAATTGTTATTTGTATCCCGGTTCACCTCTGCCACCCCCTAGGGAAACGTAGATTGGAACACGCGTCCACCGAAACATGCTCCTGCCAATCCATCATTTGTCGCACTGCGAATCCACAGCAAGGCCACCAGACCTATAGTGCCGGAGGACAACATCAAATCTCAGAAAAGGGAGAGGCTGGTGATGTTGGGTGTAAATGACTCACTGCTGTGTTACACCTCCTTTGTGATTAGATACATCTCAGGAGAGTTCACGGAAACTCCAACATTTTAGTTTCAAAACAGACTTCAAAATACAGGACTGCCACTGTGACGCAAGCTGTGCTCTTGCAATGCGATAACTACCAGGAACCGGCAGTTTGTCTTGGTTTGGGCTTTCAAGCTAACTCGTGATGGGTTTGGCCAAGACGGTTGGCTCAAGGCCAATGGAAACCTTTATGGACTTTAAAAAAAAAAAACAGCTGCTTTGTTTTCTACTATTGCTGTACAAACACAGCTCTGTTTAGTGTAAACTATGGGGTGGATACAAACATTGTGCCTTAAAGCAAAGGGCTGCCCAGAGACAATTGGATTGAAGCTCACAGGGTCAAAGGAAGTGCATCAATTAAAGAACTCAGCTGAGAGAGAGAGAGAGAGAGAGAGAGAGAGAGAGAGAGAGAGAGAGAGAGAGAGAGAGAGAGAGAGAGAGAGAGAGAGAGAGAGAGAGAGAGAGAGAACCCCAAAACTATGGGGTTTAAAAGTGCAAGAAATAATTTGATTTGATTTGTTTCATGATCTCAACTTTTTTTTTTTATCTCTGTGTGCTCAGTGGGTCAATGAAGTAATAGAACTGTACTAAAAGAATCATAGAACACAGCTGTGTAAGAACTGTACTAAAAGAATCATAGAACACAGCTGTGTAAGAACTGTACTAAAAGAATCATAGAACACAGCTGTGTAAGAACTGTACTAAAAGAATCATAGAACACTCAAGAACTGTATTCTGCACATTTTCAAAGCGTGTGGTCTGGGTCATTCATATGGACTGAGGTTCAAACAATGTGGTGGTGGAAAGGTTCATTTAAGCTTGACATCACTGATAATGGAACATTTCTGAGAAAATACAGTTGTGTAATACATTGGTCTTAGTACTGGTAATTGTAAATGAACCTGTGTAGACCCTAGTGCTGCAGTTTTAGGAAGTAACACCTGGTTGGTATGGTGAGTTCACCAGTACTGGTACATGACAGGCAAACAACTAGTATGCAGCTTTACGACAATGTGATTCTCAAAACACAATACACTGCTAATCACGCTATCTGTTTGTAACACCAACAAAGAAAAGGACTCGTATCAAGTCTGAGCAGAAGTGGTGTCGAAATTATGAAGAGAAGTATTTGCTGTACAGTTTTACAGTTACGCATGGTGAACCAAAGCAGCCCTCTGGGTTATGTGTGGTGAACTCTTGTCAAATAATTAAAAGAAACTGTCACATCTTCAGAATCGTTTGGAACAAAAAAGAAAATCGATTGTAATGGGGTAGGTTTACAATAGCCATGCTGCGAGTGCTCATTGTTACTGGTACAGCTAATGGCCCTTGCTGGTAACACTGGAACTTAAGTTGAAAAGGTTAAAAATGACTGCCCTAAACAACTAAACAATTGAAAAACAGAAGTTTTCCGGAATACCAATTAAACAGTCAATGCTCCTGGCTCTACACTGCAACACTGTTACCAAAAAAACAGACCCCAGGGTTTAGATCCCCCTGTACTCTTTTTAAAATAGTGGCCCACATGATTAAGAAAAGTGATGGTAATCGCAATTTTTTTTTATAGCTTCACATACATGCCATTGTGAAATCTGTGCCATTCTGAATGATTTGTTATGCAATCTTAATAAAAGCCATTATGAAACAAGTTTCAGTAATGTATTCAAGAAAGCTCTGAGGCTTCAGCACTGTGCTACAGAGCTGGAGATGTTTATTTATTTATTTTCCTCTGAGATCTCCTGACTGCAGGGGTGTTTAAGGGGCAAGACACACAAAACCAAAGAAATTCATAACAAAGCCTGCATTAAAATCAAACCACGAATCTAAACAGCAACCTTACTGATACCTCACAGCACTCCAGTGCAAGGAGACTCTTAAGTGCTTTGGTGCTTGTTGAATCCCATTAAGGTGAGGACCGGTAATTTTGTGAGCTCTCCAGCTGCATGGAATTGTCTATTCTACAGCAGGTACTGTAGTATTTCCTACTGGATTATCTGAGTTAGCTGCCTGGCTCAGTGGTTTGGCAATGAGATGTGAAGCCTTGCTGGTTTGAATCTGGCAACAGCAGTGCAGCCTGCAATGCCAAGAGAACTAGGCCTGATTAGTGGAGCGGACAAGAGCATTTATTTATCCTACGTGTGTGGGTGTTCCACAGGGTCTTTATTTTCATAAGGGTCAGCATGTAGCAGTGGCAGCTTCAACAAGTTTTGAATTCAGATATTCCCACAACAAATGCTTTTTAAAATCAGTTTTAAAAAAACCCACGTAATTAATATCCTTCATCATAAAAATACCTACTAAATAGGTAGGTGTAGGTGTTTTGCAGGGGAATTGGTAAAAGCCGGACCAAGACAAAAATGCCAGGATGGGGCATTTAAAGGGGTTTGATTGTCTAAATAACAGGAATTATCATTATAAAAATGTGCATATTTTAAAATTATCACTCCTTCCCTGTAGTCTACATTTGAAAAAGAATGGTCATTAAAGAAGTCCCCTTTTTTTTTTTTTAAAGTGCCTGGTCTTAAAACCTATATCAAATTATTACACTGGCAGATGTTAAATTAGGAAACAATTAAGTAATGTAAGAGTAATGACCAGAGTAATGTAAGATGAGGAAGCTTTACTGTCTCTGCATCCCTCATATTCATTTTAATTAAGAAGAAGAAAAAGAAGAGGAAGAAGAAGAATAGGTGATTCATGAATAATTATTTAGAGAATCAGGAGGGGGGGGGGGGCAATTAGAATGTATGATTGACATATAATATGTCTCATTTAGATTTAATGAAGTACCCCGGGTAGAAGAAATGTGATTCTCGTCCAGCTTTTACCCATTTCCCGTGTGCAGTGAAGTCTGACTGTAAAATCAACACTAGAATTGTGCATTTTTACAACAACTCTCAATGTGAACGAGATAAAAACAACCACCAGTGCTAAATAGCAAGTAGCCTACTCCTCCTCACTCTGTCTTTGTGAAATTTCAATACTTCACCTTTTTTTTCCTCACATCATGAACTCTCACCACTCTCAACTGCTAACACAATCCCTGACATAGTGCTATTATTGCACTTTTGCTCCAGACTACATTGAATCCCATTAAAAGCACCTTCATTAATACCCTCAAACTCTTGGCTGCCAAGGACAGTGCCGTAATGAGGGCAGGAATTGGCTTCTCTGACAGCTTAATTAAACCTGCCAAGTCCCCGTATTCACCAGCGCAGACCCCACCCTGCTAATATGACTGATGCTTCCCACAGAAGTAAGTATTTATTTTTAATGATACAATTAAAAACTGTGGAAGTTTCTCTCACTTTTTGATTCCACTGGTGTCAAGTAAGCACATTTTAATAACCGACTTTTGAAGGGCCTGAGGCCCTAAACTACTGTTACCACACCTCCACCCCACCCTAAAGACACCTCTTTTTTACTGTGAGTCTTCAAACGTTATTTTTCTCTTTGGACAGTAAGGTCTCTCATCCCTCCCATATGGATCTCCATGGTAACACTGTGCTCTTTGCAAGTCAAAAAATGAAAGGCTCACAGCAGGTAACGTGGCTTCTCCGAATGACTGTAAAGTTGATAACTATTTTACTATTATAGTATCAGACACAATCTCCTGTTTCTGACTCTGGCTGGTAAAACGTATTTTGAATCATTAAGGCCAGCGTTGTTTTGCGAGATTGTTTTAACTACGTGAACTTGCTAGGGTTGTATTATTATATATATTTATGATTTTTATCTTGGACTGCGGTTTTCTTGGCCTTGTAAAAGAGATTTTAATCTCAACGGGACTTCTAAGGTGCAGTAAATAAACACGCGTACGTGCGCAGATAATGAGCGACTCTTCCCAGACTGAGCAGTATATATTTTTGTGGCATGTTAATGTTACGTTGTTTTCTGATTGGAGGGGGACACAACCTGATTTGAAAGTCTTGTTTCTATATCCCGTCTTTGTGTTATGGAGAAGGGTGAGGGATGGGGTGCTACACATATACAGACCTATGTACACAGACTGGCGGGGAGAATCCGTGTGAGTCAACGCACACACACTGGGAAACAAAACAAACAATACTTTTCATTTCAGACGCTAGCATTTCCTATGAATAGCCAGGGTGTTTCAGTCTTAAGAGCTCTGCACCCCCAACTTCTTATCTGACTAGTTATTCAGTTTATAAACACACATGATATCATCCCCCAAGGTTCTGCTTTAAAAGTTCAGCATTGTGAATTAATCTCTGTGCAATTAATCAGTTTACTATGGTTTTACCATGCATTTACCCAGATTTCATGTAGTCTAGATATAATTGTATATAAAAACAACCAATGCCCTTATCATTTTGCGCCCCATTAAGCATCCCTTCACCTTCCCTTGGACTACTTCTCAAAGGGGAGTTCTGATTGCCTCGTCCACATAACCAGGTAATCATCAAAATGGGTTCAAGGCACAAACGTCTTTATAATAACTTGAGCAATATCTTATCAGTAAAATCAATTCAATTCAGCATGGACTTGGCAATGTTTTACCATGCTTATCTGTGATGTGCCATGCTTGTACATGTGTTTTCACTACACTTTGCTTATGCATTCACCTGACCATACCCGCAGTACATTTCTGTAACTCCTTTAACACTGGCCTTGGTTCGAATCCAACCTGGGGGGGTTAAGTAAAATGAACTGACTCTTAGTGAACACATCACAAAACAAATAAAAACACAAAATAAGAAAAATGAATCAATCTGTACAATATAACAACACAAAGAAACTGCTTATTCCTGGGCACACCTAACCACAAGTCCTACCACGTATAAATAATATCCACCAATGAAATCAAATCTGTCGACATTTCACAGCAGGGTGGCTGTCTGTGCCCTCACACGCTTCCTGCAGCTGGCCGCTGTTTGGTTTGGGCAGGGACTGAACCAGCACGTGTCGTCGTCACGTACACAGCTCAGAGAACCTCAGCAGGGCGGCAGACAGTTCGCAGAGACTCTTGTAAAATGGAAGTGGTTTCACTTCCTTCCTAAATTAAAAGCCACATATGTTCCCGCTTTGCTTGCACTGAAGGCTTTTAGTGTTTTTTTTGTGCCGCTGCACTGGTGCCTCTGCCTACCCACACGTATTAAAACAGTGAGGGCAGCTTGTTGTTATGGATTTGGCTTGTTTGTTAGACAGGCAGGTGACGTTACAGATGACTAACACTGTACGTTATACAGCGCATTAGAAACAGACTCTTCACTGCCTAACCATAGTTTTTTTTTTTTTTTTTTTTAATCCCATGAGTGTTGGAGAGGAGAAATAGATGGATCGACGGGGTGAGTGAACTTTGTAAAAGCTGAATCAGGAATGCGATTAAAAATTGCCATGGGCTAAATAAACACTTTAAAAACAGTATTTGTTTGTTTGTTTATTTATTTATTTATTTATTGGTATGTCACTGATGGTAACTAGAGTAATCTGTCAAGTAAAAACACTGTTTAAATGTTGACTTGGTGCTGTTTTTCGTTTCTAAGGTGACATCATCACTCACACACATACAGTACTGGCCGAAACAATAACGGGGCATGTCAGACATACCCCCAGCAAGGATATAAATAAAACATGACATATTTTAGTACCATGAAGTAATAGGTTGTCAAGACAAACGACCCCCAGCATGCAGAACAGTATCTCAAAATGAATGACCCTGGATATTTTTGGTAAATTTTCAAAATGGGACATCTGTAAGTAAAGGTGTCTGCACTGCATTCCAGTTGCTGGGTTATATAATTATAACCACTGTTCCTGAGAGAATGCACATGCCATGCTAAGCACAACCTAAACACGGGGCACAGATGGAGTTCAGTGGGCACAATCCTTTCCTAACACATTTGTATGTATTGTTCAAGTCCACTTGCAAACTGTTAACATGTCATAAACCATGATTTACATACTAGGATCCCACCACAGAAATCAGTGAGGACAGATGCCTATAAAATAGTCATTGAAAGTCATTATTTAAGTGTCCTGTTATTTATGAAATAGGTTTTATCCCAATAGTATTAATTAATTGTATAAATATATAAATACATAATGTAAACCTGCTGTGAGTTTTTTTTATAGTGCAGGACAAACATTACACTGTTGTATTTAATAGCATGAACATATCAAAATTAGTTATAATAATGGCACCCTATTAAAAGAGGATTTACGGTATTTGCTGAATATTCTGTCTCGGTCAGGCCATTATACCCATGCTTGGTATATTTTTCTTTTTTATCAAAGGCTGTTGACATTGCAAATGGCAAACCGCAGTGACAAATTCTGACAACCTACGAACCAACATGCAATTATGACTTCTGGCGGCTCTGAGCAGCAACGCGCAAAGGCGGTAGCTCATAGCTGTTACACATCTGTCAAGGGCTGCAATTTCTAGTGGGGGAGGGGGTCCTCTTGCAGATGTCTGGGGGAATGTTGTTCATGAAGGACTGTTGCAATAAACTCCAAACTGATTACTTCCACGAAGGCCATTCATAGTGCCCTTATAAGTTCCTTGAAACGCTGCTGGGTCTAGGCGAGGCAAGAGGCTTTATCTGCTTAACCGTACATTTGCTAGCTGGGATTACTTGATTCTCAAATGCAAAGAGCAAAATCTGAATGGCAGTTTAAACCAGAACCAATTGTTCATGTTTTCACTGTAAATCCAGTCTCGTTTAAATGCATTTCTTCTCCTGTTTTTTTTTTTTTTTTGCATAGCACACAGTGCCACTTATTGGCCCATTGCTGCAATTGCAATTTCTTTTAATTATTCTTGCATAACCTGTACGTGATAACTGATCAAATAGAATACTTTTGTATTGAATAATTGTTATATATAGTCATAGTCACCCTGTATTACGTTGACCATATGGCTCCGTGTTCAGTTGGACAGTTTGGGACAGTTCAGGCTTTTCAACTCACAACTCAATGTTGAAAAGCCTGAACTGTCCCAAACTGTCCTGCTGAACACGGAGCCCTATGGTGACCTTACCCTGTATTATGCAGAATAAAGCCGAACGGACAGAGAAATGTGTGCTCAAAATGCTCCATTGTGCACATACACACCACGCATCAGCTTTAATTGTTTGTCTTACATTGCAGTAATGACATTCTCCTGTAGCAAACAGTTGCGAGAGGTAAAAGGAGAGTGCTCTAACAACTACACCCCAATCCTGAGGGAGGAGGAGTGGATCCCAGGTGTATCTTCCCAGTTCATTGAGCTCATTAGTCATTACACTGACAGTCTTGGGCATCCACCAGTTTGCCGTGCCGCCTTCACTGAGGGTTCACTCATTAAGACATTCAGCCAGTTCTGAGTTTAATTAAGAGCTCTATGAGTGCCTTAGGTTTCTCTGTATGGTTTATAAATGCAGTACAATACAGTTGCCTGCAGCCTTGTCATTTCCTACACATTCCTGACATTGACTTCTGCTGTTGTCTATTTCTGTGGCAGAAATACTACACTACAGTGGCCCCTTTAAAGAACCACTATAAATCTGTAAATTAGAGATTTGCAGAGGTGTGACCTGGTGTGGCTTGTTTCTGGTTAGACAACCACGTCAAAACCATGCACGTAGCAGCAGCTGTAAATATTGCTTCATTTCTGCTTTACAAGTACAGTGCAGGGGAGTGTTCTTGGAGCTAGCTCATGGAACATGTCCAAGAGCCTTCATCAGCTGAAACCATCTCTTCTGCAGGTATGCATGCAAACAAGTGTGCCAGTCTGAGACACAAAGCAGCGATTTGTTCTTGCAGGTTGACGTCAGTGACTTGGCAGATGAAGGCATGTAGCAGTTTGTATCTCAACAAATGTTTCTTTCCAAGTTGTATTCCATACAAAATAAGCATGCAGAACGAGACCTAAAATGTTTTTTTTTTTTCTTATGTATTTTGTAATGGAATTTGATCCTGCAACTATGAGGCAACACAATGCAACATTGCTTTAGCTGCAAAAACACCAAAACAGGAATTTCACAGTAATTAATTACTTCTCCCTAATATGTCAGCTAGGTTTCTTCAGTCCTGGTCCATTTCATACCATAAATGAGTGATAGATTACAAGTTAACCCTAGCTGGTGGTATAACGTTTGAATATTCGCTTTTAGAATATACTGAGAATTACAGAGCACGTACATGTCTACAAAGAGTCTTAATTATAAAGGGTTCCGCGTATGATATGCTTTCTGTCTGAATCTGGCTAACGTCTTAGAAATACAGAGCGCGTGTGCAGGTTTCCGGTTCCCGTGGCTTAAACTCAGATCAAAACCAACCTCGCACCTGTTATCTGTCCATCTGTCTATCTATCGATCTGTCTATATATCTATATATATATGTCTATATATATAAAATCTGAAGCGCTCGGCATAAGGAAACAAATCACATGCGCACTTGGGGAAGTGAAACCGACGCAGCCATCTGCTCGTAGCACTCAGAAGATTGCTTTGATTCCTCGGTGGATGAGAGCTGAAATAAAAAGCTTTCACTGCAACCTCGACAGACCCAAGACACTCGACGCTGGAAACCGGCTTTTTCCTGTGGCACGCACTGAGATCCGATTGCAGGAAGTCGAGTCCTTTGCACGCAGTTGCGCCTCGAGCAGCAGTGATTAATCAGCGCGATCCACCTGCAGGTCGTTATGGATCGCTTAGAACAATCTACACAGAAACGCTAACAACACACTCCTGGGGGTGGCCGTGGTAGTTCAAGGAGCTCGCTTTTTTCCAGGCTCTTTTTCTTTTTTTTGTAATTTGTATTTTATTGATTTAAAAACAAATAAACAGATAAACACATACACAAAACTGACCATACATATATGTATTATTGTTTACAGTGGCAGTAGAATGAGACTGCATAAAACAAGCAAACATTAAATACGCTGTACATTTATTCCTTGGATGTTTGTTTGTTTTTTAGTAGTTGTCAGCTGTCCAGGTTTTTATTTCAACCAGATCCCCTTTTTCATCTTGCTTTGAAGCATTAAAGCCTATAGCTACAAGCTGTGATAGATGTTTCGTGTGCAATGGAAAACTGCAGATTTCAAACAGATTTAGGACTGTGGATAGTTAACGCAAACGTGCCATTGTGGTACAAATGGTTTTCATGAGCAAGACGTCCAGAAAGTGCAATGGTACGCTAAAAAGGATTGAAATGACTGCATACATATAGTAATCATCTCCTCTTCAAAAATAGGACAAAGTATATTAATAAGAAATAAGTTATGCACGTGAAGTTATACCCCTAATGGTATCCAGTTACAACCCACTGCAGAACGACTCGCCAAAACTGGATTCTAATGATGATGTCACAAGACCAGTTTAGTTGGTCCAGCGATTCGGGTCCCATCTCATTTCATACACACCAGTTTAGTGCTTATTTATTTAAGACCAGTTGTACTAAATCAGAAAGTAGAGACGGGTTTTCTGGTTACGGTCTATTTTACTGTATTTCAACAATTAAAATAAATAAATAACGTATCAAAACGAAAAGCATACTTCTTTGTTTATATACCACGCTTTATGCATAGTTATCAAGAGGTTTCTCACAAAAGGTATAATAAACAGAACAGCTTCAACAGCAATTCAACAGATGGGACACACGCAGACTAATTACAAATGCAGCTGGTTTTATGCGCATCTTACAAAATACGTCCCCTCTCCCGTCTATAGCAAAATATGACCTGCAAACCTCTGTAAATGAGATGCCTCGACTCAGCAGGTATTTTCTGGTCCAAGATCTATACACTGAGAAATAAATATATATATGAAGTAAAGGCCTGCTATAAATCTTCAGGATTTATATGAGGAAGAACAGCACATTACTCAATTTTATTACACCCCCGGCTGCCCAGAACTCGCCGTGTCATTCTCTTTGAGGCCGTTCTCTTAAAACACCTTCACGGTTTCGGGACTGCTGCCGCCGCGCAGAGAAATCCGCGAAAGGAGCTCACCGCTGCTTCTCTCATCGTGGGGGTTTCCATAATCACTTTGTAGGACTGCAGTAAAAACTGTGCTCCAAAACCGCCTGGAAGACCAGTTAAGAAGATAACAGGAGTTATCATGTAACTACAGTGATCAAAACAACAAAGAACAGAACAAAATATTTTTAAACAGTTACAATTTGATATAGTAAAAATAGTCCAAGATGGTTAGGTTTTTTTTTTTTTTTTTTTTTTCAACAAAGGAATACAATAAACAGAATTATTGTATGGCACAAACAAAAAACTTTTTTTTTAAACCCATGTTTTTATGAATAATGTCTTTTTACACTAAAAATGGTCTAGAACAGTGGTTCTCAAACTTTTTTGTTCTCGAACCAAATTAATTAATTTTTTTTTTTTATCTTGGCGGATCTCACAACCCACCTTGTGCCTCTGGATTCTGGGCACTACAAAGAGGTGTTTGCTATGGTGTGCAGATATTCATCTGGATTCCGGGCACTGCAAAAAGGTGTTTGCTGTGGTGTGCAGATATTAAGACCCTTCAGCAATAACATTGAAATGCTCTTTTAAAAAAATGTACTTATGATACTCAGCCATGAAGTACTAAGAAGCCAAGCCTTAAAGGGGAATCTACCGGCATGGAGAGGGCTATCCGTCACATGACCGAATGGTTCGTTATGCCAGTTCTGCATCTCGCCACAGACCACACACGTGACAAATTTGATAGCTGCTGCTGCTTGATTGGCAGGTGCTTCTGTAGCTATATATGTGGTCTGTTTCCAGGGGTGGAATGTAACAAAATAGAAATACTCTGTACTTAAGTACTTTATTTTTGGGATACTTGTACTTTTACTCCAGTACGTTTGTTTAGAAAATAGTGTACTTTTTACTCCACTACATTTCCCAGAAGCATCTCGTTACTCGTTCTGTCAGCACACTGACTCTTGCGCTGGCCAGGATCCTGACTGGGTAAAGTAGAGCCGCATGCGCAACCAGAGACCGTTTTGATTTTTAAAATAACCAATCAACAAACACAACGTTTAGCTGCGGAGGATGCATTAGTAGGTTAGAAGAGTAATAGCAACATTTGATCCTAGAATTGTTTCATGAATTATGTTTTATTTATGGATAAAGGTTGCGACTAAAATTTAAATTCCTGATTTGAGATTTAAATTAAGCATTTGTGCCCGAAGGAGCGGGCTTAATCGTAATGTCCGCTTCGTGCAGTTACATCATGCCCGAGCCAAAGGCGAGAAGGCTCCTGAGGGCTCAAATGGTGTCAGAAATTGATCATTACCCAATCAGAATCCTGGCCATCTGTCAGGAGAACAGACCTGTTGCAGATTTCCATCCAAGGAAACAGAGGTGCTAATCATTGGGTCATAAATACCTTGGCAAATGAGTGCTGTCCTAGTGGCCCATGGTCACCCTACCTGTAATGGTAGGCGTTTCCTCTGCAAATGTATAATAATGTCCCTTTCCTAAGGGAAATAATTACAAAGCACATTAACAAAAAAAACAGAACAGGAAAATGAAAAAAACATTTAAATGTTCCCCACTTTCCCTCTACCATGTGCTTACTCCATTGCTGCACTCATTTGGGCTGCCTAATCTGTACACTAATGTAAAAAAGAAATACATTTTTAAATAATAAAAAAAAGAGACAGATCGCCTTCTAAGTGGCTGCATTCTTGCTTCCAGTAAGTGCTTATTATTTGTCCCTACCGCTGCAGGCTAGCCTTCACAAGTGATATCTGCCCCCTGGGTACCGTAAGACTAGAGATTACTGAGCTTAATGCAGACACACAGGCTCACTCTCTCTGATACGCACGCACACACACACACACACACACTCGGGATGGTAAGCAGTAAAAGGCAAAAGCGCTTCAAATCCACTGAAGGCACAGACGCATAATGAGGAGCTGGGGAATGAAACATGTATAGGCGAGTGTCTGTGTTCCTGGACAACATCACAGCGGCTTGCAGCGCATGCTGGGGATCTATGCCTTTATACTGCTGCCGATGGCTCCCGGCTCCTCCTTCATCCCTCACCAGGGGCTGTGGGACTAAGCAGCCAACTCAAGGGGCAATTTGTTTTCACTACAACCACAAGCAGAGGGACCTGCAGCTAGCCCTGCCTGCCCCAGATTTATAATTTTAGACATGGCTTAGTGTGGCAATCCCAGGCAAGGGATTCAAAGGCATCCTTACGCTCTGAGTACACAGAAATCCAAGCTATCTTCAGTTACAGTGCAGGCTGCAAAGCCAATCTAGAAAGTGAGTTTTTCACAGCTGAAATAGAGGTTGGTTCACCTTTGTAGTGTGTGTTATTTATTACAATGATATCAGCTCTGTGCTGCCTTCCCAAGTAAAAACAAAACACAACATAAGAATATTGATAACAATACATCTTTCATAAAATCATCTTCAATAGAAGAAATGGTTTGATTACGAGAGTGGGTGTGGTGTACTGTTGTGTCTTACTGTCTTCTTAACCAGGTTTGGCTAGCTTCATTAGTGTAAACTGGATAACCTTATGAATTTTATATGCTAAATAGTGGTCCCAAGCCAGTAGATCAGGTACTAAACTGATAGCATTTAGGAATCCCGTTTATCTACAGTGAAAACATGGCACTCTGTTGCCACACACGTGTCCTGCTGTCAGTATGCTTGATGGTAAGACAGTAGTTCAGGTTAAAGCTGACCCATTTCTTTTACCCTGATCGACAGCTGCTAAAGAGCAGGAAGGCACAAACTGTGATGTTGAATGCTACAGGAAGAGCACCGAAACATCAGAATTCCCTTACACAACAGCACTCCAAAAAAGAGAGCTTTCTGGTCGCTGTTACAGCAGCTGCTAACCTAACTGCGAATCAAAGCACTGACCCTGAGGTGAACGTAACTGTGAGCAGGCTGTCCACGGAGGCCCTCGTCTCTCCCGTGTTTCATATTAACAGTCCTGTTTTGTTTGAGTCTGCAAGCGATCAGATAAACACAGGTCTGGCTGAAACTCGCTAACAAGTGGTTCCTGTTGTTTAAGGGGAAGTTTATGAGGCAGCCCTCTCGCCCACAAGCTTTTCCAGCCAGTGCCAGGAGGTTTGCACAATTGCAGTCAAGCCCCTCAAAGCAATACATTTAATGCTTCCTGCTCAGTCTGAGCGCCTTTCATATCTACTGAGCTGTGGGCTTCAATTTAAAACAGTTTTCCTGTTGCGCTGTCACTGCCAGTTGTTGTATTTTAACCAGTAATGCACCAGGTCCAGGCTAATTCCCAACAGCTGACGTGAATCTCTTCAGACCCCCCTATTACTCCTTTTGTCACGTGAGGGTTTGCAGCTTCTTTTACGAGCTCCCAAAAATAATTCAGCGTCAAGGCCAGATTGTGGCAGGCACAGTGTGCGCTTTGATGCTAGGGTGCTGCGAATGCTAAACTGTATCCAATTACTGCACATGCGGTGATACAGGAAATAATTATTTCCATATGACATCCCAAGATTTGATTATTTTATGTGCACCATACAAAGTTAATTACATATTACAGAAAATTGAATTCCCAGTTACTGTACAGGTTTTTGCATTATCATTTTGTTTCATTAGCGTTATACTGTGATTGAAAAGCAACAACTATCCAATAATACCTTGGTTTAAGCAGACTGGTATGTATAGTAGTATTATACAGTACTACTGTGTATCAGAAGTTATGGAAACATTTCCATATATACAATTAGCACTTTGAAAATATGCCCCAATAACAGGAAAGCACATCTGGGCAAGATTTCATGCTTGAGCATGATATAAAATTACTTAAATGTGTACTACAAATGGCAGCTTTAATAGACTACTTAAAGCCTTATTTTAATTGTACGAATCTGTGTCCCTATCATAATATGTTGATTATTTAGCAGTGCTGTATTAAAACCCCCCAAAATTGTGTATTTTTAGGTTCACTATGCAAATACACAGCTTTATTTAAAAGAGAAAAGCACGGTTTCTAAACATATGCAAAAAAAGAAAAGAAAAACCCTGTTAAGAAAGTACTTTTTCTTTTCCGATAAAGCAGACTTATGATAATGCTTAATTATAAGAATTTGAATTTTAGATAAAACAGGTAACCAGACAATTGGAACTAACAGTATGTGCGATTCTAGTTGCTGGCTAAGGCATTTTTAACTCAATCAGTTCTCCCTGAATGAGTAATAGACTGGCATGTGAAAGCGTTATGTGTAAATTAGGAAAGTAATGAGGTGTGAGGCTTGAGAGGCTGCTGCTGCTGCTTGTGCAAAGCTGCCTTCGTTTTAGGCTGCCATCTTATGTCCAAAGCAATAGTGTTATTACCCCCTCCCCTCCCCTAAGGCACAGCACTCTACAGCTGCCATACAGCAACAGAAAACAAAAAAACAAGAAGAAATAGGCTGACAGAATTTTATTTGGTCTTTGCTACATTTTCCCATTTGATTTGTAAGTAAAACAAAGAAAACAAGCAGAGGAGTGTTTTAAGCTTTGATTTACATGCCCTCTAATCTATGTATTTATCTATATATTGGTTATTATATAGCACGAGACCACGAGTGTTCATCTCCAGGGAACCCCTGCCCCCATGCTGCGGTTGGTTAAATAAGGCTTCAGGGTTGAAATGAGGTCAGGCCGTTGCGGGTCAGTGTCCCTGCTGACAGATACAAGATGAATCTGTACACAAAGATGCAGCTCGGGAGTAGAACACGTTCTCACTTAACACTAAACTTCCGAAGCTTGACAGCTGTGGACAACCTGCCAATCAAGTGGCAACGGCACCTTCTGATTTACAAAACAGCACGTCGGGATCTGACAGATCTTGTGTAGCCCCGTCAGCAGCTGTTTACTTTAACGCACTGCTGTTTGGAGAACGGGGAAGGGGGAGGGTTGATTGCCCCAAACTCTCAAGGATCTCTCCTCCAGCACGCCAAAATCAAAGCCTTTCTTATCTCTTGAATATTATAAATCTAGAAAACTGACTGTTCTGTAAAGTGTCTGCTTATCACAATGAAATTCACAGACTGTCTACATTTGTTTATATATTACAAAAAAAAAAAAGATTATTATTTGTACATGTCTGCATAATGAACTAAACAATTGGGGAAGCCCCATATACTGTACGAATAAAAAAAAAAAAATCTCAATCCCTTTCAAAGCTCTGGGAGCCAGCAAGTCACGCACACTGCACTCTCACCCCCACCCCTCCCCCCCCCCGCTTTCCATCTCCGGAACTCAGCTTGATATGTCCTCTGCATGTCTGATGACTCCGCAGAAGCGTGGGTGAGCTGCAGTTTTATGACATTAAATATTAAGAGCTGGGAATTAATAATGAAGGCTGACAGCTCGTCTCCAGTGTCTCCTGGGCTGTCCTCCCATCCGCTGCTGTTGCTTTCTGCGGCCACACACAGGCAGCTAGCTCAGTGGTGGTGGTAATGCTGCTTCTGGGGGGCAGCCAGCATCACGGCCCCCTGTCCTTAAGAGTCATCGCCGGGGAGTAGAACAGCACAGTGGTGTCGTCGTCATCATCGTCCCCCAAATTCAAGGAGCCCGCCTCAGCCAGGGGCACGTAGCGAACAGTACTCCTTTATCAGCGTCCTGTCGCATAAGCGGGAGTGCATCGCCAGCTGCAATGAAGCAAAGAAGAAAGCTATGCTCACCACCCTGGACAGAACGGCTACTGTTTTCCTTGTGTACAGAAACCTATTTTTTTGCCCTTAAGGCACCCTGCAGCCTCCTGTTTACTGTTCTGACTTTCTCTCTTCTGTTGCAGCAGTAGTTAAAGCAGTAACGCTTCTAACCCTGGCCTCAGTGCCATTTGTTTTGTAATCTAGATGGGGATGTAAGTTTTCAAGGGAAGCACTTTTGTTTGGCTTCTGACTAATTATGCAATCACACATAACAACACACACGCACATTAGGTACACAGACTACAAGCAAACATCTGCTGAAGGAGAAAACCCATTTTTAAAATGAGCTGAATGTGTTGCTTTTTAAGCAAGCACATATAACAATGTTTTGTTTACAAGTTACATGTAACATTGACTCAATCTATTATAAAGGCTTAAAGTGACACAATGACATTCTGTTTCAAAACTCTTAAATTATTTTTGGCTCGATAGCCAGACTTCAGCACCAAAAGCATGTAAATTATATATATATATATACACATATGTAAAACAGTACTGAACATTTTCTTGTCATCACCACAAGACACAATAGGTCATTCACAATCTAGCGGGGTGCTGGTAGGAGAGATAAGTGAGACAGTCCAAAAGGGTCCAGCAGCATAGTTAAAATATAAACCTCTTGTTACTGTCATTTTCAATGTCAAATGAGAACTGCATTTGCATTAATCAAATCCGAATACAGCAGATTATACCACTTAACAGTCATACACTGAACGGCAATTATTTCTAAGTTTCATCACTGGTCTTCCTTTGACATGATGCAACACCTCTTCCAGTTATGCAGTGTTCCATTATGCAACGTTTTTTTTTACATCATTGCACAAAGCAAAACTAGGATACTTGTCCCTAATGAAAATAATGAGAGGAGAAAAAAATGCATGGAAAAAACTCTGCAGGGTATCTGATGTCTCGCCCCAAATTCACTTGGCATTTTCAACAGTGGAGCCGACCCCGTTGTACTTGCTAGCTGCAGAACTAGCACCTGCAAGACAGCACTTCCTGCGCATACATTCCCATTTCCTTTGTCCTTTTTAATGATTTGCTGTAAATCTTTTGAAACGTAATTATTTTAAGCAGTAAACGTCCAGTCCACAGAGGTCGCTAGTGCTTGATGAGCCGAGGACACCATGGCCGACCTAAGCCCCCCCCCCGGGTGGTGCTCGGCCAATTGTGTGCCGCCTCCTGGGAGCTCCCGTCCACGGTCGGCAGTGGAATAGCCTGGACTTGAACCGGCGACCTCCAGACTATGGGGCACATCCTGCCCTTCACACGGAGCGTCTTTACCGGATGCGCCACTTGGGAGCCCCCTTTATGTCATTTTTTTTACATGTACAGTAATCCATTGCATATCCGACTGCGGTGGCACCAGAGTAAGGGTGGATATGTAAAAAGTCGGATGAATGAATCCTGTTTTAAATACCATTATACACAGCTGTAACAATTACTATATTCACACAATTATTGTTTTGATAGTCAGCTTTTATTAGGTAGCTCCCCTAAATCCCTTGTTTAGAAAGATACAGGGTATTAAAGCCATCTGCCATGTGGGTGCATGCATTTGCTGCTGAGTGACAGGCAGGAGATCGAGACGGAGGTTGAAATTGAAACGCCCCACAGGCGAACAGCATTTATTTACATATCAACACACTGAACAGCTCGCGTGACACTACCAGCAATGGCAGCGCACGAAGCACATACAACACAGTGTACGAAAACTTTGGTGGGATCTACAATCTCTGAACTAATCTTCTCTGTTCAATAATAAACTAACGTTGCTGAAGAGCTTGATCACTGCGGATAAACGGTTAGGATCATTTACTGATGGTGAAAATAGAATTTCTTTAAAAGGAGGACATAAAAACGAAATATTCTATAATTTACCATTTACTGTTTTTCAGGTAAGCATTTAAATATTTGTTGTATAATAACTCTAGAAAAAATGATCAACGCCTTAATAAAATTGTTTAATCAATAAATATATTGAAAATACCTATTTTTAGACTGTCAAATAAGCAATTTTTTACCATGAAAAAAATACAGCCATACTTATAGTAAATATACCTCCCTTTAAGAAACAGTCTTTACATAAATTAGAATGAATCAGGGACAATCACTCATGACATTTCCAATAAAGGTCACAGGGCTCTCGTACAAGGAGCTTCTTTGAAAGGCGTCTGAGTAACCTTTAACACGGCTTTAACACTGCTGCGGAAGGCACCTGGTAATTTAACACCCAACACATTTAATAAGCAGACTTTCTTCTGAAGCTCCTTTACATTTGGGTTAATGGCATGTTAAATATAGCTATTTAGTGGCAGATCTGTCAGCATCACAGTGGAGGAATGGTCTGAACGGTGCACACATGAAAACAAACCCTTGCAAGCACACAGGCTCAACGTTTACAAGCACAAACAATACGCATTCACAGACACACCAGCACTTTGACAAAGAGGTTTATCTGCAGCTCTTAAGAACATGCTCCCACAGGCATGCATGCGTCGTGGCTTATTGGTTAATTCCATTTACCGAATCTCAGAAAGAAATCAACCACTAGTCCTAAGCTACCACAACTTTTTACACTTATAACTTTAAAGTCTGTTTCAAAGCTCTTTTCAAAATGGCCACTCTAGTGCACTGGGGTTTGAGATCTGTGCTCTAAATCACTGCAGGAAGAGCGATTAAAAAAAAAAAAAAAAAAATACATAGCAAATGCTTTGGCTTTTCTTTTCCATACCACATCAAGGATCTATTGCTGTGCTACCTGTTTGACAATGTGGGCAATAATCCTTACACTAGCAGTGCACTAGAGCGGCCATTTTGAAAAGAGCTTTGAAAAAGACTTTAAAGTTATAAGTGTAAAAAGTTGTCAGGATGTTAACAATGAAAAGAAAAATGACATGTATGCTATTTAAACAGTTGTAACAACATGTGGTGACCTGTAACACTACACTTATTTTGGAAACCTGCTACTTACTCTAAGTATGGGAGCCTTCACACTATCCCTGTGTGATTGGGTACACCGTATGCTATTTGTAGTACTTTTGTATTATTATTATTATTATTATTATTATTATTATTATTATTATTATTTAAATGTATTGTGTGAAAAACCTGTTATTGTTGTTTGTTTGGCAGGGAAGGAGTTAAAAACCTTCCCTGCCATAAATACCTGTATGGAATGTGCCTGTCTTCAAATTGGCTAATTGTTCGCCAATTTAAGGACAGCCACATCAATATAAATGGCAGCTGGGTTGCAGGTTAGGAGGAACGAGAGAGTGAGAGAGAGATCAAACACAAAGTAGGACAAAACAATTGCTTTCCGGCTGGCTGCATTCCGGTCGACATTTGTTTTATTTGTGTCTGTTTATTATTGATTTTGGCCAACGTGCCTTTTGTTGTGTGTTTTGTGTTTGTTATTTGTATTTAATACATACGAGCGCACTGGCGACTCACCCCGCAGTACTTGTGCCTGTGTATTTCCTGGTGTGACATCACCCACCAAGCCATCCTGTCACACCCTGTAACCAGGAATATTCATCCCCCGTGGAGAATAAAAAGAAGCTCAACTGTACAAATCCATTTATAGATGTATGTCTGCAGAAAGCCTTTTTCTTGTTCACCACGCTGCCGAGAGCAGTTAATGCAGCTGATAAGTTGCTACATCAAGCCTGAAGGACGTGAGAGGGTTAAACAGCTGGATAATTCAAATGGGGGGAAAAAGCAAAAAAAAAAAAAAAAACCCTGTACAGATTGACAGTTCTGTAACTTAAAGACAGGATCAATGTAAATACCAGGGAGCAAATCACAGGGATTAGACAAGTAAGCTACGTGCACTTTACTACTCCTCTCCAGCAAATCGGATTCTAAAGGGCTGCCGTTACTAATCACACTTCCCAGCTTTTCACGCATAAAAGATCAAATCCCAAACCTCTTATTTTGTATATCAGGGTGCCCCCTTTTCCCCCATCTATGTAGACTATATATGCTAGTATTACACAGTCGTTTGTTGAAAACATTGGTGTAATTAACAGAGGGGTCACCATCGATTATAAAAGCAACGCTTATTTAAGTAATTAAGGCACTGGATATGAATCTGTGATCGGCCTCCAACCTAAATATCAGGCAGCACAGAGGCATGCTTGTCTCCTGAAGGCTACAATGCAAAGCAGTGTACGTTGTCCAACTGGCATGACAACCTGCGAATCCTAGACTGCTCTTGTCTCGCAGTACAGCAGAAGAGTTGTGTGGCCAGGTGTTCAGGTCTGGATTGGCTTGTCCCCTGGGGGAAAGCAGTGAGTCAGTGCCTGCTCTGAAATCTGAAACCCTGCCTGCCTGCAACGCTGCGCACTCAGCTTATATATTTTATTGCTATAATATTTTATTTCTTTAATATTGCCGCAAAACTTAGTTTGCGGTTCGCCCTGCCTTCCCTCCACCCCCCAAAATAAATAAGCCAACGGGGCTTTGGAAATATAAGAAGGCACGTTTCTGACTGTGTGCCTCATCACAGGTTTGTCTGCCAGCGTCTCTGCTTCACTGTTAAGTTCAAGTACAAGGCAGCATTCCATGTGTGTGTGCTGTTTGCACAGGCTTAAACTAGAGACAGACACAAGTGGCAGCATCACAAGACATTCCAGGCAGATGCCACTCTTTTATACCAGGGCACTGACTTGCTAGCGTCAGAATTTAAAGGGGTTCGCAGGCTCACAGGGGGTGGAGCTGTACTAGCTATCTTTTTCAGCTTGCTCCCAGATGGAACATGAGTAAATGGAAACGGAGATCAGGGTGGTAGCACGAAAGCATTTCTTAACGGTCCTTTGATTCATACGGCAGATAGATTAAAAGACAGCTCCTGATGGATATTTTCAAACCACAAGCAGGTTTTCCAACTATATTTAGTACAAGGAGCTGACTGCAAAAGTGAATTGCTGGGGAAGTTTGCTGATAATAATTTAAAAGACTCAGATGGTAATTTATTTAACCAATGGGCTAGATTCAGTACTTTTCATCATTTTGTTAATGTTACAAATGAAACAATAAATATACTTTTAGTAAAAAAAGATGTCTCATTCTCGACCTGTGGTGTATTATTACATCGATTACTCAGCAAAGATTAAGTCTGGTAACCATGCATCTGAGGAAATGAAAACCCTATGCACAGGTACCTGCATGCTGGTGAAGCTCAGCTGGCCCCAGGTGTCCTTATCCAGCCCGAACACGAAGGCGTTGGCCAGGCCATGGAGCAGAGCTGAGATAACGTGCAGAAGAGTCAGGGAGAACACAGGCTGGAGGGGGTTGAAAGCGTTGTGGAGCCTAGGGATGAAAACAGACAGCAGGTTTAATTTCACAGCTTGTTAACATAACCTGTGCTCATGAAAGACACCACTGATATCTCTCAAGTCTCCTTTCTATTCCGCAGCAATCTAGGCAGTACACAGGAAGCACCATTGCGAGTCGCCGTGCCAGTGTACAGGATGAGGAGGTGACAGCCACCTGTAGCTGCAGGGCTCCACTTCCAGGCTGCCTGCAAAAGGGAACAATTAGAAACTGAAATTCAGAAACCCTTTTACTCCCCCTTTAGTTTTGTCTAAAAAGAGAAAAACATCCTTTAATGTTACAAAACTGGAAATAAAAGACTTCTGAATACCCAAGAGCCCAAGAATTCAATTCCTGAGTTGCTTATTTTCAAGTTTGGTAACCTCAATGGGTGTTTTTCTCCTTTCAAAATGAAAGATGCAGTGGAGTAAATGGTTTCGTTAATTTCTCTGTCTAATCATTACTGGTACTCGCTCGCCCTCACTACTGCAAGCCAGAAGCGCGCTGCCAATCCATGCTATGCAGCCCCAGACAGAAATGTTTATGTATGATGCTTCTGCATCTAATCTGAAAATCCTTTGGGCAGCTGCCTCAACGCAGATTGCACAGGTGAATTGAAACTACCAGGCATGCAGAACTGAAACGTTCACACAGTCAGAGGCGCCTCTAGCAAAGATTCTGCGTATTCATTTTTAGCCAAGGCAGTGCTAGCTGATTGGGGGCCCTAAGTGTAAATATGAAACACTGTGGTGTGGAAATGACATTACCCAGGTGACCTTCACGCTTAACCTTCTTGCCGTTGGCTTGTGGGGTTATGAGGATCCGTTAAACGCACTGCGTCTCCTCCACGCTCATTTTATGCTGCCCCCACTGTTTAAGAAGCCACATCACTTAACAGCCACAGGCTTTTCATCTTGATGTTTAAGAGGCGATATAGGTTTAGGTTTGAGTAACAGCCCAGCTTGACAGATTCTCCGCCTGATCTCTCACAATCTGCAGCTCTTTAATAATGACAGCAGGAGGCAGGACTCAGCCCAGATGATTACACTTCCCCCTTCATATACATTATTCATGAGCCGATACAGCACAGCCAGTCAGAAGAGACCAGGTGGAGGAAATGGAAGAATAAATGGCAAACCATACCACCTTGGGTTTCAGTCTTTTTCTGATTTCAGATGCTAACAAGAAGCAAACATGGGCAAAGAGCCTGGCTGACCTCCAGGGAGCAGCAGGTGCTGCTGGAACAAGTGGTGTAGTTGACACAGCAGGGGGTGGTCTTCCCCCAGACCCAGAACTCAAACTGTGCCCTAGCATGGCGGCTGTTGGGAGTTACTGTCTTTCAGGTTTTTGTCCGCTGTGGCTATCCCATGACATTCTTCAGATAAAAAATAAAATTGAAAAAAGCTTGTCAACAAGTCAAGAGACTGTTACCAAACTGAAATATGTTTAAAATATGGACAGGAAGAAACACTCTATCAAGACTGTATGTGGAAAAGCTTTGGATCCAGAAATATTTCAAACCAAGCCTTTTTTCAGTGCAAAAAATTGAGCTCTGATTAGCTTTATTTTGACTGTATAATTAAGAACAAAGAGATTTCCAACGACAACTGTTTTTATCAACCTCCGACAACCAACAGCAGTCTAATGGATATCAAAAGAAATAAAGTCCACTGCATATCCTTATAAAAAAACAAGACGAAAGAAGTTATTTCACACACAGAACAAAAATCTGAATAACCGTGCAGAAGTGAAGAATATTTCAAATCAATAATACATTTGATTTTAAAGATTTGAATTGATTTATTTATGGTCGCACCTATTTTCTTGGGGTAATCCGAAGAGAAAAGTGCCAATACATATTAAAAAAAACCAACAAAAAAAACATCCATGCGTATTCATCACAATCCTTTTGATATACAGTACATATATTACAAATCTGTGTTTTTCTGTTTTTTTTTTTCTTTACCCCCAATTCATAATAACTGAGCTAAAGACACTAAAACCCTGTTCTTGCCATCGATTTCAGAAATACTGAGCTGGGCTTGAATTGGAACTTGATGATGCAGAGAGCTGATGTCTGTCCGCTGGGGACACCCAAGAGGGTTTCATTACAGAGCTCTTTTGAACTGCAGTAAGCTCGCAGCTCATGGAGAGAATTAGCAAAGACCAGATGCTAGTCAGATTTGTTTCACTTCTTATTAATGTGAAAATAAATCAACATCGCCTCTTTTTTCTGCTCTGAATGGATGTTTAGAATCTGTACAGCTTGCTCCAGGCTTGCAAGTCTAAAAGCAGAGATTGGGTTGCGAACAGGAACATGAAACAACAAAGACAAGACGCAAACTAAACAAACAAGCCCAGTTATCAAGATTGAGAGGCATGATAAACACCTCTTTGTAGCTCTGTCTAAAATGTCTTATTAAAATTGAGGAGAGTGTCAGCATGTTAAGCAAGGAGAAGACAACAAAATACTAAAAACAAAACAAAAAAAGGAACAGTAATACTACAAAAACTGAAAGCCTCTTTTTCTCCTCCCTTCCACTTATCCATGTCTTCCGTACCCCACCTCCTCTCTCTGCCTCCCTGCCTCTCCCAGTTTTTGATACATTCTTCCCGATATAACCTGGAAATATTGTGGTGTGCTTTTAAGGAACAATCCTTTGGTTGTTTTCAGCAATGCAGTCGTACCCTCAACCAACTCAGCCAGTATATTACTGCAGCCGTCCAAATAGGAAACAAAAAAAACAAAAAAAAACACACACCCCAAGTGTCTACTGATCTACACCATAGCTATCTTTATTTCAGTTTCTTTGACAAAATCAAACATGCAATTCTGTCACCCAGACATCTCTCAACATGTTTCACACCAGTTAGATGGCATTACAATCTTCTGGCAGGTTTATTTGACTGATACTGCACTGTCAAAGGGTTGTACAACAGTGTGCACACATTCCCCATTACTGCTGCCTCTCTCAACCTTCTTTCTGCTTCATATAAACAATCTTCGTCCGGCAACCGAGAAAACCAATACCCTCATTTACTGACAGCTCTACGCTTCATGCATCATTCTCTTTCAAATCACATGCACTGAATAAAAACCTTCAAAACATGGCCATATTTACTGCAATCAACTCCCATTTGGACACACTGCTCCAAAACTGGGGTGGGTCTAATCCTGTCAGCCTTCATTGCCAACTCAGCCCAATCCCTCATTATTAGCCTCGCTGGAACATCCTTCGGTTGTTTTCAACAATGCAGACGTTCCCTCGACCAACTCAATCAATATTTTTGGACTGACTTCTGTCTGGATGACTGGTATGGTTTCACACTTCACCTGTTTGCTAAAGTAATCAAGAAAAAAAAGAATGCTCTGTGCAACTATTGTGTAGTGCCTTAATTCTTATTTTTCAGTCTTGACAAAACTTCAGTGTGTCATTAAATCACCCAGAATTCTCTCACGTCCTGGGTTCACACTCATTACAATCGCTTTTCAGTTCTTAATGGAAAATGTCATCACCTTGTTATCAACACTGTTCTACTAGGACAGTTTCAGCCTAGCCGCCCTTTAAGAAATAGCACGTGACTACTTGGACCGTGACTGGAAAGGGCTGTCACAGAACCACCCTGGCTTTGGCACTGGCTGCGTAAAGTACAATTAGAGACCCATCTTTCAAAGAAAACCAGTACAGCCTGGATTAATGCAGCCAGATTCCACTGACGAATACTTGAGTGCCCTTGAATACAATTCATTAGTTGTTTACATCTTGTTTTGTAACTTCGAGTGTTTCTCCTTTCAGTGGAAAATGGAACTAATGACCAAAAAAAAACACTTTGTGAATCTCCTTAATAAGTCTCAGCACTAAAGAATTATTTTAAGCTAATACGATATATCCATGCTGGATGCCAAGTTCCTTTGCCACTCCTGTTTTCCCTCCTACTTAAAACCCACAGCTCTCCTAATCCATTGCTCATTATCACCTCTCCCATTCTACTACAGCTTTTTCTGTTTATCTCCCCACGTTGCTAATACACTGATGCTTCCTCATCTGAGCTTGCTGCTATAAAAACAAAGAGCAACAAAAAGGCTTTAGAGCCCTGCCTATTTTGTTTTGGACGGGTGAAAAAAAATAAGGGGATAAAGCGAGCAAGCAAGCTTGTGATTGTGACAATTTGAAAGCCCCCTTCCTGCATCTCGGGGATGAGATCAAACTCCCGCTGACGCCCTGAGCCACAGTGCTAGCACAGCTGGATTGAACTAACAACACTGAGGCAGCCAAGGCTGACTGACGACACTCACAGAGCTGCAGTCTGCACCATAATCCCCTTTGATCACTAAAGCAGGGGTCGCCGCAGGGTCAGTACTGACAGGCAGCTGTCCAAGTGAGAACCGGCAGTGAGAAGTGTAGAATACGGCGAGACATTCAAATCATCTTTGTCTTTTTATTTTCTGCCCACACCCTCCTCCTTGGAAACACCTGCATGCGATTGAAGCACTACATACATTATTTCAGAGGCTGGAAGCACCGGCTTAAAAGTCTCCCCTCAGCTTCTAATGCTCCAGATTAAAGAACACCGCTCCTCATCTGAGCAGTGTTTGTGCATATACCACACTAAGTGGCCGGCACACATTGCTGTCTGGTTACTAAGCATCTCAGAGCCAGCAGCACACAGTGGAGCTGACAAGAATCAGTGGCATTAGCACAAAGCCCAAAGCGTTGTGCAAGAGGCACCTGACTCACAATGGGGAGTGCTGGATTACAGAAAAGGACTCCTCCAGTCTTTTTTGCATACGTTGTTAAAAGGTTGTCGCAAGGTTCATATTTCTATTACTGCAATTCCCAACCTGTTTAAAGATTCAGGGACTTGACTCAAGTGCAAAGGGAAACTGTCTGGGAGTAATCAAATAATTGTAACGGTAGACAACAAGCAAAAAACTACTAATTATATCAAACTAGCAAGAAACTACTCAGTGGAATAAATGAACTGTTCCTTACTGACACAAAATTGTTTCTAGCTAGTTTTATGCAGTTTACAATTGTTTTATTCCTCTGTGAAAAGAATATCCTTTCAATCTGCTTCAAAATAGGTCCTTCCATAACAGGGCCCCTCAGAGATATAGTCACTTTAAAACATAAACTATTCTTACGTACTTTCCTATCATTAAATTATCAGGTGTGCCTGCAAAACATTGAGCTGGTTTAACTGAGCAGAGTGGCATACAGCTGAAACTACTTTTAGAGAACTAAAAAGCCAACAAGGTTTGGTTTCAGATTTAATACAGTGTACAGTCACCCAGAACACAGCTGTGTGGGTCTGCAGCTCTAAACATGTAACATTTCATTACATTGATGTTTACTGTTGGGTCCTGCACGTATCCAGTTTTAAGGTCAGCTACATAACACCTTATTGAAATGAATGAAAAATAGCAGTGGACAGAGCTTTCATATCTTCACGCTGGCTGGTGGGAAGATGTGTGTTACTTGAACAAAAAGGTGATCTTTTATTATCCAGAGGTACAATGCTTAATTTATAAAGGGATGGGCGACAGGTTTTGCATGTTTAATACGGTAAATAGTGAGGAATCCAATTTATGCCACATATAGACTAAGGCTAACTGCACAGCCAGAATGATGAAAACTTAAATCAGTGAGTCTGTAAGACAGTCTGAGAGCACAGTGTGGCTGGTACAATGTATTAATAATCGGCAGTATAAGAGATAGAGGGCTATGTGCACACAACAAGGAGGTGGCTTTCTGCTAGAGATGGTGCCGGTGTGGAAAACCAGGGGGAAATGACTGATGGTTTGAAACTCTGGCCTCACCGTCTAATCATTTCTAAATATAGATGATACATCAATAATGAATTGGAGTATGAAGTAGCAATGGAAGGGTTTAAGCACGTGCATTGCAAGGCTATGTGTATCATTGTCAATTGATTAAACATTTAACAGGAGTCTGTGTGGTCCGCTGGTTAACGAAAAGGGCTTATAACCAGGAGGTCCCCGGTTCAAATCCCAGCTCACTATATATATATATAGTAAATATGTACTGGAGAGGAGGGCTATAGTGGAAGATTATTGTTACCGACAAGGGGCTATAATGCCCGAAGCTGAGGGCATTGCACCCTGGAGGTAACAATAGTTTTCCTGAGGGGCATTTCATTTTCCACTATGGCTGAGTCTGCAGTACATATTTAATATATGAATCAGTCAAGAAAATAAGTGAGGCAAGGTTGGAGAGTAACTATGACTTTCTATATTTTGTTTAAATATAGCTGCTACAGCATAAGTAAATAAATACATAACAAATAAATAACAGAAAATGTTTTTACCACATACAGTAGTTATAAATGTTTTTTTGGCGTCCAGCTCTCTGTGTGGCTTGCTGACTGCAGCATAATCCAGTTTATATCCCTGCCGTCATTATTTTTTTACATCGTCAAACAGTGACATCTTTATTTTGTAGCATGTTTTGTAATTTATTTTCTGTTAAATCACAGAATCGGTGTTCAGTCATTTTCTCTTGCTGTGAGTGCAGGGGAGAATGGCGTTCCTTTGAAAAGGGGTGGGACTGACAGTGATGTGAACCAATCACATGACAAACTGAGACTATTTTATTGCCCAGTGGTGTAAGGATGTCAGGGCAATAGTTCATCTATTTTTGCTACGATTATGAGGTTTTAACCAATCACAGGCCAGGATTTCCAACCACTGATTCATATATATATATATATATATATATATATATATATATATATATATATATATATATATATATATACACACACACACACATATATACAGACATGCTCAAATTTGTTGGTACCCCTCCACAAAAAACGAAGAATGCACAATTTACTCTGAAATAACTTGAAACTGACAAAAGTAATTGGCATCCACCATTGTTTATTCCATATTTAATAGAAATCAGACTTTGCTTTTGATTTTTTATTCAACATAATATTGTAAATAATAAAACAAATGAAAATGGCATGGACAAAAATGATGGGACCGCTAACCTAATATTTTGTTGCACAACCTTTAGAGGCAATCACTGCAATCAAACGTTTTCTGTAGCTCTCAATGAGACTTCTGCACCTGTTAACAGGTAGTTTGACCCACTCTTCCTGAGCAAACTGCTCCAGCTGTCTCAGGTTTGATGGGTGCCTTCTCCAGACTGCAAGTTTCAGCTCTTTCCATAGATGTTCGATAGGATTCAGATCAGGACTCATAGAAGGCCACTTCAGAATAGTCCAATGTTTTGTTCTTATCCATTCTTGGGTGCTTTTAGCTGTGTGTTTTGAGTCATTATCCTGTTGGAGGACCCATGACCTGCGACTGAGACAGAGCTTTCTGACACTGGGCAGTATGTTTCGCTCCAGAATGCCTTGATAGTCTTGAGATTTCATTGTGCCCTGCACAGATTCAAGGCACCCTGTGCCAGGCGCAGCAAAGCAGCCCCAAAACATAACCGAGCCTCCTCCATGTTTCACTGTAGGTATGGTGTTCTTTTCTTTGAAAGCTTCATTTTTTCATCTGTGAACCTAGAGCTGATGTGACTTGCCAAAAAGCTCCAGTTTTGACTCATCTGTCCAAAGGACATTCTCCCAGAAGGATTGTGGCTTGTCAATATGCATTTTAGCAAATTCCAGTCTGGCTTTTTTATGTTTTTCTTTCAGAAGTGGAGTCCTCCTGGGTCTTCTTCCATGGAGCCCACTTTCGCTCAAAAAGCGACGGATGGTGCGATCAGAAACTGACGTACCTTCACCTTGGAGTTCAGCTTATATCTCTTTGGCAGTTATCCTTGGTTCTTTTTCTACCATTCGCACTATCCTTCTGTTCAATCTGGGGTCGATTTTCCTCTTGCGGCAGCGCCCAGGGAGGTTGGCTACAGTTCCATGGACCTTAAACTTCTTAATAATATTTGCAACTGTTGTCACAGGAACATCAAGCTGCTTGGAGATGGTCTTGTAGCCTTTACCTTTACCATGCTTGTCTATTATTTTCTTTCTGATCTCCTCAGACAACTCTCTCCTTTGCTTTCTCTGGTCCATGTTCAGTGTGGTGCACACAATGGTACCAAACAGCACAGTGACTACTTTTCTCCATTTAAATAGGCTGAATGACTGATTACAAGATTGTAGACATGTGTGATACTAATTAAAGAAACTAATTAGTTTGAAATATCACTATAATCCAATTATTTATTACCTTTTCTAAGGGGTACCAACAAATGTGTCCAGGCCATTTTAGAATATCTTTATAGAATAAGCAATAATTCATCTCTTTTCACAGCTTCTTTGCTTTATTCTATGACATGCCAAAGGCATGCAAGTATACATGATAAAATAGCTTTTAATTTCATAACTTTTCAGGAGGAATGAAGCATTATTTCAATGAGCTGTAAGGGTACCAACAAATTTGAGCACGTCTGTATATATATATATCAATCAATCAATCATTCAATCTTTATGTTATGTAGCACCTTTCATTGTGGACCAGGATGCAGTACAACAAGGAAATCCATTTAAATACTTTAAATACAGAGAAATGCATAATACATTAAATAGAGTGGAATGTACATAATATGTGATACATGACAGTAGCATAATACATGAAATAGTACATTACAGTGGAAAGTGCATAATACATGATAGTAGATACATGATCTATCTATCTATCTCTCTCTCTCTATATATATATATTACTATTTATATCTATCCAATAAACCCTTCATCACTGACTTCCAGCTACATATATTTAAGCAATGTTTTACCCATCAATTAACAGTGAGCTGGATACTCATTAGTTGTGTTCTATTTTTTTTCTCACAAATGAATTTCATCGTTCAGATACACGAGTGTTAATTAAAATCCCTACTGCAATCAACCACCCATATAACAAACCAGATCTGAAACTACCATGGCCAGTTTTGCACAGTAATTTTGCAGTTTTCGCATATGTTTCCTATGTTTATACTATGCATTTACTATGCAGTATTACCACTGTTTATACCGTTCCCTGTTTCCCATGCTATGCCATACTTCACTACATTGTGCTTTTACCATGGTAAACTTACACAAGGATTCCGTCAGCCCTGCCGATGGCCTTTAAGTTGTTCATTAAACCTTAATAGAGTCTGTAGTTCAGTTCTTGAATTTTATCAAGTTTCTTGTGGAAGTTTAATCAAAAGCAGTTGTGTCTATCCTTATATGCTGATCGGGTGTCTGTTAGTTGCCATTAAGTCTGGAAGGAAATACAAGTCTTTTGCAAGGCTCTTGGTCTAATTCTGGTTTGTAGTCTGCAACGCAGATATGAATGAATTTATCTAATTCAGTCATCTCAGGCCGGGGGGGAAGAGCGAGCGAGCAAGAGAGAGAGAGCGAGAGAGAGCGAGAAAGAGCGCGAGAGAGAGAGAGAGAGAGAGATCCCAACGTGTTATTGGAAAATGCCTCCCCTGCCACACACACATGCACTCACTCCCAGCCTGTCTGCTGTCCTTGCTGGCTGCGCTAGACTAAATGTGTAATTACTAGCACAAGGGGCATTGTTTGTCATTCTTCACAGCACAGATCTAAGCAGCACTTATAATTTTCATACTGTCCGATCTGCACAGTGTTCTTAGGGCACAAGTAACAGTTTGAGTGCCCTCTTAAAGTGAGTGCTGAAAATACTGATATATCCTTAGGAAGAATGAATCAGTAGGTCTCTCATACAAAAGTGCCGTTTTCTGCAAACTAGCTTTTGTAACATGGGTCTGTGTGGCTCCGGACTACAACATCTGTACAGACGGGTGGCCTAACATAAAGAACATGAGAACCTATTAAACAATATGACGCTAGTTAAAGTCAAGCCCTCAGTCGCTCCTTGCAGAAGCTCTGACAGGAGGAAACGTCAGCGTGCGGTTAAACCCGAGAACCTTGCGCAGGGAAACAATGTAATGAACAGCTGTCACAGTAGGTGGGATTTTGAGGAAAAAAAAAAGAGCTGCAGAAAAGGGAAGCTGTTTCAATGTATGCGACCAGCAGCTGGTATTGAATTTGCATGTGTGTGTGTGTGTGTGTGTGTGTCCGTGTCTGTACGCAGTGCTCAATCAAGCATTTGCTGGAGCCCAGTATTTCATTCCAAATATAAGCCCTGTTTAGGATGGCTTTCCGCATCAAAATTACTGTGAATATAATTCCCTCTTGATGATAGATGACCTCTTGTGCACCCGAATAGCACATAAAAAAAAAATGAAATAAAGGAACCGCCTGTCTGTGACATTGGCTTACACGCCTGGGAGGCCTGCGTTAGGGTGCAGTGGCGGTGGAGACTCACGTTTCTTGTTTTCATTTAGAAATGTATATAAAAGAATATGTGTGTAGTCCGTCATTAAGCAAGGCAGAACAGGATCCTCTTCAGTCAGAGCTCTGACTGAAGAGGAATACAAACAGGGACTTGGCTGGCAGGCAGTCAGGCTGCACTCAGGGCTGGACAAACCATTTGCCCCATCCTACACAGAGTTTTTTACTACCTGCAAAGATTTGTTTCTAAAACAGCTTCCAACAATCAACAGTAAGCAATCAAGCTTGACCTACAGTGAATGGATCAGACAGAATCATTGTTATACAGAATTCCTCTGCCATTAACTTTCATTGGAATTCAAAACCTTATTATTATCTTGCAGTAATGTGGTCCGTGGAGACAGAATGACTGGAAGCAGCACATAACTGCCTTTTTAAAAATTAAAATCCATGACCTTAAAAAAGGAAAGACCAAAAAACTTGCTATATAATAGCAACGGTTACAGGGCACATCTAATGAGCTTACTCTGAAATCATCAACGCTGCCTTGGATTTTATCCACCATGAACACTTATCTCCTCATTCACCTGAATATGCAGTGCTGTTTTCACACAGTGTTTTAATACGGAAGCTAGAGCACTCAGTCCTCAACTCTATCTTCACCCTGCAGGAAAATCAGAGAGCAAGTTCACTTCGCTCCTAAACTGACTACTCCCACAGCTCGATACCCAATTAAAAAAGTACAACATGGCAGATATTACACTGGCTTACTCATTACCTCCTAAATAAACATCC
The DNA here is from genome assembly GCF_902713425.1 of Acipenser ruthenus. Classification (NCBI taxonomy): domain Eukaryota; kingdom Metazoa; phylum Chordata; class Actinopteri; order Acipenseriformes; family Acipenseridae; genus Acipenser; species Acipenser ruthenus. Next base: position 45,685,063 of record NC_081197.1, read on the forward strand.
CCACCATGCTAAATGGATCTGCTGTATGTGGATGCTTTCCTGGAGTGCACTAAACCATAGCTGGAGCTGTGACAGGAATTATTAACAGGGGGACAGCAGCACAATCCCACATAAAGATGAAATCACTGAGTATTTACTGGCTCCCTGTGTCTTTCTACTGTGTGCAGTAGCTATACAGCGTAGAAACGGCAGGGTCAACTGAACATCTGCATTAGGTGACAGCTTACTTCTCCAAACCTCTGGTTCACTGCACCTGAGTTTCATGCAAATACTGCAGTCAGTGTGTAAGCAAATTATTATTTATTATTTATTATTTGCTATTTGATTGGTTTCCACACAGTTTTTGGTTCTTTTGCCAAGCAGGTGTAACATTTAATCAAGCAGCTTATTTCGGCGCCAGCACGAAGCGCCAGCAATCCGAAGAGCCTCAACAAAAGAGCCGGGAGTCCAGCTGTGGGAGTCTACAGGTAACCAGCGTCTGAAGCAAGATAGGTAATTGATCCTGCTCCTAGTAATTTTTGAATTAACTATTTAAGTATCATTATCTGGTGTTTCTATTTGGGGAGGAGTGTGTGATTTTATCCCAGGCAGTGTGTTTATTTGAGTAATAAATTTGTAATTTGTAAATTGTATCAGGGAGGGTGGTTTAACTTGAATAGAGTAGTTTGCATTTGAATTGGTCTCCACACAGCTCCTGTAGTTGTGTGATCCCATTAAAGTGTGTGAAACTATTGTCTCCAGAGCAGTTAGCAGCTAGTTCCCTTGCTAAGTGAAGGGAGTTATTTAAGGGTGGGCATCTAGTAATTAGTTCAGTCTACAGGTAACCAGGGACAGAGGCAGATAGATAAGTTCCTGCTTCTAGTAATTTGAACTAACTACATTTGGTGACATTGTAAGGTGGTGTTTGAATTGGCTGAGTTAGTGTGTGAGTAGTACCAGGTGAGTGGCTAAATTGATTAGCATTTGATTTTGCTATTTGATTGGTTTCCACATAGTTTAGTTGGTTCTTTTGCCAAGCAGGTGTAACATTTAATCAAGCAGCTTATTTCGGCGCCAGCACGAAGCGCCAGCAATCCGAACAGCCTCAACAAAAGAGCCGGGAGTCTAGCTGTGGGAGTCCAGCGGGGGGAGGCCTGCGCTGAGACGCTGTTCGACTAGATCCGAACCTAACGGGCCTCTACAAGAAGCTATCTACTAGTCAGGTCTGTACCCTCCACCCTACTGCTCCTACTGTGCCTTTTGTCTTGCTTGTCCTGCTATGACTGTCTCTCACATCCCTGTTCTGTCTTCCCGTCCTCGTCCTCTGCCCTCCCTCCGCTGCTGCTCCTCCAACCCCTCTAACCTAATTTCTCTGCCTCTCCCCCCCTCCCGCACACTCTCTGGTGCACTCTGGAACTGTCACACTTCTGCTAACAAAGCTGATTTCATCTCTGCCTTTGCCTCCCACCTCTCGCTCGATTTCCTTGCTCTCACTGAAACCTGGCTGTCCCCTGATAACACTGTTACTCCTGCTGCCCTGTCCTCTCTCTACGTCCTGTCCCATACCCCGCGTCTCACTGGACGGGGAGGTGGGACGGGTCTTCTCCTCTCTCCCTCCTTACTATTTTCTGTCCCCTCCGATCTCACCTCACTCTCTGTCAATACCTTTGAATTTCATGCAGTCCAACTAACCTCTCCCTGTCAACTCCTGCTCATTGTTCTGTACCGCCCCCCTGGGCCTCTCACTCACTTTCTGGATGAACTCGACTATCTACTCTCCTCCCTCCCCTCTCTGTCTACCCAGACTGTCCTGTTGGGTGACTTCAACATCCATCTCTCCAACCCCAGCCACTCTGCTGGATTCCTCCCTCTCCTTCACTCCTTCGACTTCTGTCTCTCTCCGTCCCCTCCTACCCACAAAGCTGGCCGTCAACTGGACCTCACCTTCTCCAGGGCCTACTGCCCCTCCACCCTCTCTGTCACCCTCCTGGACCTCTCTGATCACTATTTCATCTCTTTTTCTCTGTCTCTCCCCCCTCTCCCTGCTCCTCCTACCCCCACTATCACCTCTCCCCGTAACCTCCGCTCCTCTCCCCCTCTGTCCTTGCCTCCACTGCTCTCTCTCACCTCCCTCCTATCGACTCCTTTTCACAACTCTCCGTAGACTCTGCTACCTCCACCCTCTTCTCCTCACTCACCTCCTCCCTCGACTCCCTCTGTCCCCTCACCGCCCGACCTGCTCGTCCCTCCCCTCCCCATCCCTGGCTCTCCTCTGCGCTCCGCTCGGCAAGAATCACACTGCGATCTGCTGAAAAGAAATGGAAGAGAACCAAACTCCCTGCTGCCCTAGACCTTTACCGCACTCTCCTCTCCTCCTTCTCCTCTACTCTCTCCTCTGCTAAATGTGCTTATTTCCAATCTGTAATCCAAGCCTCCACTAACAACCCACGTAAACTATTCTCTACCTTCTCCTCCCTCCTAAACCCCCCCTCCTCCTCCCTCCTCTATCTCCCCTGATGACTTTGCCTCCTTCTTCTCTTCTAAAATCTCAGATATCCGCAAACTCTTTAACACCTCTCCCTCCCCTGCACCCCCTCCTGCTCCAACCCCTACACCCACTACATCCCCTACTTACTCGCCCTCCTTCTCCACCTTCTTGCCCCTCTCAGACTCTGACCTCTCCTCCCTGCTCCAGGGTCACAAACCCACCACGTGTGCCTTGGACCCCCTCCCCACTCACCTCTTTCAAGCTGCTGCTCCTGCTCTACTCCCCTTCATCTCCTCCCTCCTCAACACCTCTCTACTTTCTGGTATCTTTCCCTCTGCCTTCAAAAAAGCCTCTATCACTCCCCTCCTCAAAAAACCTACCCTCGACCCCACCTCCCTCCAGAGCTACCGTCCTGTCTCCCTCCTACCCTTCCTCTCCAAAACCCTTGAGCGGACTGTACACCGCCATCTCTCTGCTTTCCTGTCCAACCACTCTCTGCTTGACCCTCTCCAATCTGGCTTCCACTCTGCTCACTCCACTGAAACCGCCCTCCTATCTGTCACCAACTCACTTAAGTATGCCCGAGCTGCCTCTCTCTCCTCTGTCCTAATTCTCCTCGACCTCTCTGCTGCCTTTGACACTGTTGATCACTCTATTCTACTATCATCTCTTGCTGACCTGGGGATCTCTGGCACTGCTCTGGCCTGGTTCTCCTCCTACCTCTCCAACCGCACTTACCAGGTAACCTGGCGTGGAGCAACCTCCACACCTCACCCTCTCTTAACTGGAGTCCCCCAAGGGTCAGTCTTGGGTCCTCTCCTGTTCTCTCTCTACACCCGCTCCCTGGGCCCCCTCATCGCATCCTATGGTTTCTCATACCATTTCTATGCTGATGATGCTCAGATTTTCCTCTCCTTCCCCACCTCTGACTCCACCATCTCCTCCCGTATCTCTACCTGTCTGTCTGCTATTTCCTCCTGGATGCACTCGCATCACCTCAAACTCAACCTCTCTAAATCTGACCTCCTTTTCTTTCCCTCCTCCTCCCCCTCCTCTGATCTCTCTATCGCTGTTCCTCTGGAATCTACCACACTCTCTCCCTCTTCCTCAGCTAAGAACTTTGGAGTCACCCTGGACCCCTGCCTCTCTTATTCCCAGCACATCTCCACTCTGGCACGCACTTGCCGATTCTTCCTGAGCAACATCCGAAGAATCCGACACTATCACCCTTCATTTAAATGTGCTTTATTTTGCTCTTATCTGCCCCCTATTTTACTGCATTTAATCCTGTACTTCAGATTACTGTAATCTGCCAAGTGTTTAACCTGTAGTATTTTGTATTTAATCATATCCTGATGTAACTATCACTATTTAATCATATCCTGATGTAACTATCACTATTATCTGCTGTATTATTGAATTGTGGTTTGTCACACTTGAACAAAAGTTATTGTATTTCTTGCTCTTATTGTATTACTTGTATTGTAACACTTGAAATGTATTTGCTTACGATTGTAAATCGCCATGGATAAGGTCGTCTGCTAAGAAATAAATAATAATAATAATAATAACTCATCTGTTTTTCCCCTGGGACACATATCACCCTTCCTTAAATGCGCTTTACTTGCTCTTATCTGCCCCCTATTTTACTGCATTTAATCCTGTACTTCAGAGTACTATAATCTACCAGGTGTTTAATCTGTAGTATTTTGTATTTAATTATATCCTGATGTAACTGTCAATGACACTGTTATCTGCTGTATTATTGAATGGTATTTTGTCACACTTGTACTTGCTTGAACCAAAGTCATTGTATTCATCATTGTATTTATCTTGCTCTTAATTGTATTATTAGTTGCACTGTGATTCTTGAAATGTATTTGTTTACGACTGTAAATCGCCCTGGATAAGGGCGTCTGCTAAGAAATAATTAATAATAATAATAATAATAATTTATTGTCCTGCAAATTCTGGATCATTTCCCTATTGTGTAGGCAACATAGAGCGATTACATGTAAAGAAGTGAATACCGAACTACAAGTGGAAAATAAGAGTATTGTGTGTGAGAACAGTATGGATCACCTGCACCTGGATCCAGGCAACTATAGAAGAGAAGAGGTTTACCCGAGCCAATTCAGAACTGATATAGCATGGCCCTCCAGATTTTACTGTACTGGACTGTTTTACTGACAAATCCCATCAGGGACTGGCTGCAGGGCAAGGGATTCTCCTGACCACACTGCACAGTTTGTAGGCAGAGGGAGAGATTGGTTTTGGAGTTGTCTATGTTATCACATTATAAGTCAGTGTAAGTCTCAGGTCAGGATTAGATCAACAGTACAGTTATAGCCTTGTTATAGTCTACAGAAACATGCTGTCTGACTCTTTTGATACAGATCTTTTGTTTTTTTAAAGATTTTATTTTGAAAATAGGTTAACTGAAGTATAGCCGATGCAAGACTATTTTTAAAAGTGTGCCAGCTCATTTAGGAAAATGAAAGGTTAATATCTCCAACAATACAGTAACTTGGCATGTTTCAAGAACAAAGGGTTGAGAAAACATTTATATATTGA